>NC_138770.1:248811399-249540149 GCF_965119305.1 Pelophylax lessonae | reverse complement strand
CCCTAGTTCCACTCCCATGCAGCATTGCTGCTGCAGGGAACGGAACTAGGAAGTGATCACACCGACGGAGAGCGGCGGGGATCTCAGCTGGCGGTCACAGCAATGAGAGATCATCGCTGGATTGCCAGGAGAAGGTAAGAGAACACCGCTGAGTCACGCTCGGGGTTACCGCCAGGGAGGTTAACCCCCCTTCCTGCCCAGGCCAATTTTCAGCTTTCAGCACTGTTACACTTTGAATGACAAGTGCACGATCATGCTACACTGTACCCATATAAAAAATGTTATCATTTTTTTTACACAAATAGAGCTTTCTTTTGCTGGTACTTAACCGCTTGCCGCCCGCCCGCCGTCATATGACGGCGGAGCGGAGCGACCATTATCCTGGGCCGCCGTCATATGACGGCGGCACTTTAAGCAGGGCTGGTGCGCGATCGCGTGCGCGCCGCCCTGCACTGCCGGTGTCGGGGTGTCCCCGGGACACCCCCCGTCACCGGCAGGGGGGAAACAGCCAATGGGCGTGGCTGTTTCCCACGTGATCGGCTGTGTTCCAATGACACAGCCGATCACAATGAAGGCGCCCACTAGATGACCGCGCATGCGCGATCGGGAGCGCGCAGCGCGGTCATGTCGGTGGCACTGTGTTCCGTAGGAACACAGCTGTCACCGGCGGTAGTGACTGTTTACTATGTGATCGGCTGTGAATCCATTCACAGCCGATCAGAAAATGTAAACAAAGAGCAGTAACTTACTGTTACTAGCTCTTCTCTCCTCATACAGTTTCCAGTATGAGGGGAGCAGAGCTAGAAATAGTGAGTTACTGCTCTGTACACATGTCACAAAGTAAAAATCACACAAATAAAGGTCCCCACACAGTCCTCAGCCCCCCCCAATGTCACCTGTCACCCAACAGTCACCTCATCAGTGCCCAGAAATTGACACCCATAACGTTCACATGTGAGCGCAGCGATCGCAGGCAGAATCACTGCGATTCTGCCCGCGATCCGGAAATCATTGCATATCGCGGGACGCCTGTGCGTTGCCCCTGATTTGCAATAGCACCCCAAACGCTGTGCGATGTTGCCGCCATTTCCGCCTGCCGAATCGCGGTAACATCGCGCAAACATCGCATGACGCCCAAAAAAGGTACAAGAGTTTCTTTGGAGCGTCATGCGTTGTTTGCGCGAAGTTACCGCGATTCGGCAGGCGGAAATCGCAGCAACATCGCACAGCATTTGGGGTGCTATTGCAAATCACAGGCATTGCACAGGCGCCCCGCAATTTGCAATGATTTCTGGATCACGGGCAGAATCGCAGTGATTCTGACCGTGATCGCTACGCTCACATGTGAACATAGCCTAAAGTTCACCGGTCACCAGAGACTGCCATCAGTACCGCCGTGCACCATCGCCCGTCACCTGTCACCCATCAGTGACCATCGCCTGTCACCTGTCACCCCATCAATCACCGTCACCTGTCACCCCATCAGTCATCGTCACCTGTCACCCCATCAGTCATCGTCACTTGACACCCCTTCAGTGATCGTCACTTGTCACCCCATCAATCATCGTCACATGTCACCCCGTCAGTGACTGTCATCTGTCACCCCATCAATCATCGTCATCTGTCACCCCATCAATCATCATCACCTGTCACCTCATCAATCATCGTCACCTGTCAACCCATCAATCATTGTCACCTGTCACCTCATCAATCATCATCACCTGTCACCTCATCAATCATCGTCACCTGTCACCCCATCAGTCATCGTCACCTGTCACCCCGTCAGTCATCGTCACCTGTCACCCCGTCAGTCATCGTCACCTGTTTGCTATATACATGCAATCACTTACTGACCGCCTAACGACTATATGCGTCGGCCATTAAAAGCTAAATACTGGGGTTATGGCAGCAGATAGCCCCCATAACCCCGGTATTTTTTGAAACGGCGGGCGGTCGGCTTTCAGATAAGGGTGGTCCCAGTGGCGGATTCGCCGTGGAATTACCCTTACGGTGCAGGGGAAGAGGTGCCCCCCCCCCCTCCTGCCGCGTCCCAGACGTTTTCCCAGCTTACCGGACCCGCCGGCAGCGGGGAAAACTATCCGGTCCCGGATCCTCAGAGACAGGAAGTCGAGTGAGGGCAAGATGGCCCTCACTCAACTCTATGGTCTTGGAGGACCGGAGCTACGTCAAAAGACGTCGCCTAGCAACCGGTTTAAAGGGCCGCTTTTTTTTTTTGCTTTTTTCTTTTCCCTCTTTCAACAATTTTTTTTTTTTTTTTCTTTTTTAGTGTAGTTGTGAGGTGTGAGGTCTTTTTGACCCCAGATCTCACAATAAAGAGGACCTGTCATGCCTATTTCTATTACAAGGGATGTTTACATTCCTTGTTATAGGAATAAAAATGATCAAAACATTTTTTTTTTTAAACTGTGTAAAAATAAAAAAATAATAAATAAAATAAATAGGAAAAAAAAAAAAATTAAAGCGCCCTGTCCCCGTTAGCTCGCGCGCAGAAGCAAACGCATACGCAAGTCCCGCCCACATATGTAAACGGTGTTCAAACCATACATGTGAGGTATCGCCGCGATCGGTAGAGCGAGTGCAATAATTTGAGCCCTAGACCTCCTCTGTAACTCTAAGCTAGTAACCTGCAGAAATTTTTAAAATGTTGCCTATGGGGATTTTTAAGTACCAATGTTTGGCGCCATTCTGTGAGCATGCGCAATTTTGAAGCATGACATGTTGGGTATCTAATTACTCGGCGTAACATTATCTTTTATATTATGGAAAAAAATTGGGCTAAATTTACTGTTTTCTTATTTTTTAGTTCAAAAAAGTGAATTTTTTTCAAAAAAATCGCATTTGGAAGACTGCTGCGCAAATATGGTGTGATAAAAAATATTGCAACGATCTCCATTTTATTCTCTAGGGTCTCTGCTAAAAAAAAATATATAATGTTTGGGGGTTCAAAGTAGTTTTCTAGCAAAAAAAATTATTTTAGCTTGTAAACACCAAGTGTCAAAAATAGGCCCAGTCTTAAAGTGGATAAATGGACAACCTTGTGTAAAGCGCTACTTGGATGTGAGGCCTATGTATGTGGCCAGGCTGTGAAAAAGTGTTACACATGTGGTATCGCCATACTCAGGAGGAATAGCAGAATGTATTTTGGGGTGCAAGTTTTGCTATGTACATGCGATGTGTTAGAAATATTGCATAAATGGACAGCTTTGTGTAAAAAAAATGTGTTTTCATTTTCTTTCCACATTTTCCAAAAACTTGTGGAAAAAAATGACATATTCAAAAGACTCATTATGCCTCAAAAATTATACGTTGGGCTGTTTGCTTTCCAAAATGGGGTCATTTTATGGGGGTTTCCATTGTCCTGGTGCCCCAGGGCCTTCAAAAGTGCGATAGGTTGTCAGGAAATGATATGTGTAATTTGTGCTCCTAGAATGCCGGACGCTGCTACTCGGATGTTAGGCCTCTGTATGTGGCCAGGCTGTGAAAAAGTCTCACACATGTGGTATCGCCATACTCAGGCGGAGTAGTAGAATGTGTTTTGGGGTGTGGTTGCAAGTATACATGTGCTGTGTGAGAGAAATAACCTGTTAATACGGCAATTTGTAAAAAAAAAAAAAATAAAAAAAAAAAAATCTTCATTTTGCAAAGCATTGTGGGAAAAAATTACAACTTCAAAAAACTCATCATGCCCCTTATTAAATACATTGGAATGTCTACTTTCCAAAAAGGGGTCATTTGGGGGGTATTTGTACTTTCCTGACCTTTTAGTGTCTCAAGAAATGAGATAGGCCTTCAGTACATCAGGTGTGATCAAGTGTGATCAATTTTCAATGAATAGCACCATAACTTGTGGACTCTATAACTTTCACAAAGACCAAATAATATACACTTATTTGTTTTTTTTTTACCAAAGATAAGTAGCAGTATAAATTTTGGCCAAAATTTGTGAAGAAAAATGACTAATTTGCAAAATTTCATGACAGAAACAAAGAAAAATGCGTTTTTTCACGATATTTTCAGTCTTTTTTTATTTATAGCACAAAAAATAAAAAACCCAGTATTGATCAAACACCATCAAAAGAAAGCTCTATTTGTGTGAAAAAAAGGACGCAATTTTTGTATGGGTACAGTGTTGCATGACTGAGTAATTCTCAGTCAAAGTGTGAGAGCGCTGAAAGCTGAAAATCGGTCTGGGCAGGAAGGGGGTGAAAGTGCACTGTAGGCAAGTGGTTAATCACAGCTGGGTTTTTTATTTCTTGCAAAAAAAAAAGAAAAAAGACAGAAAATTTAGAAAAAAAAAATGTTTCTTATTTTCTGTCAGTAAATTTTGAAAATAAATATTTTTTATCCTTCACTGATGTGCGCTGATGAGGCATACTGATGGGCACTGATAGGCTGCATTGATGGGCACTGATGAGGTGGCACTGATGAGGTGGCACTTATGGGCACTGATTAGGTGGCACTGATGAGGAGGTACCAATATGCCGCACTGATGGGCACTGATAGGTGGCACTGATAGGCAGCATTGATGAGCACTGATAGGCGTAACTGATAGGCGGCGCTGATGGGCACTGAAAGGCAGCATTGATGGGCACTGAGAGGTGGCATTGATGGGCACTGAGAGGTGGCACTGATGGGCACTGATGGGCGGCACTGATGGGCACTGACAGGCAGCACAGATGAGCAGGCACTGATGGGCACTGATTGGCAGCACTATGGGCACTGATTGAGGGCACTGATGGTGGACACTGATTGTCACTGTTTTTCATAGTTACATAGTAGGTGAGGTTGAATAAAGACAATAGTCCATCCAGTTCAACCTGTGTAGGTGTGTGTGACTGTAATCATCTAACATAGCCTTTAATCTCCTGATCCTTGAGATGCAAGTCTAAGAGTCTTTTGAAAGTCACCATACTACCCGCAGAAACCACCTCTTGTGGTAGACAATTCCACAATCTTGTAGCCCTAACAGTAAAGAACCCCCCACGTTGCCTGAGGTTAAAACGCTTCTCCTCTAATCGCATTGTATGTACAGTCATGTTTCTGTATTCAGGGCACTGATGATCAGTGCCCTGATTACCTGTCCTAGTCTCCCCTGTGAAGAGGAGCCACTGATCGGCTCTCTTCGCCACACACTCTGACAGTGTGAGGCAAGGAGAGCCAATAAATGGCACTTCCTCATTTACATGTGACCATCTGTGATTGAACACAGCCGATCACATGGGTAAAGAGCCATGTTATTGAGATCGGGTCACGTCGTGTCCTAGCAACACTATGCGGCCTCGATCGCTGCACTGCGCAACCCCGCGGGCACGCAAGAGAGGTTGTTCTGGTCCACCATCATATGACGGTGTCCTAGAACAATAGCTGCACCGCTCTGCCGTCATTTGACGGTGGGTGGGCAGTATGTGGTTAAATCTGCTTGTCAACATCACTCTACTTATGACATTTCCCAAGTGATTAAAAGCATAGATGTGGTCAAAATGTAAAACCATATATTTATTTTCACATTGTGTTTCAGTTATTTCTAGCCCATTAATCCCTAATCTGAACTCCCTTGAAGTTTGTAAATGTGCTTTGTGAAGATCTCCACACATTTACTTCCTCAAATTCTGTGACATGTATTTGCTATGTTCTGTGAGTAGTCACTGCTGTGTCCCAGAATTCAGAGCTTGCCTTCTGAACTACAGAGGTGCTGAGAGAAGTCTCAGGAGGTGGAGTCAGTATAGGAATCATTGCTTGCTTGCAGGCAGCAAGGTACCATGGGATATGTAGTCCTTATAAATTGAAAGAACCTAGAAGAGGTGAGGCTGCAAAGCATGCAGGGATTCCAGGAAGTTGTGGAAAGAGATGGCCAGCAGACATGCAGCACTCAAAACATTAGGTACATACTTTTAAGATTTTACTATCAGATGGATTCTAAGTCCTTCTGTTCATGTTAAAAGTGTTGCTCTAGTACTAGTAAGAGCTTACAATACAGTGTATCCATTGTTTCATTGGCCGTTTTAAACATGTAGTAGCAAAATATAAATGTGACTACATAAATAGAACAATAGCCATAGTTCTTTACAAATATTTTTTTTTGTGTTTTCTTTCCATGCCACACTAAAAAATAGCAAACAAAACAAATAAATAAAAAAAGATTAAATATTACTGGTTAATAAAAAGAAATACAATATAATGTATGTACATTATGGACCTTGCTTTGTGCACTGGTCTAAACCATGTGGTGGAGGGGGGATTATGGCGTGGGGTTGTTTTTCAGGGATTGGGCTTGGCCGGCACTTGACTGGTCCTGACTTCAACCCAATAGAACAACTTTGGGATGAATTCAAGTGGAGACTGTGAGCCAGGTCTTCTGTATCACACACCTTTGGTCACACAACAATGGTCAAACATTCTTATAGACAAATTCCTAAACCTTGTGGACAGCCTTCTCAGAAGAGTTAAAGCTGGTATAGTTGCAAAGGGTGGGCCAACACAATACTGAACTCTACGGACTAAACTGGGATGCCATTAACCACTTAAGCCCCAGAAGATTTTACCCCCTTCCTGACCAGGCCCTATTTTGCGATTCGGCACTGCGTGAATTTAATGGACAATTGCGCGGTCGTGCGACGCTGTACCTAAACAAATTTGACGTCCTTTTTTTCCCACAAACAGAGCTTTCTTTTGGTGGTATTTGATCACCTGTGCGATTTTTTGATCATGCACTATAAACAAAAAAAAGAGCAACAATTTTGCAAAAATAACAATATTTTTCACATTTTTATATGAAATTCCCCCCCAAAAAATTTAAAAATCAAAATTTTTTTAACATTTTAGGCCAATTTGTTTTCTGCTACATATGTTTGGTAAAAAAAAATTGCAATATGCGTATTTTGATTGGTTTGCGCAAAAGTTATTGCGTTTACTAACTAAGGTATAGATTTTTGTCATTTTTATTGCTTTTTTTAACGAGTAATGGCGGCGATCTGCGATTTTTTTTGCGGGACTGCGACATTGCGGCGGACAGATCAGACCCTTGACTGAAATTTTTGACACTTTTGGGGGTACCAGTGACATTTTCTACAGTAATCAGTGCTATACATATGCACTGTTACTGTAAAAATGACACTGGTAGGGAAGGGGTTAACTTTATTGGAGAAGGAGGGGTTAAATGTGTCCCTAGGGGCGTGCTTCTAACTGTTATGGGATGTGGCTGTTTGTGTAACTACAGAGATAAACGATCCTACATAGCAGGACCGTATGATCTCTGCATTTACACAAGGGAGAATCACAGGCGGCTTTGTTTACATTAGCCACCTGCCTTTCTCCCTCTGTACCAGACGATCACGAGTGGCCAGCAGACGCGCGAGGATCACAGTGAACGAACGGGAGCGCGCCTCCGGTGGCGCGCGCTCGCCCCCTATTGGCTCGCAGGCAAGTGACGTACCCATACGTCACTTTGCCTGCACGGGGCTGACCGCTACAGTATATGTACTTGTAGCGGTCGGCAAGTGGTTAAAGTTCATGTGTGCGTAACGGCAGGTGTCCTAATACTTTTGGTAATACAATGTGTGTATATATCTATATAGATATATACACAGTATATACACTCACGGGCTTCTCCGATTTAGTGTCCCAGACTATGGGCTTTCCAAATATAACCTTGTGAACTATTTAATAAAAATGTATATTTAAAAACAAATTACAGTATATATATACACTCACCGACCACTGTATTAGGTACACCTGTCCAATTGCTTGGTAGCACAAATTGCTAACTAGCCAATCACATGGCCCGCAATCCAGAATGCCATGGTGTGAATGGAGCCTTAGGCATCTAAACGTGGTGATGGTGGCTTGTTGAAGTGCAAACCGAGCATTAGAATGTGGAAAAAAGAGGATTTAAGAGATTTTGACTGTACAATGGTGTTTTGGGCTGGTCTGAGTATTTCAAAAACTGCTGATTTACTGGAATTTTCAAGCACAACCATCTCTAGGGTTTATAAAGATTGGTACAAAAAAGAGAAAATATCCAGCGAGCAGCAGTTGTTTGGACAAAAATGCTTTGTTGATGTCAGAGGTCAGAAGAGAATGGCCAGACTTGAGATAACAGAAAGGCAACAGTAACTCAAATAGCCATTTGTTACAACCAAGCTATGTAGATACCATCTCTGAACACACAACACATTGAACCTTGATGCAGATGGGCTACAGCAGCAGAAGACCACAGCAGGTGCTGCTCGTGTCAGCTAAGAACAGGAAACTGACGCTTCAATTCACACAGGCTCACCAAAATTGGACAATAGAAGATTGGAAAAATGTTGCCTGGTCTGCATAATGCTGTCATGTCAATATGGACCAAAATATCTAAAGGGAATGTTACCAACACCTTGATGAATCTATGCCAGAAATATTTAAAGCAGTTCTGAAGGCAAAAGGGGACCCAACCTACAGTAGCAAGGTGTACCTGATAAAGTAGCCAGTGAGTATATATATATATATATATATATATATATATATATATATATTTACACTGTTTAAAAAATTAGAGGGACAATTTTTAATCAGAGTATAGCATCAAGTCAATTAAACTCCTAGGATATTGATCTGGTCAGTTAAGTAAGAGAGAGTGTTGGTAATCAGTTTTAGCTGCTTTGGTGTTAATGAAATTAACAACAGGTGCACTAGATGGGCAACAATGAAACAACTCCCAAAACAGGAATGGTTTTACTGGTGGAGGCCACTGACATTTTTTTTTCTTACTCATCTTGTCTGACTGTTTATCACTAGTTTTGCGTTTGGCAAATTGGAATGAAAAGGCACCTTAAGCAAGACAACTGCATCGACAATGAATTCTGAAAAATCTCAGAAGCATTTCAAAATGATGTCAAATGCACTCTGCATCTGCCCATCAAAGCTTATCAATTCATGGCCTTAAATAAATCAAATATTCAAGAATGCAGAAAAGCTAGCAGTTTTGTGCTTGATGACTTCTGATTCTTTCATACTTGACCCTGTTGATGATTATTAAAGCATAATATTCATACATTATGAGTTATGTATCTAAGCATGTGAATAATGCTAGAAATCATACATTTAGCTCTTAATGCCCTTTTGACATTCATTGGCAGGCATTCTCTTTCTGTTTTTTTTTATCAGAAACTGAAGTGTGACAATAACAAATAAACTGCTTAATTCTACTGGTGTAGATACAGGGAGCTTGTGAAATAAATCATGCTGTGATAGTCAGTGCTCATGGTATATTAAATGGGTGACTTTATATTTTCCAAACCAATAATATATTACTGATTATGGCCATTTTACAAGTCCCTCTGGTACTGTTTGTTTGGTTAAAACAATTTTTTTATCCACTCATTTGTTCCCACTCAAGCTGTTATGAATTTCTAATGACTACAGTATTCAATGTAAGTGAAAAGTAAAAACCGCACAAAAACTGTAAGGGTTAAAAGAAGAAGACAATACAATTTTAGGTTGAGTAAAAAAAAAAAAAAACAATATATATTTGTAGCTTTAACAGTATGCAGTCGGGACACAAAATCGTGGACTTTTTTTTTATAGCAAACAAATTTTATTGTTTATCAAATATGTTCAACCTGTGTTTTGAATTATTTAACGTTAACTGGATACATTTGGGTTCCTCAAATATAGTTCAAATCACTTTATTTGTCAAATTCAGGAGCTGATTCATGACAAATGAAGAAAGGAACATGAGAGTAAAAGATGAGTTTCTGTCGATCAGGGTTCAACTTTGATTTTATAGAAAAATGAAACAAGAATCGGATACTGTGGGCAAATCTTCTGTTTGCGCCAATGTTTTTTTCTCTAGTTGTAATAAAGTGATAGAGAAGACTATTATCTTATGTTTTTAGTAGTTGATCTGAGCCTTTGTGTAATGTGCACTAAGATCCCAGAACAGTAAATTGAAACCACAAGCATTAAGGATCTGTGAAGCACCACGTAATGCTAAGGACAGCTTTCACCCAAGATTCACACATTTTCACATTCTAATTTGATTCAGCTGGAATAAATGCGTGAATTCTGTGTTAAAGGTGTGTGAATTTTGTGTGAAAACATTTAAAAAAATAACCTCCAGAGCCAAATGTTTAGAGGCTCTTAATTTTTTCTTAAGTAGTAGCTAGTCACATTCAATCATGTTCTGTAATGGTAAAGATATTTTGAAGCTTCTCTAAGCCACTTCTTTAGTTACAATAGGTGTCGAAGAAAAACAAAAATTAAAGCGGAAGTACAGCCTAATACCTTAAATTCTCCCCTGCAATCATTAATGTAATGTGAGTTCAACCTTATGTGTCAAACTGAAAAAATCCCAGTTTTTCTACCTTTGTTTTGCAGTTTTCATGGTGAAGGATAGGAGGGATGGGGGTGTGGGTGAGCAGGTCTAGGCATGCCTGTCTAAGAAAGACCGGCAACCTATTCAGGAAGTGAAAGACAGCTTAGCAAATTCAGATGAAGGGAGACAGCGTTGTCGGTGAAGAACAGGAAGAAGCTGATTGTCTAGTTTAGATAAGACTTTCTAAGCTGCACCAGCAGCTAGCTAAAAAATGAATAATATCAAATATATAGATATTTAACATACTATTAATAGGACAAATTTCATTTTTGACTGGAGTTTCCCTTTAAGGCAATAAGGAACTTTCAGGTGCCAAAGTAATCACGAGAAAATGTTACACAACATAAAAACATCTAAAATGTTATTCATAGCATCAATTTAAAAATGTATAACATAAAAACGTGTACTGTAAATACAGAGTTCTGGGATCACTCCAATTATTGTCACTGAGGAGTGCTTATCCTGTACTACTTAGCTGAAATAAAAGTAATTACCATATACATTTACATAAATCAACATATCAGCATATGAAGACAGGGCAGAAATACAGGCTGTGGTCAAGGGTCTTGATGATTTTCACTATCAATTAGCTTTATCAGGAGACCATATCAATAACCAATGTAATATACGTATAGCACTGCATCCGACCAAAAAGAATATCCCAATGTAAACCCAAGAGCAATAAGGCACGGTGAAGTGTGGCTAGCAATACGGAGCCCTCAAACAGCCCAGATCTAAAACCATCCATTTGTGTCCAGGAATACTGGTCCTAATATAAAAAACATGCCCCAACTAAGGATGGAGTAAAAAATGGTAAAATACGTTGACACTCTTGACCAAATCCTGCACATCCTGTATTTCTGCACTATCTTCATATGTTAATTTAGGTAAATGTATATAGTTATTACATTTATTTCAGTTGGGCAGTGTAGGATAAGCACTCCTCTGAGTGATCATAATTGGCGTGACCCTAGAGCTCTGTATTTACAATACATGCTTTTATGTTATACATTTTTTTTTATAATATGAATAAAATTGTAGATATTTTTATAAAAGGTTGTGTACTTGCCATATTCTGGAGATCAATGTTGGCACTAAAAAGTCTGTTATTTCCTTCATTTTTGTTTTTCATATTTTCTTTGGATGTGGTGCCATAAGAGTCATGCCATACCTCCCATTTATATCTCAAGTGCCAGGGAGATACCTCTATATTTATCTCCACACAGGTAGCACAGACACCTTAATCCAATCACCATGGAATGTAAAAATGTTAATTGATCAAGAACATGACAGGAGGCCTGAAAGTTATAAAATCACCCTCCTCTAGTTAATCATATCCTTCGTGTCGGAATGTCTGTTAATTCCTCGATTTACATGTCTAAAAGTGTTAATCGGTATCAGATAACTGAGGTAGAGCATTATATATGGAAAAAAAAGATGGCGATGAAGGCCCACACCTCTGGTTTAGGATGGTTGTTGCAGTTTAACACAGAAGGCCTCTTTCATGCCTTTTGCTAACTAGTTGTCTTCTTTGTCCAAAAGGTGCACCCCACTGTCCTTCAAAAGAATGTAAATTTTTTAAGGTGTAAAAAAACTGCTGAGTTTTGACCTTTGGGCTTTGCCTTTCTAAGTTGAGCAATGTGTTTGTTAAGAGGTTGTTTTGTCTCCTTAAAGCGGAGTTCCAGCCTCAAATACCTTTTTTAACTACAAATACCCCTATAAAACGAATCCATCGCCCTTTACAGAACCGCTATTCTCATACTTACAAGGTGTACAGTATTGGTTTTGAGTCAAAATCTTAATTCTAAAAACACTGCCTGATCGTGGCCATCTTGGATGTGGGCATCTGAAGCCACAGTGTAATCTGCTGTGTCCTTCTTCCTGATTCCAGGGAGTGTTCTGGGAGTTCTTCCTGATTCCAGCCTCCTGGAAGTGATGACAAACAGCTCCCAGGACGCAGAGGGGGGAGAAGGAGGAAGTACAATAAAAAATGCCCTGAAAATAAGGTAAGGGACCCCCGAAAAAAATTGAAAATGCCCAATTGTTGATCAGCATAGAGAGCACTCCAGGAATCACTAAAGTTGCAAAATAGGCTGGAACTCCTCTTTAATGTACAGGTCTTTTCAGTCCTCACTACACTGCATTGCATATTCCAAGTTAACTTTGCTTCTGCTTGGGTGTTGGCTATTTTGGATGTACAAGCTTCTGTCTCAGTGTATTGCTAGACTTAACCGGTTGCCGACTGCGCACAGTTTATTTACTGCGGCAGTCAGCCCCGGCCAGGCAGAGTGACGTAGATCTACGTCGCTAGCCTGTCACCGGGTTTTGAGCCAATAGCGGGCGAGCGCGCGCGCGCCCGCTGAGGCGAGCGCGCGCGCGCCCGCTGAGGCGCGCGCCCGCTGAGGCGCGCGCCCGCTGAGGCTCGTTCACAGAGGAGTCCGGGAGTGTGACCGGTGGACCCGATGTCCGCCGGTCACACTACAATCATCGGTAGAGCGGGAGAAAGGCGGGCGGCTTATGTAAACAAGCCGCCTGTCATTCTCCCCTGTGTAAAAGTGGAGATCAGACGGTTCTACTATGTAGAACTGTGGATCTCTGTTTTTACAATAGGAGACCTGTCCCACTACAGTTAGAAACACGCCCCTAGGACACACTTAACCCCTCCCTCTCCAATACAGTTAGCCCCTTCCCTGCCAGTGTCATTTTTACAGTAACAGTGCATATGTATAGCACTGATTACTGCAGTAATGTCACTGGTACCCCCAAAAGTGTCAAAAATGTCAGTCAAGGGTCCGATCTGTCCACCGCAATGTCGCAGTACCGCAAAAAAATCGCAGATCGCCGCTATTACTCGTTAAAAAAGAAAACACCAAAAATGACAAAAATCTTTCCCATAGTTTTTTGAGATTTTATTTACCAAACATATGTAGCATAAAACAAATTGGCCGAAAATGTAAAAAAATTTAGATTTTTACATTTTTTTTGGGGGGGAATTTCATATAAAAAAAAGTGAACAATATTGTTATTTTTGCAAAATTGACGCTCTTTTTTTGTTTATAGCGCATGATCAAAAATCGCACAGGTGGTCAAATACCACCAAAAGAAAGCTCTGTTTGTGGGAAAAAAAGGACGTGAAATTTGTTTAGGTACAGCGTCGCACGACCGCGCAATTGTCCGTTAAAGTCACGCAGTAAAAAATCCCAAAAAAACCCTGGTCAGGAAGGGGGTAAAATCTTCCGGGGCTTAAGTGGTTAAATGACATAGGGATGAGATGTTTGCTAAAGTTTTTTCAACACTCCAGCAACATATGGGTTAACTATATTACTCTGTGTTTTCTGCTCACCTCTTCTGTTTGATGGTCTCATAATTTTTCTTGACCTTGAGGATGTTTTAACAAAAGCCCAGTTGATGTAGCTTCAAACTTTCAAAGCACTCCTGAGGTCTGTGTTCTTTTTCTTTGGACTGTGTTTCTTGTTAGAATCTGAACCTAATCTTACAGCGTTCTAATAACAGCTGGTTTGTGTTCTAGTGGATGTTAGGATTACAACAACTTTCACACCTGTCATCTTGTTCTTGGACAATCAACATCTATAAATTCAATGGTAATTGGTTTAAGATATCTGTTCTTTCAGTATTGATATAAATGCAGGGGTATCATCGTGACATTCACTGGAACTGAAGAAGTGTCTTGGAAGTGGAAGAACAAGTCCAATTGAATGTGACTAACTAGTATCTATACCATGACATGGATAAATGAGAAACTTCATAAACATATTCATTCCAATCTACTCTCTTTTGCAAACATGTATTTAAGAGAGAATGAAAATGGTCACAAGGATCACAAAGATAGCACTGAAAGACCATATGCCCCCAGCTCAGCAGTACAATGTTCTGAACTATGATTATTTAAAAAATCTTCAAAAAATATAAACAGGAAGCTAGATAGAAAATACATATTGTGTGCCAACTGCTTGTGTCAGGGCTAGGACTTGAACCTTGGACCTCTGCTGTGTCTGGCAATGACTCTTCTACCTGACTCTTAGCTCCTCCCATTAACTTCCTGATTTAAGCCACGTCTCTGCACTTCCTGTTTGCCAGATTATTGTGCTCTCTGCAGCCAATATCTTCTCTGCTGCTGTCCATATTTTTGCAACCACTTGTTACCCATCTTTGGCTTGTTCCTCAACTATGCTTCTATCTGATTCCAACCTGCACTTGTTACCGACCCTTTGGCTTCTTTACTGTCTATGCTTCTGTTTGATCCTTACCTGCTATATACACTACTGGACCTTTGCTTGCTCACCTCCAGGTGGGGAGATACTGAGGGTAGCGACCTGGTACTAACACACAGCAAAACCCATCTCCACCTTCTGGAGCTCTTGTGAACACTGGTTAGTACTTAGACTATGCACCTTGGGTGAGCTTGTGTCAAATGCCAGGTTGACCTGCTTGTATACCTATCCTGCTGGTCAGTGGGAGTCCCCCTACTGCAGGGGTGTCCAAACTATGGCCCTCCAGTTGTTCATAAACTACAATTCCCATCATGCCTAGTCATGACTGTGAATGTCAAAATTTTACAATGCCTCATGGAATGTGTAGTTCTGCAACAACTGGAGGGCCAAAGTTAGGAGATCCCTGCCCTACTGCTATAGCTACTGGTCTGCGAGTCCGACCCCTGATCGTGACAGACTGGCTCTGCAGAATTGTATTGGACTATAAATCACAAGACTGGGTGTACACAGCTAACAATTTTGTGGTGGGTAATATAGCACATATTTAAACAGTTTTCCTGGAACTGTTATTTAAAATAAACTTGATATTATTTTGACTGCATTGACTTTAGATATATACATGGTACATGATGGTACAGCTGTGTCCAACAGTAGGTGGAGCTGTGACCTTTGACCTCTGAGACCATACCCCCTGACCTTTGGGGTGGGTCCATGACCCTTTCCCTGAGTCAAAACCCTCTCCTGTGTCTGTACTGGCAATAGGGGAACCCTAACCCTAATTGACTGACTAAGTGCATGATTGATTGAGTGGGGTGAAAGGAAAAAATGAGGGGGTAGGGAGGGAAAGGGAGGGGAAAGAAGAAACCCGAGTTGCTGTCAGGAACAGGTAGTAAAGTTCAAAAATGGGATCCAAAGTTCTAATACCAGTCAGGGTCTTATTAATAGGAGAGCCCCGTATGCGTTTTTTTAACTTTACGAAAAATAAGAGAGAGGGACAGTCATGCCCTGGCAATAGTTTGTCTAGTTGCTATAAAAATAAAATATAATGTGGATATGGACATGGGAAATATAGGTACAGTTGCCTCGAGAAAATTTTCAATGGGTCTGTGTAGAAGGGCCTCCCAAGACTCCCCGTGGAGATTGACACAAAGGATTGTATTTTTCATGATATAGACCCATGCCAACAAGCATCAGACCTTGGGGCTGGTTCGCCATATCTAAATCACAATCCTTTTTTCTGAGCACCCTCAAAAACATGTGAATGGAAACAATAGTATACATTTCCATTGCGGGGGTTACGTTCCGGACCCAGCCGCGAAAAGTGAAAATCCGCGAAATAGAAAAACCATATTAAAATGCATTGTAAAATCATTTTAAGGTCTTTAAACACACTTTTAAAACAATAGAAACTCATTTAAACACACAAAAGATACTGAGAGACATAGCAAGAGCTATGGAAAACACAAAAATATTTAATTTTTAATGATTTATATAGTAAAATAACATTACAAAAAAACGCAATATAACGGGACTGCAAAAACTGAACTGCGATGGAGCGGGGGTTTACTGTACTGTATAATATATATATATATATATAAATATGTATTGTAGCAGGGTGATCCCGTGCAACTCAGTAGAATGTTGGTTTACTATGGGAGAAGAAGTAAGCACACTAATGGGTCAGGTGTGTACTGGCTTCATAATAGAGATCAGGGTCCCACCCTACTGAGGGGAGCCGTGTGAGATGCTGCTGTGCATCAAGGTCAGGTTGGGACAGAGGAGGGCCCAAGCCTGAGAGGAAGTCCATGTGGGACGGGAGCAGCTAGGAGGCAGTAGAGAGAGTCCAGGAGGGACAAGCACAGCAAGGGAGCTGAAAATGTGTTTGATGGTCAGGGAGACCCTGCAGAGGTACTCGGAGCAGTAAAGCTGCCACAAGAGACCCAGGAGGCTGGATGTTATGTCTTTGCAGTGATGGTTAGAATCCCCTGCATGGGAAGAGCTATCTGTATGAACTTTGACTTGCTTTGAAATAAAAGTGGGCTGCCATGCCCCTAAAATACAGTTTTGGACTGGAGCAATTGAAAATGCACCTACCACTTGAGTTTAATCACCTCAATCTTAATATATATATATATAGATATATATGTATATATATACATTCATTTAAAATGACAAATAAAATGAAATTGAACAGATTCGTCTTGATAAACTGTTTTCTCAGTGCAATAAATGGGAAAAATGGATAGCAAATAATAATAAAATAAACATACTTGTATTAGATATGATTGTAACACCTTTAGTTGTTCATGGGCACTACGATACACAATTATAGCAAACCAATAATCACAACCAATGATAGCCCAATACAAGGACGTGCTTATTATTTATTTCTCCTCTTTGCCTCAGCTGCCTCTAGTACATAATCCAGCACATCCTGTGACTGGCTCAGGCTCAGTAATCTAAAGATAAGTATCATCTGAAAACAAATGGTGGCATTTCCCTAGATAATATCATTCATTTATACACCAAAAGACATTATTTATAGAGACTGTAATAAGAAAACTACAATAACAGCTAGTAAATGTTTGAATAATTAAAATGAGCAGCAGTCAGAAAATCTATACTAATTTCAGTTTTGCACCATTGAACATGAAGTATTGATTAGTGCTCAATTGCATCTAAATTTATGAAGCTAGCTGTATTGGTATAGGCACATAACCTGATTATCTGTGCTTCTACTGGCTAGATGGGATGCTGCATGCAGACATCTGGTATGGCGCACTTCCATTCTTATGTAATGAAAAGAACACTTTTTTGATTAGATTAAAGTGACCAAATATTTTCTGAGGATGATGCAAACCTACATTGACACATCCAAGCAGTCACAATATGATTTCAATTGCTGATGCAACTGACCCTGGTTCTGCTAGTGTAAATGATCCCACTGTACCACAGTGTAGAGTTAAACCTTTACTGGAAAATTCGTTTACTAAAGTACTGTTTATGATAAACAACAGATATGTTTTTTTTTCTCCATTAAAACTATTTTCACACATTTGTTCATCCTTTTTTGAATCTCAGTGCTGCTAATCTCTTCAAGCCTCTTTCAGCTATTTCCTGTATGCATGGATGTGCTCCAAGATTAGCCACACATCATTGTTCTGGATGGAATTCTAAAGCCCCTTTCATATGGGCAGACGGATCAGGTCCGCCTGTTAGTTTTTTAGGCAGACCAGATCAGACCATCTATTGCCCTCTATGGAGAGGCAATTGACACCTGCAGACTTCCAATCTGATCCTATCTGATAAAAACAGACAGATTCGTCTGACAGATCAGATCAGATGACAAACAGACAGGCGGTCCGTTTATTCGGGAGCGAATAGAGGAAAGCGGGCTGTATCTGTGTTCGCTCTGCATAAGCAGAGCTGACACAAACCTTTCACCTGCCTGCTCAGCAGGGATCAGTGGACAGATTCCCCGCTGAGCAGGTGGATCCGCTGCCGAGGTCTACTAGTGTGAAAGGGCCCTAACAGTGACAACAGAGGGCACTTATTATGCAATAGGGGAGATTTACTAATACAGGACTAAGCAGAATCTGGAGCAGCTGTGCAAAGCAACCAATCAGCTTCTATCTTGAGCTCCTTCAGTTAAGCTTTGAAAATAAACTGTAGTATGTCTGTAACTTTCTGTTGCAATAAAGGTAATTTTGGTACCAGAAAATGAAAGGTAAAAGCTGAAAGTTTGCCATGCACAGATGCTCCAATCTTAGTAAATTCCCCTCATAGTGTACCAGGGCACAGCAGCATGATTGGGAGATAGTTTTCACCCATAACTGGAAGTACCTTAACATAGATCCCGATGGCAGCATCACTAGGTATTATTTAAGGCACCCTACACCCCTGCAGGTCCATCAGCACTTAGGGTTAGAGCAGCACCTAGGTGTGAAAATGTCCTTGATAAATGTTAAAGGATAACTCCACTTTCATGGGGAAAAAAATAGCAAATAAAGAAAAAACAATATAGCGTATACAATTGTGACACAAATCGTATTGTAATTGAATGTTATTAAAAATGACCTTTCCTTTTCAATCTGCAACTGTTGTAATTTTCTGAAAATGCAATGCAATATGACTACCTGGAGCTGTTCTGTACTCAAAATGTATACTGACCACACCCCAGAAACATCATTATCTGCTTGTGTGATTGGCTCACCAATTTTCCCAGAAATCTGCCTAAGATACAAGTCAGATTTCTGGCATCCCCTGCAACAAAAATGTAATTTTTGGTGAGATACTCCCAATAGGAACACGTCTAAAGGGATGCAGACCCAGCAGCTTTCCTCATTAGTGCTCTGCAACTGCCACAGCTTATTGATAATTATGAAACCACTCCCATTAGACCCACTAAGCATAGAGGCACAGAGTCACAGTGGAACAAACATGGATTTCTTCAGAATAACAAAAGGTAGGAAACTGCAACAACGATTGTTAAAATCATTGTAATGTACATAGATCACCCAGAGGGGAATGTTTTTTTCTCAACAAAAGTGGAGTTACGCTTTAAATATTAAAACAAAGTTGAACAACTTTTGAAGTTACATATTAAAGCCTTTATGAATGTTTCACTGATTGGGTTTAGATCTATTTTAAGCCTTTCTAATTTAATACAAACCCTGAAAGTAGAATGGTCTGTGTTGTCTTGTAGCCAAAATTTAGTGTCTGGTTTTACTTTTTAACAAAATTCTTATCTAATGTTTTTAAGGAACAGCACATTTTTAGGTAGGGCTAATTTATGAACCAGATTTTCTTTTTTTTTTGGTTAAGGTCATGCAAGGGGAGCACACGTGCTAAATAGGTAACAGTCCTTTTAAAAACACAAATAATCGACAAATAGCTGTCTAAAATGTTGTACCCATGTTTTAATTACTTGTGGTTAACCAACTAGAATTTGAGTTCTTTAAATGCAGCTTTATACCTTTCCACTGAATGATTTTTTTTAAGTTAAAGAATAAGGAAGACTATAAAATTAGCATATTTAGTATTAAAACTAATTACTAAATTCTATGCAGTGTCTAAAGTGTCCTCCCTAACGTAAAAGCTTGATTTATAAAGCTCAGTTTCTTTTTTAGAAAAGTGTACATATCATAAGGTAAGATGACAACAAAACATGAGTCTATAGGGCAGGGTATCTCAACCAGGGTTCCATGGAACCCTAAGGTTTCACTAGACTTTGTTAGGGGTTCCTAAAGCAATGAACAAGTTCTGTCTCTCAGATAAGTTTCCACTGACACCGTTGATCTTTTTAGCCATCTGTAAGGGGGCAATTCTTCTCAATGTCCACAAGTGTAAGGAGCATTCTTTCCACTGACTATCACACTAATGTATCATGAGTTGTAGATATTGTAATTTTAGAAGGGGTTCCCTAAGACCAGAACATTAATTCAAGGATTCCGTTGTGTTAAAAAGGTTGAAAAAGGCTGTTATAGGGGATATACCCCTGGATTAGGAATGTCTTCATAGTGCTAAATTTTACTTGCTGTCCAATAGAGGAAACATGTATTGAAATATTGTGTGCCTATTCTGAAAATATTTTTACACTTAAAATCACAGCTCCATTTCTGAGTAAAACATTTTAGCTGTCACTGGATAGAAAAAAAATTAAACAAAGGTTACCTTTATTGAAGTGTAGACAGCTAAATTTGCATACAGATTGCAACTTTTCCTTTACAATAAAAAATTGACTGCACTCATCTTGAGTGTGGAGTCCCCCCATTGCTCCTTTAATGTGGTAGCTTCAAACACCATAAAAAAATCTTGAAAGGTAGAAGGAGACGGGGTCAAGATCAACCTTTTTAGGAAAAGTTGAGAATGCAAGAAATTTCAGCTGCCTATATCTATGGATCTACAAATCGTTTTGAGATGTCGTTTTTACTGATTTTAACCTTTGCTAATTGATTTTTTCATATGTCCAGTTTAAATTAGTTTGTGAAAGGTTCACTTTCAAGCCTTAATTCTCTAGATAAATAAGTGAACCAGGCTTGATGTTTGAAGCAGAGAAAAATGTTTACAAAGAGGTATTGGTCTAACTTATTCAATTATTTGATTGGTCCAAAAAAAGTAACTGGAATTAAAGGCTAAAGGAAAAGAAGTTATAGCTAAATGTACAATGTGATTGCAATGGAAACTGTAAGCTGATCACTGAAATAATATTCTTCTAAGTGAAACTCTTATTTTATATTCTGGGTTTTAGTGAATGAATCTCATATCATTTGCATTACTCTTTCTATATGTGCGCCAATATTTTTCAATCATTGACGCATTTACAGTTCAAAAATATTTCTGGACTCTGCAGCATTTTATAATTATTATACTGCTTTTAAAAGATAGAGTAAAAGCATTTCTCCACATTTATTATTATTCATGAATGTTAAATACGAGAACATGTCACTGAAAACCTGGATGTATTGTACAAAATATTTTGTGAGAGTTGTATTGCCAAAGAAACAAAGATGATGGTCTGAGACTGCACAGCCAAAGGCAACACAGCTAAGCATAAACTTATGCTGAGGCAACTTATAATTACAATACATTATCATTAAGGAGCCAAAATAACCTTCCTCAGTAATGTCTCTAAAGGTCTGTTATTACACCATATAATGAGAACAGCTGCTAAATATTTAATGTCCACTGTATGAGGCCTGATCATTAAGAATTAAAATTGTTATCCAAAACACTTTACAAGCCTACTGTTACAGTTTACTTAATATGTGTTTTCTTTTTGGATCACCTTACACATTATTTTCATCTATAGTTCTTAGGTCCCATGTTTAAAAAAACATTTTTCTTTTAATTGTAGGACCTTGAAGAGGACAGACATTGTCTCTGATATGGTATGTAAGCTTTTGTTTGTAATGTTATGCTACCTTCTGACAAAGCAAACTGAAAATGACAATCACATAATTTCAAGGAGTGACAGTCAAACAAAGATAAGGGTTGGAGGTGAAGGCAGTCAAGAGGTATGGAAATATCAATGGCACTGGCATGACAATATATATATAATATATGCAACTGGGAAGAAAGGCATATAGTTTGTTCTGTAACTCAGTGGAGTGAAACTAAGTGTTTATAATCAAACTATTTGGTCAGAGATTTCTTCTAATAAAATACTATAGGTTCCAAACTATTCCATCTTTTAGCTCCTGTACACTAGTTTCAGGTTTGTGACACAAGGATTAATGTTCGATGTCCTTCTCAATAAGTAAATTATACATAAAACCAAGGGGCCTAAAATCCCAATTAGGGTAATTTCAATTAATTCAGCCTATGACAGTCCAGTCACTGACTCACCATGAGGTGGGGTACCTCAACAAATAGCCACACAATACTAAGAACAAAAGGGAGTTACATACTGACCACCCACCAAGTAGTTGTAAATGAGGACCAGCCACGGTATTACTGATTAAATTAGCGTTACTGAAATACAAAACTTAGCAAGAAAGTGGCCAAAAGGCCATAAATCCTCCAAACACCAAACTAAAAAGGATTGACAACGTTGTCACCGTAAAAAACACACAAGGGCCCAGGCACCATACAGATGAATACCACCATAAACACATACAGCAAGGCTAAAGATGATAGCAAAGTTATGCAATAAACACCCACTAAGGTGGATCACTGCCATCCTGTCCTTACAGGGCTAGGGAGGCACATCAGACCCTAAATTCCTTGTCCTTACCAAATATTCACTACTGGTGAATCTTCCAGGTTCATGTGTTTTATATAACAGTGATTTGGTCATTACCAATGAAGTCGCATTCACTGTTATATAAATCAAAAACCTTTTTTGCTTATCTTAGAATAAGGAAGAATAAAGAAGTTAAACTGGTAAAATCTCTGCTAGTTTATTTTTTACTGAAATCTCCCATCACTTCCTGTCACAGAAACACAAATGAAAGTGGGAGGAGATCTATCCAGGCTAAGGAGAATTCGCCCATTGGACAGTTTTTTCAAAAAAGGTGTCTCCATTGAAGGATTTCTACACACCTTTGATCTGGTGACAATTGTAAATTCCCTTTGTTTCCCCTCAATTTTTTTTATAAGGTCTGCTTTAACCACTTGAGTACTAGACATGAGCTGGATAACCCCTGGTTCGGTTTGCGGCAGAGCTTTTGAACATCGCACAAGTTCAGAACCGAATAAAGAACCCCATTGAAGTCTTTGGAACCTGAACTGGAAAAATCAAAAGTGCCCATTTTGAAGGCTTATATGCAAGTAATTGGACATACAATGTTTATGGGGGTCCAGGTCCTGCCCTGGGGGACATGTATCAATGAAAAAATGTGAAAAACTATCATTTTTTAAATAAGCAGTGATTTAAGATGATGCTTACAGTGAAACAATAAAAAATGAAGAATTCCTTTCAATATAGTGCCCAGGGGGTCCCCTTAGTCTGCCTGTAAAGTGGCACATCTATACCATGTATAGAACCTGCTGCAGCAATAATCACATTTATAAAGCCAAAAAATGACATTTTCCATTCCATCTTTCCTTATATTATAAACAATGGCTTGAGGAGCCAGTCTGTATGATGAGGCCACAATTTGGTGCACTTGGAACAGGATTAGAGATTTTTTTGTATAAATTCTGGTGTCTCTTTCACAGACTTTGGATAGAAGTAACAGGTGTGGAAAAATTGGGCTTCGGGTGTTGGTGGCGCCTTCACACCGTAACCCTATAGAGGTACTCTTCTTGATAAAAACAAAAATTTGCCTTGTTATCAAAAGCTGAAATGATATGCACCTGTCAAACAAGCGTGGAAAAATTGGTCTTCAGTGGTGCCTTCACACCGTAACCTTATATAGGTAATCAGCAACATTGGCTTTAGGGGCTTAATAGCTGCTGCTAATCCAGGACTGATTAATTTTGATAAATGTCAGCAAGTCCATGGAGTCTGTGGACAGATGCTCTCTCTTATCTGTCACAAAACTTTCGGCAGCACTGAATGCACGCTGAATGCAGGGCAGCCCAGCAGCTCAATTGCATACTTGGCAAGTTCTGGCCAGTGGTCAATTTCCATGACCCAGTAACTCAGTGGATTGTCAACTGGAAAGCTCTCTAAGTATGTTTTCGCCCCTAGATAATCTCCTACCATATGATGCAGATGCTGCTGATGGGATGTGAAAGCTGACAGCCCTGGGCGCCGAGCAATAAAAAATATTTTGAAAGGCATCACTGAGGTGGGCCCCGTCTACACCACTCCTCTCTCCACCACCAGAAGCCTCAAAACTACGTTTTCCATGAGATTGTTACCTACCAGAGTCAGGAAATGTGTTACATAAACTCCTCTTAAAGGTGTCCTCAAGATATTTAATCTTCTGCTCCCTCTGTGGGGACGGGATGAGTTCAGAGGCTTTTCTCTTGTCAGTCAATAGTGATCCTTCTCCTTGATGCTACATATTCTCAGGTCCTTTTTTAGGTTTTGAAGAATAAGGGAGCACATGCACCGCAAGTTTGTGGTGGCATGAGAAGCAGACTCCTCTAAGGAATACAGTATCTGGAACTGCCCCTTCCCAGCAATGTACTACTCCCAGGGGTTCTGGGGATGGAAAACCATCTGTTAAGGGTTGACGGATGTCAATGCCTCCAAAAGTACCAGAATACTCCTCCTCCTCTTGTGTGTTCTGTGGCATCGCAAGAATGGTGTCTGCATAAAGCGGGCTTTGAGGTAAGGAAGTCCTTCTCTTCCTTCTGCTGCTCTGCCTTGAGTTCCCTGTCCATAATGCCAAGCAGAGTCTGCTCCAGCAGGAACACAACAGGGATTGTGTCACTGATGCATGCATTGTCATGGCTCACCATCCTTGTTGCCTTCTCAAATGGTGACAGTACAGTGCATGCATCCTTTATCAGCAGCCATTGGCGTGGGGAAAAAAAAACAAGCCGGTCTGAGCCTAGCATTGTGCCATACTGACACAGGTACTCGTTGATGGCCCTCTGCTGCATGTGCAGATGCTGCAGCATTGTCAACGTTGAGTTCCACCTGGTGGGCATGTCACAAATCAGGCGGTTTATGGGCAGGTGGAATTCCTGCTGCATTTCAGCAAACCAAACACTGGCTGTGTATGACCACCTGAAATGGCTACAGTCTCTTGTGGCCTGCTTTAGCAGATCCTCAAATCCTGGGAACCTATTAAAAAAATGCTGCACCACCAAACTGAGGACATGTGCCAGGCATGGCACATGTGTCAACTTTCCCTGTCTAAGGGCAGACAGGAGGTTTGTGTCATTAAGAAAGCAAGAATCTCTTCTCCAGGGTGACTTCTGTTCCCTAGGCACACCAGCTGAAGCACTGCATGGCACCTTTTAGTCTGACTCATTCAATAGGCCCTTGAACACTTAGAGGATACTGATAAATCATAGGACAATTCAGCAGAGGAGGGCATGGAGGAGGAGGGGGTGGAGCTGACAAATCTCACATCATTACCACTAGCTGTATGAAGATGTGGTGGCACAACAAGCTGCAGCACTGAGCCCTGTCCTGCATCCTTCTGAGTTGCAAGCAGATTTAACCAGTGTGCTCTGAATGAAATATAACAGCACTGAAATATACTGCGTTAAACGTGCACTAACGCACTGCAGTATACTGCAGTAAACGTGCACCAACGCAATGAAAAACACTTAATTAAACGTGCACTAACACACTGCAATATACTGCGGTAAACGTGCACTAATGCACTGAAATATACTGAATTAAATGTGCACTAACGCACTGCAATATACTGCAGTAAACATGCACCAACACACTGAAATACACTGCGTTAAACATGCACTAACACACTGCAATATACTGCAGTAAACTTGCCCCAATGCACTGAAATATACTGCGTTAAACGTGCACTAACAGACTACAATATACTGCTGTAAACGTGCACCAAATGCACTGAAAAATACTGCGTTAAATGTGCACTAACGCACTGCAATATACTGTGGTAAATGTGCAATAACACACTAAAATATACTGCGTTAAAGTGCACTAACACACTGCAATATACTGCAGTAAACATACATCAATGCACTGAAATACACTGCATTAAATGTGCACTAACATACTGCAATATACTGAGGTAAACATGCAATAATGCACTGTAATACACTGCGTTAAATGTGCACTAGCACACAGCAATATACTGCTGTAAACGTGCACTGACACACTGAAATATACTGCGTTAAACGTGCACTAACGCACTGCAATATACTGCAGTAAATGTGCACCAACACACTGAAATATACTGCGTTAAACGTGCACTAATGCACTGAAATATACTGCAGGAAACCCGCCTTGACAAAATTAAATGACACTAAAGTAAAAATGAACAGTGTCATTACACTCACACTTCACTATCTCTATATTTTTTCAATAAACTAACACTAAAGTAAATATTGATGGTTGCACTACACACACACTGCACATCACTAGATTCACACTAAACTGACACTACAGTAAAAATGAATGATATATAATATACTGCTGAAAATGTGCAATAATGCACTGCAATATACTGCGGAAAACATGCACCAACTCAATGAAATGTACTGCATTAAACATGCACTAACGCACTGCATTTACTGTGGTAAACGTGCAATAATGCACTGAAATATACTGTGTTAAACTTGCACTAATGCACTGCAATATACTGCAGTAAACGTGCACCAACACACTGAAATATATTGCGTTAAATGTGCACGAACACACTGCAATATACTGCGGTAAATCTGCAATAATGCACTGAAATATACTGCATTAAACATGCACTAATGCACTGCAATATACTGCAGTAAATGTGCACTAACGCACTGTAATATACTGCGGTAAACGTGCACTGATGCACTAAAATAAAGTAAGTAAGTAAACATGCAATAATGTATTGTAATATACTGCGGTAAACGTGCAATAGCGCACTGAAATATACTGCGTTAAATGTGCACGAACGCAATGAAATATACTGTGTTAAATGTGCAATAAGGCACTGCAATATACTGTGGCAAATGGGCAATAACGCATTGAAATATACTGTGTTAAATTTGCCCTAACGCACTGCAATATACTGTGGTAAATGTGCAATAATGCAATGAAATATACTGCAGTAAACATGTAATAATGTATTGTAATATACTGCGGTAAATATGCACTAACGCACTGCAATATATTGCAGTAACCTTGCAATAATGCACTGCAATATACGGCAGTACAAGTTCACCAATACAATGAAATATACCGCGTTAAATGTGCACTAAGGCACCACAATATACTGCGGTAAATGTGCAATAACGCACTGAAATATACTTTGTTAAATGTGCACTAACGTACTGCAAAATACTGCTGTAAACGTGCAATAATGCAATGAAATATACTGCATTAAACAAGCACTAATGCACTGCAATATACTGCAGTAAACGTGCACCAACACACTGAATTATACTGCGTTAAACGTGCACTAATGCACCGCAATATACTGCATTAAACGTGCAGTAATGCACTTAACTATACTGCAGGAAACCTGCCCTGACAAAATAAAATGACGCTAAAGTAAAAGTGAACAGTGGCATTACACTCACACTTCACTATCACTATATTTACAATAAACTAACACTAAAGTAAATATGAATGATCACACTACACACACACTGCACATCACTAGATTCACACTAAACTGACACTACAGTAAAAATGAGCAATATATAATATACTGCTGAAAACGTGCAATAATTCACTGCAATATACTGTGGTAAACATGCACCAACACAATGAGATGTACTGCATTATACGTGCACTAACGCACTACAATATACTGTGGTAAACGTGTAATAATGCACTGAAATATACTGCATTAAATGTGCACTAATGCACTGCAATATACTGCAGTAAACGTGCACAAACACACTGAAATACACTGCATTAAACGTGCACCAACACACTGCAATATACTGCGTTAAACCTGCAATAATGCACTGAAATATACTGCATTAAACACGCACTAATGCACTGCAATATACTGAGGTATATGTGCCCTAACACACTGTAATATACTGCAGTAAATGCGCACTAACATACTAAAATATACTGCGTTAAATGTGCACTAACACACTGCAAAATACTGTGGTATACATGCAATTATGTATTGTAATATACTGCAGTAAACATGCAATACCGCACTGAAAAATACTGTATTAAATGTGCACTAACGCAATGAAATATACTGTGTTAAAAGTGCACTAACGCACTGCAATATACTGTGGTAAATGTGCAATAATACAATGAAATATACTGCAGTAAACATGCAATAATAATGTAGTGTAATATGCTGCGGTAAATATGCACTAACACACTGCAATATATTGTGGTAAACTTGCAATAATGCACTGCAATATACGGCAGTACACGTGCACCAACGCAATGAACTATACCGCGTTAAATGTGCACTAAGGCACTGCAATATACTGCAGTAAATGTGCAATAACGCACTGAAATATACTTTGTTAAATGTGCACTAACGCACTGCAATATGCTGCTGTAAACGTGCAATAATGCAATTAAATATACTGTGTTACACGAGCACTAATGCACTGCAATATACTGCAGAAAACGTGCACCAACACACTGAACTATACTGCGTTAAACGTGCACTTACGACTGCAATTTACTGCGTTAAACGTGCAGTAATGCACTTAACTATACTGCAGGAAACCTGCCCCGACAAAATAAAAGGACATTTACAGTTGCACTACACCCACGCTTTCCTATCATTATATTTACACTAAACTGATACTTTACACTCACAATAAAATCACAATAGCCCACTATAGCACACTAACTCACTAGTAGCACTGAACAGAGCCCTGTTCTATCTCTCTCCATGGCAATATCACACTGCATATGGCCGCTATGGTTAAGAATATTTTTTTAGTGTGGGTTGGGACTAAGAGCAATGAGCCATGATTGGATAGAGTCATCATAACAGTGTCCAATCATGGCCCTGGCAGTGCTATGTTCCCTGATTGGGCAAAGCTTTCATTGCTTCAGCCAATCAGGGCTTCTAATGCACTGTGCAGCAGCGCAGTGCATTGTGGTCATTTGGCGGGCTAAACAAACGGTCGAACACCCTGACAATTTGGATGTTCCCCGAAGGGGCGAACAGTCAATGTTTGGTCCATACTCATGCTTGGGCTGAACCGTTCACCCAACACTATCAAGTACCAGCTTGTAATACCCCTTCATTTCCAGGCAATTTTCCAGTTGTCAGTGCTGTGTTTGTTTGACTGACAATTACTTAGTCAATGCACAGATGTGCAGGATAAGGAAGATGATGAGATTAATATACAGGTCACTGCAAAAGACAGCATGCAGATTAGATATTAGATATAAAGGCGAGAAGGAGGGGTGGAAGGGCTAATACCAAACCCAATGATGTTGCTGTTGCTGATCTGGAATGAATAAATGATTAATTAATTCATTATTTCCTCCCTATTCTGTTTTAAGAGGAAAATGCAGGCTCATCAATATAAACACCATACTGCTTACATTTATGATGACTGTGACTGGTCATCACAGTGATCACATGGTACAGAGCCACTTAGACTGGTTCTGTAGACAGTGTCTGTTTTCTGGTTCACTGCCATTAACAGGCGCAGTATCCACCTGAGGGTAAAATAAGTGTCCACCACTTCACAGTTTAAAGGCATACAGTGATAGGTAAGTGGTTTATGTACACAGTCAGTACATGACTTGAGTACTGAGAGAAGAAGCATTGACATAAAACCAAATACAAGGATTAAGTTTCATGGAACTTTTTTATGATTTATGGTTACCTTAACTATATACAGTATGTACATGAAAACATTGGTTTGTGATAATGTATGGTTTGCATTTGAATTTGACAATATTGCATTGAATATTTATTTTTTATTTTCAGAAAAATTTTCACAGTGCCTTTTTTTCTCCGGTCGTATATTATTTTACCATAGCGCTGCTCACAATATTTATTGTTCTGTTTGGTCACATACTGGGTGGATAGTCACATAGGGAGTATAGCAGCTGTGGTAGTTAGTTACTAATTAGGTTGTTTCCCAGTTTTATACAGCGAGGGAGTATACTTTTTTTCCTTTCAAATACAATTAAGTGCCAAAGGATGAGTTCTTTGCAGTTTTACATATACAGCACAATAATATTAAAGAACAGGTTATGTTGTTACATTGCTCAGATTGTTATTTTCATTTGAAGCCGTATATATCAAAAAGACACATGTTGAGTTCTATAAATCTGTAAACAGGTTTCATAGTGGTATGTTTAGGAGGGATTTTTTTTGCCCAAAACTCAAGTAGATGTTTTCCCTTTCATATATTCTATAATGATAAGACAAGTGTCTACCAATGTATTTCAGTATACTTGTACTGTATTATCAGAGCAACGATGGCTAGATTTCCCAGTAAAATAATACGAAGCATGATATTGCTCTAAATATAATATTTTCTATTATGCCATGTGGGACTTTCTCGCATTTACGTTAGAATGCGTACAGACATCCCTCTTCATGTTCTTCTCCATCCTCCAGGGTACCCCCCTCCTCTATATTGTGTTAGCTGGTAAATCCCTGAACAGTACTGTGAGAGTCAGGCAGAGATCAGAGCATGTCCATGACAGACATTTATGTGAGAATTATTCACAAAATCCACTATACTATACACTGTATCCTATCCTATGGGATGCTCATGAGGGGGTGTACAGAGAAGCCTTAGTTTTCAGTCTGATGGAAATCCCTTTTACTTATCAGGGTTATGAACAGGATAGGGATAGGATAGGATCGTGATACTTACCTATGGTATTCATTGTCACAAGTCTATATGCACAATGTAGAATTATAAATTGCTGAATTATTTTCTACACCGTGGAGTTGAGTTCCCCTTAGAATCCATACTAGACCCAAAGGGCCTAGTATAGGTTGGGGGAGGGGGGACCCAACACTGTTGTTTTTTTTTTTTGGAATTTTCTATTGCCGGTGTTCCGTGAGAATTACCTACCCGTGAGAAAAACCTACCCTCGTCACTTCCGGTGTACGAAAGTGTCTGTAACGCCGCGGAATTACATTAAAACAGCTCGCCAGAAATATCATGTGATCTCCACTGCTATCACTGACACTTCCCTGGTCTTGTCTACTAAATATAAAACCGGCGGCGGCTGTATGACAACATAAATCACGGAGCCGCCAGCCGCTTTTGTATTTAGTAGACAAGATCAGGGAAGTGACAGGGCAAGGAGCGGAGCTTACTCATATTGCAGTACAGCTGTTTTAATGTACCCGCCACGATGGTAGGTTTTTTCCACGGAAGAGTCATCATTTCAGACTAGTGCGCATGCGCACTAGGGGCTGTGAGCATGCGCACTGCCAGGGTAGGTTTTTCTCACGGGGTAGGTAATTCTCACGGAACACCGGCATTGTTTTGTTTACATTTCAGCTGTCAGTGGGGAAACCCGCTTACAGCTAATGAGTCATCGGTTGTAAGGAAACGGCACCCGGCTTCCTGGCCCGCTGCATAACAACCAGCTATTCTTCACACAGAATTAGAATCGGTTGATCTTTTTTCGACCAATCCGAATTCAAATCTTTCCGAAAATTTGGAATTTGTTAGAAAACTAATAAACAATACAATTTCAATGAAAATTAATTCTGTGTGAAGAACAGCTGGTTGCTAAGCAGCAGGCTGGGAAGCCGGCCACCGAGTCCTTACCAACCAATGACTCATCAGCTGTCTGCAGACTTCCCCACTTACAGCTTTAATGTAAACAAAAACAATAGAAAATTCAGAAAAAAAACAGCGTGGGGTCCCCCCAATCCATACCAGACCCTCTGGGTCTGGTATGGATTTTAAGGGGAAACCCAAGCCAAAATGAAAAGATAGAAAACCATACCTCCCAAAATCCATACCAGACCCTTATCCAAACATGCAACCCAGCAGGCCTGGGAAAGGGGGGAGCGAGAGCCCCACCTCCTGAACCAAACCAGGTCAAATGCTGTCAACATGGGGGGGTGCTTTGGGGCAGGGGGGCTCTCCCCCCAACCCAAAGAACCCTGTCCCCATGTTAATGGGGACAAGGGCCTCTTCCCCACAACTCTGGGCTGTGGTTCTGGGGGTCTGAGGGCAAGGGGCTTATCGGAATCTGAAGGCCCCCCACCCCACCAAAAAAGTAAAAAAAATTGAATAAAGACAGTACAGAGGTTTTTAACAAATTCCCTTATTTAAAAATAAAAAACAATGTCTCCCAATGTAGACCCATCTCACGCCGCCCGCTACACTGCTGGACCTGAAAAAAGAAGGAAAAACCAGGTCCCGTCGGAAACTCTCAGCCAAATGCCTGCTTTTCCATTTCTTATATTACTAAGGAGAGGAGTCACCTGATAGCGTCAGTGAGTGACCCCACCTCCTTGTGATGTCATTGACCAGGGAATGCTGGGTTGATGATGTCACAAGGGGGCAGGGTAAACCGCTAATGTCACTGGGTGAAACCACCTCTTAGCTATTGAAGAAATGTTAGATGGAGGTACAGGCAGTCAGCAGGGAACGTTCGACGAGGCTGGAGATTTCTTTGTTTTTTCCCGGGTCCGGCTTTGGCAGCAGGTGGTGTGATTGACGATGGATCTACATCGGGGGACATTGTTTTTTATTTTTTAATAAAGGAACTGCCAAAAACTTGTGTACTGTCTTTATTCACTATTTATACATTTTTTTTGTGTACTCCATACTCATTCACATTGGGGGGGGGGGGATCTGGGGGCCTCCTTGTTAAAGTAGGCTTCCAAATTCCGATAAGCCCCCACCCGCAGTCCCCCACAACCACAGTTCAGGGTTGTGGGGAAGAGACCATTGTCCCCATCAATATGGGGACAAGGTGCTGTGGGGTGGGGGGCAGAGCCCCCCCTGCCCCAAAGCATCCCCTGTGTTTAGGACATGTGGCCTAGTATGGTTCAGGAGGGGGGATACTCACTTGCTCCCCCCCTTTTTCCTGGCCTGCTGTGCTGCATGCTCGGATACGGGTCTGGTATGGATCTGGGGGGGGACCCCATGACATTTTTTGAAAACATTTTGGCGTGCACTTTATACCAGACCTGAAGTGGAGTGGGATTTTATATTGCCGGAATTGTTTTGTTTACATTTAAGCTGTCAGTGGGGAAGCCCTCTGACAGCTGATGAGTCATTGGTTGTTACGGACACGATGGCCGGCTTCCTGGCCTGCTGCTTTACAACCAGCTATTCTTTAAACAGAATTGAAATTAGTTAATTCGAGCATTCAACCATCCGAATTCGAATCATTCTGAAAATTTGGAATTCATTAGAAAATTAATAAACTAAACCAAATTTAATGAATGCCAATGAAATTAGTTACTATTTAATTTGGAGATTCGGATACATCCAAATCTCGTAATAACTAAAAATTTATCCGAATTAGTATTAGGACCAAAACGAATTGCACTTGTCTAATTTAAGGGCCCTTCTCTCATTGACCAGCAATTTAAGGGGAGACTTCTCCAGTGACCACCAATGTAAAGAGGCAGTTATCTTCCAATCACCTATGTTGGCGGGACTAACCACCAATTTGCAGGACTTTTCCATTTTTTTTATCATTGTAAAAAGATTATTTTAGCGTCTGCATTTCTTTTCTAGTCAGTATTTCTTGTTTAATTGAATGATTATTATCATAACAACAATAAACATTTGCAGTACTCAGCTGCTGCCCTGTCAAAGGACAGGTTTATTCAGGCTTTTCTGTGTGTGATCCATCAGACTCTATGTTTAAAATCCCATAAATAAAATTCCATGGTCATTTTCTTCAGTAGATCCCTGCACCAATATGAGCCCCGTATCAACAGTATCCATTTGACATACTCAAGGGAGCCAAAATGAACAAAACTGTGAAAATGTCAGGCGGAGGTCATTCTTCTTTTTTTTTTTTTTTTCAAAAGAGGTTATTCTAATTGGTGGGTCCCTAGAACAGAGTTAATAATATTTTACAATTGTCAACTAAGTACATTTCTGTCTAAACCCCGTGGATGGAGACCTGCTTAATTATGACTTCCATGTTGCCCTAAAGAATTCTGCATCAAAACATATAAAAAAATCTGCAAAATAATATTTATTTTTTGGATCAGTATCTGTCAGTTTTGTATTGGTTTATCAGGGTAATGGCTTACTGTGCCATAGCAAATGTCAAAATTGTTCAATGTTATCTGCTTTCCGGCAGCCTTGCCTTTGCTCCAGGGTACATTGGCTGGTCTCCAGTATATTGATTTGATGTAGAGGACACCTGGATGGCTGCATCTATGGAATGCACTGAGGCATCTGAAAATGCAGTAGATTAAGCCTGCTGGAAAGCATCAGACAGGTGTGCAGATAAAAAGAGCTATTGGCTCTACTCCGTTCCACTCTGGTTGTGATAAATGATCAGGCTTTTCTGCTGAAAGAAATCCAAATGGTTCAGTTATAGCAGCATCATGACTATGATGTTTCCACTATAAACTTCAATCCAAAAAAGCCATAATTGATCTCTGGTACCATGCTGGGGATTATGCCATTGATGTCAAAGAAAAAATACGTTTGTCAGCAAAATTCAATGACGTTATATAGTAGTACATAAGCAAAATGTTATGGAAGATGTGTGCATATGCACAAAATATATTGCATCGTCTTTCCCCACTGGGCCTGTAATCAATTCCTTGCAGCATGTGGTCTTTGCAAGCAGGTGCAATAAAAAAACAAACAGAAGCAGCACTGCAGGTTTTCACAATGAATAATTTATTACTCCCAGCACAGTTACTCCAAATAATTAATAAGCAGCAGAATGTTTAAAGAAGTACAGTAACTCTTTTTTAATCTAAGTATAATTTAGTAGGCCATAAAAACTAACCTCCTATATTTCTGAGGTCCACATTATAATACCATTTAGCTGTTCTCACACATTGCTTTGTTGGCTGTGACTCAAGATGTATTTTAAGTAATGTATTATTTACAATATCTGACACTAAATCAAGCAAACAGTGGCATTCGCATCCAACGAAAGGAAAGCATACAGGCAGTCTGAAAATTCTAATTTAACTTGTATGAGCTACTTTATGTTTATAATAAATTGTGAATATTTTCCTCAGATGATGAATATTATGGATTAAAAAAAAGTGCACTGACAGGTCTGGTGTAATGTGTCTATCGCCAAATGGGGTAATGTATTGCATAATAATTTTTTTATGGGTAACATAGGTTCCAGCTCCAACTGGCCCATCTAGCCATATCCAAAGGCCATTTTCATTACCATCATTTTTAGCAGGTTGCAGCTAAATCACTTCACCTAGATGAGACGGAACACATTAGGCACATTTTTTACTTCATTTTGGACAAAATGGAGCAAGGAAGGGATAGAACCCCTGATAGAACAAAAGTAATGGTAAACTTCTTCAATGGCAAAGGGTGTAATAAAATCACCCAATGATACTTTTCTCTCTAGCGATCCTCCTTAGAGAGGAGGGGAGTCACAGACACTAATCTCTGAATGGGTATAGTGACATTGGGATTGATTTACTAAAAACAAATCGACTGTACACTTTGCAAAGTGCAGCTGCACTCTGCAATGAGCAGTTGCTCTAGAGTTTTGTAAATGATAAGCATCATGCTGTTTTTTTTATTTTTATTGCACATGATTGGGTATTCTTTGTAAAGTGACTTTTTTTTCTCATTTACTAAGCTCTGGAGCAACTGCTCTTTCAAAGTGCACAATCTATTTGCCCATTGTATCTTTAAGAACTTCTATCAAGTTATTGTTCATATATGTGTCTTTCTGTCCCAGTGACAACCCCCAAACCCCCACTTTCCTGCTGTAGAAGGAACAAGAAGAGCAGTAAAATCTTTGGGGCTTTGTCAGATTTATAAATTAAGTAGGAATTTGTATTTTTCTCCTTAGTGCCAATGTGACTTGACTCACATACAAATCATATCACATACCAATTTTCTCTCTTTGAGCAATTATTACATTGTGCATCAGTCAGTCTTCTTTCATTATTCATTAAGTTTCAATCATGCCACATACCTTCTCAGTCATCTCTCATTGCTACGCAATGGACACTACTCAATGTTGCCTTCATCAAACACTTTTTATGAAAAATGATACTTGGGTCTGAAGAAAGATCATGTACTGTATGTCAATATAACTGCTACTTATAAAACACAAATATGGCCCTTCAATTAAAAGGAAGCTATAGCTGATTACATTTTTCTGTAGTTATACGTATTTAAAGTAATCATTTTAATTAAAACACTTCCAAAAATTAATGCTATGGATTTTATTTATAATTTGTAATTTATATATATATATATATATATATATATATATATATATATATATATATATACATACATACAGGTGCATTTCATAAAATTAGAATATCATCAAAAAGTTAATTTTTTTTTTGTTGTGTTACACTCAGAGTGATATATTTCAAGCATTTGTTTCTTTCAATTTTGAGAATTATGGCTTACAGCTAGTAAAAACCCAAAATTCTGTATCTCTGAAAATTAGAATAATACATAAGACCAATAAAAAGATAGATAGATAGATAGATAGATAGATAGATAGATAGATAGATAGATAGATAGATAGATAGATAGATAGATAGATAGATAGATAGATAGATAGATAGATAGATAGATAGATAGATAGATAGATAGATAGATAGATAGATAGATAGATAGATAGATAGATAGATAGATAGATAGATTAGTTATCATATGCAGCATCTACTACCTGCTTAGTGTTCTCTCAATTGTAGTATGTGGGTCAAATATGACCAGAAAACAATATTTATTGAGATTTATATCTACAGTGACTCATCAGTGATGATAATTCTATTTGTGTGCTAGTTAGGTAGTCACTAGATGATCATAATCAACAATTCAAAATATGTAATGCTGCATCATACAAGATTAATGGGAAAGCTACAAGAATATGGGTTAAATTAAACTTCACCTTAATTTCCCTTTAACTATAATAACTGTGACTGGTCCCTTCCAGAAAAGCTAAAACAATACTAATCTAGCACTGTGCTGATGGAGCGGTCTTGTTAAATGATTTCAATGTGATTGCCATATATTTTAACATTCTTTACATTTTAAAATGTTTGTAGGGCTAAAGGTTTTTTTTTTTTTACCCTAATGTATTCTCTGCATTAGGGTAAAAAACCTTTGAGGTGCAGCTCCCCAATCCCCCTAAATACTCACCTGAGTTGATCTCGGTCCAGTGCTGTGCCCCGAGAGTGGTGGGAGAGTAGCAGTGCTGCTCTCTCCCTCCTCACTGAACTCAGTGACAGCAGCAGAAACCATTGGCTGTCGATCAAATCCAGTGAATTGGGAGCAGGAGTAGCTGGGGCCGAGCCACACTATGGGTGTCAATAGATGCACACAGTGTGGCTTGGGATCAAGCCTGCCTTAGTACACCCCTAGCAAGTGCCTTGCAGGCAGGAAGAGCCAGGAGCGTGGACGGGGACCCCAGAAGAGGAGGATCACTGTTACTCTGTGCAAAACCACTGCACAGAGCAGGCAACTATTACATGTTTGTTATTTCAAGAAAAAAAAATCCTTTACAATAATTTTTAAGTTTAGTTATTTTATGTGTAAAACTCGCATGGTTGTGTGGGTAAAATGCATTATTGATATTTTACAGTATTAATAAAATAGAAACAGAAAAGAATTTTGCTGTATTCCAGTACAGTCCTGTGCAGAAAAATTGCTGCATGCTCTATTTTTTTTTTTTCTGCACTGGAACGCACTGTAACTGACTGCACTGGTGTGGACTGTGCTATTGGAACCAACACAATCTACTTTCCATGCTTTTTTGAAGCAGAAAAAAACTGCACTGGAATGTATCTGGTGTTAACTAGCCCTAAATTAGATTTTAACCCAAGCTGGATGGCATTAAGTCTCCTAAAGCATTGTGTATTATAAACTATTGGAATTTTAAAATGAAATAACTTGTTTTTACCTGTATTTCATTCTTTGTTGTGTTTCGGCACTGCTAATCTCCTGAAGTCTCTTTGCAGTTACCTTTTTCATCATGCATGAACTCCATGCATGAAATTCATGGCATTTCTCATGGCTGGTTTCTTCATAGTGACAATAGTAGACCACACCAGCTTATGCAACAGGATGACAATGAAGGTACACAATTTGGAGACGAAGCATTGGAGGCAAGGTTGTCATCCTATAACTTGAAGTTCATGAGCAAAAATATTTATGGCATGATCACCAGATATTATTTTAGTGAAAACTAAAATAAAAATATATAAATAAATAAAAATATTGAATATTACTTTTAACATACAATTAATATGCTGAAGCTTTAATGAGATATTAATTGGTTGGTTATACATCTACCTTAAAGTGGTACTAAAAGCTCAAGGCTTTTTTTTCTTCATGCATTCTATGCATGAAGGTAAAAAACCTTCTGTGTGGAGCACTCCCCCAGGCCCCGAATATTTACCTGAGCCCCATCGTGATCCAGTAATGTATATGAAAGGCATGGCTTCCTAGAGACTCTCCCCCCTCATTGGCTGATACATTAGTGAAAGGCATTGGCTCCCACTGCTGTCAATCCCAGCCAGTGAGCCAATGAGAAGAGAGAGGGGGCAGTGCAGAGACCCAGCTCTGTCGGAATGGATATGCAGAGAAGTGGTTTAGGAGCGATCCTGCTCGGGTGCCCCCACAGCATGCTGCTTGCGGTGGGGGCACTTGGCAGGAGGGTGGAGCCAGGGGAGTACCGGCAGAGGGACCAGTGAAGAGGAGGATCAGGGCTGCTCTGTGCAAAACCACTGCACAAAGCAGGAAAATATAACATGTTTGTTATTTAAAAAAAAAAAAATTGACTTTAATATCATTAAAGTGTCATATTTATTCTAATTTTCATATGAACAGACAACAAATTTTACTGGGAACATTTAAATAAATAATTACTATTAACACCTGACCAATATTGTACCCTGGTATATAGAAGATAAAATGGGAGTTGTAGTCATAGTCTGCTAAAAGGAATGATGGAATTAATAAAAAAAATGTGAGATGAAGAGACTTCACAGTCCAAAAAAGGGAATAATTGTTTTATGTGCCTATTTTGGTACGAGCAGGGAGTCCAAATGCTTACAATCTTTGTCATTCAGCTCATCTAGCTCATCTATCTTTTCATATATCAGCCAGCAAAATTGTTTAATTTCTTCTTAATCAATAAGGCTCTCAAGGTCATTCAATTTATTGCTATAATGAGCATGGGAACATCCCAAGACATAATCAAATTCCCTAGTTTATTATCACTTTGTAGATTTTTTAATCTTGAAGCAAACAATCAAATTACAACAAAGCATAATAAATCTAATTGGATTTTCGGATATAGAGGAGATTAAAGACAGGTTTCTCTTTGATGTGATGCAATTTAAGTCAAGACCATTATGCTGTTGTTGTAATATATTAATAAACTCTTTACATTAAGTAGCCTTTTTGTTTTTAGCAATGCTGCCAAAGTACTAACGACGCTGATAACATAAACAGAGCGTAATTAGTTTGACAAATTGGTTAGTCATTGAAAAAGGTGGTCTTGACCTATTTGTTACCTTCTTAGACAAAACTTTATTTATATACACCTAGCACAGGAATAAGTAACGTCTAATCTACCAGCTGTTACTGAACTATATCTTCTTTGTTGTTTGAATATCTACATACATATGCAAGAAACAAAATATTTAGGCATACGGCTACATTTTGGCAGAGAGGAGTTTTATATGAATACATCTTTATATTATGTAAAAACGCCCCCATTGAATAGACTGTTGGCCAAAACTTTGAAAAAAGTCAAAATTTAGAATGTAAGCTCTCACAAGCTGGGCCCTCTGGACTTTCTTTATTGAACTGATTTGGATTGTAAGCATACTGTTTTCCTTTATTTTGGAAAGTGCTTCCCAAATTTTTGGTGCTATATAAATCTTGAATAATAATAGTAATAATAATAATAATAATTATAAAAAGAAAGTATTAAGTTTAAAGAAAATGAAAAAAGTTAATCTTATTTGGAATTAAAGCATAACGCTATTGGGATCTACATCTCTGTATTTTGGTATGTCTTGAGATCTTTACAAAATAGCTGTAATCCTATTTACAAGATCAGCCTGATGAAGAAGCTTGTTATGGATTACAATATAATTAGTTATAATTAGCTTTCAAAAAAGTCCCACACCTTATATAGCCACAAAAAAACAAAAGAATATATAAAAAACCTAATTAAAAATCTATCTACTGTACACACATAACCTACACATATGGACAATTAGGGAGCAAATATATAATTAAACTACTAATATTAGGCATACCAACACAGGAATTATTTTAGGGCCATTTTTTCCAATATACTGTACTACTATTATGTAATTATGTTTTTTTGGTGTAAATGGCTTAGTTACAATTTTAACTTTTACTGTTTGAAAAAAAAAACACAATTCCAAATGCACACAACATTTATTAAATCTGTAAGTTTTCATCTTTTATATTTAATAGGGATGTTTGAGTCTCTTGTGCTTGTGAATGCTAATAAAAATGTTAGTAAATCTCTCTAACCTGTTGCTGACTAAATGTGCCAAAGTCTAAGACACTGGAAATAGTTCATATTGGTCCTAAATGGGCTGCTTCATGTCCTCTGTGTTAATGCTGTCAAAAGAAAAGGGCAAGTACCAAACATTTATTTTGAAAAATGTTAAAATACAATAAGATATTTGAATGCTCTTAAGGCCCATTGCACATGGGGCATTCAGCCCCTCTGTACCCAATCCTGATATTTTAGTGCACCCTGGGGGCACGGGTGCAGCATCCAGCCCTGCTGCCTGCTGCTTGTCAAAGTCTACGGTCCGGAATGCAGAATACCTGTGTTATGGGCATATGTGCATGAAATCATAGAACCCAAAATGTGAGTAATACTGACCATGAGTGCCAAGTTACAGCATAGAAAGGAATGCCTGGTGGGAAAATCAGACGATGCTTAAAATCACTTACGACGCAATAATGTCTGGGTACTTGTCTGCCGGAAGGGGCGGAAGGAGACCACCCGATTGGAGCTTGCAGATGCCTTTTTTAACCTGAACCTTTCTGATGTCTCTGCCATGTATGTTGCCTGTTCTTCGTTCTACTGTTCTGACTATCATTTTTTGGAAATTGGTGGATCATTTTTTTTTCTGTTACTCCTATCTGGCTAGTTTGACTTTTCTGTGGTTTTCATCATTGGATCTGTGTTTTGTGGTGCCTGCTCTACTTACTTGTCTGTTAATTAGTAGACTGCCACTGTTGGGTCCCTTCCAGCTCTTGTTTATGCTGTCCTTGGGAACACCTGGATCTCTTTGCCATCTGGGGTACACAAACTAACCCAAGCATTCATTTCACTTTGCTTCCCCAGTTTGACTATCCTACATGTCTTGGACTCCTGTGATATGGGAGCTGACTTTTGGACTGCATTACAAGTTTTTGTTCAGCCCTCCTCGCTTTCTTTAGTGGTACTTTCTTCGTGTGAGGATTTTCTTTCCCTAGACCAGATGTCACCATTGGAGGAGCTACAGTTTTGGTTAAGGTAAATAAACTGACCAGATGACAGTTGGGCCCCTTATGGAAAGTATGGTGTTTTCAGTTTTGTTGAATAGGTTAATGTATGCTTATTATCCACCTCTGTATAGGCTTGTCTTACTTGGCTTGTTACCATATTTTTTCTCAGGGATTTGGAAATCGGCATCTCTCCTTGCAGCTTGGTGAGTATAGTTACCCACCACACAAGTATCCAGGCATGGTTCTTTCTCACCTTTTTTGGTTATGGAATTAAAATTGATCTCGTGGAAAGTCAGAGGTCTCAAATGATAAATTTAGGAGAGCTTTGATGATCTAAAACATCATAAACCCAACATATTGTTCTTGCAAGAAACCCACCTTATGGGTAATAGGATCCTAGTTCTAAGTTGACCCTTTGTGCAGCAAGCATTTCACACTACCTATTCTTGTTATGCCAGGGGAGTTGCCATTCTTCTAAATAAATCACTAGCATACAAGGTTTTACACCTCATCACTGACCCTGGAGGGAGATATATAATTTTGTTATTGGAAAATAAAGTGGTAGTTTTTGCTTTTGTAAATGTGTATGTTCCTCTTCCCTTTAACCATCAGGTTCTATATAAAGTATATGAAAATCTGAACCCCTTGCAATTCTCCAATCTGTATATTGCGGGGGATTTTAACTGCATTCATGATGCACAATTGGATTCCTCCAACCCTCTTAGAGCTCATGCTCCTGATCTACTCCACTGGGCTCAGGCCTTTGAATATACTGAAATTTGGTGGTCTAAACATCCATTGGCCAGGGCCTATTCTTGCTTATCCATCACCCATAAATCTGGCTGTAGAATAGATCTAGTTTTTGGTAATGCTTATACATTATCAGCGGTTAAGGACATATGTTATTTGCCCACTGGTCTCTCTGATTATGCTAGGAAGGGGGGCTGTGAAGCTGACTGAGATAGAAAGAGGGTGGGTTGTGAAGGGGACTGAGATGCAAGTAAAGGGGGGCTGTAAAGGGGACTTGTTCCTAGGAAGGGGGGCTGGGAAGGGGACTTGGGTCCTAGGAAGGGGGGCTGTGAAGGGACTGAGATGCAAGTAAAGGGGGGGGCTGTAAAGGGGACTGGGCGGCTAGGAAGGGGGGCTGTGAAGGGGACTAGGGTGCTAGGAAGGTGGGCAGTGAAGGGTACTGGGGTGCTAGGAGGGGGGCTGTGAAGAGAATTGAGATGCAAGAAAAGGGGGGCTGTGAGGAGTACTAGGACACAAGAAGAAAGGGATGTGAAAGGGACTAGGGGGCAATTAAGGGGGGTAGAAGCTGTGAAGGGGACTGAGATGCAAATAAGGTGGGGCTGTAAAGGGGACTGGGGTTCAAGGAAGGGGGGCTTTGATGTAGAGTGGGGTGCAAGGAAGGGTCTGTGAAGTGGACTGGGGTGCAAATAAAGAGGAGCTGTAAAGGGGGCTGGGGTGCAAGGAAGGGAGGCTGTGAAGGGGACTGGTATACAAGAAGAGGGGGCTGTGAAGGGGACTGGGATACAAGGAGAGGGGGCTGTGAAGGGAACTACGATGCAAGTAAAAGGGGCTGTAAAGGGGACTGGAGTGCAAGGAAGGTGGCTGTGAAGGGGAATGGAATTCAAGTAAGGGGTGCTGTGAAGGGGACTGGGATGCAAATAAAAAGGGGCTGTAAAGGGGACTGGGGTGCAAGAAAGGGGGCCGTGAAGGGTACTGGGAACAAAGTATGGGGGCTGTAAAGGGGACTGGGATGCAAATAAAAAGGGGCTGTAAAGGGTAATGGGGTGCAAGAAAGGGGGCTGTGAAGGGTACTGGGAACAAAAAAGGGGGCCTGTGAAGAGGACTGTGATGCTGTGATGTGAAGGGGGACAGAGGACACTTAAGTAAAGGAGGAGCTGTGATGTAAAGGGGGATGTGATGTAAAATGGGGGGACTTGGATGCAAAGGGGGGCTGTTATGTAAAGGGGCTGTACTGTAAAGGGGGCTGTATTGTAAAGGTGGTGCTTTTATGTAAAGGGGGTGCTGTTTTGTTAAAGGGGGTGCTGTTTTGTAAAGGGGGTGCTGTGATGTAAAGGAGGACGCTGTAATGAGAGCAGGATCTGTGAGTTAGATCTGTTCATGGTGCTCAGCGTGTGATTCATCTGGTCTAGGGGAGTGTTTCACACTGGTCCAATAGGGAGCCACATTGGACAGTGGAGGAAACCTGACCAATGGGTACACAGGCTTTGATACAGCTCCAGTGATTGGCACAGACTGGTTGTCTCGGTGCATTCTGGGGTGTGGTATAAAAGTCAGGAGCACATGTGCTCTGAGTCTTTGGCTTGTGGGGCAGAGTCCCGGAAGGAGGGTGGCGGCTGCCTCCTCTTCTGTAGCTCGCACGCGGTCGCCCTGGTGGACCAGAAGGAAGGAGCTGAACCCAGAGGTCCAGGAGAACTGACTGGAGGGGTTGAGACACTGGAGACCGTGGGAAGACAGTATCGTGAGTACAGGGGATCGTGCCTAAGGGCCTGACCTGAGAGGGGGCTACCCAGGAGTATCATAAGCAGAGGACAGGTGTCAGCTGGTGGAGTGAAAGAGGGTGCTAGGCGAGTACCCTAAAGATAGTTACTCAATCAAGTCTTAATCCAAAAGTTCATCTAGTGGCAAGGTGAACCAGCAGCCTGGCTGCATCTACAGACAGGAGTCCTCATCTTTTGGGAATAGTTCAATTCTGGAGTATCCTACTCTTCTTTTCTCCTATCCCTATTTAAAATAAGACCACAAAAACAACTACAACCCCTAGACTGTTTATTGACTGAGCCAGGAAGAAAAGAGTTACATTTTGCATGCTGCAGTTGCTAACGGTAACCCAGGGGAACCCGAAGGTGTAATATCTGGCAGTCCTCAAGGGGGCAGTGCTACATGAAGAAACCTAATCATAGCACAAACATGAGACTCGGACCTCTGATGGATGAACATTTTAATGTTCGGACCTACATGAATTTTAATGCAATGCCCCCAAGCTAGACGAATGCAAAACCAAAGCGGTGGTGGCCCTTTCTGAGTCCCCGTCTCTGGACAACTTCAGCCTTTGGCACAGGTGAAGCGAGGTTTGTCTTTACACCTGACCTCTTCCATGCACCTAGATCTTCCTTTGCTGGCAGGGTCTTTGAGTCCAGGGAAAAGAATGGAAAACTGCTTGCAAATCTGGTGGAGGATTTTAAGAACCAAAGGGTTGTATCATCTCTTTGTTGACCTCTAAACCATCTTGCATTTTACGGGAATTCACCGATTATTATAGTCGCTTATATGGCACAATCCCTAGCATTACCGGTGTCGCTCTTGAGGAATTTTTTTAGTGCCTTGCATATGCCCATGCTGACGACCGATGAGGCTTCAAAACCTTATAAAAATATCATGGTAAAAGAAATCGAGGCAGCTATACTTTCTTTCCCTGGTCATAAAACACCAGGCCCTGATGGTATACTGGAGAGTGGCACAGGTTGTACGCAGCCGACTTAGCGCCTAGAGCCACCCGCCTTTATTCAGATTGCAAAGCGTTACCTCCCTCTATGTACCAGGTCCATATTGTTTCAATCCTTAAACCTGGGAGCGATTGGTTCAACTGTGCCTCCTACAGGCCTATTTCTTTGTTAAAAGATATTAACCACTAGATTAGTGAAGAGCCTCCCTTTCCTATTCAAGATTTTCCAAACTGGTTTTATGTCTGGAAAGTTTGACTGATGTTAACTTATGCAGAGTTTTCGCTCATTTTCAGTTGCTCTCTACCGAATCTTCCTCTAGATTGTTGGTAACATTAGATATTGAGAAGGCCTTTGATTCTGTGGCCTAGCCCTGTATGTTTGCTGTTTTGCAAACTATGGGGCTTGGGGCGGAATTTAGGATGTGAATTAAAATTTTATTCACATCCCCAACAGCTCAGATTAAACTGGGAGATGAGCTTTCAGGTTCCTTTTTGGTGGAAAGGGGTACGAAGCAGGACTTTCCACTATCTTCTGCATTGTTTGCCTTTATGATGGAGCCGCTAGCTCCGCCTCTTAGACATGCTCCTGCAGTCACTGGTATACAAGTAGGAGCTCTGGTTGAACAGTTAGACATGTATGTGGACAACATTATTTTTTTTTTCCATAAACATTATTTTATTTCTGAAAGGATGAGTCCAGTCAAGACTCTTCTGTCTAACCCTGTAAATCAAAAATCGCTGTACTTACCTTTTCTACACCCGATCCGGTCCGGTCTCCAGCCACGGAAGCTCTGTGCAGGAGAGGACTGACAAGGGCTGTGAAATTAATAGGAAGTGACGTCACCCATAGACTTACTATACAGCTTCCATTGTCGAGTACCTCTCCTGCCCCTGTCTCCACGCTGAAGGCTGCCGCTGACAGCTCAGCGTGGGACTGGACTGGATCGGGTGCAGAAAAGGTAAGCACAGTGATTTTTGCTTTACAGAGTTATATAGAATAGTCTTAGAGTGTGGCACAGAGCACGTTTAGTGTTAGTTTTGACTGGACTTAACCTTTAATGATCTGGAGGCCCTTTGTTAAGGAGGCTCTGCCTATTCTCTCTGATTTTTCTCAATACTCTGGTTTGAAGGTCAACTGGGGAAAGTCCTACTTAAAGACCCTGATGCAAGCCGAATAGCTGACTCTGCTCTTCCCTTAGCATGCACAGATAGGATTAGGTCCCTGGGCATTATAATCTCCCCATCTTTCTCAGACTATTGTGCCTTAAACCTTGTCCCATTGTTACAACATATGAATAGTAAATTGAAGGTTTGGGCCAATCTCCCTCTTTCCCCAGTGGGATGGATCAATCTTTATAAAATGAAAATATTGCCTGCTTTCTTGCATGTTAGACATTCCCCTTTATGGATCTCTAAGAAGTACTTTCAACTCATAAATTCTAGTCTGACTGCCTTCCTCTGGGGTTCGCAGCAGCCACGATTTAAACTAGTGACAGTAGAGCAGCCCTGGCAGTAGAGTGGTCTGGCCTGTCCTGATCTTCATAAATATTTTCTAGCAGCCATAGTAACACATGCCCCAAACTGGCTAGTGGCAGATGAGGCTAACTCCCCAGTGGTTTTGGAAGCCTCCTGCTTGGGTTCTTATGAGGCGTCATGGATCCTATTGTCCTGCTGCTCCTCTTCCCCTAGTAGCAATAAAAACAGTATTGAGGCCTGGTTGTTGGCCCGGGAGGGAACTCCTACTCCACCTGGGCATATCTCCCAATACACTCCCTTATGGTTTAACCCAGGACTGCCAGAATTTAGTTCCATATCTGATCCACAAGTCTGGGCGGTGAAAGGAATTAATTACCTTGAACAGATCTGTTCAGGGTGAGAGGTAAAGACCCTTGTTAGTCTAAAGCAGCAGTATGACCTTCCTAACATGCATTTATTTAAATACTTGCAGCTTAGCACGCATTTGGAACTTAACTAGTGTCCTTTATGCCTCTGCCCTTGAACATTTACTCATGAATGATACCGTAGAAAAGCCCCTATCTACTATGTACAAAGAGTTACTTCCTTCCCTCCAGGGTAGACTGTTTGCTTTTGGGTGACAGGAAAAATGTTTTTCTGGGGGAGGGAAATATTTTCTGCCTTTGGGTGGGGGTCATCTGGAGTTCTGGATTTTTACTTGGCTCGTGTCCGGGGGGAGGGGGCGGGGGTTAAGGGCAGACATTTTTACATGGGGGGGAGTGGGAGAATATTTGATTCCTTGGGGGGAGATTTTGTCTAGTAAGGATTTTGCTTGCTGGAGGAAGGACAGCATATTGCACGTTATGACTTCTGCACCCTGTATGGTAAATTGTACCTAACATACTCCTGATGGCTATGCTCTGAATACTGGTCCATATAGTACATACTCCCAGTATACACACTCTGAATACTGGGCCAAACAGCACATACTAACCTCTGCACTGTGTTAAATATTACATATTCCTGACCCCCTGCACTCTATTTGCTATATTTTAATTAAATTCTCCTGACCAAAATGTTTATTGTCTCAACGGTTGTTTGCTGCCATAAAGTCCTAATGAAGTCTCAGACAAAGGGGTTGATTTACTAAAGGCAAATAGACTGTGCACCTTACAAAGTGCAATTGCACAATGCACTATGCATTATGCACTAGTGCATAAAGTACTATATACTGTATTCAGGGATGTAGAAAAGGGGAGGTTTGTAGGACTGAACCCCCCCCCCCCCAGAGCTTCAGTACAGAAGTAGTAGCTGCTTTAGTGGTGCCGGCCTCGCTGTTTCTGCTGCCGGTGCTGCTGCACTTGGTACTTACTCTCCCATGCTGTTAATGTGTGTTGCCTGGGCCTGGCCTGCTGTTACACTGCCCGACTGCCAGGGTACGCCAGTCCAGGCTGTCAGGCTCAGATTGGGCTGAGGTAGGCTCTAACAATAGGGAGGGGAGGGGCCCGGAGCTCCACTCATGCTGGGACCCTGCCCCATGAAGCCTATATTCTCGGAGCAGAGAAACTGAGTAGAAGCACTAAGAGCCCTGGACCTTTGAGAGCCTTACCCCAGACCTCTAAGAGCAGGAGGTGAGCCCAGCTGGCCAGGTAGGTCTTTCTCCCAATATAGACAGCCTGTAGACTCACTGTTATGCTAAACCCTCCATGACAGTGTTGTTTACCCCCTGTATAGCTGTGCATTGCTGAAAGAATTAAAAAAAATGGCTACTTGATCATCTCCTGTTGTCTATCCACAGTCTCTGGTTATCTCCTGTTGTCCATCCACAGTCTTTGGTTATCTCCTGTTGTCCATCCACAGTCTTTGGTTATTTCCTGTTGTCTATCCCCAGTCTCTGGTTATCTCCTGTTGTCCATCCACAGTCTCTGGTTATCTCCTGTTGTCCATCCACAGTCTTTGGTTATCTCCTGTTGTCCATCCACAGTCTCTGGTTATCTCCTGTTGTCCATCCACAGTCTCTGGTTATCTCCTGTAATCCATCCGCAGTCTCTGGTTATGTCCTGTTGTCTATCTGCAGTCCCTGGTTATCTCCTGTTGTCTATCTGTAGCCTCTGGTTATGTATATATGGGTACCTTCAGAAACTGCCTTCAATAAGAGAATTGCTGCTGTGTTAGGGCATGTTCACACATTTAGTGTTGGGCTACACTGGGAGTCCCAACACAAGAAGAAAGGAAATATCCTTATGTCCTATAGCTTCAGTTCACACCAAAGTGCAGCAATGGTGTGCTGAAAAAAAATGGGATATGTAAAATTTGTATGTATTGTATGACATGCTGCAACATGCTGCAGCACAGGGTAGAAACATTCAGTCAAATAAAAAAAAAACAGTTGTTTTTCTTTTAAAATAACAAACATGGTATACTTACCTGCTCTGTGCAATGGTATTGAAGAGAACAAATCTAAACCTCCTCTTCTGGGGTCCCCCGCTGGCTTCTCTTCTTTTCTGTGTGCCACCATGAGAAACCATTCCCTATTGTGGCACACCTGCAGGCTTGATCCCAAGCCGTGCTGCCTGTATCTATAGACACAGAGAGCAATGCTCCACCACACCCCCTGCTCCTTCATCTCAAGATTTGGCTGACAGAATTGGGACCCGTTGCTTTCAGGAAAGCCTGTGAAAGTGGGAAGAAGAGGCGAGAGCCACTGCAGATGAGCACACTGCTGGATCGAGATCGGGCTCAGGTAAGTATAATGGAGGTTGACGGTGCGAGATACACATACTAAAACATTTTTTACCCTAATGCAGGATATGCATTAAGGTAAACAATGCTTAGAGTTTATAACCACTTTAATGAAAAAATCACTGAAACACATATTCAAATGCATTTAAGTGTAGCACATTGTAATGTAAGTTAAAAACCTTATGCCAGCATGTGCACGGTATGCACACGTTGTAAACAAACCCTTAAGGGTAGTCAAACCAAACATTGATTTAGTTTGTTTTTATCGATTCATACATCATTTTTTTTAGATGACTGCTTGCTTTGCAAGTGAATACAACATCCCAGGAAATTATTATTCAGAGGCAGTCAATAGCATTGTGCACAAGCACCATTAGTATGTTATAAAACAGAATTGATACTATCAAGAGTGTCTCCTGTTCTGCAGGATTTCTGTGCAGGCATAAAATGTTTTAGCATCCCACAAAAAAAATAAACTTCTGTATATATTTTTAAATGTGATGGTAACAGAACAGGAAACGTCATACATATTCTGTATGCTTATATTATATACCATAGAGTTCCTTAGATTGCCGATTGAATGTTTACCACTGTTCATGTAAACAGGAAATCACTTTAACAAAATCAGATTTATACAGGTATGGGTTTATCAATATTTATCACCTGCAGGTAAGACTACCCAGGTACTGCCGAACAACGAGTTGCTAGGCAACTGTTCCACTATATTGTGCAGTTTGCCTTCTCGTGCCAGATGTTAAATGACTGCACTGTAAATGAAAAGTGTTTGATGTTGATACTGCTGCAGTCACAGCAAGCAAAAGAATGAGAATGAGAAAAATGGTAGAAAATCTTTAGTCTGGAACAAGCTCCGTGTAGACATGCCTCCTATCTCGACTTGTAGACAGAAATGAAAGTTGAACAGCCAATGCAATCCTGGTAACAGGCTTTCTATTTTGCAGGATTTATCCTATTCTCTCTTAAACCCCTTGATAACAAAAAGAACAAGGTAAAGCTGCCATATCCTACAGTATACACATTTTTTTTACTATCCCCCCGCCCCCAACAATGATTTCTATTTTTCCAGGATGTCGATGGAGGAAGTCCAAGCAGTGAATTATGGTTTTCTTTTTGCTCGCTACACTTTACTGATGGTTTTATCTTTCACATATATATCTTAACCACTTTACCACCGGAGGATTTTGCTGTCTTACGTCCGGGCCACTTTTTGCGATTCGGCACTGTGCGACTTTAACTGATAATTGCGCGGTCATGCAACGCCGTACCCAAACAAGTTTTACGTCCTTTTTTTCCCACAAACAGAGTTTCTTTTGGTGGTATTTGATCACCTCTGCGCTTTTTATTTTTTGCGATATTAATAAAAAAATGCGAAAATTTTGAAAAAATAACAATATTTTTCTACTTTGACAGTTGAAAAATATCCAATATATTCAACTTTTGTCATATATTTAGGCCAAAATGTATTTAGCTACATGTCTTTGACAAAAAACTGTCAATCAGCGTATTTTTAACCGCTTTAAGATTGGAAGATTTTACCCCCTTCCTGACCAGGCCATATTTTGCGATTCGGCACTGCGTGGTCGTGCGATGCTGTACCCAAATTAAATTTATGTCCTTTTTTTCCCCACAAATAGAACTTTCTTTTGGTGGTATTTGATCACCTGTGCGATTTTTACTTTTTGCGCTATATACAAAAAAAGAGCGACAATTTTGAAAAAATAACAATATTTTTCACATTTTTTTATATGAATTCCCCCCCCCCCCCCCCAAAAAAATGTAAAAATCAAAATTCTTTAACTTTTTTTGCCAATTTGTTTTCTGCTACATATTTTTGGTAAAAAAAATCACAATAAGCGTATTTTGATTGGTTTGCGCAAAAGTTATCGCAGCTACTAATTACGGGAAATTTATGTCATTTTTATTGTTTTTTTTTTTAACTAGTAATGGCGGCGATCTGGCGGCGATCTGCGATTTTTTTTGCGGGACTGCGACATTGCGGCGGACAGATTGGACCCTTGACTGACATTTTTGACACTTTTGGTGGTACCAGTGACATTACTACAGTAATCAGTTCTATAAATATGCACTGTTACGGTAAAAATGACACTGGCAGGGAAGGGGTTAATTTTTATTGGTGATCAAGGGGTTAATGTATGCCTGGTGCTTACTAACGTGTGTGGGGGGAGGGGACTGTGTGACACAGGGACAGATGGCAGGTTCAGCTATGCTGAATCCTGCAATCTGACCCTGTCTGTCACTTAGGAGATCCGCACACTTTGTTTACACAAGCGGATGAATCTCCACACTCAATCCCCGACGATCAGGGAAGAGCAGCGGTGATCACCGCCACTCCTCCCCTGGCCTGACTCTCGCTGTGACTGAATACAGCGGGAGCGAGCTTCCGGTGGCGCGCGCGCGCCGCCCACAAGGGAGGAGTCCAGCGACGTAGGTCTACGTCGCTGGACGGAATCAACCACTTTGCCGCAGTAGCACCAATGTGAGCGGTCGGCAAGTGGTTAAAAAGTTAGTTCACCTCTACCAAAAAACTTCCTATGCAGGTAAGGGGTGCCTGTAGATAAAAACCAACTGTGCAGCTTTGATGTTGGATAATTGTTATTGCTAACAGTGTAGGCCAGAGGCATAACTAGAATTTTCAGGGCCCCCGGTGGAAGAAATCATAAAGGGTCCCCCTGACCCCAAGTCAGGCCCCACACATGGTGGCGGAAGACCAGGACCTGGTTGCAAGTGCAAACTTTGAAACACTGGTAGTTGTGCCAATGCTGTCAGTAGATTTTTAATTTTTGTTTTTTTATTATTTTTCAACATTTTATTTATATACACTTTTATTCGTTATTATTTTTTACAATTTCTAAGAAACGCATTGGGGGGCTTTCGTGAGACATCGGGGGTCTAAATAGACCTCTAATGTTCCATTCTTTGAAACAGACAAGGCCTCAGCTGGACAGAATGAATGGAAAGGAATAGCTTTGTCCAGAGCTTCCCGTTCATTCACAAACTGAAAGGGTAACTCCACTTTGCTGGGGGAAAAAATAGCAAAGAAAAAATAATATAGCATTCACAATTGTGACACAAATCATATTGTAATTGAATGTTATTAAAAATTACTTTTCAATCTGCTGCTTCAGCCATTTTCTGAAAATGCAATGCAATATGGCTACCTGGAGGAGATCTGTACACAGAATGTGTACTGACCACACCTCAGAAACATAATTTCCTGCTTGTATAATTGCCTCACTGATTTTCCCAGAAGTCTGCACTAAAGCCCCGTACACACGTACCGATTGTCGGCCGTAAATATTCGGCCGACGACCGATCGGCCGATTGTAGGCTTGTTAGTATGATGCTTCCGACAGCCGACAGCGCACTTTCGGCCGAAAAGAATCTGTATTCTTCAGGCATTAAAATTTTTGTTGGCCAACACCAGAACGGCCGATTGTTCGCCAGTCAGTACAGAATTCGGCCGACAATCAGCAGATTTGCAAGACTGGGCATGCTCAGAGAAGAAAAAACACAGGGAAAGTTAACCATCACATGACATCACTTCTGCAGTCGGCTGTTGTTGGCCGACAAAATTCGTGTGCAGTCTTTTGCACTTTTCAGCGGACACGACAGCCCTGGACAAAAGATGGCCGATGGGTCGGCCGACGATCGGTACATGTGTACGAGGCATTAGATACAAGTCAGATTTCAGGCACCCCCTGGAACAAACATTTCATTTTTGGTGAGATTCTCCCAATAGGTAATCAAGTCTAAAAGGATGCAGTCCCATTTCCTCATTAGTGCTCTGTAGGTGCACAGCTGATTGATAATTATGAAACCACTCCTATTAAACTCACTTTCCCACAGGGGCACAGAGAAACACACAACAAGTTTTTCTGAATAACAAAATGTAGGAATCTGCAACAAAGGTTGTTTTAATCCTTGTAATGTACATACTGTAGATCACCCAGAGATGAATGTTTATTTTCTCTACAAAAGTGCTACATTGAAGCATAGTAATCACAGTTCATGAAACTCAATTTCACAGTTCATACAGCACGGATCACCTACTCTATTCATTAAGACAAGGAAGGGGCTGGTAAATGTTTCCCTTCCCCATTCTCCATCCTTAAAGCAACCCCTACAACAGCTGACGAAGAGGGGAAGGGGGAACCTGGCAGCATTGTGGGAGATAAAGGGGGCCCAGGAGAGTACACAGGAGCCCGATCACAGCATGATGTGGATAGGAGAGGCAGCATGTAGAGGACCGATCCCCTCTGTTTTCCTCCTTTAAAAGGCTAACGGGAGGAAAATGGACCGGATTAGATCTTCTATATGCCTCCCCCGCGGCCCGCCACCCCTCCTATAAAGGTGTACAGGGAAGTATGGGACCAGGTTGCAATTGCAACCCCTGCGACCCCTGTACATACCCCCTTGGTGTAGGCCTTTTACGTACCTTCAGAGCCTGACTAAAAAAAATCCCAAAGAAGGCATCATACCATTCTGCCTTGTTGATAGGGTGTTACTAAGGCACTCCCAACTTTTCTGTTTACCCCCATCACCACAGAAGCAAGCTCTCAAACTCCCGTACATGCGTAGTCCACTATCTCTTCTGTCTGAGCATTAGGGGGAAGGGGCCAGGGAGAACAGCATTATATTAGGGGGAGGGGGGTTAGCATTGTATTAGGAGAAGGGGGCTGGGGGGGAAACAGCATTGTATTAAGGGGGTCAGGTATATTAGGGGGATAAAAGGGGGGTCAGCATTGTATTAGGGGGAGAGGGCAGGGGGAGGGGGCTGCATTGTATTAGGGGGAGGGGGATCAGCATTGTATTAGGGCCCCTAATACAATGCTGATCCCCTCTCCCTAATACAATGCAGTTTCCGGCCCTCTTCCACTAATACAATGCAGCCCCCTCCCAGCACTCTCCCCCTAATACAGGGATGGGGAACCTGTGGCCCGCACAATCTTTGCGTCCGCCCCCCCCCTCCATGCCGCTGAACCTGTGTAGCTGTCAGGTGCCGATGGCTCCCTCCTGACAGTGTGAGTCACAGAAAAGCTTCAGAAAAGGGTCCACTCATTTGTGTGACAATAGCAAATAAAAAATTCGCTATTGTCACACGGATCCCCCTCCTAGCTAATCAGGAAGCGGGTCCGAGACCCGCTTTCTGATTGGCCGAAAGGCGAACTCATGCCATTGGTCGAGGAGGAGGTGGGAGGACTCGAGGAGAAGCCGCCGCTGCAGATAAGTGCACTAGCTTTCTGCATTAAAAGGGGGCACGCTGTGGTCAGTCTGCATTGAAAGGGGGCACGCTGTGGTCAGTCTGCATTGAAAGGGGGCACACTGTGGTCTCTCTGCATTGAAAGAGGGCACGCTGTGGTCAGTCTGCATTGAAAGGGGGCACGCTGTGGTCAGTCTGCATTGAAAGGGGGCACGCTGTGGTCTCTCTGCATTGAAAGAGGGCACGCTGTGGTCAGTCTGCATTGAAAGGGGGCACGCTGTGGTCAGTCTGCATTGAAAGGGGGCACGCTGTGCTCTCTCTGCATTGAAAGAGGGCACGCTGTGGTCAGTCTGCATTGAAAGGGGGCATGCTGTGGTCAGTCTGCATTGAAAGGGGGCACGCTGTTGTCTCTCTGCATTGAAAGAGGGCACGCTGTGGTCAGTCTGCATTGAAAGGGGGCACGCTGTGGTCAGTCTGCATTGAAAGGGGACACGCTGTGGTGATGCCATCTCTATAGATTGCAGCCAGCTTGTGCTAAAAATTGCAGCTGCTTGTTCTATAAATAGACCGCACCTGCTTATTTTATAAATAGATTGCATCTAGCTTTTTCTATAAATTGTTTGAACCTTGCTTGTTCTATAAATAGATTACATTGCATCCAGCTTATTCTATTATTAGATAGCATCCATCTTGTTCTATAAATAAATTGTACCCCACTTGTTTACAGTCTTTAGTTATTAACTGAAGCTTTAAAGCAGGGGTCTCCAAACTATGGCCCTTCTGTTGTTCAGGAACTACAATTCCCATCATGCCTAGTCATGTCTGTAAATGTCAGAGTTTTACAATGCCTCATGGGACGTGTAGTTCCGCAAGAGCTGGAGGGCCGTAATTTGGAGATTCCTGCTTTAAAGGGTTAGGTCACCTTTACCAAAAAACTGCAGGTAGGTAAGGAGTGTCTGTAGATGAAAACAAACTGTGAAGCTTTGACTAAAGTTGAATAATGCCCTTGCTAAAATTGTAGGCCTCTTTTTGTACCTCCAGAAGCCTGACAGAAAAACTCCCAGAGAATATATCATTCTATCCTGCCTTGTCCACCCTACCTGCCTAGTACTTTGCCAGGACACTCCCAGCCATTCCTGCTCATTCCCATCATCAAAAGAGTCAGCTTTCAAATCCCCCCCCCCCCCAAATGTGTGTTCCACTATCTCCTCTGACTCAGCATTAGTGACCTCAGTGCAACGTTGACAGGGGAGAGACAGTGCAAATGAGGGGTTTTTGAATTTGCTGGGAGTGTCTTAGAGATGTCCTAGCAACAAAGCAAAGGCAGGATGGAACCATGTCATTTCTATCTTCATCTCATTAGCCTAGAGCTAAACTTGAGACAAACTCCAGTACAGTGCCTTGCGAAAGTATTCGGCCCCCTTGAACTTTTCGAGGTTAAAGTACACCAAGCAGATTGTCACACTGGAGTGAAATGCTCAGCATAGGAGCCTGTCTTTTTTTGCATACTCTAAATTCCATAGAGCTATGCCCCCTTTATCTATGTTACTAAATCATGAAAAGAAGAACTGCATCTGGATTTTATGTACCTGCTTTCTGAAAAGGGGTGCTTTGGTCCCAGTTTAAGGGAACAGATACAGTGCCTTGCGAAAGTATTCGGCCCCCTTGAACTTTGTGACCTTTTGTCACATTTCAGGCTTCAAACATAAAGATATAAAACTGTAATTTTTTGTGAAGAATCAACAACAAGTGGGACACAATCATGAAGTGGAACGAAATTTATTGGATATTTCAAACTTTGTTAACAAATAAAAAACTGAAAAATTGGGCGTGCAAAATTATTCAGCCCCTTTACTTTCAGTGCAGCAAACTCTCTCCAGAAGTTCAGTGAGGATCTCTGAATGATCCAATGTTAACCTAAATGACTAATGATGATAAATAGAATTCACCTGTGTGTAATCAAGTCTCTGTATAAATGCAGCTGCACTGTGATAGTCTCAGAGGTCTGTTTAAAGTGCAGAGAGCATCATGAAGAACAAGGAACACACCAGGCAGGTCCGAGATACTGTTGTGGAGAAGTTTAAAGCCGGATTTGGATACAAAAAGATTTCCCAAGCTTTAAACATCCCAAGGAGCACTGTGCAAGCGATAATATTGAAAGGGAAGGAGTTTTAGACCACTGCAAATCTACGAAGACCTGGCCGTCCCTCTAAACTTTCAGCTCATACAAGGAGAAGACTGATCAGAGATGCAGCCAAGAGGTCCATGATCACTCTGGATGAACTGCAGAGATCTACAGCTGAGGTGGGAGACTCTGTCCATAGGACAACAATCAGTCGTATACTGCACAAATATGGCCTTTATGGAAGAGTGGCAAGAAGAAAGCCATTTCTTAAAGATATCCATAAAAAGTTTTGTTTAAAGTTTGCCACAAGCCACCTGGGAGACACACCAAACATGTGGAAGAAGGTGCTCTGGTCAGATGAAACTAAAATCAAACTTTTTGGCAACAATGCAAAACGTTATGTTTGGCGTAAAAGCAACACAGCTCATCACCCTGAACACACCATCCCCACTGTCAAACATGGTGGTGGCAGCATCATGGTTTGGGCCTGCTTTTCTTCAGCAGGGACAGGGAAGATGGTTAAAATTGATGGTAAGATGGATGGAGCCAAATACAGGACCATTCTGGAAGAAAACCTGATGGAGTCTGCAAAAGACCTGAGACTGGGACGGAGATTTGTCTTCCAACAAGACACTGATCCAAAACATAAAGCAAAATCTACAATGGAATGGTTCACAAATAAACATATCCAGGTGTTAGAATGGCCAAGTCAAAGTCCAGACCTGAATCCAATCGAGAATCTGTGGAAAGAACTGAAAACTGCTGTTCACAAACGCTCTCCATCCAACCTCACTGAGCTCGAGCTGTTTTGCAAGGAGGAATGGGCAAAAATTTCAGTCTCTCGATGTGCAAAACTGATAGAGACATACCCCAAGCAAATTACAGCTGTAATCGCAGCAAAAGGTGGTGCTACAAAGTATTAACTTAAGGGGGCTGAATAATTTTGCACGCTAAATTTTTCAGTTTTTTATTTGTTAAAAAAGTTTGAAATATCCAATAAATTTCGTTCCACTTCATGATTGTGTCCCACTTGTTGTTGATTCTTCACAAAAAATTACAGTTTTATATCTTTATGTTTGAAGCCTGAAATGTGGCAAAAAGTCAAAAAGTGTAAGGGGGACGAATACTTTCACAAGGCACTGTAAATACATAGATGAATACATATAAGGTAGATGTTTTACTTGTCAAAGGATTTGTATTTCTGTTTATCCAGTTCTGAGATACAGTATACACAGCTCTGTCTGGCAAGCTGGCCCAAATGAACTATTTAGTGCAGTAACAGGTGCGCTTGCTGGGTGCTTCATGCAGTATACAACACTATGTTTTGGCAGTGAGACTGGATCTTCCGTCTCACTCCCGACGCAAAATAGAGTTGGTCATGGGAAGCTTTTTATTTAATGAATTAATTCTAAGCTTCCTCTAAATGGCTAAGTGGCACTCAGTCCCCATCTCACTGCCAGAACAGAGCACTGTACAGGCAGTCCCCGGGTTACAAACATCCAACTTACAAACAACTCCTACTTACAAATGGAGGGAGACAACAGGAAGTGAGAGGAAATCTCCCCCTAGGAAGGGATATTCACTCCTGTAAGTGTTATCATGGCAAAAAGGTGTTTTTTCACCAATCTTTGTTTCCACAACAACCCGAAATTGTCAAATTCAGTTGTTACAGGGACAGAAAGTGAGGTGAAATCTTCTGAACAGGGGCACAGACAGCAAAACAAACATTAAAGGGGTGTTAACCCTTCTCTATGCTATCAAAAAAACATAAAAATATTTTTTTTGGCTGGGGCTACATTTATAAAATGTATCTGTTCCGACTTACAAACAAATTCAACTTAAGAACAAACCTACAGACCCTATGTTGTTTGTAACCTGGGGACCGCCTGTAATACTGTTTGTAGCCAAGGATACATACGGTTAATACAGTGCATCCAGCAATTGCACCTTTTAGTGCAGTAAATGGCTTGACCCAAATTAACTATTTAAAGGGACATTAAACTTAGAGATCAGCTTAAGGTGAAGTCTATTGGGTCTTTGGTTCAATGCAGCTTTCAGGCCACGTGCATACTAAGTCCAATCTAATGCACAAGAGGCACTTTACCAGAATGAAATACGTTAGATATAATTCTAATGTATATTTATCTAAAGGAGTAATATGTTTTATTAGCCTTCTGAACCTTGTAAATTAGGCATGTTTGGTGTCTAACTGATTGGTATCTTCTTTTTCATTAGTGTAGCCACTTTTTTGGCAGGTATCTCCATTATTGTAAGAGTTATGGGATATTAATTAGAGTTGATTTGTTTAGATTTATGAAACCTCGGCCGTAAATGAGTATATCAGACCCACTGATAGGTATTCTGTAGGCTGCTTCTAGACTGTTTATGACTTGACCATTTATGAAAGGGCCTCAATAGAAGTCCTTTGAAGACCCTAGTTAAGTAAGGTTTATAATGCTGTGCGTTCCTGCTAAGCTGGACTGTTGTTTGTCAAATGTGTCATCTTCTCTGGCGGCCTAAAGCCGGGTACGCACTACAGTTTTTTTAAAAACTGTCAGCTCCGGTCGGAGCCACTGTACGAACCATTGGAGGTTAGTTCAACGATCTTCCCCACTGAGCTGTTGTGTTCTGACAGGGGGACGCAACCCCCCCCCCCCCACCAGAACACTCGGGTCAGCACTCTTCGCCATTGGCTAAGAGTCCTGATCGGGAGTCGGTTGGATGCTGGTTTTCCAGCATGCCCGTCCGACATACACAAGGGCAGAATGAGCCGGCAAATGTCTCCCCTACTTTCTGCATGTGTGTATGGGGCCTAAGTACAAAATACAATTTAAGGGGCCATAGACAACCCCTTGGAACGGCTGCAAGAAAGGGATGCTCAAACCAACTCAGTGAAAAAGTGAAAAAACTTTATTAAGGATCAAAATTGAGACATGATCTAAAATAACCCCATTGTGGGGAGTACATTACAAATGTCAACAGGCTCAAAGATAGCAACAGAAAACATATATGACACATAAAAACAACGACACACTCACACAAGGCCGGCCTCACACATACTCCGGAAGATCAAACCAATGGGAACCTTGGCAAGCCGCATGCACTCCTTACGGAGTTTGTTGATGCGGTGAGCTCAGGGATCCATAGGTTAATCATGCCACAATATAAACTTGATCAAGATGTAATAATAAACTGAAAATGTACCACCAGATAGCAAGGGATCATGACCTTCTTTCATATTTCCATTTTAGCAACTCAGCACTATACGGCTATCATTATATAATCAAGAAGTTCAGTCATGGACTATACAATTCACTATTAAATTTCAGCAGTGTACTTAATAGCAGACTAAACTCTCACATCAAAATTGCGGATGCTGATAAATTTAGAATTTTCCCATGAGGGAGGCGGTGTCTAAAGGAATATCTGCAGACCAAGTAAACTGAATTGAAGTACATAGAGCCAATCCCGTTTTGATCGGGGGCAAATTTGTTATTTAGGAGGTGTTATACAGTTCCTCTTGTAAATGGGGCAACATTGTCGAGCCAACAGACGTTCCTCTGGAGCAGAAAGTCACTTGTATTTTCAGAAATTGCAAGGTGCGGGAGCAGGGGAGAGACGCAGTACAAAGGATTTTCTGCGCGGGCTCACACCATTACTAGGCTGTATCTCATGGAAATGAATTTAACCATGGGCCAAATACTGGCCTTCCGTTAATTAACAGGTATCACCTGAGTGTCCATAGACAGCTTGGTGGTCATGGCCTTTTCTCCATCCCCCTATCAATGTATGATTTTATGCTCACCGTTCATTTAAGGCGTTTAAATCAGATAGCCATCTGCTCATTTTTTCTGGGTAGCGTCTTGGTAAGGGCCCGGCATCTAGCTGCGGCTCCAGCCAACCTCGTGGGGACGGCGTGTTTCAGGTTTGAGACCGAACTTCCGCGCCGTGAGTAGAAGCTGGAGCGCATTGGTGGCTCTTCCGGGTTGTGCGGGGCCGGCGTGTGACGTCAACGCTTCGTCAGGACGTCATTGGATGGTTTGAGGGGTGGATAAATAGGGAGTTAGCGTGATTGGCTAATGCCAACAGGTGGAGGCACTGCAAGGACTCCTCTATCACCACCTTCTACCTCAATTAAAAACCGGATGGAAGATCTCCATCTAGTGGTAAAAAACAGGTAATGCTCTTCAAACTTTTATCTACAACTAGATTGTGGCGTGGCTCCAGGACTATTATCGATGATCACCTGGGCTTCAAGATCCCAGCTAAAGATACAAGGCCAAGTTCTGGTCGATCTACATGGGACTTATCATAACAAGTTTAAAACACTGGACGATATCAACTCTATCTCATTAAATTTTTAACATTACCATTAGTTACATTGTAACAGAAATCATAGGTAAATAGAGGAATCACACAGTAAGGCAAGTACAAAAGGGTAATGGTGGAGTTGTCCCAAGTCGGGGTGAACTCCACCAGGGACAAAGGTGTATACTGAACTTAACCAGTGAGTATATCAACCCGGGCTGAATAGCTGTTTTTTAAGGGGGGTTCCCCTATGGACTATCAAGACGTACTGGTGGGACAATGGCAATATAGGCGTGGTCACATTCAGGGTAGTAGATTTTAAAATTACTCTCCATTACATTTTCATATATAGCCTGATCTTTTTCTCTCTGTTTTTCCCTCATCATCTGCCTTATTTAGCCCTTGATAACCCACCCTTAGTCCTGGGGGCTGTGTATGATTACGCATATCTATGGTTCCAGAAATATACTGAGACTCATATCAGTATTCAGTCCCAGGGGTGTCAAAGTCTTTAAGCGGAAAATCCAGGCTTTTTCTTCTTTAAGAAGAACTTTGTCAAAGTCGCCTCTTCTGGGTGATATTTTTAAAGCCCAGAAGCCCATTACTTTGAGGCCTGTTGGGTCACTCCTATGCTTTTCAGCGAAGTGTAGGCCAATAGGAGTCTCCTCCTTGAGGCGTACACTTTTGAGGTGCTCCCCTATTCTGATACGTAGTTGCCTTTTCGTCTTCCCTACATACATTTTATGACATGGACACTTTATAATATACAGAACTCGGGAGGTGGAGCAATTTATAAAAGATTCAACTTTGTACGTTGCCTTAGATTGTGAATCAGTGTAGGTTTGTGTTTTTATTACATGAGGACAAATCTGACAGTGGCCACACGGGTACATTCCTTTGAGAGGTTGTAGTTCAGTGAGCCAATTTGACTTCGTAGCACGTGTAAACTCAGAATGTACCAGATGGTCATTGAGATTCGTAGCTCTTTTAGCTGTTAACAGTGGACGTGGTCCTACTATATTTTTTAATAGTTCATTATTTTGTAAGACATGCCAGTGTGATTGGAGGATTTGTCTCACATCATTCCACTGGCAGCCATATTTTGTAATTAGGCGCGGTAAATTAGGGTTTTCTGGTTTAGATTTAGTTTGATTCAGAAGCTCCTTTCTATCCCTGGCTGCCGCTTCTTTCTTTGCTCGTTTGATCATCCGGTGTGAGTACCCTCTCTCACGGAATCTCGCATATAGCTCTCTAGATTCGCGTAGGTAATCCACACCGGATGAGCAATTACGTTTTATGCGAAAAAATTGTCCCACAGGGATCCCCATTTTTAGGCTAGTAGGATGATGGCTGTCGGCCCTTAGAAGGGTATTGGCCGCTGTTGGTTTACGAAAAGTGGTAGTGGTTAATCTTCCATCTTTTAGCTCAATATTTAAGTCCAGAAAGGAAATAACTTTCCTATCGACTGTATAGGTTAATCGAATATTTCGCTGATTGGCATTGAGTTCGAGCATGAACTGCTCCAGGTCGAGTGGTGTACCTGCCCAGACCATGAGCACATCATCTATGTACCTCAGCCAGGTCAGAGCATGGCTGAGGTACATAGGTGAGGTGTACACCACTTCTTCCTCCCACATACCAAGGTGCAAACAGGCATATGACGGTGCCCAAGGGGCCCCCATGGCTGTTCCTCTAATTTGCTGGAAAAAGCTGTTACAGAATTGGAAAACATTGTTAAGCAAGGAGAATTCGAGTAACTCCAGGAGAAATTCATTTTGTGGGCCCAATTGTGGGAATTTCTGCTCTAGAAAATGATAGACTGATAGTAAACCCCAGGGATGGGGAATAGAGGTATAGAGGGATTCAACATCTATACCAACAAGCAGGACTGTAGTGGTGAACTCGAGGTCCTGGATCTTGTTCAGGACGTCCCCCGTGTCTCTCACATACGAGGGAAGGTCCAGAACAAGATCCCTGATCAACGAGTCCAGATATTTTCCAATCTTGTCCAGTGGGCCTCCACAGGCCGACACTATAGGTCTGCCCGGGGGGTCCACCGGATTTTTATGTATTTTTGGTATAACATAAAAAGTAGGGATGTTATATTCTTGTACCTGGAGATATTGTTTTTCTTTGGTAGTAATTAGCCCAGCTTCATGTGCAAATTGGAGCTTTTTGTTTATATTACAGACTAGTTCTGGTAGCGGATTATGTTGGAGTTTTATGTAGGTGCTGTCATCTGATAGGAGACGTCTTACTTCTCTCTCATAGTTATCAGCAGTTAACAGCACCACATTGCCTCCTTTATCACTTTTTTTGATAACTATATCATTAGCCTTTTTTAGATCACGTAACGCAGCTCGTTCTTCCCGTGTGAGATTGTCGGAGGAGACTGAGTCCCAATTTACCTGTTTGAGGTCTTCTTCTACCAATAATAAAAAGGAATTTAACCATTTGTTAGCACAAAATTTTGGCATCTTAGTGGAGCGTATGTAGATGTTACTTTTTCTTAAATTATCGCTATTTATAGGAGACTCCTCCTCCTCCGAGAAATCACCGGCTTCGTCTAACAGTGACTCCAAGGCTGAAAGTGCTTCTACTTCTTTGGGGTCTAGCTGTACGTCATTACTGCTTCCACTCCCTCCGGCATGTATCAATCTGTAATACACTTTCCGGAGGTAGAGACACAGGTCTTTGTACACCTCAAAGTGGTCCATACTGGAAGTGGGTGAAAAAGAAAGGCCCTTGGATAAAACAGAAATATGAAATTCATTAAGAGCAAAATTAGAAAGATTGATGACTTTAGGGTCATCAGATCCTTTGGTGGTGGAAATGGGGGTAGAGGGAATTTCTTCACCATTTAGGGACTGCATAGATTCAAATATTACCGACGATTGCGCGGTCTGGTTCTTTGTTCCCAAGCATTTCCTTGCCCTCCTGTTTTTTCTCTTTCTTTGTCTTTGCCTCCTTTTTGTTTTTTGGGGCCCTTCTTCAAAATCCCCTTTGGGGTTACAGGCGGAGAGACATCCTCCGCCATGCCTTCCCTTAAAAAAGTGACCGATCGGTCATCATCGTCACTCCCTGAAGGCATTGATTCATAACTGGAGTAACTTCTATAACTACCTCCCCTTCTTCTGGACCTATTGCGTCTATTTTTTGAGGCTAGATCAAAAATTTCCCCTCGGGCCCAGTCGTCCAGATCCCTTTGGAATTTAGATTGTTTAATACTTTTCAGACTTTTTTGGGTCCTCTCTATTTCCTTTTTGAGGTATTCATTCTGCTTCTGGAACTCATCTAATTCTTTGAGTGGTTCTAATTTTTCCAGTATACCCCTTGTCTCCTCTTGTATTTCTTCTAATTGCGCTTTTTCCTCCTCCACTATTAGAGCCATGACCCTTATACCGTGAGCTATACACTCAGTTTTCCACTTCGCCAAGAAGCGTTCTGTGTGTAGGTGCATTGCTGGAATTACTCTTTCACGTAAGCCCCTAGGTATAATACCTTGTGAGATGTAAGATTCCAGTGACAAAACATCCCATTTTCTATTAAGGGACCTCACAAGTAACTTCTTGTGGTCCCGAAATAGACTTTTTAAGTCTCCATTGGTCTCTGTATCTTTATTGTCAAAAGTCGCTCTAATCTCAGCGTCCAGGGAATCTCCTATCATAAACGCCATTTTCAAAAAATCAAACTTTGCAGTCAAACATCAAAAAACAAAAAATAGAAAATAGATATTAGCCCAATCTATAGTCCTGGAGCCACGCCCTATTCACCACCTACAATCAGTGGATATACAGCTTTCCAGTCAACACAAGAAAGAATGAAGAGCAATTACCTACCAGTCAGATGTATTCTGTTAATTGCAGTCCACACCTGTATTACATTTACGGTGGTTCACACCAATTATTGCCTAGACCATGCGTCAATTATGATCCATTTTATAGACGGTGTCTCATTTATTGGGTATAGAAAAGGTGATCCCTAGTGGATCAAAGACTATTTTGAAACAATGGGGCACCCAAAATGTGAGACAACTGTGTCCTGTATAGCCTGGACACATAACCGTCAAGAGACCTTTTAGAAATCTAATTGGTCTCAAAAAATAGGAGGGGAGCCACCACAGCCAAATGCAATAGTACAAAATACAATTTAAGGGGCCATAGACAACCCCTTGGAACGGCTGCAAGAAAGGGATGCTCAAACCAACTCAGTGAAAAAGTGAAAAAACTTTATTAAGGATCAAAATTGAGACATGATCTAAAATAACCCCATTGTGGGGAGTACATTACAAATGTCAACAGGCTCAAAGATAGCAACAGAAAACATATATGACACATAAAAACAACGACACACTCACACAAGGCCGGCCTCACACATACTCCGGAAGATCAAACCAATGGGAACCTTGGCAAGCCGCATGCACTCCTTACGGAGTTTGTTGATGCGGTGAGCTCAGGGATCCATAGGTTAATCATGCCACAATATAAACTTGATCAAGATGTAATAATAAACTGAAAATGTACCACCAGATAGCAAGGGATCATGACCTTCTTTCATATTTCCATTTTAGCAACTCAGCACTATACGGCTATCATTATATAATCAAGAAGTTCAGTCATGGACTATACAATTCACTATTAAATTTCAGCAGTGTACTTAATAGCAGACTAAACTCTCACATCAAAATTGCGGATGCTGATAAATTTAGAATTTTCCCATGAGGGAGGCGGTGTCTAAAGGAATATCTGCAGACCAAGTAAACTGAATTGAAGTACATAGAGCCAATCCCGTTTTGATCGGGGGCAAATTTGTTATTTAGGAGGTGTTATACAGTTCCTCTTGTAAATGGGGCAACATTGTCGAGCCAACAGACGTTCCTCTGGAGCAGAAAATCACTTGTATTTTCAGAAATTGCAAGGTGCGGGAGCAGGGGAGAGACGCAGTACAAAGGATTTTCTGCGCGGGCTCACACCATTACTAGGCTGTATCTCATGGAAATGAATTTAACCATGGGCCAAATACTGGCCTTCCGTTAATTAACAGGTATCACCTGAGTGTCCATAGACAGCTTGGTGGTCATGGCCTTTTCTCCATCCCCCTATCAATGTATGATTTTATGCTCACCGTTCATTTAAGGCGTTTAAATCAGATAGCCATCTGCTCGTTTTTTCTGGGTAGCGTCTTGGTAAGGGCCCGGCATCTAGCTGCGGCTCCAGCCAACCTCGTGGGGACGGCGTGTTTCAGGTTTGAGACCGAACTTCCGCGCCGTGAGTAGAAGCTGGAGCGCATTGGTGGCTCTTCCGGGTTGTGCGGGGCCGGCGTGTGACGTCAACGCGTTTCGCGTGCGTGACGCACGCTTCGTCAGGACGTCATTGGATGGTTTGAGGGGTGGATAAATAGGGAGTTAGCGTGATTGGCTAATGCCAACAGGTGGAGGCACTGCAAGGACTCCTCTATCACCACCTTCTACCTCAATTAAAAACCGGATGGAAGATCTCCATCTAGTGGTAAAAAACAGGTAATGCTCTTCAAACTTTTATCTACAACTAGATTGTGGCGTGGCTCCAGGACTATTATCGATGATCACCTGGGCTTCAAGATCCCAGCTAAAGATACAAGGCCAAGTTCTGGTCGATCTACATGGGACTTATCATAACAAGTTTAAAACACTGGACGATATCAACTCTATCTCATTAAATTTTTAACATTACCATTAGTTACATTGTAACAGAAATCATAGGTAAATAGAGGAATCACACAGTAAGGCAAGTACAAAAGGGTAATGGTGGAGTTGTCCCAAGTCGGGGTGAACTCCACCAGGGACAAAGGTGTATACTGAACTTAACCAGTGAGTATATCAACCCGGGCTGAATAGCTGTTTTTTAAGGGGGGTTCCCCTATGGACTATCAAGACGTACTGGTGGGACAATGGCAATATAGGCGTGGTCACATTCAGGGTAGTAGATTTTAAAATTACTCTCCATTACATTTTCATATATAGCCTGATCTTTTTCTCTCTGTTTTTCCCTCATCATCTGCCTTATTTAGCCCTTGATAACCCACCCTTAGTCCTGGGGGCTGTGTATGATTACGCATATCTATGGTTCCAGAAATATACTGAGACTCATATCAGTATTCAGTCCCAGGGGTGTCAAAGTCTTTAAGCGGAAAATCCAGGCTTTTTCTTCTTTAAGAAGAACTTTGTCAAAGTCGCCTCTTCTGGGTGATATTTTTAAAGCCCAGAAGCCCATTACTTTGAGGCCTGTTGGGTCACTCCTATGCTTTTCAGCGAAGTGTAGGCCAATAGGAGTCTCCTCCTTGAGGCGTACACTTTTGAGGTGCTCCCCTATTCTGATACGTAGTTGCCTTTTCGTCTTCCCTACATACATTTTATGACATGGACACTTTATAATATACAGAACTCGGGAGGTGGAGCAATTTATAAAAGATTCAACTTTGTACGTTGCCTTAGATTGTGAATCAGTGTAGGTTTGTGTTTTTATTACATGAGGACAAATCTGACAGTGGCCACACGGGTACATTCCTTTGAGAGGTTGTAGTTCAGTGAGCCAATTTGACTTCGTAGCACGTGTAAACTCAGAATGTACCAGATGGTCATTGAGATTCGTAGCTCTTTTAGCTGTTAACAGTGGACGTGGTCCTACTATATATACTGTATGGGGCCTAAAGCTAGGCATACCTAATACAATCTGTATAATCTGTTCAATTCAATTTAGATATGAGATTTATTTTTTTTGTTACCACCTTGCGATCACTGGAGAAAATGTCAGGTTTGTCAGACCTTACTATTGACAAAGTGATTGTGGTTACTTTGGGCTGCATATTTTTTACAGTCTGAAGCACATGTGTCAAACACAAGGCCCGTGGGCCGAATCCGGCCCTCCAGGCCATTTCATGTGGCCCTTGCACCTCTCCTGCATCTGCAGGAGAGCTCCAGCCCTCCTCTGGTCCTGCTCCAGACCCTATACTTTTTGTTTTTTAGCAATGCCTACAGCTTCTTCCCAGCAGAAAAACAAGATAAGGGAGGTGCATTGTGATGTAAGGAAGGATGGGGAACTCAATTTCTGATGGTGGAGAGGCTCTTGACATCTTATGTAATGTTGAGGGATGCTCTGGACATCTAGTCTTACAGATAGAACCGACCCTTTTGAGAGCATTCATAATGCTAATGCGGCCTGTGATTAAATTGAGTTTGACACCCCTAAGGGAAAGCTATTTTTTTTTGCCTGGCTCAAGAGCACCAACATACAAACACAAACATGTTGCAACTGATAAGAGTGCAGCACAGGCAGAGAGCATAGTAATTTATCAGCTCTTAGAATTCTAGCAGGATCAACAGGTAGTTTGTGCACTTATTGAAAGGAGTTAACAAAGCACAATCAACGGTATATTCATGGAAAGTGAGCATATAAGAGTAGTGGATTGTTAGGATTAGGATTAAATATACCTTTCAAACTATTTAAACATGGAATCTTGCTGGTTTCCAGAGGCAGTTACTTTTCTGTTCTCTAGCTAACCCAGATAACGACAGCACTTCTTTCAAAGCCCTGAAACTGTTGTAAAAAATACTAAAAGTTAAATGCAGATAAGTCAATAGACACTGTACATTTGTATTGTAATATACTTTTATGGCAACATATCACAGTCTGCCGGCTGTAGTTCTTTACAGTACATTTTTTAAGGTAATTATCATTGGATGGCTTTTCATTTATTATAAGTACGAGGAAACTAGTTTATGTTCTAGGAAAAACCTGTCAGCCTATTCTTCTGATTGTCAGGGATCATACACATAATATGGAAATATTTCATCCCAACTATTCATATTTATTCTTAAAAAGCAAATCTCTACTTTTCATGAATTATTCACAAACAGCCCAAGATAAATGCTTCAGCTTCCACATGTAAATGAAAAAAAGGCACCCTGGAGCCTTCAACCATTTTTTTAATAGTCTATTTCACACTGAACATTTCCTCTGGGGTGATTTCTTTTATAAACGAGCAATCAGTAAGAGCATATGCAAATGACACCAGTTACATAAAAGCTAAATGAAAAAATAATTTCATCCTGTATCCTTTTAAAACTGAACATTATTTATTTGCATGGATTGATTCATTAAGTCAAATTTAAATAAACAAACAATTTAGCATAGATATGCATAATTTTATTCCTCATTGGCCAACATGGAAAACTTGTAAAAACAAGAATCTGGAAGATATGATCTTGCATTACAATAGGATTCAATATTTTATACAGGAATTCAATGGAAATATCTTTATAGGAGATCATCTAAGTACAAAGAGCAAATGATCACTGCTGCCAAGTTGGATTAATGAACTAGTTAGCACTACTGGTCCCCAACCAGTGGCTCATCAGAAGTTTGTTTCTGTAATCTATATTGGATGTTGGTCTCAACAGTCATATGGCAGGTGCCCAGGCCTTCTGTGTCTAAAGTCCTACCTGATCGTATAGTGCCCATATGCCAGTGGTTCTCTAGTTGGTTCGTTTTGCATAGAAACACAGAAGATTGAAGCCAGAAAAAGACCAACTGGTCAATCGAGTCCACTTGATTGACCACTTGGTCTTTTTTTTTTTTTTTTTTTTTTATTTATTGTTTTTATGTTTGTTTTTCTTTAACCTTGTTGTCTAGAATAGATCTATGTCACTGATATATCTAAAAACATGTTGGCTCCTTTATTAATGGATGTAACTATTTTCTCCTCTTTCTATCCTTTAGCAACGCTGGTAAAATGGTTGGTCTTCCTTTGTCTGTTTTTATACACTACCCAATTTTTATTTCTGTTCCCGTGTATCTTCTGTCTGTTGATTTTTTTTTGTCTTTTACTATCCTTCTTACATCCGGAGTGAACCATAATGATTTTCTTGTCTGTTTACTCGTACTAATTTGCCCAACATATAATCTAGTTTCCTGCATGTTTATCTTTACATTTTCATGGAGCTTCCAAAATGTACTGCCCTATGAAACCCAACAATATTAATGTAAAATTTTCTAAAAACAAAGAGCAAATGTTCACTTCTGCCAAGTCTAAGACCCCGTTCACACTTAAGTGATTTTCTGCTTGAAGCTTTAAAATACTCAGCAAGCCAAATTCCATTATTTTCAAGGGCCCCTGTTCACATCTGAGTGTTTTGTCGCCTGAGGCAAAATGCCTGTTGCTCAGAAAAGTACATGAACTTCTTTTTGGCAGATTACACGCATTTTTGGCCCCATAGACTTCAATAGAAAGGCCTGACTTGAGCCTTTTATGAGCTTTTTCTACACAAATAACAGCTCTTCACCTCTAATTTACTCCTCCTCTCCTCCCCCTAGTGCTGTCTGTTGGCTAAACAAAAATGCCTGAAGCTGTAAAACGCTTTAAAATGCTTGTTAAAAGCTGCAAAAACGCTTTCATAAAATGCCCCAAAAATGCCAGTAAATCAATATGCTCAGGTGTGAATGAAGTCTAAATAATAACCTAGGCCAGTGATGATGAACCTTGGCACCCCAGATGTTTTGGAACTACATTTCCCATGATGCTCATGCACTCTGTAGTGTAGGTGAGCATCATGGGAAATGTAGTTCCAAAACATCTGGGGTGCCAAGGTTCGCCATCACTGACCTAGGCAAATATACTGATTCACAATCTGTGGCTCCTCAGGAATATGCATCTCTCATCTTGGGACAACTCAAAAATTTGCTTCCCTATGAAACCTAAAACTACGAATGTAATTTCTTCTAAAGAGAAACGTACTGTATAAAACAGCCAGGATTACGAACTAGTTAATAGCACTGGCCCTTAACCAGTGGCTCATGAGGAATTTGCTTCTCTCATCTCTCTTGGATGGTGTTCTAAACAGCTTCTTGGCAGGTGATCAGAACCAGTTTATCTGAATGCCAGCTGCATCATAATATTCCTGTGAGCCAGTTGTTTCTCTAGTATGGTTGGTTCTACATGCTCAACTTTAATTTTCTAGGACCTTCTAAAAGTATATTTTTGTGAAATCAAACAATATGATTTTAATATACTTATTTACAAAAGGTGCAGCGCTTTGAAACCATAAGAAAGAAAAGCAGTATTAAACCCAAAAGCAAACATTTATTATATCGCAGCTTACCAATTCTTAGATGTGATGGCTGCATTTGTTTCTTTTTTTAGGCTTTCTTTTATTTTCATTTGGTAATCCAGCCAGCAAGTCTGTTGTTTTTTAAAAGCACAAGCTCACCAGCAGAATGTATTGCTTTATATAGATGAGACAAACCACTTTGTGATTAAAAGGGGTGATTAAAATGATCAGCTTTTATTTATTCATGCAAAACCTTTATCCCAAATGAAATAAAAACCTGTTTGCCATAACTGATTATAAAGTGTGAGCTGGAGTTTGGCTTCAATTTGTATGTGTATCCAAATCTGCTAATACATTCAACTCTACCCTCCCCCTCCCAGACTGACAATGCTGCTGTCTGCTGTGCCTCCTGTTCTTATTCATCCAGAGTGGGGTCTCACTAATACAGGGGGTGTGTTACTAGTCAAGTGAAAACAGGGGGGGGGAAAGCCAAAGAAAAGAAAACAAATGCAGCCACCACCTTTAATGATTGGTAAGCTGCAATATAATACATTTTTGTTTTGGGTTTTAACACAGCTACAATTTACACTGTAAAAAATATCTAGTGACTGTGAACTCAAAGTGCCACTCCACATATCACTATGCGAACTAGTGATGGGCTGAACACCCCCCTGTTCGGTTCGCACCAGAACATCTCGAACAGGGGAAATGTTCTAGCGAACATGCGCACTCTATTAAAGTCTAAGGGACACGAACATGAAAAATCAAAAGCCCTAATTTTAAAGGCTTAATTGCAAGTTATTGGCCCAAAAAAAAGTGTATGGGGACCCGGGTATTGCCCTGGGGGACATAAATTAATGTAAACATTTTTTTTTTAAAAAACAATCGTTTTTAAAGGAGCAGTGATTTTAATGAGGCTTAAGGGTAAAACAATAAAAATTAAAAATTTCTTTAAATATCGTGACTGGGGGGAGGGGGGGGTCCCCTTAATGTGCCTGTAAAGTGGTGCATCTGTGCGATGTATGTAGCCTGCAGCAATACTGACATTTCGAAAGGAAAAAATGTAATTTAAACTTGCTCGCGGCTGTGATATATTGTCTGCTCCCAGCAATACATCGTATGGACTGGTCCCCCCCAGTCCATACGATGCCAACATTTTTTTTAAAAACGGCGTGGGGTCCCCCCCAAAATCCATACAAGACCCTTATATGAGCATGCAGTCTGGCAGGTCAGGAAAGAGGGGGGGGCAAGTGAGTACTGCCCCCCCTCCTGAGCCATACTAGGCCACATGCCCTTAACATGGGAGGGGTGCATTAGGGCAAGGGGGGGCTCTACCTATTCACCAAAAAAGAGTAAAAAAGTAAACCACAGAACACAGTTTTTGACAGTTCCTTTATTAACCACTTAAGCCCCGGAAGATTTTACCCCCATTCCGACCAGGGGGTATTTTGCGATTCAGCACTGCGTGACTTTAACGGACAATTGCGCGGTCGTGCGACGCTGTACCTAAACGAATTTGGCGTCCTTTTTTTCCCACAAACAGAGCTTTCTTTTGGTGGTATTTGATCACCTGTGCGATTTTTTGATCACGCGCTATAAACAAAAAAAGAGCGTCAATTTTGCAAAAATAGCAATATTTTTCACATTTTTTTATATGAAATTCCCCAAAAAAAAAATTTAAAAATCAAAATTTTTGTACTTTTTCGGCCAATTTGTTTTATGCTACCTATGTTTGGTAAAAAAAATCGCAAAAAGCGTATTTTGATTGGTTTGCGCAAAAGTTATCGCGTTTACTAACAAAGGGAAAGATTTCTGTCATTTTTGTTGTTTTTTTTTTTAACGTGTAATGGCGGCGATCTGCGATTTTTTTTGCGGTACTGCGACATTGGGGCGGACAGATCGGACCCTTGACTGACATTTTTGACACTTTTGGGGTTACCAGTGACATTTCTACAGTAATCAGTGCTATATATATGCACTGTTACTGTAAAAATACACTGGTAGTGAAGGGGTTAACTTTATTTGGGAGGGAGGGGCTGTGTGTATCCCTAGGGGCGTGCTTTCTACTGTGATTGGCTGGGGCTTGAGCTGTATGGACACTGATCAACGGATCTACATACTAGATCCGAGTGATCAGTATCCTAACAGCAAGGAGAATGACAGGCAGCTTGTTTACACAAGCTGCCTGACATTCTCCCTCTCCCCCGCCGATCGCCGAGTGACCGGCGGACATCGGCGGGGGGGTCCGTGACCACGCGGGAGCGGGAGCGCGCCTCCGGGGGCGCGCGCTCGCTCCCTAGACCCTCACAAGCTAGTGACGTAGCCCTACGTCACTTTGCCTGTGAGGGGCTGACTGCCGACGTAGATCGGCGTTAGGCAGTCGGCAAGTGGTTAAAAAGAAAAAAAAAGTGCCCCTTGATGTAAATCCATCGTCAATCATGACGCCCGCCGGACCTGAAATATAGAAAAAAAATCAAAAACGCTTCCACCTCTTCTGAGGCTACCTGCCACATGGCCGCTCTTCAGTTTTGACAGCTCTTTTATAGGCAAGGGGCCACCCGGTTACGTCACCCGGTGACACCGCCCTTTCTGACATCACGTGACGTCATGTGACATCACAATCGGGGCAGTGCCGCCGAGTGATGTAACCGGGTGGCCCCGCCCCTTGCCTACAAAAGCTGTCAAAGCTGAAGACATGTGACGTCAGAAGGGGCAGTACCACTGGGTTATGTAACCGGGTGGCCCCGCCGCTTGCCTAAAAAAAGCTGTCAAAGCTGAAGAGCGGCCAAAACAAAATCTTGGGAGTCAATTTGCTGCCCCTCCCCAAGTGCTGCCTGGGTCCAATGGACCATGGTAGGGCTGCCCTTGCTTGAAGAAGTAATGTAAACACCCCCTGCCTATTGCATCTTTGGACGGGGGGGGGGTGCCAGAAGAAATGTGTCAGAGTTCCCTTTAATTATTGCAAAATATGACTTTACTATATATTGACTGCAAAAATTATTATGACTCACAAATCACAGGCTTGTATTTTCTGCCATAAACAGAAAGCCACAGCTGCCTAATTTATTTCATACTTACATAAATAACTTTGTAGGTAATATGTATAGAATAATACAGATGTCCATTAAGTTCAACCTCTTAAAATTCCTGCAGCTTTGATCTGGAGAATGAAAAATGCTAAATCGTTCACAATTTATCCAGATAGGTGGAAAACATTCCTACAGGGTCAGTTGGCTCAATTCTTTGAATAAGACTATTTTTCTCTTAAAATGAAGACCATTCTTCAGATACATTTAATTAAAATGAAATAATAAGCATTTTTTGAAAATTCTCAGTTTTCATAACTAGCTGACTTAGTTCCATTATGCATATTTGAATGAGACTCAGAAACAAAGAAAGGTTGGAGTGTTCCGTATTAGGGGCTTTTTCTGACACCAATGAAAACAATTCAGTCTCGAACACCATCTACCAGGTCTTCAGGTTTTGGGACGTGTTTGTGGCAAAAATTCCTACAGTTGGCATGCCTCATAGTCCAAAGAATTTTTTCCCATAATCCCCTTGTTTTCTTTTTGTTCTACATCTGTTGTTTTTCCTCTATCTATCCTTTTATAAAACATCTATTTTGTTTATCTTTTTCCTCCCTCTTTATCACCTCCACAATACTGTACTTCATGATAAAATAAGATTACATTTTGCATGCATTTTGGAATTGTTCAGAATCTACAGTAGATTACTACAAAATTCACTTAACGTCCCCAACATTAGTTTTCTTCTGAACAGTTTCAGTGCCAAAATTAAGTTAAACAGCATGCAGCCAATTCACAGAATCAATATGGAGTGTTAAAACAGATTATGTTATTAAGACATGGCAGACTCATAAAGCACTTCACCCAGATGGTTGCACTGTCAGGTAGCAACTTACTAATATGCTGTGACCTGTACAACCATCTGTGGCCAAACGCGGCAAACGGAGAGCCGCACCATGCCTTCCTAGATTTTATTTACACAAGCTTGGGGTTAGACAAATGTCAGTATTATCAATTATTCAGTAACTGATTGGATGAGTCAGTATACTTTTATAATCTTTTACTATTACCAAATTATGTTTTAAAAAGGACCAAAGGCTTTAGGGGTCATTTACACTTGCTTTGATTTCAACACACATTTATGCGCCTATCACTTCAACATGTTTTTTTTATGCTTTTTGGATGCTTCGGATGCTTGGCAAATTCCCTGTGAGTGTGTTGATATTCTGTTTGTTATAAAGAGGTCCAGTAGAACCCCAGCTCAATAGTACCCCCACTCAGCCAATTCCCAGCTCATTAGTATTTCTGTTCAGCAGATCCCCAGCTCATTGGTACCCCCAATCAGCAATTCCCCAGCTCATTAGTATTTCTGTTCGGCAGATCCCCAGCTTATTGGTACCCCCAATCAGCAGATTCTGAGCTTATTAGTACTCCCGTTCAGCAGATCCCCTGCTCAGTAGTACTCCCAGCTCTGCTGATGCCCCAGTCAGACTCAGTAGCACCCACAGCTTTATTGATCCCCCACTCAGTAGTAACACCCAGCTCTGCTCATACTCTGTTCAGTAGTAACCCCAGCTCTGCTGATCACCCACTCAGTAGTAACCCCCAGCTGTGCTGATCATCTGGTTTGCTGACCCTCTTCTTTCTCTGGTCCCAGCTCACCTCCTGCTATATTGCTCCCACGCTGCGCACCACGTGTGACATTGCTAGTTTCTCCTGCTCTGGTCCCCGAGCTCTGTTATTCCTCTGCCACTCAGTTCTCTCTCTCTTGTGTCCCCAATCACCTTTCACTATAGTGTTCACATGTTCCATCTGCTAGTTGCTCCGCTCCAATCTGCACCTTCCTGCTGCTATAAACCAGGTGTGACGTCTGCAACAGACACTTCCATAATATATATACATGAACTGGAAGTGGGTGCTGATGAGGTCTTTCCATTCACTTGTTGGTTTCTCTGTGCATCCTGGGATATCTCATACCTGCAATATCTCATGTAGCACTGTCCCCGTAGGCTTGCTGTATGATGAATTCTTGGGCCTCCTCTGATTACCAGCATACAGTCACTTAGTGTACAGTTCACACATTCATGCTTACACCCAATGGCTCGTTGCTCAATAAACATTCCAGGGGTATTGGTTTTTTAGTATTTATTGTGGAACTTGGATGGGGGAAGGGAATAGTGGGATACTCCAACTGGAACTTTATACATTGGAGGACAACTCTCACTTGGCCTCACCAGGTTGCTTGTGGAAGCAGTCTTACTGCTTAAACTATACTGTCACATGTTTGGAAAGAGTTAGGTCTCCTTGCTCTTTCTCCAGCAATAGATTTGGTGATCTACATTCTTTTTAGAATACTCTCTAGCATCCCCTTTGCTAACACCCATCCACTGACTCTTCAAGCTGCAGGGGTGCCCCCCTCAGGTCAGGCCCCTTGACAAAGATCTGTACTCACTGTACTTCAGAATCAGATCCTTCCAGTGTCTCCCCTCTCAGTCAACTTTACAGGACTTCCGGGTTTAGTTCCTCTCTAGCTCTTTAGGCCCTCAGGTCGATCACCTGAGGCCGCATGGCACCTTTACAGAGGAGGAGGCAGCCGCCCCCTCCCTCCGGGACTCGACTCTCCAGCTGAGGCACATGTGCTCCTTGCATTTATACAGTATCCCAGCATGCACCGAGGCATTCTCCTCTACCAAATCACCAGGGCTGTACCAAACGCATGTGCACTTATTTGTCAGGTTTCCTCCCACTGTCCAATATGCCTCCCTATTGGACCAGTGTGAAACATTCTGCAGACAGTTGCACCTGGGCACATTGAGCAGACCACACTAGCAAATCCTTCTCTCTAGTAGGCAGAGAAACTATAGATTTACCTGCAATCCCTTAAGAAGAAAGGATTCAAAACTATACTCTCTCTCTAACACCTACTTAGGAGGGTGCTGCACTCAAAAACAAAGCAAAGCTAAATCTGAATAAAAGCGTCTCAAAAGCTACACTTGATAAAGGAGCATGCATGCCCGGTGCGCATGCTCTGAAATGCCTAGTGTGTATTCTTCCGCCCTTCTTCTGATGTCACACGCCATCACCTCGCGACCTCCGCCTCCTGACAGCCCGCCCGGAAAACATCTGAATGCCGGCTCCATCTCTGTCTGCTGCGACCATCCTGGGCTCCGCAGTCCGGTGCAAGTGAACACCGCTACACTGGATGTTAGGACACATGTTACATTTTTAACCTCCATGTGAGTTACTACTGTTTTTATTGTTCCTATTAAATATCATTGCACTCAGAGGTGCTCTCCTCTGCTTCTCTTTCTCAAAAGCTGCAGGTGCTGCTAGTGAACTTTGTCATAGACATCTATGGAGGCTTTGGAGATGCTTTGAAGTACCAAGAAAGCGACATGGGGTATAATATTTGAAGCAAATCAAATGAAACATGTAAACAGTACTGTAAGCTTGCCGTTTTTAGTGACAGGTACTTTGATTGGCATTCAGACTGTTTTAACCACTTGCCGACCGCCACACGACTATATACTGCGACAGTCAGCCCCTCCTGGGCAAAGTGACGTAGGGGTACGTCACACGCCCACGAGCCTCTAGGGGGCAAACGCGTGCCGCCGGAGGCGCTACCGCCCCCGCTTGTTCTCTGACATCCCTGCGCGTGTGACCGGTGGCTCCGATGTCCGCCGGCCACTCGCGATCTCCCGCTGGAGAGGGAGAAACACAGCCATCTGTCATTCTTCATTCATTGTGATGTAAACACAGCCGTCTGTCATTCTCTCTTAGATCATGACAGAGGTTATGCGATCCTGCTATGTAGGATCATATGTCTCTGTTATGATCTAACAAGCCACGCCCCTTGACAGTTAGAATCATGCCCCTAGGGACACACTTAACCCCTTGATCACTAATAAAGTTAACCCCTTCCCTGCCAGTGTCATTATTACAGTAACAGTACATAGTGATAGCACTGATTACTGTATTAATGTCACTGGTACCCCCAAAAGTGTCAAAAATGTCAGTCAAGGGTCCGATCTGTGCGCCACAATGTCGCAGTCCCGCAAACAAAATCACTGATCGCCGCCATTACTAGTTTTAACAAAAAAAACAATAAAAATGACATAAATCTTTCCCGTAGTTAGTAAACGCAATAACTTTTGAGCAAACCAATCAAAATACGCTTATTGGGATTTTTTTTACCAAAAATATGTAGCAGAAAATAAATTGGCCTAAAATGTTAAAACATTTTGATTTTTACATTTTTTTTTTGAGAATTTCATATAAAAAAAATGTGAAAAATATTGTTAATTTTTTTGTTTATAGCGCAAAAAGTAAAAATCGCACAGGTGATCAAATACCACCAAAAGAAAGCTCTGTTTGTGGGAAAAAAAAGGACATCAATTTAATTTGGGTATAGCGTCGCACGACCGTGCAATTGTCCGTTAAAATCACGCAGTGCTGAATCGCAAAAAAGGGCCTGGTCTTTGAGCAGCCAAATCCTCCGGGGCCTAAGTGGTTAAAAAAAGTATGTTCAATGCCACATTTTGAAGCAAGTGTAAACAAGCCCTTGTTAATTTATTCAGATCCAAAGGAGCCCAACAAATTAAGTTTTCAATGTTGTTTTCAATGTTGCTATGAAATAGTCCAAAGATCAAAATAGAAAAGTTTTTTTTTTTTTTTTGTTTTTTTTTAGAATACTTAAACATTTTAATACTCTATGATGCATTATGATGTAATTGGGGGCTGATTTACTAAAGCGGTAAAGGCTGTTTACTGAGCAAAATGAATGTTCAGATGGCAAAGTGGATGTTAATGAATAACAGGACACTTTTATAAAGGAAAAACCCTGTTATTTTAATTTCCTTGCACATGATTTAATGTTTAAAATCAACACACATTTTGCAAAGTGAACATTGCACGCTGACCAGCTTCTACTGTTGTTTTTGGATTAGACTTGGATTACTGGAACCATGTCATGTTGTCTGATGAGACCAAGATAAACTTATTTGGTTCAGATAGTGTCAAACGTGTGTGGCGGCAACCAGATGAGGGGTACAAAGACAAGTGTGTCCTGCCTACAGTCAAGCATGGTGGGGGGAGTGTCATGGTCTGGGGCTTCATGAGTGCTGCTGGCACTGGGGAGCTACAGTTCATTGATGGAACCAAGAATGCCAACATGTACTGTGACATACTGAAGCAGAGCATGATCCCCTCCCTTCAAAAACTAGGCGGCAGGGCAGTATTCCAACATGATAATGACCCAAAACACACCTCCAAGACAACCATTGGCTTGCTAAAGAAGCTGAGGGTAAATGTTATGGACTGGCCAAGCATGTCCAGACCTAAACCCTATTGAGCACCTGTGGGGCATCCTCAAACAGAAGGTGAAGGAGCGCAAGGTCTCTAACATCCACCAGCTCTGTGATGTCATCATGGAGGAGTGGAAGAGGACTCCAGTGGCAACCTGTGAAGCTCTGGTGAACTCCATGCCCAAGAGGGTTAAGGCAGTGCTAGAAAATAATGGTGGCCACACAAAATATTGACACTTTGGCCCAATTTGGACATTTACACTTAGGGGTGTACTCACTTTTGTTGCCAGTGGTTTAGACATTAATGGCTGTGTGTTGAGTTATTTTGAGGGGACAGCAAATTTACACTGTTATACAAGCTGTAGACTCACTACTTTACATTGTAGCAAAGTCTCATTTCTTCAGTGTTGTCACATGAAAAGATATAATAAAATATTTACAAAAATGTGAGGGGTGTACTCACTTTTGTGAGATACTGTAACATTCCCAATAAAAAATTTTAAAAATCAAACGTTTTCATCATTTTAGACCAATATGTATTCTGCTATATATTTTTGGTTAAAAAAATCCCAATAAGTGTATATTGATTGATTTGCGCAAAAGTTATTGCGTCTACAAACTAGGGGAAAGATTTTATGTCATTTTGATTTTTTAAATTTCTTTATTTACCAGTAATGGTGGCGATCAGCGATTTTTAGCGGGACTTCGACATTGCAGCGAACAGAACTGACATTTTTGACACTTTTGGGGAGACCAGTGACATTACTACAGTAATCAGTGCTAAAAATATGCACTGTTACTATTGACACTGGTCGGGAAGGAGTTAACACCAGGGGTGATCAAAGCTTTAAATATGTCCCTAGGGGGTGCTTTCTAACTGTGTGGGGGATAGACTTATGGAATGAACACAGGGATCTGTATTCCTAAATAGGAGGAACAAAGGAGCCCTGTGTTCATTGCTGACAGAACAGCAGTCTGCCATGTTTACAACAGCAGACCGCCGTTCTGTCTCCACGGGGAGCAATCGCAGGTGCCCGACGGCAATCGCGGCCGCCAGACCCACAGATTAGCTTCCCCTGTGGCAAATGGGCGCACAACGTCCAGTTACAATGTTTCGTGGGACAGAGCCGACCTGCCGCAGTATATGTACTAAAAGCAAAATGTTTTTTAGTACTGAATAAAGTGGAGAGGGTGTAGAACACCTGTCAGTTTTTATTGCTGTCTGTACCCCCAACAGAGAGATTTACTCTCTTTACTTGTCCTGTTTAGCATTATTACTAAAAGTGATAGTAAAAGAAAATCCTAATTTGGGTTGACATCAGAACAAAAATAGAGAGGAAATCTTCTAACGAGGACATTAGTTCTGGTGACACACCAGGATTCCCTCACTTTGGAGGGACTTCCCCTCACTTCCTGTTTTGGCTATTAGACAGGAAGCAAAGGGAAATCTCCCCAATGGGGACACAGGTGGAACAAAAAAAAAAAAAACTGACAGTGGTTATAACTAGAGATGCGCCAAAATTTTGCCAGCCTAAACATATCGGCCGACAATGGCGTTTTCGCCATTTTGCCGATAGAGAAAAAGGTGCAGATAATGTCACCAAAAATGCAGGTGCGATATTGATGCGTTTTTGCTGCATTTTCAATGCATTTCAACAGGGAGGCGTGTTTTTGTTGTGTTTTTTTTAACTGACCAAAAAGACAGCAAGCAAGATTTTTAACACCACAATGGAAGTGCAGGGGACCAGTGTGAAGACACACATAGAATTTAAAGGGATGCATTTTTCTTGAGCTTTTTAGGCGCTAAAGGTGCCGATAATGGCTGACAATAAATTTGTTTTTATTTAAATTCATGCTATTAATTAAAAAGTCGAATACAATACAATTATATATAAAAATATAAATAGTTTTTAAAAAACTGTCATTTTCCGGTTTTGACCAAGTGCATCCTGAACTATTGGTTTCGGCATCAAAATTTCCATTCGGTGCACCTTTACTAATAACCCTTCCTTAACCCTCGGTCACACCAGTACGACCTCAGGCACAACATATGATTTACAAATCGTACCCAATCCATCCATTCTATGGCAGTGTCCTAAAAGATACGATTTCAAGTAGTGCCATTTGAGAAGTAGTACATGCATTACTTTTTTAGGACTTCAGCAGGATTTCACTGCCATAGACTATAATGTAAATGTAAATCATGCTGCAAATAGCGCCTGTGTGCTTATCAGCACTACCTGAGCCTGAAAGAAGTGAAAGATTAACCCTTTGCTAGTAAAACTTTTGTATATAATATCACTGTTTCTTCCTGTGACATGGACAGCCTCTCTCATAAAGTAGCACTGAAGTTGTATCAAATCGTTACAAATCTCACAGAAGTAGTGCTGAAGTTGGCCTTTAAAACGCACTACTTAACCACTTGCCGACTGCTCACATTGAGCCTGCGGCAGAGTGGCTCTCCTTGGTCCAGCGACGTAGGAGGCTCCCTCCCGCTGTATTCAGACACAGGCAGGGACAGATTACATGATTCAGCATAGCTGAACCTGCGATCTGTGTCTGTGTCATACAACCCCCCGCCCCCCCCCCCCCACACACACACACACACACACACACACACACACACACACACACACACACGTCAGTAAGCATGAGGCATACATTTAACCCCTTGATCACCAGCAGTGTTAACCCCTTCCCTGCCAGTGTCATTATTACAGTAACAGTGCATATTTATAGCACTGATTACTGTAGTAATGTCACTGGTCCCCCCAAAAGTGTCAAAAATGTCAGTTAGGGGTCCGATCTGTCCACCGCAATGTCGCAAGTCCTGCAAAAAAAATCGCAGATCGCCGCCATTACTAGTAAAAAAAAAATAAACAATAAAAATGACAAATCTTTCCCGTAGTTAGTAAACGTGATAACTTTTGCGCAAACCAATCAAAATATGCTTATTGTGATTTTTTTTTACCAAAAATATGTAGCAGAAAACAAATTGACCTAAACTGTTAAAAAAGTTTGATTTATACATTTTTTGGGGAATGTTATATATCAGAATGTGAAAAATATATTTTTTTTTTTCAAAATTGTCGCTCTTTTTTTCAAAAATTTAAAATAGCACAGGTGATCAAATACCACCAAAAGAAAGCTCTATTTGTGGGTGGAAAAGGACATAGATTTAATTTGAGTACAGCGTCGCACGACCGCGCAATTGTCCGTTAAAATAAGGCAGTGCCGAATCGCAAAATATAGCCTGGTCAGGAATGGGGTAAAATCTTTCAGTCTTAAAGTGGTTAAAAATACTCTCATTGAGAATTTTTTTGTCAAAGACATGTAGCTAAATACATTGTGGCCTAAATATATGACAAAAATGTAATATATTGGAAATTTTGTAACTGTCAAAGTAGAAAATGTAAATTTTTTCACAAAATTTTCGCTTTTTTTTTTTTTAATATCACAAAAAATGAAAAGCGCAGAGGTGATCAAATACCACCAAAAGAAAGCTCTGTTTGTGGGAAAAAAAGGACGCAAATTTTGTTTAGGTACGGCATTGCATGACCATGCAATTGTCAGTTAAAGTCACACAGTGCCAAGTTGCAAAAAGTGGTCTGGTCATTAAGCAGGAAAATCCTCCGGTCCTAAAGTGGTTAAATCGTACCCGGTGACTCTAAACCCAGGTTTAAATTGTACCTAGGCTTACTTTATTAAAAATAAATAAATAAATAAATTGCCTTTAGTTACACTTTAAATGAAGTAGACAGTGTGTGTGTTGCTGAGGTAAGTAGGCAGCCAGTGTTGGCTCCAAGTTCTGAGAGTGCATGCAAGTTCACAGATGGTTCTATAGGTCATGGTAAATGTACTGTATCATTTTTGGGATTCACTCTAACAAATTGTGTACATTTAATTAAACATAGATGGAAATGAAACTTGTAAGATAAAAGAAAAGGTTTGAATTTAGTTAAATTCTTAGGCCCCTTTCACACAATTCGACCAGCGGACCAGATCGGGCCACCCATTGTCCTCTATGGAGAGTCATATGTCAGCAGAGATGTGTCAGCTGACACCCATCTGTCATTCGATCTGACAAGATCCACTTAAAACAGACAGATGGCGATAAGTTTGTCATCCGACCAGGGGGTCAGATCCAATAGGATTGGATGAAAATGGACATGCTGTCCGTTTTCATCCGATTGATCTCCCCATAGAGGACAGCGGGACTCTGGCTGGTCCGTCTCTACACAGTGAGTGGAGACGGAGCTGTCATCCACCTGCTCAGCGGGGATCAACGGATTGAATCCCGCTGAGCTAGCGGAGTCCGCCCATCGCATCCGCCCCATGAGAAAGGGGCCTTAAGCTAGACAATAAACTCAAGGAAGAGCAAACAGATCCTTGTGCTTTCTCCAAAACACCAATGTATCATACTGACTACGTTTTTTTAACTGACTATAGATTTTATTTTATTTTTTACACCTTTAGAAAATGTGATGCAATGAAATATTAACCCATAACCACTACGAACGTACAGTATCTGTTTTCTAATGGGTACAAAAGAAAAATGCTTGACTCTGATTGGCTGCTATGGCCAACACCTTTTCCTTTTCTTTCCTCATATTTTAATAAATTAGCCCCATGGAGTTTATAAATGCTTCATACGCACCAGTGAGTTTAATGGCCCATTAGATCAAGCCATTTTATTCTATCCTGTATTATTACTGGAATTCTCCAACCTGAAATAATTTCACAAATGTAAATTAGAAGTATTTGACTGCTATGACAGATGCACTAATGTATGTTTCCTATATGTTTTATTTGAATTAGACTTAATGAGAGCCTTGTGTGTAATTGAGTATGATTTTGTGTTGTAGATAAATCCGCTTATAAATCCTTCAGGGTAAGAGTTAGCATTCATGCTGAGGCAAATATACAAGCTTATAGGGAACAAGAATATAGATGGACCATCTGTGATCAGAGAACATTAGGTAAAGAGAAATGTTAAAGTGGTATTAAACCGAAAGTCAAAATTTAATAAATTGCAGCTTGCCAATCCTTAGATGTGGTGGCTGCATTTGTTTTCTTTTTTGGTGATCTGGCCAGTAACATACCTCTTGTATTAGACTGTCCCCACTCTGGATGAAGGAGCACAGGAAGCCGATTTTCGGTTTGTAAGTACAGTGCTTTCGACAGCCAATTACGGATTTTCGGAGGACAAAAACTGGATGTGCAGGCTATAAAATTTTTATCGTACGTCAACGCAACCTCCGATGTTTGTTTAATTAGTACAGTTTTCGTCCAAATAAAATCATAAGAGCAAGACTAGGCATGCTCAGAAACGAAAGAACACATACAAAACAATTCAACACATGACATCACTTCTGGAGTTGAATTCTGTCGTATGGGAATTTTTGTATAAAAGTAACCTCTTCACTTTCTACATGAGACTAGCATGTAACAAAAAACAGACGAGAGATCGTCCGATAATCTGATCGTGTGAACAAGACTTTAGATGCACAAGCAGATTAAGATACAAATTGAAGCTGAACACCAGCTAACACTTTGTAAGCAGTTACAGCAAATAGCTTTTTTTCGCTTTTGGGATAAAAGTTTTACATAAATAAATAAAAGCTGATCGATGTAAGCAACCCTGTCAGTAGTAAATTGTTTGTTTAATCTCTGTAACTGCTACATCTACAGGAGCGCTTGTTCTGTTAAAAAAAAAACAGACTTACTAGCTAGATCACCAGATGAAAATGAAAGGAAGAAACCCTAAAAAAGAAAACAAATGCAGCCACCACATCTAAGAAATGGTAAGGTGCACTACAAAAATTAGAAATGCTTTTGGGTTTATTACCATTTTAAGTCCATTACTGTAAGATAAAACATACAAATATGCCTTTTGTCCTGTTCTAGCTGTACAGTTAAAGCAACATAACAATGCTCATCCATGAGAAATATATATATATATATATATATATATATATATAGTATCAGCCATAACATTATGAACACTGACAGGTAAAGTGAATAACATTAATTATTTCATTACAATAGCATTTGAAAGTGGGTGTGATAGATTGAGCAACAAATTAACATTTTGTCCCTGAAGTAGCCGCAGACCAGTCATGGCACCCATGCTGACCCGTGACAACAGCCAAAAGCACCTACAGGGCACATGATCATCAAAACTGGACCACAGATCAATGGAAGAAGGAAGTCTGGTCTGATAAATCACATTTTCTTCACATCATGTGGATGGACGAGTGCCTGTGCGTTGCACCAGAACTATGGGAAGAAAACAAGCCAGTAGAGTATTACCTTGGTTTGTGAGTAACATGGTATATTAGCGTTTTGCAAGAAGAGCAACATTTTATTTTTAAAATTGTTTAAAACTTGATTTGCGAGCGCTGTCTTGCAAGACAAGCAGTAGAAGGATCACAGTTTCACAGTTTTTATGTAAAAAAAAAAATGGAATTACACTCACAATTTATATTCTGCGTTAAGGAGTCTGGTGCATATCTATGGAAAGCTGCTGGTGTATACACTACTGTATGTGGCCAGAGGTCCGGGGGTGCTGGTGGCTCCCAGCGCTTCCTGGAGAACTTGGAGACACTCCGAGACACTCCCAGCTGGGTGGGGCAGGCGTAACGCGCGTTCGGAGCACCCGGAAGTGTCAACAGTTCTTGAGTGTTTCCCAGTTCTCCAGTAAGCGCTGGGAGCCACTGGTGTCCCTGGACCTCTGGCCACATACAGTAATGTATACACCAGCGGCTTTACTGTATACACCAGCGACTTTACATGGATGAGCACCAGACTCCTTAACGCGGGATATTGTTTTTAACATTTTTTTTTTACATTAAAACTGTGATCCTTCTACTGATCTTATTGCCCCCTGACCTCTGGCCAGGTACTGTTTACACCATACACTTTATACTGTACTGTATTTTGTATTGCCGTAACCATTTTCATATGAATAAATATATATAATATATAAATAATAATAAATAAATATAATATAGATAACATATCAAATGTTGAAAGTGAGACATTTTGAAATGTCATGCCAAATATTGGCTCATTTTGGATTTCATGAGAGCTATACAACTATAAAAGTTGGGACAGGTAGCAATAAGAGGCCAGAAAAGTTAAATGTACATATAAGGGACAGCTGGAGGACCAATTTGCAACTTATTAGGTCAAATGGCAACATTATTGGGTATAAAAAGAGCCTCTCAGCGTGGCAGTGTCTCTCAGAAGTCAAGATGGGCAGAGAATCACCAATTCCCCCAATGAAAAATAGTGGAGCAATATCAGAAAGGAGTTTCTCAGAGAAAAATTGCAAAGAGTTTGAAGTTATCATCATCTACAGTGCATAATATCATCCAAAGATTCAGAGAATCTGGAACAATCTCTGTGCGTAAGGGTCAAGCCCGGAAAACCATACTGGATGCCTGTGATCTTCGGGCCCTTAGACGGCACTGAATCCCATACAGGAATGCTACTGTAATGGAAATCACATCATGGGCTCAGGAATACTTCCAGAAAACATTGTCGGTGAACACAATCCGCTGTGCCATTCACCTCTGCCAGCTAAAACTCTATAGGCCAAAAAAGAAGCCATATCTAAACATGATCCAGAAGCACAGGCGTTTTCTCTGGGCCAAGGCTCATTTAAAATGGACTGTGGCAAAGTGGAAAACTGTTCTGTGGTCAGACGAATCAAAATTTGAAGTTCTTTTTGGAAAACTGGGACGCCATGTCATCCGGACTAAAGAGGACAAGGACAACCCAAGTTGTTATCAACGCTCAGTTCAGAAGCCTTCATCTCTGATGGTATGGGGTTGCATGAGTGCGTGTGGCATGGGCAGCTTACACATCTGGAAAGGCACCATCAATGCTGAAAGGTATATGCAATTACTAGAACAACATATGTTCCCATCCAGACGTCGTCTCTTTCAGGGAAGACCTTGCATTTTCCAAGATGACAATGCCAGACCACATACTGCATCAATTACAACATCTTGGCTGCGTAGAAGAAGGATCCGGTACTGAAATGGCCAGCCTGCAGTCCAGATCTTTCACCCATAGAAAACATTTGTTGCATCATAAAAAGGAAGATGCGACAAAGAAGACCTAAGACAATTGAGCAACTAGAAGCCTGTATTAGACAAGAATGGGACAACATTCTTATTACTAAACTTGAGCAACTTGTATCCTCAGTCCCCAGACATTTGCAGACGGTTATAAAAAGAAGAGGAGATGCCACACAGTGGTAAACATGGCCTTGTCCCAACTTTTTTTTAGATGTGTTGATGCCATGAAATTTAAAATCATCTTTTTTTTCTCTTAAAATTATACATTTTCTCAGTTTAAACATTTGATATGTCATCTATGTTGTATTCTGAATAAAATATTGAAATTTGAAACTTCCACATCATTGCATTCTGTTTTTATTCACAATTTGTACTGTATATTTCAAGCATTTCTTTCTTTTAATTTTAAAGATTATGTCTTACAGCTAGTAAAAACCCAAAATTCAGTATCTCAGTAAAATAGAATATTACATAATACCAATAAAAAAAAAGGATTTTTAATACAGAAAGGTTGACATGGCTCCTCAAATCATCACTGACTGTGGAAACTTCACACTGGACCTTATGCAACTTGGATTCTGTGCCTCTCCACTCTTCCTCTAGACTCTGGGACCTTGATTTCCAAATGAAATGCAAAATGTCCCACAGTCAGTGATGATTTGGGGAGCCATGTCATCTGCTGGTGTTGGTGCACTGTGTTTCATCAAGTCCAAAGTCAGCGCAGCCCTCTACCAGGAAATTCTAGAGCGATTCATGCTTCCCTCTGCTGATCAGCTTTATGGAGATGCTGTTTTCATTTTCCAGCAGGCACCTGCCCACACTGCCAAAAGTACCAATACCTGGTTTATTAAACATGGTATCACTGTGCTTGATTGGCCAGCAAACTCGCCTGACCTATAACCACATAGAGAATCTGTGGGGTATAGTCAAGAAGAAGGTGAGAGACACCAGACCCAACAATACAGATGAGCTGGAGGCCACAAAGAAATAGCTGAAGGCTATCAAAGAAATCTTGGCTTCCATAAATCCTCAGTAGTGCCACAGGCTTATCGCCTCCATGCCACACTGCATTGATGCAGTAATCCATGCTAAAGGAGCCCCAACCAAGTATTGAGTGCATACTATACTGTACATGGACATACTTTTCAGTAAGCCAACATTTCTGAATTAAAAATTGCTTTTTTTTTTATTGGTCTTATGTATTATTTTAGTTTGTTGAGATACTGAATTTTGGGTTTTTATTAGCTGTAAGTCATAATCATCAAAATTAAAAGAAAGAAATGCTTGAAATATATCACTCTGTGACTCTGTGTGTAATTCTGATGATATTTTAATTTTATGAGATACACCTGTACATATATATATATATATATATATATATATATATATTATATATATATATATATATATATATATATATTATATATATATATATATATATATATATATATATATATATTATATATATATATATTATACATATCCTTGTTTTGTACAGTTCTTCGGTTGGAAAGGACATGATCATGCTGCTCAAGATGAAGACAAGTTCAAAACGATTAGTATTATCAATCATTAATTCCAGAACCCCGCCACATTTTCTAGAGATCTTAAGTAGTACTGTTTTCCCACTGCTATGATTACGCTTGAGAGTTTCTGTATAAAATAGAACATTTCCAATAGTAAGATGTGTTTTAGTTCTAAGGCCATCTGCCAAATTAGTTTATACATTGGGCCAGTAGAAATGATCATTTCTTCAAAACCAGTTTGAGGGCTCACTCCCAGAGGTGGGGAAGTTTAGATTTATTCAGTCCTTGTGGATCTGTTTATTTTCTGTCCTGCAAAGCTTCTTTAATCATTTTCAGAGAACAGCGCCGTATTCTGAATTTGTAACGGTACATTTTTCTGGAAGACATTGCATGTAGCGCTCTGATGTAAGTCAGAATAGTAACATAAATAATGAAAAGTGTCTTCCTTCATCTGAACACAAGTTCATGTATTTGTTTTACTTGTCACTCACATTCTCAGTATGACAGCTCATAGATATCTTGTAAGCTTTGGCAACATATACAGAAAAAGAAAAACATATAAACTCAGAGGTATTCCCCCCACACATACAGCATATTTAATGGATATTGCTCCAATGTAACAATGCCACAGTATTCAGAATCACTCCTTTCACCCCATCGTGAGTATTTGAGGGTCTCTTCTCTGGGATCCAAATACTTCATGAACATCCCTCCACCATCTTGGCATTACACTTGCTGTAAATGGCACGATATACCGATAGAATTTCAGATGCACAGTAACTGAATTGATGGAGATCCAGTGAAGCTATACATATAGGCTGCCATTAATACATAGCACAGGCAAGCTTAATTTTTAACCACTTGCCGACCGCTCACGTTGAGCCTACTGCGGCAAAGTGGTTCGATATCGTCCAGCGACGTAGACCTACGTCGCTTGACTCCTCCCCTTGTGGGCAGCGCGCGCCCAGCCGGAGGCTCGCTCCCGCTGTATTCAGTCACAGCGGGAGTCGGGCCAGGGGAGGAGCGGCGGTGATGACCGCCGCTCTTCCCCGATCATCGGAGATCGAGTGTGGAGATCCGCCCGCTTGTGTAAACAAAGCGGGCGGATCTCCTTAGTGACAGGCAGGGACAGATTGCAGGATTCAGCATAGCTGAACCTGCGATCTGTGCCTGTGTCACTCAATCCCCTCCCCCCACACACGTCAGTAAGCACCAGGCATACATTAACCCCTTGATCACCAATAAAAGTTAACCCCTTCCCTGCCAGTGTCATTTTTACAGTAACAGGGCATATTTATAGCACTGATTACTGTAGTTATGTCACTGGTACCCCCAAAAGCGTCAAAAATGTCAGTCAAGGGTCCGATCTGTCCGCCGCAATGTCGCAGTCCCGCAAAAAAAATCGCAGATCGCCGCCATTACTAGTTAAAAAAAAACAATAACCTGTACTTAGTAGCTGCGATAACTTTTGCCCAAACCAATCAAAATACGCTTATTGCGATTTTTTAAACCAAAAACATGTAGCAGAAAACAAATTGGCCTAAAATGTTAAAAAATTTAGATTTTTACATTTTTTGGGGGGGAATTTCATAAAAAAAATGTGAAAAATATTGTTATTTTTTCAAAATTGTCGCTCTTTTTTTGTTTATAGCGCAAAAATTAAAAATTGCACAGGTGATCAAATACCACCAAAAGAAAGCTCTATTTGTGGGGAAAAAAGGACCTCAATTTACAGCATTGCACGACCGCGCAATTGTCCGTTAAAGTAACGCAGTGCCGAATCACAAAAATGGCCTGGTCGGGAATGGGGTAAAATCTTCCGGTCTTAAAGCAGTTAAAAATACGCTCATTGAGAATTTTTTTGTCAAAAACATGTAGCTAAATACATTTTGGCCTAAATATATGACAAAAATTGAATATATTGGATATTTTTTAACTGTCAAAGTAGAAAAATATTGTTATTTTTTCAAAATTGTCGCATTTTTTTATTAATATCGCAAAAAATGAAAAGTGCAGAGGTGATCAAATACCGCCAAAAGAAAGCTCTGTTTGTGGGGAAAAAAAGGACATAAATTTAGTTTGGGTACGGCGTTGCATGGCCGCGCAATTGTCAGTTAAATTCGCACAGTGCCGAATTGCAAAAAGTGGCCTGGACGTAAAGCAGGAAAATCCTCCGGTGGTAAAGTGGTTAAAAGGGTTGTGGGGGGTGGATAGGACCCTATCCACCCCCCATAACCCTTTTCTTTTGCTTCTGTTTGGCTTACATGAGACTGCGCACATTGTGTAGGAGTCGGCTACCAGTGTATGTTACAGTTCTGATATTTTGGTTTACTTAAGCTTCATTTTTAACTTCTTGACCTCTGGAAGGTTTTGCCTCCTTCATGACTAGACCTTTTTTTGCTATTCAGTCTTTTTTTTTTTTTTACACAAATAGAGATTTTTTTTTTGGTGGCATTTGATCACCATTGGGTTTTTTATTTTCTGCTATATAAACAAAAAAAGACCAACATTTTGTAAAAAAATATATATTTTCTACTTTCTCTTATAAAACATATCCAATAAAATCAAATGTCTTCATAAATTTAGGCCAAAATGTATTTTTCTTCAAGTGTTTGGTAAAAAAAAAAAAAAATCTCAATACGTGTGTATTAATTGGTTTGTGTGAAATGTATAGCGTTGACAAACCATGGTATATACAGTGCATCCGGAAAGTATTCACAGCGCGTCACTTTTTTCACATTTTGTTATATTACAGCCTTATTTCAAAATTAATTAAATTCATTATTTTCCTCAAAATTCTACAAACAATACCCCATAATCACAATTCGAAAGAAGTTTGTTAAAATCTTTGCATATTTATTACAAATAAAAAATTTAAAAATCACATGTACAGAAGTATTCACAGCCTTTGCTCAATACTTTGTTGAAGCACCTTTGGCACCAATTACAGCCTCAAGTCTTTTTGAGTATGATGCTACAAGCTCGGCACACCTATTTTTGTGCAGTTTCACTCATTCTTTTTGCAGGACCTCTCAAGCTTCATCAGGTTGGATGGGGAGCGTCAGTGCACAGCCATTTTCAGATCTTAACAGAGATGTTCCATCGGGTTCAAGTCTGGGCTCTGGCTGGGCTACATAATGACATTCATAGAGTTGTCCCATAGCCACTCCTTTGTTATCTTGGCTGTGTGCTTAGGGTCATGTTGGAAGATGAACCTTTGCCCCAGTCTGAGGACCAGAGCGCTCTGGAGCAGGTTTTCATCAAGAATGTCTCTGTTCATTGCTGCATTTATCTTTCCCTCGATCCTGACTAGTCTCCCAGTTCCTGCCACTGAAAAATATCCCCACAGCATGATGCTGCCACCGCCATGCTTCATTGCAGCGATGGTATTGGCCAGGTTTCCTGCAGATATGACACTTGCCATTCAGGCCAAAGAGTTCAATCTTTGTTTCATCAGATCAGAGAATTTTGTTTCTCATGGTTTGAGAGTCCTTCACGTGCCTTCAGGCAAACTCCAGGTGGGTTGTCATGTACCTTTTACTGAGAAGTGGCTTACGTCTGGCCACTCTACTATATAGGCCTGATTGGTGGAGTGCTGCAGAGATGGTTGTTCTTCTGGAAGGTTCTCCTCTCTCCACAGAGAAACGCTGAAGCTCTGTCAGGACTAAGGCCCTTCTCCCCAATTTTAAACTTTTTACATGTAAGGATGATGGAGGACACTGTGCTCATTGGGACCTTCAATGATGCAGAAATGTTTCTGTACCTTTCCCCAGATCTGTGCCTCGATACAATCCTGTCTTGGAGGTCTACAGACAATTCCTTGGACTTCATAGCTTGGTTTGTGCTGTGATATGCACTGTTAACTGTTGGACATTATATAGACAGATGCGTATCTTTTCAAATGATGTCCAGTCAACTGAATTTAGCATAGGTGGACGCCAATCAAGTTGTAGAAACATCTCAAGGATGATCAGTGGAAACAGGATGCACCTGAGCTCAATTTTGAGTGTCATGAAAAGGGCTGTGAATACTTATGTACATGTGATTTTTATTTTTTTTAATTTTAATAAATTTACAAAGATTTCAAACAAACTTCTTTCATGTTGTCATTATCGGGTATTGTTTGTAGAATTTTGAGGAGAAAAAATTAAGGCTGTAACATAACAAAATGTGGAAAACGTGAAGCACCGTGAATACTTTCCGGGTGCACTGTATATTTTAAAATTGATCAATCCCAATGTACTGATGGCCTATCTTATTTCTTGAGGTCCTAAAACACTAGGATAAAACAAATACTCCCCCCCCCCCCCCAAAAAAAAACGACCCCTTTTTGAAAAGTTGTAGTTTTTGGTAAATTAAGAAAATATTTTTATTTTTTTTCCCTCACAATTTATTTTTTTTACATACAGTCACCAGTACAGTACAATCAAAAGAAGGTTGCAATGCTATATATTCAATATTATCCAATAATAAAGTGCAATCGACCATATCACAAGGCTGAGTGTGACATGAACAAGTAATATATAAAATATAAAAGTTCAATAGAACGAGGAGGAGGTGAAAGAGTACCTTGACAATCTGGGGGTGGAGTACCACTATTCGTGCTACAAGGAGAAGCAGCCTGATGGCTGTCATTGTTTAGCTGAATACTTGGAAAACATTAAGAAAGATTTTGTAGCAACGGCAAAAGTGCTGAAACACAATTGTGAAGAGAACGGGCTGAGCGAGAGCTGCTTCAAGTTGGGGGTTTATCACATAACTGGGAAAGGGATTCATCCTTTATGACCGGTTCGAATACCCTGTGTGATGACATCATTTTCAAAGCACGGGAGCGCATAAATCTCTGTTATTGAGACCACTTCCAGAGAGAGAATATATCTATACCATGGGGTGTTTGTTGTCCTTTAATCTAGACAAGCATATGGTTCTAGTGATTTCGCAATTTTACCATTTGGTGGAGGATATTACCGTGATAACACATTTGGAGTTATCATTGAGTCCTGGGAACTATCACAGTTTATTTTTACTCAAATTTTGATATTTGGACTTTTATATTTTATCTATTACTTGTTCATGTCACACTCAGTCTTGTGATATGGTCAATTGCACTTTATTATTGGATATTATTGAATACATAGCGCTGACACCTTCTTTTGATTGTTCACCGTTAGTATATATACACTGTTTGCATGCTGCTGATTTAATTTTTTTGTGATCAGAAATACTGACTGACAATAATGTAAAAAAAAAAATGTAAATAATTTTTTATTCAATTTTTCTTAACCACTTGCCAACCACCCCATGTATATACAATATACTGTATACTGGGGGGCTTCTTCCGGGCACGTATGCACTCCGCTAGTGACCAGCTTCCGCTGTGATCGGGAGCGGAAACCAGTCAGCAGGTCCAGCTGACCCGATGTCCGAGGTCTGCCTATGTAAACAAGGCAGATTGCCGCTCTGTGACAAGGGAAGACAGAGATCCTGTGTTTCTGCTAAGCAGGAACAAGGATCTCTGTCTTCCCATAGTACAAGCACCCCCCACAAAGTAAGAAAGCACTCCCTAGGCACACATTTAACCCTTTGATAGCCTCTGATGTTAACCCCTTCCCTGCCAGTGTCATTAGTATAGTGACAGTGCATATTTTTTTAGCACTGATCACTGTATTGGTGTCACTGGTCCCCAAAAAGTATCACTTAGTGTCTGACTTGTCCGCTGCAATGTCACAGTCCTGCTATAAGTCGCTGATTGCTGCCATTACTAGTAAAAATAATAATTAAGATTTTAGTTGTTCCCCCTCAGGTCTCTGAGAGCACATCAACGGATCCATGAGCCAGTCTGATTCAGATATTTGATGTAAGGTGCCACACTTATGGGGACAATCCATGTAAAAAGGCACTGTGATGAGGACACCTGATGTAAGGGGACATTCTGATTTAAGGGGACATTCTGATTTAAGGGGGCACTGTAAAGTGGATAACTAATCATATGTAAGGGGCACTCTGATGAGGACAATTGATGGAAGGAGGGCACTCTGATGGGGACACTGTTGTAAGGGGGGGCTCCGATGGGGACACAGATGTAAGGCGGGACCTCAGATGGGGACGCTGATGTAAGTGGGCACTGTGATGGGAATCCGATGAAAAGAAGGGTGCTAATGAGTTCTCATGATGTAAAGAGCGACTCTGTTGAAGACTCCTGATACTAATTATAGGGAAAAGTTTTGTTTATTCACCCTAATATAATGACAGCTTAATACATACTAGGGTTTTCCAGGTTGTGACACTGTATGGCGGTGTATGAATTTAAAGGCTGGGTTTGACCTGCGCTGTCTGCAATGTAAATGCATCTAAGATGGGACATGTTGTCCCCAGAGAAATACAATACAAAGCAGGTCAAACACAGCCTCAGAACTGTTCTCCACACCGTGCCATTCATTTTCTAAAATAACCCCCCTTTTACTTACCTGATGGTGGTTGTGGATACTCTCTGGCCCCAGTCCTGGAATTGTACTGCAATGCAGGGCAGAATATTTATACAGGAAGTCCTACTGATGAGTGCCACGCACAGGTCCAATTAAGGTGACCATGCAAGTTACAACTTGAGCATACATTCTTTGCACAATCAACTTTAGATTTACCAAAACTATGAAGTATGAGGGTCTCCCTGTACTACCCAATCAATTTGTATTCAATCAGAAAAGTAATTGCACTACATTGTTGGTAGAGCTAAAGGATATTGTACAACAGGATCATAACATGTTACAGCACCCAACATGCATACATGTTAGAAAAAACATTTACCTGACCCCAATGCGCAGCAAAAATGCAATAAAAATCACATGTAATCTCATCGTCTTAGGCCAGCCATAGACGGATCAAAATTCAGCCAGTTCAGCAGGAACCAACCGAATTTCTAACAATCTATAGGCAGGCTTGTTGTACTGAAGTTGATCTATCGATTGACTTCAGTATAGCCAGCCTGTTGGGGTTTTTTTTTGTGTGATCACTGCCAGCAGCAGTCTTCCTATTATGCTGCTGTGTCCTTACCTTGTGTGCAGGCTTAGCAAGGCAAGGTAAGCAGGCTAAAAGCAGCTGTTTCATGGCATTTTATACAAGCATGTTGTTTTTCTAGCTTCAAATGTCACTTTATGCATTGACATACCTTCTTAGACCAAGCCTGTTCAGACAATATCGTCACCTGCTGACTTGGCAACATCCACAGGCAGCTTAACTCTTCCAAAAAGTCACAGAAATTAAATTCAACTTAATGTTACTTTAGATACCCACAATACAGAGAATAGTTTCAAGTCTTCTGAAGTGTAAAAAGGCAATGATTTTCCTAAGCCCTGTCTCTGTGAAGAACTAACATTGACTGAGGTAACATGGAAGAAACTGAGAGGATCCAGCTAGAGCTGAACTAACTAGCCTTAAAGGGGAGGAAAGATGGAGATATCAAATCACATAAATAAACAAGTTGTAATATCCCAATATCACAACTAGATGTCAGCATACTACAGCACAATAAAAGCCTGATGCAGTTCAATACAACAGAGAAATAATACCTAAAAGAGGGACAGAACAGTTGTCACTATCAATAAACACACCCTGAGAAATGCCATCTAAGCATTGCTAGTGTGTTTGCACAGAGAGGAAGTGGCAGCAAAGAAGCTGCAGGAAATAGGCATCATTAGGATGCAACAAGGGATTAAAAAGTGTTTTTTTTTTTTTTTTAACAAAATGTAAATTATTTATGATACACAGTGCTTTAGTAAAGGAATTGGAAATAAGTTACAGCATAGATATTCTTCAAGGTTTCCTATTTCTCACTTTGCATATACTATAATGGACCTAGAATCAAACTATACTTAGTGTTTCAGGTATTACATGATGAGTTACAGAGTGCACACCTTTTGCATCGGAACACGACATACTGAACGTTCCAACAGTATAATCAAAAACCCTTTTTTCCTTGTAGTGAAAGCACTAACAGAACGAGCTGTTAATGAAAGCCGGCTCAGGTCGTCATTTCACAGCTCAGTCTAGAAAATTTATAGTAAAAAATGCAGAGGGTCTGAGAAAACCAATATTTGTAATTAAAAATCAACAGACGAATATTCATAAGGTTTCATGTGACAAGCTGCCACAAAGGTCCCGGGTGTAATTGCTTTTTTTTTTTTCTTTTTGAATATGCTGTGCAACGTAATGATAAATTTGCACTCTATCCATTGCACAAGAAAAATGACAGTGACTTTTCATTATGCTGGAAGAACGAGGCGCATCTATCATCTGCTGGCTTCTGCTTTAGTTTTAATTACAGCACTACACTCAGGAATGGGAATTCGAGTAATAAACCTTGCAAGAAAGTAGGCGTTAATTTGCAGAATGGCGGTTAAATGCTTGGCTTCAATGCAGTTGATTTGCCATAAAGATAGCATATTTTAATATCATAAATAACAAAGAGTGAAACAATGTTTTCTTAATATTTAGACATGGTTTTCCAAGAGCTACCGGGAATTCTTAGAAATAGGTTAAGTAATACTAATGATAAATTCAGAGGGTATTTATCTAGCGCTCACGTGCAGGCAGATTGCTGTCTTGTGAACTGTGAAGCCAAATGGACACCAATGGTGGCATTAAATGAAACTCAAGTAATTTCTCCTTTTCCAAACGCTGGTTACCTAATTGTCATGATGATCCTCTTCTTTCTATACTTTTCTTCAATGATCCATAACAAGCAAGTATACAGTATAGGAACTTCTGACTTTTCTTTGACTTTGCTGACTTTATTATTTTTCACATCTAATAGCTCAAAATATTAAACCAGTGCCTCAACAAGGCATTTTTAGAAGGAGCTCGGCAATGGCAGTGCTTGTGTTTTTTCATGACAAGTTAAATTCAAATATTATTAATGGCCAGTAAAAAATGCTCTATATTTCCAAAAGTATTGGGATGCCTGCCTTTACACGCACATTAAATTTATTGGCATCCAAGTCTTACTCCGTAGGGTTCAATATTGAGTTGCCTACCCTGTCTAGGTATAACAGCTTCAACTATTCTGGGAATGCTGTCAACATGATTTAGAAGTGTGTCTATGGGAATGTTTTACTATTCTTCCAGAAGTGCATTTGTGAGGTCAGGCACTGATGTTGACCGAGAAGGCATGTCTCGCAGTCTGCACTGTAGATCATTCCAATGGTGTTCTATTAGGTTGATGTCAGGACTCAGGCCAGCAGGCCAGTCAAGTTCCTCTACGTTAAACTCGCTCATCCATTTCTTTATATACCTTGATTTGTGCACTGGTGAGCAGTCATGTTGGAACAGGATGGGGCCATCCCCAAACTGCTCCCACAAAGTTGGGAGCATGAAATTATGAAATTGTCTAAAATGTCTTGGTATGCTGACGCCTTAAGATTTCCCTTCACTGGAACTAAGGGGCCAAGCCCAACCCCTGAAAAACAACCCCACACTATAATCCCCCCTGCCCCCCCACATACACCACATGATTTGGACCACTGCACAAGGCAAGGTCCATAAAGACATGGATAAGTGAGTTTGGGGTGGAGGAACTTGATTGGCCTGGCATCAACCCAATAGAGCACCATTACAATGAATTAGAGCGGAGACTGCAAGCCAGGCCTTCTCGTCCAACTTCAGTGCCCGACCTCACAAATGTGCTGTTGGAAGAAGGGTCAAGCATTCCCATAGACACACTCCTAAACCTTGTGGACAGCCTTCCTAGAAGAGTTGAAGCTGTTATAGCTTAAAAGGGTGAGCCAACTCAATATTGAACCCTAAGAACTAAGACAGGGATGCCATTAAAGTTCATGTGTGTGTAAAGGTAGGCGTTCCAATACTTTTGGAGCTGCCCATAACTTCTTGATCTGAATCCTAGTGACAAGCAAGTATCTGTCCTATTATTATTATCTTACATGCACAGTGCTAGATAGCTAGGTATACATTGCTGTATGGACATGGTCAGTTTGTTTTGTTTGAACTTTGGTCAGAATTTTCGGTATTTGAAAAGTCAGATGTATTTGAATCTCTGAATCACAACCGTGTAACAAATTTCAACGAATCCGATAGTTTGGGCCTTTCGTTAATGTTTGAAGCTTCTGAAAAGACTTAATGACATAACGAATGATCCGAATTGATTTGGATCCCTTCATTTTTTTCAGGTGAGAGTAGTGCAGTAGTCTTTGACTCTTGGATATTTAGATGATTCTTTTTCCATTAACATTTTTCAATATAGAAATGCACTACATATGAAATAGAAACGTATTGCAAAAAATACAGTATGGTATAAAAGTGAAATAAGATTCCTACTTATTGTATTTGGGTTGGATGGAGGTGAATACATCAGAATCCCTGAATCATAACATAACAAATGAATCCAAAATTAATTTTGTTCTATTCAATACTTTCGGATGCATGAAATAACAAATGAACACGTTAAAATGAATATAGTCAATCTTCAGAAATAACTTCTGAAAATATGAATATATTGATTTAGAACAATGAAAATACAAAAGGAATCTGAATATACAAAATGGATTCTGAAAACAAATCATTCTAACATAACGAATATATCAAAACGAAATTATTTACCTAACGAAATAATTTTTCACGTGCACATCTCTACTGCAGTATGTATGTAGTGGGCACCTTGCTGTATGTTAATAGGTGAACCTGTTTATTGCATTAAAGTTTATATGCAGCTCCAGTTATTCTAGTTAACTTTTTCCATTCTGGTCTGGAATTCTATAGCTAGTTTTAGCTTAGAGCTCCAAAACCAGCAAAGGTTAGACCCAACTTAAGCATCCGACAGCCACTTCTGGTAAGTAGAGGTCTAGTTGCATGTCAGATTAGAAACTACGACGGAGGTACTAAAAGGCAGATAGGCTGAGTTTGAGTTCCAGTGGCACACTGCAGTTTCTGTTTTCTGTCTATGTTCTAGGCTGGTTGGACGACAGTTGGAGGATCTTCCCATGACTGCTGGTCTTGTCTTTAGGTCTCTGACACAAAGATGGAAGCTGCATTGTGATCTTCCTCAGTGGCCCCTGCAACTGCACTTTACAGCAACATTCATTGGGGGTATCTTTGCTAATAACTACTGTATATATACCCAGGTATATGTGCACAATTCCACCAGTACTTCTATTGGGCCCTTTGCTGATAATACCTGTTTGTACACTGGATGTACAATATGTACTATTATTAATATTTTCTTATATAAAGCTTGTATTATTTCCATACTAGTGTAAATCTATATTTTTTATGGTTATTGTTATTTGGGGATTGCAGTAGCTCCTCTGCTCCCAATTACTTTGATTAGATTACTTGTTAATTTCTGTAGTCCCTATCCTGGGTGGAGGTACTGCCAACTTTATTAAAAAACCCACTCCTCCACTTAGCGAAGGTTCTGGTTCTCTAATTTACCTACAGAGTTAGCACCATATCCTGTATGGGCAGGGTAATTTCGTATAACCTCCCAAAAGAGGGCTACACAGAATTCAAGGAAGTAAATGTGTGTAAATCTTGACAAGGTAAGTTTATAAACTTCAAGGGCATTCATATTGACAGGAGTAGGCTAGAAGTATTTAAAAAACAATGTGGAAATGAATATATGATTTTACACTTTAACCATAGATACACTTTAAGTGAAGGTAAAGTTTGATGGTGGGCTGTTCCCATAAAATGCAAATATACAGTCAGGTCCATAAATATTGGGACATTGACACAATTCTAATCTTTTTGGCTCTATACACCACCACAATGGATTTAAAATAAAACAAACAAGATGTGCTTTAACTGCAGACTTTCAGCCTTAATTTGAGGGTATTTACATCCAAATCAGATGAACAGTGTAGGAATTACAACAGTTTGTATATCTGCCTCCCACTTTTCAAGGGACCAAAAGTAATGGTACAGATTAACAATCATAAATCAAACTTTCACTTTTTAATACTTGGTTGCAAATCCTTTGCAGTCGATTACAGCCTGAAGTCTGGAATGCATAGACATCACCAGACGCTGGGTTTCATCCCTGCCCTGCAACTGTCTTCAGTTCCTGCTTGTTCTTGGGGCATTTTCCCTTCAGTTTTGTCTTCAGCAAGTGAAATGCATGCTCAATCGGATTCAGGTCAGGTAATTGACTTGGCCATTGCGTAACATTCCACTTCTATCTTCTTTCCCTTAAAAAACTCTTTGGTTGCTTTCACAGTATGCTGCGGGTCATTGTCCATCTGCACTGTGAAGCACTGTCCAATGAGTTCTGAAGCATTTGACTGAATTTGAGCAGATAATATTGCCCAAAACACTTCAGAATTCATCCTGCTGCTTTTGTCAGCAGTCACATAATTAATAAATAGAAGAGAACAAGTTCCATTGGCAGCCATAAATGCCCACGCCATGACACTACCACCACCATGCTTCACTGATTAGGTGGTATGCTTTGGATCATGAGAAGTTCCTTTCCTTCTCCATACTCTTCTCTTCCCATCACTCTGGTACAAGTTGATCTTGGTCTTATTTGTCCATAGGATGTTGTTCCAGAACTATGAAGGCTTTTTTAGATGTTGATTGGCAAACTCTAATCTGGCCTTCCTGTTTTTGAGGCTCACCAATGGTTTACATCTTGTGGTGAACCTCTGTATTCCCTCTCGTGAAGTCTTCTCTTGATTGGTGACTTTGACACACATACACCTACCTCCTGGAGAGTGTTCTTGATCTGGCCAACTGTTGTGAAGTGTGTTTTCTTCACCAGGGAAATAATTATTCGGTCATCCACCACAGTTGTTTTCAATGGTCTTCCGGGTCTTTTGGTGTTGCTGAGCTCACCGTTGCGTTCTTTCTTTTTAAGGATGTTCCAAACAGTTGATTTGGACACACCTAATGTTTTTTGATATCTCTCTGATTGGTTTGTTTTGTTTTTTCAGCCTAATTATGGCTTCCTTCACTGATAGTGACAGCTCTTTGGATCTCATATTGAGGGTTGACAGCAACAGATTCCAAATGCAAAAAGCACACTAGAAACTGAACTCTGGACCTTTTATCTGCTCCTTGTAAATGGGATAATGAGGGAATAACACACACCTGGCCATGGAACAGCTGAGCAGCCAATTGTCCCATTACTTTTGGTCCCTTAAAAAGTGGGAGGCACATATAAAAACTGTTGTAATTCCTATACCTTTCACCTGATTTTGATTTAAATACCCTCAAATTAAAGCTGAAAGTCTGCAGTTAAAGCACTTCTTATTTGTTTCATTTCAAATCCTTTGTGGTTGTGTATAGAGCCAAAAAGATTAGAATTGTGTCGATGTCCCAATATTTATGGACCTGAGTGTATACAGCATACTTGCACATATGGCACACTAACCTAAAACAGTGCCCAGGGCCAGGACAAGGGGTGGGCAGGAGGGATGGCTGTCCTGGGCAATCAGGTATCATATGGGGGGGGGGGGCCACAAGGAGATCGGGGGGAGGGGATTTGTGTTGGAAGGGGAAATTTGGGGGGGGGGGCCGCAGGGGATAATTATTTTTCTAGGAGGGGAAATTTGTGCTTGGGAGTGCTAAGAGTTTAGGGGGGTTTGTGTTAGGAGGATGGATGGGGATAAGAGAATTTGTACTAGGAGGGGGGATTTGGGGGGAATGTGTGCTGGGGGGATTTGAAGTGGAGTGGAGAAGAGGAGGGGAACTTTTAGGGGTAGAGCATTTGTGTTAGGGAGGGGTGCATTGTTTTTTTTGAGGTGGTAGGATTTAGGGGGTGTGGGGGGCAAAGATTTGTGATGAAAGGGGATATCAGCATGGGGTCAGATTTGTACTGGGAAGAGGGGGAAATTATACTTAGGGGGCAAGCATGCAGATTAGTGTTTTTGTGGGGGGGGTTTTTCCTGACACATGATACTCATACATCTGGGGAGGGGAGCAGTTCAACACATTCACCTTGGGCTCTAGATGATCTTGTCCCAGCACTGACAATCAATGTTCCCTTTAGCACAAATTCAGACTGCACAGCCGCAGACGACGTGAAGGTAACCAGGCCGCGGTTTTACTGTGGCGGCCGGGGAGCAGAGCAGTGCGCCCCGAGCCCACCTATTGTGTGACAATAGCGAATGAAAAATTTGCTATTGTCACACGGATCCTCCTCCTGGCCAATCAGGGAGTGGGTCCTCCCGCTTCCTGATTGGCCGAAAGGCAAACCCCATGCCATTGGCCGAGGAGGAGGCGGGAGGACTGAGGAGACGCGGGGACTAAAGAGAAGCTGCCTTGAGGTAAGTGCACGGGTCTCGCGGCCCAGGGGGGGGTCTCGCGGGGGGACCACTGGCATCTCTGCATTGATTGGGGGCAATGCTGTGAGCACTCTGCAACAAATTACCTACCTGTTAACATGAAAAGTTATGCAGCTCCCACCCGCCGTCCAGTCATGCCGCGCCTCCTGCCCTCTGCTTGGTGTTGAAAGATTCTAAAGATTGGGAGAGCACTGTAATCTGACGAGGATAATGATATTATGGAGGCATTCATGTAAAGTGGATCAGGATAAAAGGAAAGGTGGGGGGGGCTCTTATGAGAATTGAGGGCTATTATTTGAAGAGAACTGGGATGTAATGTGGCGGACTGTGATGTGAAGGAGGGACCAAAGACACTGCTGTAAAGGGAAGAGTCTGTATGTAAAAGGGGGGCTGGGATGTAAAGGGGGCTAAAGACACAGAAGGGGGGCTCTGATGCAAACAGGGGGTGCCTTTGTGTAAAGGGGGGAGGGGGAACTGCAATGTGAAAGGAGGTGTTGTGGTGTAAAAAGAGGGGGAACGCAATGTAAAAGAGGGCACTGTGGTGTAAGGGGAGGCTGTGATGTAAAGGGGGGGAACTGTGATGTAAAGGGGGCACTCTGCATTGATTGGGGGCAATGCTGTGGGCACTCTGCATTGATTGGGGGCAATGCTGTGGGCACTTGTACGGACACTGTGGATGAAATTGCTCAGTCTAAAGGTTTGCGCTCAGAATTTTTTTTATTTGCTCAGCACAGTAAAAAATTAGAGGGAACATTGCTGACAATGCCCACCTCCGACTACTAATCGTCTCGTGCTGCATGTATGTGTGGCGCGGGGGAAGCTGCTTGTAAACTTGTAGTTCAAAGTGGAGTGGTGAAAGCTGGACCAATGTAATTATGTATAAAAAAATCAATATCTGGAAAAATTCCTGAAATATGTTTGTACACATGAGTGCTTGATGACAACCACACTCTACAACACTTGTGCTGGGCTATCCCAGATGCAAGTAGATCAGACACCTCCTACGATGACATTATACTAAATGGTGTTTGAAACATGAAGGAAATCTACAAGCTCTGTGTTCAGTCATCTGCCCCACTTCATTTCTCCTAAAGCATGTACAGCAGAGAATGTTAAGTGGGCACAACTCAAGGGCCCACGGCATGGGAGTGTGGTTGCCACAAGTTTAAATGTATTTTAATAAATAATATAAAAAAGAATACATTTTTTTTAAGGTATGTATATCTTTAAATCCTAGAGACACGGGTCACAGGTAGTTGTAGCCGGAAACATGTGCACTTCGAGAATGTTCGGCACGTGTTTTTGGGGGGCTATATAAACCTCCTCATGACTGACCCCTTCACAGTTGTCTTGGATCGGCTTGGCAGGCTTCCCTCCCTCCTTCCCTGTCGTGGCATCCCTTATGTGGTTTTGTCACCCTTGGATCAAGAGGGGACTTTGCTTAAATTAATTATTCATGTTTTATCGCTCGAGTTCTATGACTGAGTGTTATTTAAAGGTTTTAATATTTTAAGTTTTAATAGATATATTTATTTGTTTATTTATGCTTTTAATAAAGTTTAATGAATTTATTTTAATACCAATAAAGGTGTCATGGCCATTTGAATACCATTCTTGTTGTATGTGTGGTTATTTTATAGTGTTTTAGAATAACATTTTGTGTGATGGTGCGACCTAAAATCCCAGGAGTACTTATAAGTCTTATCTGTGCTGCTTCCTATCCTTGCTTTTGGTTTTAAAACCCTACACATTACAATTTATTATCAGCTACACTCATAATTGAAAAATGTATTGATAGACATCACCATTTTAGTGGAAATCAGTTTTCTGTTTATTAATTTTATTATTTTTGTAAAGCAACCATTTTATTCTTTTAGTGACATCATACACAATAAATAAAAATAGTTTGCTATTCCTCCCCTTGCATGTCAGAACCATAATTCTAAATAAGATAGCAATTTAGCCATCACTAAGCCCCTATTGACAGCTTGCTTTTTTTAAATGTTGTGACTACGTCTAACACGTTGAATCCCATTGTTTCTAAATGTCCATGTTCACACCTGACTCTCTACAACCTGCGCTCAGAAAGTATATGAGCATTTTTGCAGCGTATTCATGCACTTTTGGCCTCATAGACGTCACTGGGAGTACCTGTGATTATGCAACACACTCTTTTAGTGTGTATTTTTGCACCAAAGAAAATGCTTATAAAACCTGGAAAATAAACTAAATTTACCAGGAATACACTTTTCTCAGGTCTGAATACAAGCTTCAATTGTAGCAAAAAAATCTCTGCAGATAAATTATGAAGGCATCATCCCCCAGAATGCCCCAGCAAACACATCTGCGATTAAATGATGAGATACAGTATATTATGTGTAGCATAGGCAATGTAATAAGAAAAATATACTAGTTATTCCTAAATCCATCAAATCCAAGATGACACTTTAAATTATCATATAAAATGATACTTTAGTTGCTCTCTTTTCTCCTACAAGGAAAGCGATGTTCTGTCCCAGCTCTCCCCGTCCTTCCGCCTGTCACCGCAGTGCTTTTCATCTCAATGGAGATTTGTAGATTGAGTTTGTTGTAAAGCCTTTGAAGATGCTCTCAGCAGAGATCTTTGTATTTACAGTGGTGGATCTTCCACAACACATTACATTTGCCAGTAAATTCTCAATGACACGTACTTTCACTGACTGCTACAGTGTGAACTCTACTTCATTTGATATTATAATAGAAGAATTCTCAAAAACCCACAGTGATGTGTTCACTACGGTAAAAGCAAACTTCATTTTCTTCACATATAAGGAATTGCCTCCATTTTGCATGCAAATGTACACATAACATTAGTGAGAGCTTGCATGAAAATGAGGAAAAATACTTTTATTTACAGAATAATAGTATGATACACAAAAGTAGCATTTCTCAACCAGGGTTCTGCAAGCAGGGGACACAGTTTGCCCTGGATTAGCATGGTGTGGGTTAGCCACAGCACCACAACAATGAAGACCCTAGGGCCAGGATGCATGGAGTCCCACCCAAAACATGACACCAATTTATGGCAGGTGGCATGGAGGTCCACCCCCAACATCCATCCATACTGGCACCACCTCCCACCCTCTGCCATGCTGCTTGAGTAAGGACGGGCTGTGATGGGAAGAAGGGACTCTTATGTATGGCAGGAACTCTAAAGTATAGTGGGGGCTTTGAAGGGGAGGGTGGGGCTTTTGATGTAATGAGAGAATTCTTTGATGGGGGAACACTGATGAAGTAGTGGGGGGGGGGGGGAGATACTGAAAAGATGGGAGGATGCTAGCTTTAAAATGTAACTCAAGGTAAAAAGATAATTTTATTGTTGAAATGTGTACATGAAAGCTATCTTGTCTGCCAGAGAATTTTTACTTCTGTTTATAAAGTCCTGAGATGTAACACCACAGCCAGCCTGGTGACCTGACTTTTTCTTGCTTCAGGTAGGCAACTCCCAGCCTGTGATTGGAAAGTGAAGGAGCAGCAAGAAAGTGATGGGGTAGTCTCTCTGCACTCTATTCTTGTTTGCATGTTCTTTGTCAGCTGCAAAGTGACTTTTATTAAATACATAACTGTATGCTTTTCCAAAATCTGCATTTTCATGTGAAAGACATTGAACAAATTAAATTCTAATTATTCACACACACTTAAAGCAGTCACAAAAAAAATATTTGCATACATAGCAAGGATGAAGCATTGGTTCTAAATAAAGATGCTGCACACTTTCAAATGTTTTTGTTGTTTTAACAAGGTATTAGGCCTGGTTCACACTGGTGAGATTTTTAGATATGATATAAGTCGCATAGAATCGCATGACGATGGAAATCTCTTTTTTTCAGTGGTGCCCATTCACATCAAAAAAGAACAGGAACCAGTTTTGTTGATATCCCAAATTCTTCAGAGACTAACAAAACCATTCAGATGCTTTGGGGGAGATTTAAAAAAAAAAATTGGAGAGCGCAAACTCAAAGCTCTGCATAGAAATCAGCTTCCATTTTTGTTGTTGTTGATGTTTAATTGAACAAGCTGAAGTTAAAAGCACCAGATTTTGCTCTCTCCAGTTTTAATAATTCAACCCATTTGTCTCCTCTCCCAATGATCCTGTGGCAGTGATACTAAGAGTTACATTTCTTTATGATGGATGGACTTTTGCCTTTACGTATGGAACAGCATTTCTTCGATTTGAAGTCCTATGAGAGTGAGTGGACTTTTATGTTTTCTATGGTTATTTGTTCAATTGGGCTCCTAGCAGTATGGGAGATGCGCAAGCTTTTTATATGTGTTCTCGGTGCTCCCTGTAGAAACCTGTGTGTAAGCATTCCTTTTCTATTACAGATACAGTGTAAATCCACCTTGAGACCTTTGGGTAATGTGTGAGCCATATTTATGTGGTCTTGGCAGTCTCTGTAGAAACCTTTAGGTGAACATTTCTTTTCTACTACAAATTAAAGGTTAAATCCTCCTTGATATTTTGAATATTTGGAGTGTGAAAGACTCTTGGATAATGTCTATATAGTGTTCATAGTTTGGCTATCACCCCAATATGCTGGATCTAGTTTATATTTACAGCCATTATGCATGGAAAATCATGTCAGCAAAGGGTGTTTTGACTGGTCCTATATCCTCTTTCTGAGGAAACAGAATATAGGACCAGAAAATGTTCTGCAAAGTAAAAGTGAACAGCTTATGGACCTTCAGTAAATCAACCGCAGTATTTATACGCACTGTTCAGATGCCAGAAAGAGAGTGTGATACAGAGTAACATTGTCATTTTGTATCTACTTTGTTTCATTCATCTGCCAATCAAGATTATCCCCTATTATTTTCCAGCTATTTTTATTTTTTTTTTCTAACCCTTAAAATGTCATTAATCCCAAAATGTGTGTGTGCGTGTCCATGTCTTTACAAGTGCCTTTGAAACCAATTTGCAGGAGCTTGTAAATACCTAGTTAATCCTGCCAATTCCATGGGCTCCCTTTCTGTGTGTGGCAATAATATAGCAGCCGGTCCTCTGGCTGCTACATTTCCACACTCACTGCACATGCTCAGCCAGCTCCCACATAAAGGCTATTCACTTCTTCTCCTCCCTTGGATGTTGCCCCATGTGATTCTTTCTGCTGGCTTAAGGGTCGGCTCCAACAGGTTGAATGGCAGGTGCCTGCCCCTCCTCAGCCCACCCCTTAGCTGATTAGACCCCTACTGCAGCCAGCTCCTATCATACAGGTCTTTCTTCCAGCAGGCTGCTCTCCCTCCATCTACCTGTGTGATAAGCCTGGCTGTGCAAGGAGCAGAGGAGGAACAGAGGCAAATGATTTAGGAGCCTGTGTCAGTTTCCAAGCACAAATTTCTGTTTCCATTCAACTGCTTTCTCTTTTTTCGCAGACTTTTGTTTTATTACTTTAATACACATGTATTTTACAACAGCTAAACTTTCTGCTTGCTCCTCCCCCTCGTCTCACAGTGCATGGCAAGTACACTGCACTGTGTGACCAGACTACATAAAATGTATTTATTATATTTATTTTTATGTGAGCTATACACTATTGCTTCCTTGGTCAGGTTTGCTGCCTCTAATTATGAACTTGTTTAAATGAGTTTAATATAATTTTATCATTTAATACTTTAGTTTAGAGTTGCATTAAAAATGCACAAAACTAGAAAATAAGTCTTTATTTTTTTATAGGACAAATATGTATACAATGCATATTTGTTATCTACAGTAACATTTTGAAACTATTTTTGCAAGACAATACCACAAAAAGAAAGCCTTACTTGTATTTAAAAATTGATATATGTATTTTTTTTATCTTAAGTAATTACGAAGTTACTGACCCATAGCAGGAATGAAAAAAAAATTATTTGGTCCATATGGGGTGTATCTGTAGAAGGGGGAATTTATTTGGTGCCTCAGGCCAAAAAATATAGGGGTGGGACTTTTACGGGCAAGTGAGTTTACACACAATTTATAAAAAATAATAATCAAGATTTATTGATACAATATTTGGATACAATTATTGGTACATATATCCAGTGCATAGGTGTTTGGGTTATAGACCCATTTGGGTTTATAACCCAAACACTTATGCACTGGATATATGTACCAATAATCGTATCCAAATATTGTATCAATAAATCTTGATTATTATTTTTTATAAATTGTGTGTAAACTCACTTGCCCGTAAAAGTCCCACCCCTATATTTTTTGGCCTGAGGCACCAAATAAATTCCTCCTTCTAGACGTACAGGGACGGAGGCAAAAAACTACTACTCTGCTACAGGATCAAAACAAACCCCCTATGGGGTGTATCTGTACCAGAACTAAACTGATTAATAAAGGGTCAGCCAAAGGAAAAAAAAACATTTTTCTGGTACATACTGAAGACTTAGGGGTCTATTTATAAAGCATTCACAGTGCAAATGTCACAAGCCTTCGACCAGGCAGCATGAATTTTCTCTATTAATATGACTCCCTGTAATCATCAACTTTATCTAGTGGCCAAAAGAGGCATATTTGTTTTTAAATAACACAATACAAGAAAATGTTCACAACTTTAATAAATGCTTGTGACATCCATCCAAGTAATGTTCTATAAATAGACATCTTAAGGAACACACACATACAGAAAGGCCCCAACAGACATGATATTAGTGAATTCAACTGTTCCAAGTGCTGCAACTTGCAGCCTGGGTTAGAATTTGATTTGAGGTCTGGCTTAGGGCATGATCATTTGATTTGGGGAAGGGGGTGTTAGCTGGGCTTAGGTACATTTAAACTATTATTATCCTTGAAATTTCCTATAGTTTCCCTAAACGATTTGGGTGATTTGAATCCCTTACTACAGTTGATTTAACCATTTTTCCAAACATCCTTAACATTTGCAGAACATTGATTTACATGTCCATGGCTTATAAAGTGATTCCTATTTTTCCCCACAAAAAGTTAAATTGCTAAATAGCATGACCTTAAAACTGCCCTTGCTATTTAACTCTAATGGTTTGTTATACAGTATCTCTCAGGGACTGCAGTGGTATGATCTCTGCACTTCAGTTCCTTGGCAAGCACATCTGCCATAACCTTTTAAAGGCTTAAACAGCATGGCTGAGATCTCTTGGATGGGAACTATGGTGGATATTTAATCACTGAAGTTATCAAGAGTATTTGAATACCCTAAGGGCTCTTTCACACTATCCGTCCATTGGACGGACTCCGTTTATCTCAGCGGGGGATCAATCCGCCGATTCCCCGCTGAGCAGGAGGATGACAACTGTGTCTCTGCGCTGTGTGCTGAGACACAGCTGTCAGTTTCCCATACATCTCTATGGGGGAATCGGATGGTAACGGACCCTAGGTCCGTTCTCATCCAATCCCATCAGCTGGACGGATGGAAAATAGGGTCAGATGACGGATCAGATCGGATGTCAGCGGACATGTCTCCGCTGACATCCGATGCCCCATAGGGATGCATGGGGGGACCGTTCAGATCCGCCAAAAAAACGGACAGGCGAATCTGAACGGCCCGCCTGTGTGAAAGGAACCTAAATGCCACTGTCCACAATATTTTACTTAAAAAAAAAAACAAAACACGTGAGTGGACAGACAAATAATATATGTAATTTGGAGCGGCACGTTTAATCAGCGTATTTTTTACTGTATTTGTAAGCTGTTACAAATGTTAATTTGAAATCAAATACTGTCAAGTAATTATCTGCATTTGCAAAGTGTTACATGATTTTATAAAAGATAGTTATGTTCACAGATAATTGTTGATAACCTTTTTAGGTCACATCTTCATTTATCTTTATTACCTATCATCTTGGGAAGCAGGAAACTTTATCATGATATAATTACTATTGCCATTGCTCATCCATAATGATTTATTTCTAGGTTTTTCTCTCAACATTTTTTTTTTTATTTGCAGCTATAGCAAGACAACAACCATAACCAACAAAAAAATATTGGCAACAAACTCTTAATCTGTGTGTTTAAATAGGAAAGGCTCTGATGATTTGTCAAGGGGGTCCAGTGCCCCTGTTGCATTTATTCATTTTTTATACTATGGATGGCTTTGCTGCTGGAGTTCAAGTTATGTCACAAGTGACAATGACCACATTGACCCTGTTCACCAGATTCTACCCATAACTGAAATATCACTTTTGGGTGGGCTGACTCAATTAAATAGGTCACTAATAAATAGGACCATTTATGACTAAATTACAACCTGACACAAATTTGCAAGGAACAGAGTATGCAGGGACTGCCTTTGAAAATGCTATTGTCCTGCCCACTCTACCATTGTTAGCACGCCATCAATTTGTGTTATTAATGTGTTACTAAATCCACAACAGTAAAATCATTCTGTATATGCAGTAAAGCATGCTTGGTATATTCACTATGGAACCTAAGGGGTTAATCCTCTGCATTGTGTAAAAAGGCTGTTTGTTCCTGTCTGATACTCCCCTTCTTCCACTGTCCCCATTCCATCTCCTCACTCTGCACTCTGCTAGGGTGTTTCTTTTTTTCTTGGGAGGCTGCATGTGAACGGCACATGGCCAATAAGCACTGTTCAGACAGAGGGTCAGGGGTCCTGCAGCCTCAAAGGACAGTCAGAGTAGAATGAAAACTCCTCCTACAAGTTTTAACCAGACACTGACAGAAGTCTCAAGACTAATATATACTTCTGATGAGAAAAGGTATTTAGCAGTTTATATTTACTAAAATAATTGCATTTCCATGTTCTGTGTACGACTAGGAAATCAGATATAGTGAATGCAGGCTCCTGGGTTTAGTAACACTTTAAACTTCTGTGCTGCTATTCATCTCTTAAATACTTAACCTGCTACTGCAGTGCTACTCCTATTATGGTCATACATAAAGTAAAAAAAGAACTCAAACCATATATACTTGTGAAGTGACCAATTCTATTCACATGCACCGTGTCACACAAACAAAATTATTATATACAACGTGAGATTTCAAAATAAACAATGATATCGGTCCCAAGTGCTGGGTAATATAAAACATTTATTGTGCAAAATCATCTTCAGTGATTCCCAACACTTTTCCTACATTTGCTACACCGTTATAGCCTTGTGACACACACACAGCATTGCCAGCCCTTTCCAAAATGACCATGCGCTCCAACTTAGTGAAAGCAACTGTATGTACTGTAAGCGTGCAATTTGAGCTGTTGTTTTTTTAAATTTTAATAAATCAGTATTACACCAGGTTCAGACCTTCCTTATATTTTCCTATGGTGGCAAGGGGGTTGTTGGAGGCTGGTATTAAACTGTACAATTGAAGAAGAGAGTGGAAACACAGGACACCCTGTGGAGCTGGAAAACATATACAAAAGTGCTTGGAGACCTTCTTATTAATTTAAAATTCTGGCACTGTGAGGATTTCTTTCATGTATTTATTATCTGCATAGGTCTTAGAGCACTGCACCTTTTTTTTATGATTATTGTATAGTACTATTATTGTTCATATTTGGATTATAGTTACAGGAGCTGTCCAGCAGCTGGACTGAAATTAGGTATATTCTCTCACTATAAGTGCAGAGTACCCTCTATTTTGCAATTCTTCATCAAAGTATTGGGGAACCTTACCTAGTCCCCACCAGGAGGAAGATGTTGGACAGCTCGTAATGTAGGCAACCTGGAACCTGCATTAAGCACTCACTTTGGCACAAGGTGCAATATGTTGAGTTAACTACAGGGTACTATACAGGTCCAGGGACACAGTCTACTGCCAGCAGAGCCCTGTCCCTTGAGATCCCATAATGGGTGAGGCCCCTAGGAGGGCGAAAATCTGGAGGAATCTTTTCCCATCACTCCACTATCAACTTTCATGGGGGGAACCGCAAGTATGAACTAAGTCAGGCCTTAACCCAACCTGTATACCCATTATGCTATTGGGTTTGGATCAGCATTGAGTATTATTGAGGGTCACATTTTTAGCCTTAGAAGTTCTTTTTCAAGGGCCTCTTGCCTCTCCCTCATAGTGAAGGCTCTGTACAGGGCATTGCACACATTTATCTTCCTGAACATTTGCCAGTGACTGCATGGATTTTAAACTACCCTTTGAGCCTATTAGGGATATTCCTCTGTTCAAAGTCACAAGGTTGACTTTTCTAGTACCATCACTTCTGCAAGGCAAGTTTCTGAGTTGGCAGCCTTGACCAATAGAGAACCTTTTCTCATGCTTTACAAAGACACGATTGTTTTGAACAGATTTCCCTTATTGTTTGTATGGATTTTAACTCCACTATCGCTAGGTGGATTAGGAAACTCATCATACAGGCCTATGACGCTAGGGGCAAGGTTCCCCCCTTTTCCATTTATGGCACACTCTACTAGAAGTGTTAGTGCTTCAGGGACTGTTCAGCATCAGGCTTGTTTTTGACATCTGCAAGGCTGCCACCTGGTCCTCAGTTCATGTTTGTTAGGTTTTACCAAGCAGACAAGTAGGGGTTCAGCAGGGGCCAGCTTTGGTTTTAAGGTTCTTCAGGTGGCCTTGTGAACATTTGTGCCAAGATCATACTGCAATAGAAAGTAATAAGAAAAGGGGTGGGATTTTAGTGTCTCTATTGTAAAATTTGCCCAAATTCCTATAGCTACAGAGGTAAATGTAGGCTGGCTTTAAAGTGTGGTTAATGTTTGTTCATTATATGTAAACACTTTAGCGTGCATAGTCTGAACACAGATTCACTTTAAATAGAAACCAGTTAAGGAGCCTGAATAAATCCTACTAGCTGCTTTGTTTAAAGAAATTAAAGAAATAATTCTTGAAGCCTGTGTACCTGCCAGAGAATCTTTACCTCTGCTTGATATACAGTACAAGGATACCTGACCTTCTGATAGTACAGGCATTCAATTGGTCAAACTGATTTTAAATGTCAACTGGTGTGCAAAATGTAAGGAGATATAAGCATGACAGGCAATATGCAAATAGCAAGCAGTGTACAACTAGTATTTTTCACTGAATATTTACAGTACTGTACATGGAATATATTTAGGTCTTTACATTTGTATGTAGATTTCCTGTAAAAACATGGATATTGAAAGCCTGTTTACAAATTAGTCAGGTAGCACTGCCCTTTTGATTCTATAACATACATGCCAAAGTACAATTTGCTTTCCGTGAGAAACAAACTATTTGAGATGGTGTAAAGATGTAATAAAAGTTTGATGAATCTCCCATTGTGAGCAAGAGCAAATCTTTTTTGCTGCTGGAGCCTAAAACATATTGCTTTTCATGACAGCATGACCGCTATGAGGTTCAGCCGCATCAAAGTTTAATTACCATTTTCTCTTGCAGTCTGCAGCTGATATGCATCTCTGTCTCCAAACCCTGAACTGCCTCTGCGAAAAATATATTGATGTTTTATGAATAAATAGTAATGATAAGTGAAAAGAACAACATAAAATATTAAGTTCATGGCGTTCCATGAGTTCTTGTAGGATCATTATATTCTAAAACCAATCACAAAGGAGATGCAATGCAAGCTTTACAAAGGGATCTCTACTTCAATGTCATAGTCACTTCCATGAAAGCAAAAGCATTTCATGTTTCTAGAATCCAAAAACTATTTAAACTTGAGCGGAGTATTGTCCTAGTAGGCCAGTCAGACTTATATTTACAAAATGACTTGTGTATTCCTAAGATTCCTGTACCAGAATCCCAGGGGGCCTTGGCAAGTGCAAATGAGGGCTGTCAATTAAAGGTCATGAACATTGTAATAACTGTTCATAATAGGAATTCACAGTAAAATTATAGCACTTTGCTTCATCTTAAATTTTCCCTAAAGCTAACTTTTTTTTTAGATGCTGTAGATTGTGAAAGTGTTGACATTCCTATCTGGTCTTTTACTGATATTTGTATCCCCGCTGGAAGGATTTACCATGTCTGCTTGTCCAAGGTCACTGTCATGTCTGCTTGTCCATTGTCACTGGAACAGAAAGTGAAGAAAAAGGCCACCTTTCACAGTTTTCACCACAACATTAAATAGGGGGAAATCTTCCAAAGGGGAAACCTATTACAATGGTAAGTGTCTAAGAAGGGCTTTGTTTATATCTTCAGACAAGAAATTAATGGAATTCTCCCCAAATGGGACAGAGAAAGCTGGTTTGAAGGTTTCAAATCATTCCTTATTCTACGCAACATTTAAAAAAAGTTTTGGCCTTCCAGATACTTTGAAGCAGCCCCACTATAGAAGTACATGTCAATCTAAAATGCTAATTAACACTCTACTTAGTCTAACAAGTTCATTTATAGTCATCTGAACCTAAAGCTGTGCCTTGACCAGTGCCAGGACAAGGTCATCCAGCATGCAGGGCAAAGATGCCAAACTGCGCCCCCCCTTCTTGCCTTAGGACTAGGGTGCCCCCATCCCTGCAATAAACCTTTGCACCCAGGGCAGCTGCCCTTCCTGCCCACTCCCGGCCCTGGCCTGGACTATACTTTACAAAATGAATATATCATCATGATGTCATACACCACAGCCCCTCTGGATCATTGAGGCTTTGGTTATATCTTTGGCTAAGGCTGTCGTGGTGGGTTTGCTAAATTTTAAAGGCTCTCTGTATTCCCACTAATAAAAAAAAAAAAAAAAAAAGGAGTGAATTGACCACTTGGCCTTTACTCAATATTCTTTGATGTTATGGTTACTGTTTTTTTTTTTTCAGGATACCACCATTATTTTTACAGTATAAGTCCTTTGCAGGCATTTATATTAATGTAGACAGCAACTAACCCCGGGTTATACAGAGTTTTTGTAACCGTTTGTAACTACTTGTATGGGGGGGACCTAAAATGGTTGTAAACCCTTAAATATACCCAGTGAAGTAACTAGCCTTAAGTGATACACAGCAATGAAACAAATCCTCCTATATAAGTTGTACCTGTTTGTCTGTAGACCTCTCTTCTCTGCAGTCTTTCAAAACACACATTTTACACAGCATTTCTCATCTCTGAAAAGTAGGGGACCAGGGATTTGAGGTGTCACACTACAGAACCCAGTGAGAAAAGCTCTGATTGGAGCGAAGATACACCCCTCCTCGCAGTACACAGGGAACATGCACAACTGCGGCTATTAATCACAGGCTGTAAGTTGGATCATCTCTTCCCCATCACCGGTTATCTCTTGGAGTTGGGAAAAGCTTTTGGAAGTGACTCATGCAAATAACAGAGGAACGAAGCATCAGAGAGAAATCACACTCAGTGCTTTGGATAGAGGAAAGTACACAGTTTAGAAGGATGTAAATTGTTCAAGTTTCATGTGTTAAGTTTACAACCTCTTTAATATAAAACGGTTAATGAACTTACCTGGTTGGCTCATTACAGTTGGTACTATCATTAGAAGACATGTCACTGAAAATACAGAATGTTGCTGAATATATGAAGAAATACCTATTCAAGTTCCTCTGTAAGCCATATATTTTAACACAGCACTGTTTTAGACCAGTTTTCATATACATAAGATAATGTAAACTGAAAGTCCAAGTAAAATATCATCAGCCAATATAGAACAGAGAGTGGGTATCTCAGAAACAAGGACTACAATAAATCAATGGGGACTGCAGTAAGCAAACCTTGTGTGGGATTTTCAGTAAACGTTAACAACCAATCAGAAATAGTTTTCCATCAGAATACACTAAACAGCTGTAAATTGAGATTGGTTTTGTTTTGTGGATTACACAATATATCATGTTGTTGGTGTGAAAAATATTTTACTGTTATGTTTTTAAAGCAGTTCTTCTGTTCTCATCTTATACACATCAAACACGAAGGAGAATAATTTCAGAAGTGACAGAATTTCTCCAAAGTAGCCATCAGAGAACAACTTGAATGAGGAAAGTAATCTTGCCAGTAAAGTGGCAGTGGTCTCTGGTAATAAATTGCAATTCCGGCCCACATGTGAATCATAGAGCTACTAATGCTATCCGCAAAGCACAGCAACTGTGCCTAAATCAGAAAGTGCACTCTCTTTACTTTAATCTGAATTCTGCTTCCGTTATCGCTAATAATATTTAAACTTTTAAGGCATATATTCAGATTTTTGGCTACAAGAAGCACTAGAATTTTCATTTTATAGAATATGTCCTGTGGTCTAATCACACTTAAAAGTGGGAGGGGTTTAAAAGATAGGTCCAGAATCTACAATAAAATACATATCAAAATCAAAAACATACTTATATGAACCAAATTAAACAATAAAAAAATGCAAATAGTCTCGCACATGTAGTTCCACTACAAAGTTATTGAAAAATGTGCAGAATCAGAAGTTGGGCAGGGGCAGCTTTGGAGTATCAAGACTCTGACTTGCCATGTGATAACTCTAGCTGGTGCCTTTTACTGGTCTCACTACCCTTTCAGTTTTTTACCCTCCTGTGGCCTGAGCACAGCACTCTTACCTGCTAGGTCTCACCCTATAGAAGGCCTGCACCACCTCCAATTACACCTACTGCTGACTGGCCTTCATTATATCAGAGGCCAGAGTGCCTGCAGTGGTAATGACAAGAAAATAAACACTTTATAAAATGCTGTGCCAGCTGTTAGTGTGCCAGATAAAGAGTGAAGAGTTAGGACTTTTGTTGGTGACTACTATACATGACGTCAAGGAGGAAGCAAAAGTAGGTGTGTCCATCATTCTTAGTTGGCACCTGCACACAAAGAATCATCTCCTCTATGCTTTGGTGGCAAACAGCACAGCATGCACGACTCAGGAGAATATCATCATGCGTGATTTGCTCACAGGCCGTCCCAGAGATTTCATTGATTCTGGTAATTACCCAACAGCCAGAAACACCCATCATTGCTGAGTCAATTCCACAAATTCTCAGGTAAAGAAAAGAGTGATGATTTCCACTATAAGTTGTTATTGAATTATTTTGCTGTGGGTGCCGCTGTCAGTATACAAAATCCCTGTGGACCGGGGGGGGGGGGGGGGGTTGGGGCTGCCTACATCCACACCAAACTTACAATGTATGGTCATATTAATGTATGGCTTAATAATATCTATGCAACCAAACAGTGTACTTGTAGCACAGGGCTGCTTTACTTACCATGTGTGGATGCCTGCACAGGCTTCTTTATCTCTGTTTCCCACAATCTTCAGGGCCAAGGACTTACCCAAGGAATGTATATTTCTCTCTTGCCCACCCTCTGGTGCTCAGAGAGACCTTTTCTGATGAGACAGCAGTGGCTAGACATGTGAGCTGTCACTAGGTTATTGGTCCTCCTAAACTATTCCAGGGATGTGGGCAGCCTGTTTTGAGCACAGAAATGCCTGCCAAGCCCTAGGCGATACATAAAGCACTATGTCAGTTGTGTCCAGAGTGCTGAATCTAAGGTAGGGTCTTCCTGTGCCTGCAGTCATTCTCCTATGTATCCAGACCAGAGCAGGTATTCTTCCTGCACCTACCCTGTGTATGCAGGCCAGCAGGTGGATGAAGCCTGTCTTTTAGTTACACAAAGCCACAGGTTTTCATTATGTACCATTACGACTTTCTAGACACTGGCATCCTAGCAACCAATGATATCATCTGTTAATAAAGAGGATGTCTGTTGCCTCCACAGCATCCTTGTTTTTTTATATATATACATTTTATTAATTTTCAATTCAGTATAAACAAAGCAAATTTTAAAAAACAAAATCAAAATACTTCACTGTTTTCAATAAATGTCATTCCCCCTATATCCCTAAACCTATCAACCCCCCTTTCTTCTACCCCATATTTCCTTTATTGTGCCACTTCTGTCTCTTGTTTTACCTTTACCTAGCTCTGCAGTCATCTCCCTAATCTACCCATATTTCCACATATTTGTTAGTCTTTTTGAAGTCTGCCCACTTTCTCCATTTATTTGAAAAACTCTCAACCTGTTTCTCATCCCTACTGCCTAGGTACTCCATGTTGTATATATATTCAGTTCTGATGAACCATTCTCTAAGGGTGGGACTTTCTGCATTGAACCATTTTTTTTGGTATTGCCCCTTTTGCTGTATTTATCATGTTTGGGACAAGCGTGTTTTTATACTGTTTTTGTGATTTATCTTTTTTATGAAATAAGCACATCCATGGGTCATCCATGATGCCCTCTCATGTAATTTTTCTGATAAACTGTTGTACCTGATGCCAGAAGTCACGGATCTTGGGGCATTTCCACTAAATATGAAACGCATTACAGCCCCTCCAACACAATTCAGATTTCTCTGGATGGTGTTTATGTGCTTTTACCGGCGTTATATACCATCTCAATATCCTTTGAAGTTCATTTCAATGGTGTTCACATCTATCGCAAAACAATGTACGACTCTCAGTGTGGCCTTCACTTCGTGCTCCTTTAAGCGTGAGCCTATCTTTTTTTCCCATATTTCTATGAATGGAGGTTTCCCCGGGCCCGCCATCTCTGTTAACATCTTGTATATCTGAGATATACCATGTTTTATTTTTGTTAACGGGTTACAATATTTTTCCACTAGATTCAGATCCTTCTTGAATCTGAGGGGCCATGGCAAAGATCTCACAAAATGTTTTAACTGAAGATATCTCCGTTGATTTAACATTAAATTTCCACCCCTAGTTCCCGAATTGTATCTCCTTCCTGGGTGCAAAATATGTTGTGCCTTCTAATGATATCAAAGGAGAATTATATTCCTATTTGGTCTGTCTGTAAATCATATCCCATGTTTTAAATACCACTTCATGTCAATTCATGTGTATCTACATGCATTTCCCTGTACTTTGGTGGAATCCAGATATTTTTATTCGTTTGTATTCTACTTAATGTGGTCTCAATCTTAACCCATTTTTATCTGAATGTATTTTTTTCCAATCTAACATATGTGAAATTATAACTGTGATATAATATCTTTTAATATCTGGTGCCACTAGCCCTACCTGTGGTTTGTCTCTACTGAGAGCAGCATATTGTATTCCCGGCTTTTTCCCCTGCCAGATACATTTTAAAAACATTGTTTTTATCATTCTAAAGTACATCAATGGAATAGCAATTGGTAACATTTGAAATCTATATAAGATTTTTGGCAGTATGGTCATCTTAATTGTGTTTATTCTCCCCAACCAAGAAAGTGGGCGACTCAATATTTTTTTAATATCTGCTTTTATCTCATTTAGCATAGGTAAATAATTGACATGATAGAGGTTTTTTAATGATGAAGTTAAGTTTATCCCAAGGTATTTTAGTTTCGACTTTGTCCACGTGAATGGGAATTCCCCCTGTAATGCCAGTTCTTCTTTCTTACTTAGCCCGATGTTCTGAATTTTTTACTTTATTGGGCTGATCTTGAAATTTGATAGTTCCCCATATTTTTTAACTCCTTCATCACATTTGGGAGGGTTATTCTGGGGTTAGTAATATAGAACAAGATGTCATCGGCATATGCTGCCACTTTATGTTCCTCCTGTCCAACCCTTACTCCTCCTATATCTTCGTTATTCCTTATTGTCACTAATAATGGTTCAAACGACATGACAAACAGCAGTGGTGAGAGAGGACACCCCTGTCTTGTCCCGTTGCACATTTTAAATTGGGGGGATAAATTACCATTAACCGTTGCTGATACTGTTGGGTTTCTGTATATTGCCCTAATCCATTGGGTCATTCTCGGGCCAATACCCAAGTCCTCTATTGTTCCCAGCATTAACTCCCAGTCCACCCTGTTAAATGCTTTCTCCGCATCTATTGACAGCAGGAGGGCTGGGGTATCAAGGCCTCTAGCTTTGTGCAATAGCAACAATGTTCTAATTCCATTTTTCTTCCCCTCTCTACCTTGAATGAATCCTGTCTGATTTGGATAGATCCATTCTACCATTAAGTCTTTTAATTGAGTTGTTAGAACTTTTGCATATAGTTTTGTATCAGCCTTTAACAGAGCTATTGGTCTGTAGTTAGAACACAAGGTTACATATTTTCCTTCTTTGGGTATTACCGTAATGTGAACCTGTAATGATTCTGCTCTCATCCTCCCACTTTCTCCTATCCCATTCATATAAATGCAAAGTTTTGGTACCAGTATTCCCTTGAACCTTCTGTAATATCGGATAGTATACCCATCCGGGCCTGGACTTTACCCGTTCGGTGAGTTTTTTAATGCCTCCATTATCTCCTTCTGTGAGATTGGTGTCTTTAGAGCTAATAGTTTGTCAGCTGATAGTTTTGGTTGTTTTGAATCTTTTATATATCTTTGTATCCTTTGTTTTCTATTTTGTTATTTTTCATATAATTCCTTTTGCTGCACAGTGTATAAAGCATCATAAATACCTTTGAAAGACTTTAGCTATATCTGTTGTTGAATATGCCATTTTCCCCCTGTGATCTTTATTTTTTTTCTATATAATTGTTTGACTTTTTACCCTTTAACATTCTTGCTAGGTATTTCCCTGTTTTATTTTCCCCATTTGAATCTTTCCCTATCTTTCCCTAGCAACTCTATTACAGTTATGTCTTGTCTCTTCTTCCAACAGCTCCCTTAATTTATCTCTTTTTAATACCAAATCTTGTTGTATCCCGAACTCCAGGCTCTTTTTATGTTTCTGTTCCATCTCATTCCATCTCTGTTATTAGTCTATTTGTACTAATAGTTCTTTCCTTTTTTTTCCTGGAGCCTTTTGAAATGATACTCTGATATAAGTTTTATGAGCCTCCCATATTGTGGCGTCTGAGACGTCTGGGGTTTCATTATCTAAAAAATATTGTTCCAGTTCTTTCTCTATACTTTTCCCTACTTCTACATCCTGTATTAGGTCTTCATTAACCTTCCAAATATTTATCTTTCTCTGAGTTACTGGAATTATTATTTCTATTATAACTGGGGCATGGTTGGATATAGTCATAGTTCCTTTTGATGTACTGATGACTCCTTCTATCAACCTGTGTTCTCTCATAATATAATCTAATCTTGAGTACATGGAATGCACTGGGGAATAAAAGGAATAGTCTCTCTCCCCAAGGATGTTGGATTCTCCAAGCATCTACCAATTGGCAGTGAAAGAGCTTATTCCTTACCATCCTAAGTTGAAGTCCTTCCATTTCCCGTGCACTCGACGTACAATCCAAGAATGGGTCCATGCAGAAATTGAAATCACCTGCTAGGAACAAATTGCCTTTTTTTTTAAAAAAGTCAGCTTGTCTAAAATTTTCTTCAAATATCCTCTCGGATTTTTATTTGGACAATCTTTCCTCCAAGGAGAACCTCACGTTCTTCGAGAAACCGATTTCTACCCCCTCTGCTCTCTTAGTTGGTGTATTTCCATAATACCAGACCAGTTAGTATTTTAAGTATATTTTCACATTTGTAACTTGTGCGATGTATGTTTCTTGTAGAAATACTATACTAGCAAAATTTTGTCTAAGCTCTTCTAACACCTTGTGTCTTTTAGTTGCCGTATTTAATCCTCTAATATTATATGTCATTAATTTTAGTTCATGTCATCTCTCCTTCCCTTCCTCCTGGAATTTATTGCCTCTCCCACCTGGCCTAGGCCAGGAGTGAGAACAGAGGCGACCCCTATTGGTTCTCAATGAGAGCGTAACATTGTTTTTCCTTTAATTCTCCCCCCAGCCCATCCAGATGATGGCCTGTTTTGTCCGCTTTTTTCTCTTGCTTCTATTTGCTTTATGCAGGATTTCTTTAAGGTCTGTTTGTCCCATGTTTCTTCTTGTGTCATTAATTTCTTATTTGTTCCGGGGTTGGAACTTACTTTGGGAGACTTTGCAGTCGCACCGCCTCTTGCTAATCTACCGCTCATGCTTTAGCGTTTTTATTTTCCAGCTCCTCAGCGTCTCACAGACCCCAGCCATATCACACTCCCCTTTATTTTATATTTTATATTTTTTTCCCTTTTTCTTCTTAAACAAACTACACAGTCAGTGAGGGTCAGGATCTCAAACAGTCACTTAACAGTTGTCAGCAAAAAGTAAAACCAGCATTTTGAAATCAAGGGGGACAACAAGATATGGAAGCAAAGGGAGATCAAGTTGATCTCACCACTTTGTTGACTGTGGCAGTGATATCAAGTATGGAGCTAATGGCTTCTAAGTGTGTCTCCTGGTTCTTTCTTGCCTGTTCCAGTTCCCCTGGAGCCTAGGTGCTCTCCGTTGTCTCCAGGCTTCAACAGAGTGGACTCTCCCTTCTCCTTTACCTCTTGTAGGGCGCTGCTATGTACTCCTGTGCCTTTCAGATATCTCACGCTGGCACCATCTAGGCTATAAACCAACAGCATTCGTGGGCACTGGGTGTCCAACAGGCAGAAGCCGGAGCAGACTGAGCTAGGTTAAGATTGGGTGAGCCAGCTCCTCCACCAGTCGTCTCACTCGACCTTCATCGCGGCTGATCATGCGGCCAATGAGAGTCCAACCCGGGTGAAGGACCTCAGCGGGCATGAGGGGGGATGCGGGACGCTCAGGGCGTAAGGATCCACCGGAGCATGGTGAACGCCATGTAGGCTTCTCCCCCACTAAGTGCTTCTCGATCAAACTTCTTAAACAGTGTGCCAAATACTGTGTAGAGGCTCCAAATCTCCACACAGCATTCTTGCTTGACCCTCCTGTGTCCCTCTCCCTCAGCACTAGGGGTGACATTAGCTGACTGATGGAGAGAAATTGAGGGAGAAGAGAAACATTGGATTACTAGTCAGTACCAGGGTGCAAAAGTGTATTTGTTTGGAATAAACCTAACATTGGGTGTCCTATGTGTGGATGATTCTGCATTGTGTAAAGCTATTAGAATGTTTTTTTACATTTTAGAATGGGGTGCTTCGAGACTGTATCCTGCATACTGTACTACAGAGTCATTTTGAGGCTAACAGTGTAGAACACTAGGTACCTCCCACCAGATCCTTAGTACAGCACATTTGTCCTGCTCCAGGCCCTGTCCCTAGGAAAGCTCCATACTGCAGTGGCACTAGAAAAGGGGATCCACCATAAAGAAGGGCATATTTAGACAGAAACCAAACTGCACTTCTGACTGAAACCGTTTTGTCACTGGCTACCACCATTCCCACTCAGCTGGCCTCTCTTCCTTCTTTATGCTGATGTTACACAAGAACCTGAAACACTCTTATTCACCTACACTTTGTTTCCCCTCTTGTACACAATGTGATGGCACATGTTTATCTTCATTAAGTGACCAGACCAGACTTTGTAGAATAAACAAACCTACTGTGCAGATCATAATATTCGTACAAGGATATTACACCGCTCTCACAAGAGATATTATTTACACAGTAATTTTCAATTTAACAAATTACTTTGCTGTGACCTTAACATTGGCTGTGACAATGATTCTGGCTGCAACAATGGTTATGGCTGTAAGAATGGTGCCAGTACCTTTGGCTTTAACATTTCCCAAACATGTAGCTAACAGTCCTGCACTTTCCCCACTCTGGGTTCCGTCACGGGCAAACTCCTTCCTAAATGTACGATCGTATCGCAGGATGTGTGTCCTCTCTTGCTTTTCCTCAGATAAAAGGCAGAGGAACACTCCCCTATATTACCTTACAATTAACCCCACAGATACTGGGCATTCATTTACACATTAATGAAATGCCTAACTTAGCATCTGCCAACATGCAAATCTATTTGTCACTTTGACTTTGTTAGCATAATATTGTTCTATGTGTGGAAGTATGAATATCGCTTAAGCTTCACATCAAAGTAAGCCCATTCCTGATGGGATGTAGTAACCTCAGCTTGGGTTCCCGCCAGGCCACCCAGGCATGGCCTTGAGGAAGACCAGGCTGAGGTTGCCCCTTACCATCACGAGTGGGCTTGCTTTGATGTGCACTGTAACCACTTCCTGCCCGTCATATAGCAAAATGACGGCTGGAAAGTGGTTGCTCTATCCTAACTGGCCTTCATATGACGTCCAGCAGGACGTCATATGAAGGCCCCGGGGGGCGCGCAGAGTGGCGATCGGTGGTGCAGGGTGTCACTCTGACTCACCGCATCTCCAATCCCGGTAAAGAGCCTAATGACGTAGGCTCTTTACCATGTGACCAGCTGTGTCCAATCACAGCTGGTCACATAGTAAATAGGAAGTGCCATTGATCGGCTTTCCTCAGTTCGTGCCTGACAGGCACGAGTAGAGGAGGGACGATCGGCGGCTCTCCTGACAAGGGGGTCTGTGCTAGTAATCAGAGCATTGATTACCAGTGCAGACCCTTGGGGGATGCCACTAGAGCCACCAGGGATGCCCACCCATGGCCACCAAGGATGCCAATCAGGGCTCAGGGACCCTTTCAGTGCCCTCCTCATCAGTGCTGCCCATCATTGCCATCTATCAGTGCCGCTCCCACCAGTGCCCATTATTGCCCATGAGTGCTGCCTATCAGTGCCCATCAGTGCTGCCTATCAGTGCCTATCAGTGCCTGTCAGTGCCACCCATCAGTGCCTATCAGTGCCGCCTATCAGTGCCCCTCAGTGTCGCCTATAAGTGCCCATCAGTGCCATCTATCAGTGCTACCTATCAATGCCACATATCAGTGCCCATCAGTGCTGCATATCAGTGCCACCTATCAATGCCCATCAGTGCTGCATATTAGTGCCTCATCATCAGTGCCACCCCAACAGTGCCTCCTCATCAGTGCCTTGTCAGTTCGGCCTCATCAGTGCTTAGCAGTGCAGGAAAAAACTTATCTATTTACAAAATGTTATAACATAAACAAAAAAACTTTTTTTTTTTTTTCAAACTTTTCAGTCTTTTTTTATTTGTGTAGCAAAAAAGAAAAAACCTTGCAGTGATCAAATACCAACAAAAGGAAGCTCTATTTGTGGGGAAAAAATAACACAAATTTGATTTACTTACAGCGTTGCGTGACCGCGAAATTGTCATTCAAAATGCAACAGCGCTAAAAGCTGAAAATTGGCCTGGGCAGGAAGGGGGTGAAAGTGCCCTGTATTGAAGTGGTTAAAGGATATTCATACTTCCACACATTGATGTTTGGAGGCGGGATAGGCTCCTTTCCCAGCCAGCTAGCACCCTTTTTTAAGCCTGAGCAGCTCGCGCACAAGGTTTTTGGTCATAGTCATTTTCTACTCCGCATGTGTTCAGTAAAGTTCACATTAAAGCCACATTCTGATTATTTGGCTGATCACGAATCCTGTTAGACTAGGTGGTTCTCACAAGTCTCCTGGGCAGAGTTGCAACATATTGCCATGTGACCCTATGCTTTGCAACCTCCTTCTTAAGCCCCAGTATATATGACAAAGCTACAGTAAACTCACCAGTGCTTAGGACATATAAAACAGCTGTCAATTCTATAAGCCCAGATTGAGAGCCAATCAGAATATAGGAATGCCTGCAACTCCAAAGTCCTAGTTTGGGTATAGGGGGTAGGTTGGGTGCTGAATACGAATACTGGAACTAAAATGAAAAGGTGTCAGCCGAAATGTTATATCCACTGATAACATTTAAACAGCAATATTCATATTTCATTGTGTCTGCATTTAAAAATCCTTCATATATATATTTTTTTTTTCAAACTGAGCTTGAAAGAACAGGCTATTGTGAAAAATCAAATAGAAACTCTGTACTGTATGTAAATGATCCTTATTATACAAAGTGAAAAAATCCTAATCATTGACACGGGATTGTGCAGATTGGCAGAATGTCTTCTATTCACCAAACCCTCCACACTTGATTAGATCTATGAGGCGTCTTGTGAAACGTGTCATGACCTGTGGCATGTCTGCGGCTCTGCGCAATAATTCAAAATGCAAGACACACTCACGCTCTTTGTTTAAATATTCATAGTTTCAGGTTTTCCTTGAGGTTTTCCACACTCGTTTGTTAATTTAATATTTACAGTAGAATGACAGCATTTTCAGGATGAATGTTGCTGCTTTGCCATTTCAGTATAGTCTGCACCTTTCAGGTCTTTACAATGATCAGGGTCAGCCAACAATACAGAACATTATTTGTATGTGCTCTTCACCTTTACTAAAAGCATACGTGTTCAGCCATTATTTATTTGAGCAGATCATGTCGAAAGGCTGGAAAAGCAATTTACTTTATCTGAAATTTGCTGTTTGTATACTGCATTTTCTTTTTGCTTTTTCTATACCCAAAGGCTGTGTGTACTGCACATCTGGCCTCATAAATACAAATAAGTATAAAGGATAGTTGAAATATTGTTCACAGTAACCAATCAGATGATATCTTCATTTCTAACTTGCACTGAAAAAATAAATATTAGCCTAAACCAGATTGGTTGCAAGTTACCAACTGTATTTCTAGAGTTTTTTTTAATGTGTTATGTATAATCAAATTGGATACGCACATCGTAGGTGAAACCCTCCAGGTATGGGAATATTTGAATCTTACCAGAAGGTAAATGTCTATAAGGCAAAGAAAGAATACAGATACGCAATTCAACGAATATTCAAACTAATCTACACATAATTCTGGGCTTCTATGTAATAAACATTCAGTGTGACTTTGGCCATGCTGCCCCTCCAGCACACAATTAAATCTACTTCAAGCCTATCAAGCAACCTGCTGCCAATGCTATTACCACCATTAGCATGGAAACATAAACCTCATTAATTCTTTGTTTTCTGCAAAAATCTGAGTTTAGGGGACAATTACTTGAAAATAATACTATTGGGCTAATGGCACTCAATTGAAAAGCTGCCAACTGCAGTCATTCTATTGGCTGTAATCTCTGTGTGTTACATCACAGCAGTGCAGCTGCCAATTGGAAAGCAAAACATTAATGTAACAATATTTGTTTAAATTGGCATAATTATTAGAATTAGCGTTTAAGAGATATATGTATATCATATTATTAATATTATAATAAAGGTCACTTGGTTAAACTTTATTGATTCTTTAATTTACAAAAAATGAAGGCATCAACAAAATAATGGATTCTAAATAGAACTATTGGATCAGCAGGTAAAAACGAATTCACAAAATACGCTCATGCGTAACCAGCCACCAACTGTACTATTTCTATGGACTATGACTGATGAAAGTGATATTGCAGTAGATTCAATTATCAACAGGAATATGAGAGGAGTAGCATTTGACTACATTTGCAAGGTGATCACCCTCTTGAATGATGAGCTTAAAGTCAAACACTTTTAAAATCGCTTTAAATCCATATAAGGCTTACAGTATTTTACTACAGCTTGAGCTATAATTATTCTGAGAACAGGCTGCTAATTACTATTCCACAGAAGATACAATCAAGCCCATGGTGTCAGTCATTCACACAAGCCAACAAGTCAACATGATTAGATTGTTGTTAAATCCTGAACTGAAAGAGGTGTTTTGCGTTCCGCAAAATGTAGCTGACATTTAACCATGAATGCTACAAAAGGTGCACTAGCATGCCAAACATATATGCTTCTTGAATCAAATTAAGAACAAAGAATAAAATCATGGGTATGGAAAAATCAAATAGATACCAGTTTCTACAGTCCTATCTGTTTTCGCAAGGTTACATGGTAACTATACAAATCATTTTGAACAGCTGTTTTGCTCTGTCAAAAATTACCTTTGATTGATTGCAATGATATACTTTACCAAAAATGAAATGAATGCAGCTGTGCACAGATCATTTAATGTAAATGCTGGAGCAATGCCCAATGGCTCAAAGGTCCTTATAATTAAACTACCCTGTGTGAGCTTTCATTTACTCCTGTTATTAAAGCATTTGTTACCCCAAAAGTTCATATTCCTGATATGTGCCTGATGTACCATATTCTTGTATGAAAAGTCTCCTGTTCTCTTTGTATTGCTTCCTTTGTGTGAAATCCCTGGTGTTCCTGCCAGTCCCTCTGCTTTCCTATTAAAAAACTGACAACACTAAGCAGGAGAGCACAACATGGTCAGTTCTCTAGCTGTGCTGGGAACTCAGCATGCTCTCCTCCAATGATCAGATTTGTCCTGACATGCCCCCACTTCACAGCCATTCACTGGGAAGCTCAGCGTACTGCTGTTTCTCCCCCCCCCCCCCAGCTCTTATACAGCTGAGAGCAGAGGAAATGTGATCACTTATATAAAAGGGGAAAAAAGGTATTTATAATGTATTTCTATATCTATACAAAATGTTTTGCCTTTCATTTATATTTTAAACAGAATGGGTTGTTTAACAAGGTGATTAACAACCACTTTCAGGGTTACTAAAACCCACAGTGAACCTTTTGTGAGCTGGGCAAACATGGGTCCGTTTTTTTGGGGGGTTTTTTGATCATCCAGCGGGCTGATAGAAAAAACTGAACAGATTCCCTTATCCACACAGTCAAGGTGGACAGTGGAATCCTCTGTGTTGTGTTATTGTATCTGACAACAGGAATACTCCAGTGTGTAATAATGGGTAGCACAGTGTCTCAGTGGTTATTACTTCTGCCTGGCATCACTAGGGTCATCAGGATCCCAACCATGGCACTATCTGCATGGAGTTTGCATGTTCTCCCTGTGCCTGTATTGTTTTTGTTTTTTCTTCTGGGTACTCTGGATTCCTTCCACACTCAAAAGTAAAAAATTGTCCCTAGTATGTGTATGTATGAATGTGAGTTAGGGACCTGTAAGCTCCTTGAGGGCAGGGACTGATGTGAATGAACAATATATATGTAAAGACCTGCATGAAATTGTTGGTGCTTTATAAATACCTGTAATAAATAAATAATGTGCTGATTGAACAAAAATTGTCCAACAAGCCTGTTTGTGAAAAGTCAATCGTTATATCGACTTCTCACAAATGGGAACATTAGATGCTTCTAGGTTGTATCACTCATTGAATTCTAATATCTTCTGTGGACTCCAGACTTGAGTTCCCAGGAAGGGATTTTCTTTTTTTACTTAAATGCACTATGAGCAGGGGGACTGCTGTAAGGCTACGTTCACATCTTGACGTTGCTATTACAGTCGTTTTTATGGGCATTTTTTCAGGTGTTTTTATGGGCGTTTTTTCAGGTGTTTTTAAGGGGGGGGGGGGTTTGCAGGCGTTTTACAGGCGTTTTTACAGGCATTTTTTGTGCAGGCATTTTTAGATTGAATAGAGACCAATGGAAAACGCCTGTAATCTGCCCAAAAAGAAGCTCATGTACTTTTTTGTGCGTTGGGCGTTTTGCTCACGGCTTCAAAACGCTCAGATGTGAACAGGGGCCATTGAAATGAATAGGATTTGTCTTGTTGGGCATTTTGAGAGCTGATCCTAGAGCAGAAAAACGCCCCCAAAACGCCCCAAAACGCCTACATGTGAACGTAGCCTAAGTGAGCAGAAGGAGTGAGACTACATGTATAGGTAGATTTTGCTGATGGAATCTCTAAAAGATATAAGAAAGCAGTGTGTGGTTTAATTTATTTTTCATATCTAATAAAATACAGCAAGCAATAATTTACGAATGTCAGTTAAAGAAAAGTAGTCATTCTATAAGGAGCCCTGTGCATAGGTAAAACACAGAGTTCAGTTTAAAAACATCAGTTACATATTTTCACACCTTCTCACTCAGAGCAACCAGGCATGAGACAAAGTGCCTGTACTTACGCCATGATTCACGGTCTACCTGGGATGCTCTAAACTCTAAATCCTAGCAGCTACATGCTGTACTGTGCTTTGAAGCAAATTAACAGCGCGATACCTACATAGATTCTACCCTAAGCAACCTAGCTCGGTACTATGGATTTTCATCTTTGATATCTGTAATACATAATTTGTAAAGGTACATCCAGTTATTTCTCAGTTATTAATATCCAATGACAGATAGACCCCCAGTGACATTTAATTCTCATATAAGACATTTACATCAAAAGCAAAGTGATACTTCCTCTAGGACTCCCCTTTAGAAATCTACCTATGCATTTTGTGCTGACAAGTAAAACAAGCGCCAGGGTTGTCCCAGCAGGCACACTGACATCTTTCATTCAATTAGTTACAAAGACAAGGCAAAACAACACACACAATACAAGCTAACAACACCAAACTGTCATGTTCGGGAATAGAAGATGAGATACTACCAGTCGCATGCTGAAATTTCTGGAGGACTCTCAGGGACACCAATCCAAGATGATTTTTTGGATGCAATTCTGCTGGACCACTGGACTGGATGTGACTGCTGCTGAGAAGGAGATGAAATTGAGATAGCAGTTCTTAGACTTGAGCACATTCAAGGCATCAAAGATCCCATGGACAGTCACACAAGACCCTCCCGACACCCTCCTCATTCAGCACTGAGTACTGTTCTGCTGGAGAGAGTGCACTGATGTAAAGGAACCTGAATATTCACACTGCTCCTGCCAGTGGCTCTGCAGCTCTGAGCTCATGTTAACTCCATCACTGCCTTGTATCAAAAATGCTTGGTTGCTGTTACACCAACATTACTGTGATACATGTTTCTCTCTACAAAGAAATTATCAATAGCTTGCTCTCTTGGCTATTTTTGATTTTGATAATGAAAATGATACATTTATGCAAAGAAGTGCCTTTTAGCGGAAGTCAAGGATTAACCATTTCCTCGACACAAACCTCTCCCTCTCCATGTACAGTAGCAACAGCAAAAAATGTGTAAATACCATGCAGGCAAGCAGATTGACTCTTAAAAGCCCCCAGATTCACTCAATTTCTCGCTTCAGGTCCTCATCCTCCTCTCCTTTCTCTAGCTATAGCCAGGTTGTGATTGCTACAAAAGATCTCCGTATAATAATGACATGGTGCCATTCTCTGCATAATGCCATGGGCTCTCAGGATGTGGATTGAATGACGCTAGGCCCACCAGATGTAAGTCGAATAAAGTTGGATGCAAATTTAGACGCCATTGTTAACAAACATAAATATACTACAGTTTCATCTGATTTACAGTGAGGGAAAAAAGTATTTGATCCCCTGCTGATTTTGTACGTTTGCCCACTGACAAAAACAATAATCAGTCTATAATTTAATGGTAGGTTTATTTTAACAGTAAGAGACAGAAATACAACAAAGAAATCCAGAAAAACACAGTTCAAAAAAGTTATAAATTGATTTGCATTTTAATGAGTGAAATAAGTATGTGATCCCCTATCAATCAGTAAGATTTCTGGCTCCCAGTTGTCTTCTATACAGGTAATAGCTGAGATTAGAAGCATTCTCTTAAGGTAATGCTCCTAATCTCAGCTTGTTACCTGTATAAAAGACACCTGTCCACAGAAGCAATCAATCAATCAGATTCCAAGCTCTCCACCATGGCCAAGACCAAAGAGCTGTCCAAGAATGTCAGGGACAAGATTGTAGGCTACAATGGGCTAGAATACCATTGCCAAACAGCTTGGTGAGAGAGTGACAACTGTTGGTGCTATTATTCAAAAATGGAAAAAAGACAAAATAACTGTCAATCTCCCTCGGTCTGGGGCTCAAAGCGAAAACTCACCTAATGGAGTTTTAATGATCATGAGAACGGTGAGGAATCAGCCCAGAACTACACAGGAGAATATTGTCAATGATCTCAAGGCAGCTGGGACCATAGTCACCAAGAAACCAATTTGTAACACACTACACCATGAAGGACTGAAATCCTGCAGTCCCCGCAAGGTCCCCCTGCTCAAGAAAGCACATGTACAGGCCCATCTGAAGTTTGCTAATGAACATCTGAAGGATTCAGAGGAGAACTGGGTGAAAGTGTTGTGGTTAGATGAGACCAAAATCAAGCTCTTTGGCATCAATCCAACTTGCCGTGCTTGGAGGAGGAGGAATGCTGCCTATGACCCCAAGAACACCATCCCCACCTTCAATAACGGAGGTGGAAACATTATGCTGTGGGGGTGTTTTTCTGCTAAGGGTACAGGACTACTTCACCACATCAAAGGGAAGATGGACAGGGCCATGTACAGTCAAATCTTGGGTGAGAACCTCCTCCACTCAGCCACGTTATTGAAAACGGGTCGTGGATGGGTAATCCAGCATGGCAATGACTCAAAACACACAGCCAAGGCAACAATGTAGTGGCTCAAGAAGAAGCACATTAAGGTCACAGAGTGGCCTTGCCAGTCTCCAGAACTTAATGCCATAGAAAATATGTGGAGGGAGCTGAAGGTTTGAGCTACAAAACATCACCCTCAAAACATAAATGACTTGGGGAGGATTTGTAAAAAGGAGTGGGAGAAAATCCCTCAAGAGAATTGTGCAAACCTGATGGCCAACTACAAGAAATGTCTGGCCTCTGTGATTGCCAACAAGGGTTTTGCCACCAAGTCATGTTTTGCGAAGGGGTCCAATACGTATTTCACTCTTTAAAATGCAAATCAGTTTATAACTTTTTGAATTGTGTTTTTCTAGATATTTTTGTTGTTATTATTTCTCTCACTGTTAAAATAAACCTGCCATTAAAATGATAGACTGATCATTTCTTTGTCAGTGGGAAAATGTACAAAATCAGCAGGGGATCAAATACTTTTTTCCCTCACTGTATATTTTACAATGCAGAAGATATGTAATGCAAGCTGAACAATTGGTTCATTTTAAGATAAACATCAATTATTCTACCTAAGGAAAGTTTTTTGGGTATCCTATTTTCCAGGAATTCTGCAATAATGGCTCCTTAACAATGTCTGAACTTTAACTAAATATTTATAAATCAAATGACAAACTTTTTTTCTGAGAGCATGATAATATAATGAGCAAGATGGAAAAAACATGTAAAATAATAAATCTAACGAGTGAAAACCTCAGCCTGGATAAAACTTGTGCAATGGGCTAAGAGATATTTTTATTCAGTATTGTATACAGAACTGCTGTTTTCTGCACACTTTGTCTGAACCGCCAGCTTAAGATGGTTTGAGCCTGTCTGTTCCTTGATTTGTAGTCTATTTTGACCAATTGTCAAGTTTTATGAACAAGGTTTTTTTAAGTTTTCTATTACAGACAGATGCCTTTACAATTCTGGTACAGCCTAGAATACATTGGTTCCCTCTTAAGTTATTACTGTATACTGTCTAGGTCATGAGACAGTAAAAAAGCTCATCACAATCATACTCCTTCACAGTTGGGATGAAGTTTTGTTAATATGGACTGCTTTGTTTTTTCCAAACATCTGAATACATTTACCAAAGAGCTTAACTTCTTTTAATAATACCATAAAAAATGTACTTGGCCTTAGCAATCTTAAGACAGTCTCCTATATTTTGGGGAGATCATCAGTAGATACTTAACTCCCTGCTGGAAAGAGAACTATCCGCACAAATAGAATTAGACAGAGTTCAAAGGGTTTCTGGCTGGAAAACACTGGGGGAAAACAGCCCAGGGGACACATTCTGCCAAAAGCATTTCATTGCACAAGAGGAACTTATCAGGAAAGCTTGTCAGAAAAAAGACAGTGGACTTTGAAACGACCTTTCTAGCCACACTCTCCAGATGTGCCAACCAGCTATTCTGCAGCCTGGCTGCTGGTGCCCCCAATAACTGGAGCACCATTTTCATCTGTGAATCTGTAACAACAGGAAGTAATTCCTCTTATGGTTGCAAGGCTAGCTACCTGCACTCTTTGAGTTCCTTGAAGTGGAAGTTGTATCCATCCCTGGCTGACTGAACTTCCAGAAGAAGCTACCAGCACCCAGACCCCAAAATGTCAGATGCCACAGTTTTGGATCAGCCCAAAGCGAAGGCTAGAGTGAACCCTCAAAAAAGCTGTATGTTCTGCACATCACTATGGTCATGAGTAAACTCCATTACTGTATATTGGAGAGAGTATCCTCAAAATCCTACCCTAGCTTGAGACTTTTAGACCCACAGACCCCATGTTTATATGTCACACTAAGGTTTGCTATTATCTATACCTCCCTATGGTTCAGTTAAACTCTGCTGTGGGCCCTCTGTAAACCTGTCAGCTAGACTTCCAAGTTGCTTCAGATGACCCTACACCCTGAAAATATGAGTCATTGTCTACACTACCTGCTACAGAGCCTACCTAGGCTACACCTTTTACCACAAACAGTATGCAGCAACAGACTTCCATTTTACCTTCTGTCACCCTTCTGCATACAGCAATATTTCCCTAGACTCCAAATAAAGAGAAGTAAACACTGTCATTTCACAACAGCCAATGTCAATTTCTGATCCAACTCATACATAAAGGGTTAATACTTCTTAAAGGCTCTATCAAACAGTGAGCCTTGTAAATTTGTCTATGCTCCAAAATTAGTTTGGCTTCCTTAAAGCTTGCTTTGACACTCTAACAGAATTCACTGAAGGACAGATCATAGGAGAAAGAGACTTCAGCATGGCTATTGATCCACTTCTAGCCTTGTCCCACAACACAGCCCATCTCTCCTATATGTATCTGTGATGAATCAAAAAGCTTACTTACCCAAGGGCCCAATAAATGCATGACACTTTGAACACAGAATAGGTGGTGACTACACCTTCTTCTCTGCCGCCCACCAATCCTGTTCAAGAATTGATTATTTGTGTAACAATCAGACCTTAACAAAGTCCATTCTGCACAAATTGATGTACTCACGGTTCGACTATGCTCTGGTCTTGAAAAAGATCATTCTGGGTGATGGAATTGGCTCAGAAATGAGGCCCTACTTCAAATACCTTCAACCAAAGATGCAGTCAAACAAGAACTGAAAAATGTCCTTGACAATCGAGCACCGGTTACCTCTTTTTAATAGTGTGGCTAGGAGTGTAGAGTGAGAGAAACACTTGCTGCAGCTGCTTTCTGTGGCTGCTGCCCTCCCTGCATTGCTGAGCTGCTGAACAGCTGTGACCATGAGAAGGTGGAGCTGCTAAGCAGGAAGATTTCAATGGACTGGGTCGGGCAGCACTGCGCTGTGGGAACTGTAGTCTAGAGGAGAAAGACTCCATTGTAATCAAAGTCTTTTTAACTGCATTTCCCAGAGAGAGATTGCCAGGAGAAATGGAAATAGCTGCATTTTCTCAGGCTGTATAAAACACAACTTCCTCTTGCTGTGAGGGGGACCGGAGAGAGTACATTGCAGTCCAATGTGCACTAACACTGCTGCATATCAGTGGCCTGAGTGGAATCTGAGTGCTGAGTTCTGGGTCACAAATAACCAGAGTCACCTAGGTGCAGAGCAGAGAGTGGACTAATTGTTGCATGTGACTGGATGGTGAACTGCAATATCGCTGGGAATTGGGAACAGCTGCTGTAGGGATTTACTATGTGCTGTTAGAGAGACTAAGCCCTTTAGGAACTGACCATAGAGCCATCTAGTAGCCTTATTGTTGCCTGTAGGCTTGACTGGGACTATTCTCATGTGCACTAACAGTAAAATTGGGCCCCAACGTTAGCTGGATGAAGAGTTAGGCTTAAAACTGCACTTTTACAACTGCTATACAGATTCCTTTACTTATTGCCATGGCTAAGAGGTACCTCTCAAGTGAAAATTTCACCATATCCTAGTGCACTCTAGACTAGGTATAGTATTAATAAATTTACATTGCGGTTAATGTGTATATGCACAGTTAATTGCAGACTTTGTTGATTTATGAGTTAATTCCAGTCTAGTGGTACATAACTCTATTCTATTCTAAATTACTTTGGCATAATGATTATACTGTCTAGCAGACTGCATCTAAACCTACCTTTTGAAAGCTCAAACCACCATTTACTCAAATCCATACAAATACATTGAGTTAATTTACAACTAAACAGTCTTGTGGTCTTGTGTCTATTTCCTGATACTAATTCACAGTCCAAGTCAAACGTATCCACACTTGTGTCCCTGTAAGTGCATGCAGTAATTTGCACTCAACCAGGTGTGCCAGAGGGGCTTAGGTTGTTCTTGGAGTCGAGGGACAGAACAGAGAATTCAAATTACCAAGTAGCTCTTCCGCCGGTTTATTTCAACAAGGCCAAATTATTGCTCAAGGCTTTAGATTTAAATGGGTTGGTTTACTAAAGGTTAATAGACTGTTCCATTTGCAAGGGAAGTTGCATCTTGCAAAGGGAATTTTCCCCAGAGCTTAAAGAATGAGATGAAGCTAACTGCTGACTTCCATCATCCAATCACTGGCAAGCAAAAAATGCTGCTTTTTATTTTTCTCTTATGTGATTGGTATTCTTTGCAAAGTGAATTTTCATCACATTCTGGCGAAAATGCCTCTGCAAAGTAAAAATGTACTTGCAAATTGAACAGCCTATTTGCCTTTAGTAAAAAAAAAAAACAAAGTGTCCAGGCCCAAGAAGAACTCCAAAACTATTGGCCCACATTACAAACTTGAAACTTTACATAAAAACACCCTTGCACAAGCTGCTGTAATGGGATTACAGATCCTGCATTCAAAGTGAAGAATATGAAAACAACTAGGTAGGGTGTTAATGATACTCCCGAGAGAGACTAAACTGTGGATCTTCAGTCCACAGATAACGAGCAAGGTCATATGGTTAACAAACCATAAGAGATACTACCAAATTCCTTCTATAACCTGCTCCCTCTTCCTAACTATGAGTCAAATAAGAATCCACTCCAAGACTTAGATTCTACCTGGCCAGTTAGGATATAGGATAAAGGTTTTTTGCATATCAGTATAAACTTCTATGTGTAATGTACTTTGGGTGTACCTTTATCCCTATTTTTTCTGTAATAGTTTAATTATTGTTAATTTTTATTTTAACGGTACCCCTTTGTGATGTACATTTAAAATCAGTTTTGTGACCTGAAAATAAAGTGTATAAAGGATAACATTCATATTTACTCAACAAGGGTGACTTTGTGTAAAAAATGATCAATTAACACATTCCACTGGGAAGTGTAAAAGCAGGGAAGCCCCTATATGTGTTATAATAGGAACAGTATCCAGGAAATTAATAATTTTACATAATAGCCATTATCTCTTTGTTTTTTTTTTTTTTTAATTACTAGAAAAACAAATACAAATTAGAATGCACAGGAACCAGTTAGGGACATATTCCTTTCAATACCACATCTAGCATATAAATGCATAGCTTTAAAAAGATACATCCAAGACCTTTATATATTATTCACCACTTAGCCAAGAAGATTAGCTGAGGAGAAAATTGCAAGAGAGAGACTTAGAAGATGTGATAAGACTTCAGTGTTGTATTAATGTGGCAATGTAACATGCTATACTGGAGGAGGCTACAAAAAACATAATTGACAGAAGAAAGAGTCAGTTCCGTTAACCAATGGACCATAGCGACCATACAACAATCTTCTTTCATGGTCATCAGTTTTCAAATTTAGTGAAAGACAACATTGTGATAGGTCACTGCACATCACTATTATTATTGATTAGCTACTTTTGTCATTGGAGTCTAAGAATTCTATATACAGTATGCTATAAAACAGATCTGTACAGCCTAACCCTTGCAGCAATTGTATTGTTCTTTTGACCAGAAGAAATTTTAAAATAACATACTCATACCTAAAAATTGAATTTGCATTTGAGGTTTAGGCAATAGATACTGTAAGTCCAGATCTGTCGCACTCTTAGTGTATTCATTGCCACATACTGTATATCCCTGTGTTGGAGTTCTCATTGATTGAAGTGGGACCTATCTCTACAGGGGCACCTTGATGTAGCAGTGTGCCTACCACACGTATTTGCAGATGTTTTTAATAGAGGTTCTGCCTAGATGCCCCTTACTGGCTAACAGGCTTGAGTGCTGGTTAATACTGTAGTTGTATTTGTTGTTTGCCCTGAATCACTGCACCTGTAGTCCTTTTTGGTTATAAATGGAACTAGATGTTAACATTTTCCTTTATGGCATAATAAATAACCAGTGTTTGTTGTGTGAGGAATGCAGTCAGAGGTAAAGCAGAAAAGGAAAAAATGCTGAAGCAAAGGAATAAAGCACAGGACTGAAAAAGATGACACTAAAGCCTGGACCAGTAAAAGGTAAAGGGAAATACCAAGGAGTACATTTTGGTGTCTGAAATTTCTGTTTGTGTTCAAACATGAAACATTCAGTATGGCATTGCAAAAGTTAATGCATTACCCCTGACTGTAGTCTAAGAACTGGCATTTCCTGTGAAGAAACAACCTCTCCCATAATACCTGGGTCCCTCAGTCTAACACTGGTGCAGGTGAGAGCTAAATAGTAATTTGACCTGACATAGTCATAAACAGGCAGAGCATTCACAGATAGATCACCATGCTGGAAGAGGAGTGTTTTCATCATATTAGAACTCCCACATTTATGATGCAATGGCAGGGCATGTATTGGACACTGCATGGCCCAGAAATTGCCTGTTTCTTTAGCAAATAGGGACAAGATACATATATGAATGGACAATTGAAATCGATCAGCCTTACCACTACAAACTGCAGCCACAACACGTGAGCTCATCATTACAAGATAAGGAAAATAATAAGCACAGTGAATATAGATATACGAATACCTAGTTAAAACAACAAAAACAGTTGAAGCCAATCAGGAGGGAGAATCTCGGACGGCTGAAACACTCGTGGCCATCGCTGGCCAGAGAGGGACCTCAGGTAAGATAAAAAACCTTCTGACATTACAACTCCTTTAAGACATTTATTCATATTCATATTGAAAAGATGATTCTCCCTACTCATTGGCTGCCACTGCTGTCATTCAAAGTCAGCTAGCCAATCAGGAAAGATAAGGGGTGAAGCTCTGTGTCTGAATGGACGCAAGGAGCTGTGACTCAGCTTAGGTGCCCCATAGCAAGCTGCTTACTGTGGGGGCACTGAATAGGAGGAAGGGGCCAGGAGCACAGAAGAAGGACCTGAGAAGAGGAGTATCCAGGCTGCTCTGTGCAAATCCACTACAACAGAGCAGGTAAGTATATGTTTGTTTATACATGTTTATTATTTTTATAGGAAAAAAAAAAGACTACAATCGCTTTAAGGTCAACCTCTAGCTTCAGATACCAGGATGAAATGTTAAAACTTCTGCTTAATTTAAGTGTATTTTGCCATTGGGAAGATTTCCTCTCATTTTTTATTTTTTTTTTGCTTTGCCAGGTGCCAGATAATGCCCAAACGTGCCAAAATAAAAAGCAGGGAAATTTCCTAGGGGCACCGACAGTGATAAAATACTTCTAGCAGAGTGGAAAAGGGTTAAAATCTCTGTCATATTTTAAATGATTTATGTGACCCCCCTTAGGGGGTATTTTCCCACACTTTTGTCCAGATGACAGGTGTTAGACAATGAACACAAGGTAAATTCCCCAAATTGGACACAACCAGGGCTTTTGGCCTTTGAGCAAAAAGACACACATCATGTAGTGTCCACAAGAATACTGGAACTGAACTGCTTACCCCAGGTGAGTATTTGGTGAAATTAGTATTTGTAGTCTATTCTTTTCATTTAAAGTATGTTTAAAGCCTAAATATTTTTTTTTTACTTTTGGGTAGATGAAATACTATGGGCCACTCGGGCAGCTAGTGAGCTTGTTTACTAGAACAGCTGTCTAGTGCTTTTTCCGGACTACTCCGTGGAGACTCAGAAGCTCCGAAGGTCATTCAACTCCATTAAAGCCGCACTGAGAGCCAAAGGGATTGAATATAGTATTTTGCTCCTGACTAAATTGTTGCATTGGGTATTTTGCCACCATTGGATGATGTAAAAGGCATTTTTAAATAAACACTCACTGAGTAAAAAGTAATTATTTAAAAGGTAGGCAGAAAGTTAAAAATAAACAGAGCTTTCTCTGTAGAAGGGTAAGTCATCAGAGTCAATAAGCAGAATCACCTTGTAAGACAGAAGCTAAGGGTAGCTATTTAGCCTCATACTACCAGCTTATGCAACATTCTGCCAGTTTTTCCATATACAGTTTTGCTTTCCTTCCCCCATGATGTATTATTAACACAGAACCACATTAACTACAATGAGTGTTTTAATATGACCACTGTTGTTTTGTTTTTGAATGGCTTTTCTGACATTTTGAAAAAATGTATAAAATTTGTCAAATTTATTTTTTTGAGCTCCAGTACTGTACCAATTTTCGTATATGGTTCTTCAGATTAAATTAACCACTTAAGCCCCGGAAGATTTTACCCCCTTCCTGACCAGGGCCTATTTTGCGATTCGGCACTGCGTGACTTTAATGGACAATTGCACGGTCGTGCGATGCTGTACCTAAACAAATCTGATGTCCTTTTTTTCCCACAAACAGAGCTTTCTTTTTGGTGGTATTTGATCACCTGTGCGATTTTTTGATCATGCGCTATAAACAAAAAAAGAGCTTCAATTTTGCAAAAATAACAATATTTTTCACATTTTTTTATATGAAATTCCCCAAAAAAAATGTAAAAATCAACATTTTTTAACATTTTAGGCCAATTTGTTTTATGCTACATATTTTTGGTAAAAAAAATCACAAAAAGCGTATTTTGATTGGTTTTATTAAAGTATTAAAATTATTGCGTTTACTAAGGGAAAGATTTTTGTCATTTCTGTTGTTTTTTTTTTTAACGCGTAATGGTGGCGATCTGCGATTTTTTTTGCGGGGCTGCGACATTGCAGCGGACAGATCGGACCCTTGACTGAAATTTTTGACACTTTTGGGGTTACCAGTGACATTACTACAGTAATCAGTGCTATACATTTGCACTGTTACTGCAAAATGACACTGGCAGTGAAGGGGTTAACTTTTTTTGAGAGGGAGGGGTTAAGTGTGTCCCTAGGAGCGTGATTCTAACTGTGATTGGATGTGGCTTGAGGTGTAAGAACAGTGATCAACGGTCCTACATAGCAGAACCGTATGATCACTATTCTTACACAGGGGAGAATGACAGGCGGCTTGTTTTCATTAGCCGCCTGCCTTTCTCCCGATGTAACGGACGATCGACAGTGCCTGCACACGCGCAGGGGGGGTCCGTGACCGAGCGGGAGCACACATCCGGCGGCACGCGCTCGCTCCCCAGAGCCTCACAGGCTAGTGACGTACCCCTACGTCACTTTGCCTGTGAGGGGCTGACTGCCGCTGTATATAGTCGGGCGGCACTCGGCAAGTGGTTAAAGGGATTGTAAAGGCAGAATGTTTTTTTTTTTTATCCTAATGCATTTCTATGTATTGAGATAAAAAAAACCTTCTGTGTGCAGCAGCTCCATTCAGCTCCCCTAATACTTACCTGAGCCCATCTTTATCCAGCAATGTTGCAGGAGTGTCTAAACTGCCTGGGATTCCCCTCCTCATTGGCTGAGACAGCAATCTGGCATGATTGGCTCCCGCTGCGGTCAATCAAAATCATTCAGCCAATCAGGAGAGAGAGGGGGTGGGGCCGGGTCTGAATGAACACAGAAGCTGTGATTCGCCTCGGGTGTCCCTGAAGCAAGCTGCTTGCTGTGGGGGCACCCAACAGGAGAGAGGGGCCAGGAGAGCGGAAGTGGGACCTGAGAACAGTAGAATCTGGACTTCCCTGTGCAAAGCCAAGTGCACAGAACAGGTAGGTATAACATGTTTGTTATTTTTTTTAAAAAACAAGACTTTACAATCACTTTAAATGTATTAATCTCTGCCTTGAGCTAACTGTTTTGTCTTTTCCACCTTCACACGGCCATCACATTCATTGGGCTAGACTTACAGAATACAGTAACTGTTTGGCTGATAGTTTTCCAGCCAGTTCAGTAATTTTTTTTTTTCTAAAGATGTTTGTTTTTAAGTTCTGCTAATTACTTATCAAACCTACACAATGGCCAGGATACAAAATTATAGGACATTTTTACACTTTACGTAGATTTCACAAAATACATACAACCCATACACACACTTATGAGATCACCCTCGCAACGCAAACAGAAACACTAGAGCGTATGTAGACTGCAAAGGTAAGAAAAAAATCACCAATTGGGATATCCATCTTCTCCAGACAGCTGAGTCAATTTATAAATCATCCTCATTGTACTTTCAGGCTTGCAGGTGGTTCAGCATGAACCTGTTGCCCTACTCTATTAGCAGTTAAGATTCAGGTATACAGATCCAGAAGGGGTGAAATACATGCACAGATTACCCCAGTCCCCCACTGAACTGATAGGCAGGAGTGCAATCTGGGAGTTTTTTCATTATACATGAGAATGCCTTTTAGATAGGCATGTGTGTGGATGGCTTTGTGTCACCCCAGGCAGCCCTTCTATGCAGAATCCAGCCCTGATCACCAGGACCAAAAGTCATGGAAACAACAAAGCTAATAGAGAACTTCCCTTCACAATGAAGAGATTTTTTTCTTTTCCTGCTTTTTTATTTTCCTGGGCATGTACTAAAGTGCAATCTTCCCAACAGGACAGGGACAAAAATACATAGCATCCTTATAGCCTCGTACACACGCACCGATTGTTGGCCGTGAATTTTCGGCCAACGTCCGATCGGCCGATTGTCGGCTTGTTAGTATGATGCTTCCGACAACCAACTGCGACTTTTTGGCCAAACAAAATCTGGTGTGCATGCTATAAAATTTTTGTTGGCCGTCAACAGAACAGCCGATTTTCCGTCAGTCAGTACAGATTTCGGCAGACAAAAATCAGATGAGCAAGACTGGGCATGCTCAGAGAAGAAAAAACACACGGAAAGTTAACCAGCACATGACATCACTTCTGAAGTTGGTTGTTGTTGGCCGACAAAATTCGTGTGCAGTCTAGGCACATTCCAACCAACACAACAACACTGGACAAAAGACGGCCGATCGGTCGGCCAACAATCGGTGCGTGTGTACGAGGCTTAACGGTCTCTATTCTACCCAAAATCAATCTAAAGTTTCGGCTTTAGATAAAGTTTACCAATGTTTTGGCAGTACTTTGCCCATTCTTTGCATAATTAGCTGCATTGTGGAATAACAATACCTGCTTATCTCACAGACTGGTAGATTGTAATAAATGTAAAAAGTACATTCCGTTTACAAATGTAAAAGATTACAAAAGAAAAAAAACAAGGATTATGAAACTTTGTAAATACTGCTTACACCTCTAGCATTTGACAAAGCACCCTGTTTGGCGATTCTTGTTTCAATCCAATTTTCCTAGTCATTCAAATAATTCAGTTTCAGTTGAGCGATTTTTTGAATTGTGTTAGTAGTGTTGACTGTACATTCCAGCAAATACTGTTTTAATGAGAAAAGGCCTCTATAAAAATGAGCGTGTTGTGGAGACCTGCTGTTCCCACGTCTACCCATCTTATTTCCTGAGGAGACTGCATTACAAGTAAACATACAAAATACTGCTGTGCCAGAAGCTGAAGCTACAACTCCAGATAATCCATGACATAAATTAATAAGTATGCAATGTGAATATCACTTTACCGTGTCTGATTTTTAATTTTGGATGCAGTCTTTACAAGAAAAAAACGAATCTCCCACAAAATCATCCAGAAATAGTGTGTGACTTCTGCCTTTGTCTTGTGAACACAACTAGCCAATGCATAAAATGCAGCTTGATCCAACAGCATGTTCTTCTATTTAGATATATGTGATTGCAGTCAACCAATGTATGCCAGCAACTGATTTATGTATTTTAAATAAAACATATAAAAGTGTCAAGGTTGTACCAAGTGAAAGTCTCAAGTGATGATAGTTTTGTTTTTCCTGCTGTGAGGCACTGCCTGGAAGGACTGCAGACTGCAGACATATGTCACATGTGGTTCCTCACCTATATGAGAAGCTCCGGGGTTTGTGTCTGCTATGGAGTAAACAAGCTTTCTTGTTTTCTTCACTCTTAGGCTGCATTCACATTATAGTGATTTGTGATCACGCACAAGACTGCACTGCATACATGCGTGTTTTTGCTCGATGTTGCGTCATGTGCAAAGGGCAGCCCATTCATTTTAATGGGCTGACCTAAGCTCAGCAAACACAGCAGCTCATTCACTCTTAGGTCTAATGCACACTGGACATTATAAAAAGGCCAGTAGCTTAGTAGTGAGTTTTTCAGCTTTTTTGCATTGGCGTTTTTCATTTTTTTTTCGTTTTTTCTAGCTAAAAATCACCTCTCTGCATTTTTCGTAACTCCAACTTTCCCACAATGCAATGCTTGCCAGAATTGCATCACATGGATGTTCACACCCATGAGATAAGATTTAGGGGCGGGGAAAAAAGGGTCCTACAACATTTTGGTGCAAATGTGGACCCTTTTTTCCCTGCATTAAAATCGCATCACATGGGTGTGAACACCCATGCAATGAGATTCTGTCAAGCTCACTGCATTCTCCATTCTGTTTTGGGGTGTCCTTCATGGAACATTAAGACCCCGTTCCCATCGGGCAGGTTTGACATGCAATCGCATGCCAAATCAGAGCCTATTACCAGCGACACCACTGTCCAAATTGGTGCAGCCCTGACTTTGCAGCACAGCACCTACAGTAAACCCCCCTCCATTGCGGGGGTTACGTTCCGGACCCAGCCGCGAAAAGTGAAAATCTGCGAAATAGAAAAACCCTATTAAAATGCATTGTAGGCATGTTTTTTTTACTGTCACTGTACGTGTAAAAGCATTTTAACCGCTTGCCGACTGCGCACAGTATATTTACAGCGGCAGTCAGCCCCGGCCAGGCAGAGTGACGTAGGTCTACGTCGCTCGCCTGTCACTCCTTCTAGAGCCAATAGCGGGCGGGCGCGCGCCGGCCGAGGCGCGCGCCCGCCTCGGCTCGTTCACGGAGGAGTGCGGGAGTGTGACTGGCGGACCCGATGTCCGCCGGTCACACTACGATCGTCGGTACAGCGGGAGAAAGGCAGAGCGGCTTATGTAAACAAGCCGCCTGTCAGTTCTCCCTGTGTAAAAATGAAGATCAGACGGTTCTACTATGTAGAACCGTTGATCTTTGTTTTTAGACCAATAGCAATGTCCCACTACAGTTAGAAGCACGCCCCTAGGACACACTTAACCCCTCCCTGTCCAATACTGTTAACCCCTTCCCTGCCAGTGTCATTTTTGCAGTAACAGTGCATATATATAGCACTGATTACTGCAGTAATGTCACTGGTACCCCCAAAAGTGTCAAAAATGTCAGTCAAGGGTCCGATCTGTCCGCCGCAATGTCGCAGTACCGCAAAAAAAATCGCAGATCGCCGCCATTATTCGTTAAAAAAAAAAAACACCAAAAATGACAAAAATCTTTCCCTTTGTTAGTAAACGCGATAACTTTTGCGCAAACCAATCAAAATACGCTTTTTGCGATTTTTTTTACCAAACATAGGTAGCGTAAAACAAATTGGCCAAAAATGTTAAAAAATTTAGATTTTTACATTTTTTGGGGGGGGAATTTCATATAAAAAAAAGTGAAAAATATTGTTATTTTTGCAAAAATTATGCTCTTTTTTTGCTTATAGCGCGTGATCAAAAAATCGCACAGGTGATCAAATACCACCAAATAAAAGCTCTGTTTGTGGGAAAAAAAGGACGTGAAATTCGTTTAGGTACAGCGTTGCACGACCGCGCAATTGTCCGTTAAAGTCACGCAGTAAAAAATCGCAAAAAAACCCCTGGTCAGGAAGGGGGTAAAATCTTCCGGGGCTTAAGTGGTTAAGGTCTTTAAACACACTTTTAAAACAATAGAAACTCATTTAAACACATAAAAGATACTGAGAGACATAGCAAGAACTATGGAAAACACAAAAATATTTCATTTTTAATGATTTATATAGTAAAATAACATTACAAAAAAAAAACCGCAATATCCCGGGACCGCAAAAACTGAACCGCGATGGAGCGGGGGTTTACTGTATTCCCATAAGTAGTTTCTTCACTATTTTTGGCGACTTCAGGGTGATTTCAATAGACATCTGTGCATTAACCCATAAAGATGTCTGTCAAAGCCCCCAAAGTCGCACTGACATGCAAGTTTGAAATTGTGCGCATTCAGCTTAATGATTTCAAACCCGCCCTCAATTTGAACCGGTGCTGTTGTCGGCAATAGGCTCCGATTTGACATGACAAATAGCATGCCAAATCGGCACAATTTCATGAACGATACCCCAAAACAGATTGCAAAATGAAGTGCCCTTACCAGAATCGCATCGCATGGGTGTTCTGTCTATTAGAATCTGAAAAAGACTTGAGACTGGGGCGGAGGTTCACCTTCCATTAGGACAATGAACCTAAACATACAGCCAGAGCTACAATGGAATGGTTTAGATCAAAGCATATTCATGTGTTAGAATGGCCCAGTCAAAGTCCAGACCTAAATCCAAGTGAGAATCTGTGGCAAGACTTTAAAATTGCTGTTCACACGCTCTCCATCCAATCTGACAGAGCTTGAGCTATTTTGCAAAGAAGAAGAAGCCAAAATTTCACTCTCTAGATGTGCAAAGCTGGTAGAGACATACCCAAAAAGACTTGCAGCTGTAATTGCAGCAAAAGTATTGAATACAAAAGCAAACCACATTTTTCACATATTTATTTGTAAAAAATGTTGAAAATAATTTATCATTTTCTTTCCACTTCACAATTATGTGCCACTTTGTGTTGGTCTATCACGTAAAAATCCCAATAAAATACATTTATGTTTTTGGTTGTAACATGACAAAATATGATAAATTTCAAAGGGGATGAGTACTTTTTGTAAAGCACTGTAGTACAGCAGCTCCAACCAGAGTTTTTTTATTTCATTCAGCCCCCTGGGTTGAACAAAAGAAAAACAAAATAGCAGTGTGTCCTGGGCTTGAGGACCATTAGAAATGTGGTGTTTCCACTAGATTCTCTTAGGTGGTAGTCCTCATCTTACTACAATATAAATCAGTGATTTGATTAGTTGTCTGTCTTTTTCTATACACACCACCATCCTCAGGCTCCATTTGCACCTGGGCGTTTTGGGATCGTGGCAAAATTGCTGAGATGCTGCCCACGATCTCAAAACACATGCAAACGCAAAACGTCGCTTCAGGTGCCATTATTTTTAATGCCACCTAAAACATGGTGTTGTTTTGCCATGATTTATCAACAAACTTCACAAGATGCGATTTACTGTGAGAAAACACACGGCAAAACCGCACCACGTTTTTGGTGGCATTGAAAATAATGGAACTCGAACTTGTGTTTTGCGATTGTAGTGCATTTTGAGATCGGGAGCAGAATCACAGCAATTCTGCCACGATCCCAAAACGCCCAGGTGTGAATGGAGCCTAAATGGCAAAATCTAGGAGTTTGTACTTTGGAGAATAATGGCTGCCAAAATGCATAATCGTTAGTCATTTGCATAAAGGCTTGTGCTTATTGCCTAAAATATATGTCCTACCATCATTTTTTTTTTTTTTTTGGCTTTAGGTAAAGGGGAAAGGATTAAAATCCTTGTTGGGTTTTTACTGGTAATCAGGGCTCTTGTATGGTGAGCTCATCGTTTATCGACAGAAAATGAGGCAAAATCTCATGGAAATCAGAAACTATCCAACTTCTAATTCTTCTAAGTTCTAACTCTTCCCCACTTTTTTCAAAACTACAGTAAAAAGAAAAAAAAAAAATGTCTGGAGCATTAATAATTCCTAATTTGAGTGTTACTAGGGTGTGTCAAGGGTCGATAGAATGACCTGTAGAGTATTTAGAGGTTTACTTTTCATAGGCAGAGCAACTAAACTTGTTATCATTTAACAGCAGTGGTATTCCTGTATTCTAGTGTGATGGACAGTTCTCGTCATCTGTGGATTTGACTGTGGATAGATAGCACTGGGATTTCTGCAAATCATAGGCTTTAACAAACCTTTCTAAATTCTGCTAAAAAAACAAACCATTTTCCGAGAGGAGTTTCTAAATTTAGTCGCTAGAAAAATGCCTTTTAGTGTTTCAATTATTTTAAAAGTCAAAGTGTTTTAAAGTGATCAATTTAAAAGAAAATGACTGTAATAGTCCACAACCAGAACATTGCTTGTACTATCTAGCAATTAAGGATGACATGGCTGTGTTGGTATTGCATGTGGCATCTTATATACCTTGGCATTAGGGGGACATGATGGATGTTTGAGCACCGTTTCCCCAATATGAGCATTATTTGAGGGACCGTAGAACATATCCAAGGTTCAATCTCAGTTTGTATGTTTCCTTTGTTTATATGTCTTTATTTATGTTTCTCCACTTTACTGTTAAGGCTTGTACACACTATAAGGGTCCTTTCACACAGGCTTTCCGATCAGGTCCGCCTGTCAGTTTTTCAGGGGGACCTGATCGGATGCTCCATGCACCCTATGGAGCAGCGGATGTTAGCAGTGACATGTCCACTGACACCCGCTGCGATCCGATCCGATCCTGTCCGTGAAATCCAGACTGATGGAAACCCTATTTTCCATCGGTCTGGAGGAATGGATCGGATAGGATCGGATGAAAACGGACAGGTAGTCCGTTTTCATCCAATCTCCCATAGAGGAGAGCGGAGATCGGAGATTTGACAGGTCCGTCTCAGCAGAGTGAGCGGGGATCGGTGGATCGATCCCCACTGAGCAAAACGGAGTCCGCCTGGCGGAAAGCCCGTGTGAAAGGACCCTAAGAAAATCGGGCAAACATTTTCTTCCTTAGGAACATTTGTACGATTTTCTGATAGTGTTTACACAACTTTCAACAGCCGATTACGACCTTCTGAATGAAAATTTACAAAGAGACAAACTACAATAATTTTCTCGTACTGGAACAGAACAAACAATTTTAATTTAATGTGTACCCTTTTCGTACTATTTTCATTCTAGAAAAATCAGAAAAGAAAGACTGCACATCAGAAACAATAACTAACAAAAAAAAAGCCTTTGTCGCACAAGATTGTTTGTAAATTATTTCCTTCCTCAGTTCTGACTTGCTGTGAAATGAGGAAAATTGGAAAATCGTTCGCCCGATTTTCTTTTAGTATGTACCCCACACAGAGCTGTTCGGAAAAGGTAACGTTACCAGGAGTTTGGACAAACTGTAACACTATCAAGGGTGTTTCATATGTTTTCTTGTGTTCACATGGTTTATAATAGCTTACTGTAATTTTCCAAGCACACATGGCAGTGTTGTAAGTTGTCTTTTACTAGACAGCTTGGTCTGTATGTAAAATCAGAAAAGAATACAGTATAATTAAAGATGTGTACAATAAAGAATAGTTCAAATATAAACCAGTCTCATTACACATATACTGTACTTATCAGAATTGTTTTTACAATTGTGGTCCTTTTAGAAAGATGCAAACCTGTGACAAAACAATGAAGGCAAAAGAGGTTTTATGTGAGGCCGCTAACATGTGAGGCGGCTGGATGTGCAGTATAAACGGTATGTAGCTGAGCCTACATACAGCATACCGAACTGTGTTCTGAGTTCTGAGTCTCATACCTGGAGTCCATCACAGCCACAATCAGCCATTCAGAGTAAGCAATGTATTCCATCAATGAATACAAAGCTTCCTCTGATTGGCTGAGTCAGAGAAGCGGACTGATGATGTCACAACCTGTGACTTAGTCAATCAGAGGAAGCTTTGTATTCATTGATGGAATTCACAGCTTTCCTTGATTGGCTGAGCGCCGCTGTGATAGACTCTACAGTGTTCCAAGTATGAGACTGGAAGTCTTGGCTTGAACCTGGAACACAGCGCAGTATGCTGTATGTAGCTGAAGCTACATACAGTTTATACCGCACATCCAGCAGCCTCACATGTTACTGAGCTGGCCCAAACAAACTTTGTAAAGTATGTCAAAAGATGGAGTTGAGCTTAAAATTATAAATGTGTACTGGACAAAATCTTGAGTTGTGGTGCTCTGATTCTTTTATATAGACTTTCAGATTGCTCTGAGGATCTCCAGGAGCACCCTGGCTAATGGAAAGCAGTCTCCAAGGCTTGGAATTATACCCATAAAAACTCATGCACATCCGGGGCCAACGCCATACCAACGCAGTTTCTTTTTTTTTTTTTTTACCAATGCAGGATTGTTAATATGCAGCTTCTGAAACAAGCAATATAGTTTTTTTTATACTACACATAGCATTAGCATGGCCTAATTTTGCCTTCTCATGCCTTAAATTTGGCATATTAAAGTGTTAGTATACCCAGGACCCTGCATAGTTCTATCAGTTTGAATTCTATCAATGTCCAGCATTGGTAAAGCTTGTAGAAGGAGTTTTCAATCTCCTCTGACTGTCCCATGAGGCTACATGACCCCTAACCCTATGTCTGGCTGATCACATGCACCCTCCCAAAAAAAAAACAAAAAAAAACCCTCACTAGTAATACACAAACTGAGCACGTGCAGAGTGCCCCCAAGGCTTTGTTCTATCAACAGATGAAATGACAGTAAATGAAGGGGGAGGATCAGAGAAGACAGGATCAAACAGCCTTTTTACACAATGCTAAGGATTCATACCTTAGGTTCCACAGTATAACAAGCATGTTTGACTGCATATACGGATTAATTTTACGCTTGTGAGTTTAGTAACACTTTAAGATTTAAAAGTCTAGCCCATAGAGAGCCAAGTACTTCTCTGGTCAAAATAAGTTAGAACAGCTATCATCTAATATCTGTGGACATTTAAATCCAATTCTATTTGGTGGAATCTGTTTATGTGCATGTGATTCTATCTGAGCAAATATAATAGGTATTGTCCTACAAATGCAGAGCTCTACACGGTAGACAAGACTTTTTGTGAACACACATATCATAAACTGTTGCAGAATCTGAGAACTTCCGATAAAATAATTTGACATTCTGCTCATGGAAGGACATAAAACAGCAGCAAACCGGCATTGACCATCTAGATATTGATCACACAAGCTAGAAGATCACTGGCCGAATCCCTGTAGTTTTCTGTTGAAATGAAATTATCCGTTACCACGTACAGACCCTCCAACATGACCCCCTCCAGCGTGTACAGAACACTCTGCTGCTGATCATCTCTCCGCTTTGCTGATTACACTCACCTGACATTTAAGCAAAGCAAACTCTTCAGAAGAGTTAATTGACTAAGCTAAGGAAATTGTAATCAGAAAGAGAGATGATCTGAAGCTGGCTGTTTGTTCCTACTGGGATGGGTCATGAATCATATAGGATATGCACTTGTATTATGGACAGATCATCTTACATGCCTGTCACATAATAAAGTCATTATTCCTAATAGAAAATCAGAAGCTGTCAAGTATGAGAATTTTTATTACAGTCACAGAAATAGAAATATAAGAAGTGATTAGATGTAAAGCAAGACATAATCTAACTGCATGATGACGTGACAAGATTTGCAGAACAATGCATTATTTTAAAGTTTTTTTTTGTTTAAAAATAACAAATGTTATACTTACCTGCTCTGTGTAATAGTTTTGCACAGAGCAACCCCGATTCTCCTCTTCTCAGGTCTCTCACCAGCACTCCTGGCCCCTCCCTCCTGCTGAGTGCCCCCACAGCAAGCAGCTTACTATGGGGGCACCTGAGCTGCTGCTCTGTGTGTTTATTCAGACACGGAGCCAAGGCTCAGCCCTGCCCCCTCTCTCTCCTCATTGGCTCACTGATTTTATTTTACAGCAGTGAGAGTGAATGGCGCCCGCTGGTGTGTCTCAGCCAATCAGGAAGGAGAGTCTCAGACAGCCAATTCTCTTGTGCAACATTGCTGTATCGAGATTGGGATAAGGTAAGTATTACGGGGGCTGAGGGGGGCTGCTGCACACAGAATTTTGTAAAGTCATAAGGTTTTTATATCTTAATGCATTCTATGCATTAAGATAAAAAACCTTCTGTGTGCAGCAGCTTCTCTCGGCCCCCTAACACCTTCTCTGTCCAGCGATGTCCACGAGTGTCTCAGCTGTTCGAGATTCTCCCTCCTGCGTGGCTGAGACAGCAGTGTGGTGCCATTGGCTCCCTCTACTGTCAATCAAAGTCAGTCAGCCAATCAGGAGAGAGGGGGTGGGGCCAGGGTCACGGCTCCATGTCTGAATGAACATAGAGAGCTGTGATGCAGCTCGGATGCCCCCCATAGCACGCTGCTTGCTGTGGGGGCACTAAACAGGAGGGAGGATCACAGAAGAGGGACCTGAGAAAAGGAGGATCCAGGCTGCTCTTTGCAAAACTATTACACAGAGCAGGTAAGTATAACATGTTTGTTATTCTTTCAGGGAAAAAAACGAGACTTTACAATCACTTTAATGCATAGAATGCATCAAGATAAAAACCATTTGCCTTTAGAACCACTTTAACTCTAAATGAAAGACATAAATTAATCCACCTCTGTATTTGTTAATACATCACTAAATGTATTTTTTCTATTTCCAGCAGTAAAAGGACCTGAATAGGATTTGGCTTCAGCCTCTTGTAGTCTCTGTCCTGCAGAACTAGTAAGGAATATGCTGGTTTAGAAGATAGAGCAAAGTGACAATGTTGTTTCTTCTTTTATTGTCTAGTCACAGACTGGGGTAGAACAAGACCTGTATGCAGCGCTGCATCTTGGCCTAGGCCGACAAGGCCCAGGCCTAGGGTGGCACCAAAAGATGCCCCTGCGTCTTATGGGGTGGTCCAGGTTGGGAGGAACCCTGGCGCCCCCATAAAGAGACCACATTGCTACCCTTATGATAATACTCGCCGTTGACTGGCTTGACCAGGTCCTCCCACCTCACTGCAACAGAGCCTATGGTCACGTGTACAGCTTGACAGGGGACCACAATATGCATACATGCAAATTATGTGGCAGCAGCAGTGAAGCATTTTCAACACGACCTAAAAATCATCAAAGGGCAGCAGGCGAGCAGAGGCATGCCCTGTAAGGTCTCCCTGCCCTACTCCTTTCAGAGCTGCAGAAATTTTGTGTGTGTGCATGCCACCCAGACAGCGCTCTGTGCTTCATACATGGAGGATCAGTGTATGTATAATACATGGGGGAGTCAGTCAGTAAATATATAATACATGGGGGGTCAGTGTATATATCATACATGGGGGACATTGTATACATCATACATGGAGGTCAGTGTATATATAATACAATGGGGATCACTGTATATATAATACAATGAGGGTCAGTGTATACATATTGCATGGGGGTCAGTGTATAAGTAATATATTGATGGCCAGTGTGTATATATATAATATATTGGGGGTCAGTGTACATATAATACATGGGGTGATGGGGGATCAGTGTATATATAACACATAGGGGTCAGTGTATATATAATATATGGGGTCAGCGTATATATATATAATACAATGGGGGTCAATGTGTATATATAATACAATGGGGGGTCAGTGTATACATATTGCATGGGGGTCAGTGTATATATAATATATGGGTGGGGTGGCCAGTGTGTATATATAATATATTGGGGGTCAGTGTATATATAATACATGGGGTGATGGAGGGGATCAGTGTACAAACCCGATTCCAAAAAAGTTGGGACACTGTACAAATTGTGAATAAAAACAGAATGCAATGATGTGAAAGTTTCAAATTTCAATATTTTATTCAGAATACAACATAGATGACACATCAAATGTTTAAACTTAGAAAATTTATAATTTTAAGGGAAAAATAAAATTATTTAAAATTTTATGGCATCAACACATCTCAAAAAAGTTGGGACAAGGCCATGTTTACCACTGTGTGGCATCCCCTCTTTATTTTATAACAGTCTGCAAACATCTGGGGACTGAGGAGACAAGTTGCCTAAATTTAGGAATAGGAATGTTGTCCCATTCTTGTCTAATACAGGCTTCTAGTTGCTCAACTGTCTTAGGTCTTCTTTGTGGTATCTTCCTCTTTATGAGGAATTTTTCTATGGGTGAAAGATCTGGACTGCAGGCTGGCCATTTCAGTACCCGGATCCTTCTTCTACGCACCCATGATGTTGTAATTGATGCAGTATGTGGTCTGGCATTGTCATGTTGGAAAATGCAAGGTCTTCCCTGCAAGAGACAACATCTGGATGGGAGCATATGTTGTTCTAGAACTTGGATATACCTTTCAGCATTGATGGTGCCTTTCCAGATGTGTAAGCTGCCCATGCCACACGCACTCATGCAACCCCATACCATCAGAGATGCAGCTTTATGAACTGAGCGCTGAGAACAACTTGGGTTGTCCTTGTCCTCTTTAGTCCGGATGACATGGCGTCCCAGTTTTCCAAAAAGAACTTCAAATTCTGATTCGTCTGACCACAGAACAGTTTTCCACTTTGCCACAGTCCATTTTAAATGAGCCTTGGCCCAGAGAAAACACCTGCACTTCTGGATCATGTTTAGATATGGCTTCTTTTTTGGCCTATAGAGTTTTAGCTGGCAACAGTGAATGGCACGGGGGATTGTGTTCACTGACAATGTTTTCTGGAAGTATTCCTGAGCCCATGTTGTGATTTCCATTACAGTAGCATTCCTTTATGTGATGCAGTGCCGTCTAAGGGCCCAAAGATCACAGGCATCCAGTATGGTTTTCCGGCCTTGACCCTTACACACACAGATTGTTCCAGATTCTCGGAATCTTTGGATGATATTATGCACTGTAGATGATGACAACTTCAAACTCTTTGCAACTCCTTTCTGATATTGCTCCACTATTTTCCCCCCACAGCATTGGGGGAATTGGTGATCCTCTGCCCATCTTGACTTCTGAGAGACACTGCCACTCTGAGAGGCTGTTTGTATACCCAATCATGTTGCCAATTGTCCTAATAGGTTGCAAATTGGTCCTCCAGCTGTTTCTTATATGTACATTTAACTTTTCCGGCCTCTTTTTGCTACCTGTCCCAACTTTTTTGGAATGTGTAGCTCTCTCTGTGTAGCTGAAATCCAAAATGAGCCAATATTTGGCATGACATTTCAAAATGTCTCACTTTCAAAATTTGATATGTTATCTATATTATATTGTAAATAAAATATAAGTTTATGAGATTTGTAAATTAGTCCATTCTTTTTTTACTCACAATTTGTACAGTGTCCCAACCTTTTTGGAATCGGGTTTGTATATATAACACATAGGGGTCAGTGTATATATAATATATGGAGTCAGTGTATATTTAATACATGGGGGTCAGTGTATATATAATACATGGGGTGATGGGGAGGCAGTGTACAATTAATGGGGGGTCAGAGGGCTGTCCACCAGTCTGCCTGCCTGCAAGGAGAACTAGGGGCTTCAATAATAATAATGAAGGGGTGGATCCTAAACAGGAAGGGGTGGGACAAATTTAGATGGTGTCCCCTGATTTTATTCTTGCCTAGGGCAACACAAAACCAAAATACACCACTGCCTGTACGTGTTACTTAAACCTAAATGTGGGGCACAACGTTTTTTATTTAATTATACTTAACAACCAAAAACTATTTAAATCTACTTTTTGTGCATCAAATGCCTTTGCAATCCTGGCTATTGCTTTGTAAAAAAATAGTGGTGACATTACCATTGGGCTGCACAATGCCTGTGCAGAGAGCAGAGATATGAGAGAGACCTAGCAATTGCACCTACTACATAAAGGCCGCCTGCTGAAAACCACAGGGGGCATACACAATACCAGTCACCTTGTACAAAAAGAGGGAGTGGCAGTACATGGTCTTTTAGAAGGAAGCTCTTGGACACAGTCAAAGCGCAAAAGTTCTTTCAAGCTAGCTTATTGAACAAATACATAATGGACACCAATCAGAGGCGGCTCTAGGCTTTGTGAGACCCTAGGCAGAATTTAGACATGAGCCCCCACTCACCCCCTTTGCAGAGGTTAAGGAAGAACCCCGAGGCCGAGCATCTAATTACTGCTGCTTGTGTGGGTGGGATGTGTACTGCGGAAATCACATGGGATGAATAGGGGAGGGGCAAGCACAGGTGGAGAGGGCAGGAGGAGGAGCAGAAGCAGCTCCCTCTCCTCCCCCGTCTGTGGTCTGTGAGGGAGGGGTAAGGGTCAGCACTGCGGCTCCAGTATTTGGCTGTGATCCGGAGATGTCAGTGAGCTCCCATTCCTCAGTGAGCTGCTCCTGATCACAGCCCCAAATCGTAGCGGATTCTCCTGCTAACAGACCGGCCGGGACTTGGAGTCGGTACTGTGCTGATGGCAGGGAGATCCCTGCTGCCAGCCTCAGAGGCGGCTCTGTAACTCTGCAAATTAGGTGGCCGCGAGGCCCCTGTGAGTGCGAGGCCTTAGGCGACCGCCTAATTTGCCTAATTAGAGAGCCACCTCTGACACCAATGAATGGAACCCACATGGCTCTTGTATTTTTTCAATATTTGTTTAGCCTGGAATTTAACCACAGCGGAGTTAAAATCTGATCTCCTGCCCTGCTAGATAGGGCTATACAGTGGGGCAGAGCTGTGTAAGTCTTAGTATTGGATGGACAGATATGTATATGTACTATATGTATTTCATTAGTGTATTTAACTGTAAAAAAAAAAAAAAAAAACTGTTAGATTCAAGTGACAACCCAACACATGGCTCAGTCACTGACTTCTATATAAATTTGACCACATCTGTAATAACATTTGCTCATTCAATATGAACGTCTCCATTAGAGCTACGTCTGCCTGTTGTGTACCATACCTACATTCAGATAAATGATCTATGTAATGTATCTTAGCTAAAAGCAATATCACAGCATTCCCCATAACAGAAGGAACCTCTGATTTAAAACATGAAGCCAAAAGGCACGGCATTTCCATAAATAAAGTCGCAGGTCTTTTTGGCCTGGGGTAAAATATCTTCCAGTCGAAATCATAAGATCAATATTTCAAAGCTATACGCTTTTCATTTTAAACAATACTCGTTTGGAATGCTAAATGGCAGAACACGGCTGTCTATCCCTGTTCAGAACTAAAGCTGGCACAAAATCCCACACCTCTTGGGAGCTAATTAGTACTGTAACACTTGCTAAGAAATTACAAATCTACAGCTACAACGTACGTTGTAAATTCTATCAAAATAAAAGCTGGTAGAAAGCTAAGTGCTCCATTTATGGCTTAAAATGTTTCTATTTTATTTGTGAAGGCTTCTTAATAAAGGCATAGTCCACCTTTCATAAACATTGTTTAAATGCACAAAAACTGGAAAAATAAAAAATGTGCATTAACAACATTTTTTGCATTGAGAACAGCAGTGCAATGTTCATTGAATTGTAGGTGCAATGCATGTGCTCTAACCAAGTTTTCCCTTAGGATTGTACAGAGGTTATCAACAGTTAAGAGAATCCCATACATTCCATTTGGCATGGAAAGCTGGCATGGAACCTTGTAGAGAGTGTAACACCTTGCCTACCAAAAAGTCTATGCTGTTAACAGACAGGATCTAATATACTCAAGCTGCTTCCACATTGTTTCAAGATTTATTTTGCAACACTCCTCATAATTTTGTTCATACCCGGGTTTCTTAGACCCTTTGTACTTTTCTTTCAAATACTCTAAATTTTGTTGTTCCGTATAGGCGCTTTTCCACTGCATGGAACCGTACCGGTTCGGCACGCTTTTGTGCTTTTCCACTGCGGTACCGCATGGTATAGGGTCGGAACGGTTCGGTACGGTACAGTATAGGTTTGCTTTTCCACTGCATGGAACCGAACGGTACGGTACGGTACGGCTCTGAAAAAACAGTACCTACTCGATTGTGGTTCCAACAGGTACCAAACTGGTACCATATCCCACAATCCTTTGCATGCAGTCACTACTAGCCACTGATTGGTCAGAGAATCACACCCACCCCGTTGTTATCCCACCCACTTAACTTTAGTACTACTTTAGTGGAAAAGCAAACCTATACCGTACCGTAACGAACCGTTCCGACACTATACCATGCGGTACCGCAGTGGAAAAGCAAACCGGGCCAAGCAGGGCCGAGTAGAGCCGAGCCGGTACTAGCCGGTACTTGCAGTGGAAAAGTGCCATATATTGCACTGTTACCACATTGATCTTTATACTGTTGTACTGATCTGTATTTTATTTTTGTATGACTTTCTAATAAAATATTTTGTAAACAAAGGATTGTACAGAGGTGCGGACCTGGCTGGAGGAAGTGGTGCTCAACTACAACAATGAAGGAACAGGGACCACCGGAGTGCTTTCAACTTTTCAAGTTACAACTTTGCAGTGATTTTGTAGTAAATGAATGTAAATAATAAATAGGTGTTCCAGTTGTTTTTGTGTTTATTAAAAGTCAGCAGCTACATAAAGTGTAGCTACTGATTTTTAATAAACACACACTCACCTGTCCCACAACCCAGCGATGCGGCCGCCCGAACCCTCAGTTCTCTCCCTCGCCTCTCTCTGGCGCTGGCATCACAAGTGTGGGCACCCGGCCGTGACAGCTTGCGGCTTCACAGCCGGGTGCGCACTGCGCATGCGCGAGTCACGCTGCACCTCCCCAATGGCCATGACGTGTCCCAGAAGATTGCAGGGAGGGAGGTGGGGTTGGAGAACTTCCACTCCAGTCGCCTAGGCATCCCGAGCAGAAGTGGGAGCTGGGGGCCTGACAAAACTAGGTACCCGCCCCCATCAAAAAAAAAAACAACATTCTAGATTGTAAGCTCTAACGAGCAGGGCCCTCTGATTTTCTCCTGTATTGAATTGTATTGTAACTGTATTGTCTTCCCCCACATTGTAAAGCGCTGCACTGTTGGCGCTATATAAATCCTGTATAATAATAATAATAATAACATGCCAAATGTGGCATGTAAGGAGGTGAGGAGTCCTTAAAGCGGAACTTCTGCTTTTGGGTGGAACTTCGCTTTAATAAAGCACAGCCAATATAGAGTCAAAACACATTCTCCTGAAGGACTATTTAGAGGATGGGGGTGTAAGGTTTGAGGATGGGACCATGTTTCATGTAACACACTAAGTAGGAGCATGCCATGAAACACGGTCTAAAAGTAGACTCCTATAATCTTAGACTTCTACTATACATATTTTAGGTTTGTACTTTAATGATTTAATGTGCTACTCATGAATTTTTCTTGAGGTGAACAAAAACCTTAGTGATTTTTGACAACCTCTTATATGTGTAGAAATTTTTAGACACATTTGATGTTGTTGTTCATTTGTATTTAAATTGAATCTAATTGGCATATATAATTATTATTTGTTTTTAACTAAATAGATGCATTGATTTCATTTTCTGATTCCCACATTCATCCAGGTCCTCATGTGCTAGGTACAGTTTATAATGAATTAATGTTATTCTAAATATTAATTTTTATATATTTAAAGGGGGTTTTTTATATATATATATATATATATATATATATATATATATATATATATATAAATATATATATATACATACCTGCTCTGTGCAATCGATTTGCACAGAGCAGCCCCAATCCTCTTCTTCTGGGGTGCCCCACCGTTACTCCAGGCCCCTCCTCTTCATCCGGTGCCCCTACGGAAAGTCGCTTTCCCTGAGGGTCCCCATGTAGGCTCGCTCCTGAGTCCTGCCCAAAAAAACTGACAGGCGGACCTGATCAGAAAGCCTGTGTGAAAGGGGCCCCTTTCACACGGGCTTTCCGATCAGGTCCATCTGTCAGTTTTTCAGGCGGACCTGATTGGATTCTCCATTCACCTCTATGGGGCAGCGGATGTCAGCGGTGACATGTCCGCTGACACCCCCTGCTATCAAATCCGATCATGTCCATGAAATCCAGACGGATGGTAACCCTATTTTCCATCCATCTGGAGGATCGGATCGGATTGGATTAGATGAAAGGGGACAAGCAGTCCGTTTTCATCAGATCTCCCATAGAGGAGAGCAGGGATCTGACAGGTCTGTCTCTGCACAGTGAGTGGAGACGGATCTGTCATCCGCCTGCTCAGCGAGGATCAGCGGATCGATCCCCCGCTGAGCAAAACTGAGTCTGCCGGGCAGAACGCCCGTGTGAAAGGACCCTTACAGAATAAGGGGCTTCCACATATAATGTCTCTATTTGTGAAGGTTTTTGGAAATCTATGCTATGAGCAGTAGTTATTGGTGACCACAGAGGTGAATAAGGGTCTATTGATTTGGGATTCATTGTGTGACAACTGTTAATTTAACACAGCCACATGATAGATGCATTAATACCTAAGTCTACAAACCCTTGGGGATTTGTGCAAGTTTTTGCCACTGTTCCATTTCTTTTTTTTTTTTTCTTAATTTATTTTATGAAGACATTTCCTTAGCAGGAGAAATCGTGAATAGGAGCAGTGATCCGTGTTTTCAAACTAGAGTCAAACAATCACATTTGCTCTGCATGGTGCTAAAGCTGGACTGCGCTGGCTGAAATAAAGAACAATGTCAATAATGAGAAATCAAAAAGGACTCTATTATCATCAACAGACAAAGCGTTATTCAGACATCTCACCAGTGGACCTAGAAGAAAGAAAAAGTAAGGCAACATCTAGAATGGCCTAGTTTATTTTTCCTTTCATCTTTTGTGAGCCACAATACTTAAAATAAATTATAAGTTTTATTAAAGGTACTTTATATTGAATCAAATACCGAATCAAGAGAAACCATACAATGCAAGCTGAACAGTATGATAAACACATACCACCCAAATGAGCATTAAAAAATTAATTTAAAATAAAATAAGATCAAACAATAATAGAACCACTTGTCATTGGTAAGACTATAGGCTGGTAAACAGACCACAGGGTGAAAGGTGATGATCTATATGGTGTTACACATTCATTGTCTGTTTGCTTTTAATAATGTTGTCCCTACCTCACTCCGTAGCTAGGGAATGCTCTATGTAGTTATTCCTAACCTTCTTCTTCATGCTTTAGCCTCCATTCATTACATGTACTCTAATTTTCTGGAGCTAGACACACAGTGATTTTTTTTTACGCATCTGATGTTCATCTGTTATGATCTGCAAACGTTTTAGGATTAAAGCTTTTTATGATCTGCAAGATGTCATTTGGATTGAATCACTGTCTGCCAAGTTATTGAGACTGTCAATTAAGCTATCTCACCACAACTGGATCCGTTTTAGAGATCATACTTTAGGGGCTTAGATTGTGGAAGCAGAACAGTCTTGCTAGAATTTAGTGAAAGAGATGAAGAGTGGCTGACATCTTGCTTTGAAGAAAGTAGCAAGGGGTTACAATCTCTGTCGGGTTTTATTGCTGCATAAGCTGAAGATGTGAAAAGATCACCACGCCAATAATTGTGGAGTCCAGGCAGGGTTTTAATGATTTCATATTAGAAAAAAAGAAAAAAAGAAAAAGAAAAAGAAAAAAAAGAAAAAGAGAGAGAGCGCTCTAAGTGCAGACAGTCTTTATTAATAACAAGGCATAGGTGATATAAACTCACTAGAAACCAAAGTCATCGAGCTGTGTCAAGTCATGGACATCAGGAATTCCTCTGGGAGGTGCCATCCACTCGTGTGCAGCAATTCAGTAGCTTGATCGCTGATCAGAGGAGAAAAGGAAGCCGGCTACCTCCTCCAGCAGTCGGCGGTCAGCGTCTAAGGCAGCGGCTGCGATGTGCGGTGGAAGCTGGAACGTGGCCTCGTCACCAGGGAATGTATGGTGTGTGGAATATGCACGGTATGCACGACGCGTTTCTGAGCATGCGCTGGGTCACGTACGGCCCTGCGCGCTCTTTCTTCAGGTGCTGTGAAGCCGTGTTTATTCCAGGGAATATATATGGTGCACAATAAAGGATAATTGGACACAGCCCAGGAGAAAGGGAACCTGCTAGTGATTTAAAACGACATATAGACAGGCAATACTATATAAAACTGCAATTAATCACTACATTAATATAAAACATTAGCGGCACATATGTGGAGTCTGTTCAATCGATGAAATATGTGAAAAATAAAAATAAAAATAAAAAATTAGGGTAACATAAGAATGCCAATGGAATCATCAGGACTGTAACACACAATCAAAAAAGCACAAAGCAGTCCTGATAAAGGAGTGTTGGAACCCATAAAATACATTGCTTGTTTTATCTTACCCTAACATAAAGTCATGAAAAATCTTCTGGGACTCCACAATCATTGGTGTGGAGCTTGTATTGCACCCTCAACTTGTGAATTTTGTATCCAGGATGACCTATTTGGGGCACCTTGTTTTATGGGAGCAGCCTAACCAGAGCTAGTAGGTTTTATAAACTAAAGCCCCGTACACACGTACCGATCGTCGGCATACAAACGTTCGTCTTTTCTCCCCGGGATGTCGGTGTCTGTTGAAAAGTGCAAAGACTGCCCAAGAATTTTGTCCGCCGACTACAGCCGACTGCAGAAGTGATGTCATGTAATGGTTAACTTTCCCTGTGTTTTTTCTTTTCTGAGCATGCCCAGTCTTGCAAATCTGCGGTCTGTCGGCAGAATTCTGTACTGACTGGCGAACAATCGTCCGTTCTGGTGTCGGCATACAAAAATTTTAATGTTTGCAAGAAAGACTCTTGTCGGCACAATGTGCGCAGACAGCTGTCGGAGGCACCATACTAACAAGCGTACAATCGGCAGATCTTTCGTCCGCCGACGTTTGTATGCCGACGATCGGTACGTGTGTACGGGCCTTTAGTTTAGCTTTGGCAATCTGAGACTTCCACAACAGAAGATCTAGCACCTCACACCCTGAAGGTTTTTATTTCTGTCTGTATCCTGGCTGGGAAGATGTACTTTTTGTCCTGATGACCATCATCACCGAGACTGAAAATCTAACATTTTGCATATGCGTCCGCCAAACTGTTTTTAACCTCTTGCCAACCGCCGCACGACTATTTACGTCGGCAGTCAGCCCCTCACAGGCAAAGCGACGTAGTACTAGTACTAGTCTAGGGGGCGAGCGCGCGCCGCTGGAGGCGCGTTCCCGGCCCCGCTCGTTCACGGACACCCCCGCGCGTGTGAGCAACGGACCCGATGTCCGCCGCTCACTCGCGATCGTCCGGTACAGCGGGAGAAAGGCAAGCGGCTAATGTAAACAAAGCCATCTGTCATTCTCCCCTGTGTAAGTGCAGAGATCATACGGTCCTGCTGTGCAGGATCGTATTTCTCTGCAGTTACACAAACAGCCACATCCAATAACAGTAAGAAGCACGCCCCTAGGGACACACTTAACCCCTGCTTCTCAAAAAAAGTTAACCCCTTCCCTGCCCGTGTCATTTTTACAGTAACAGTGCATATGTATAGCACTGATTACTGTAGTAATGTCACTGGTACCCCCAAAAGTGTCAAAAATGTCAGTCAAGGGTCCGATCTGTCCGCCGCAATGTCGCAGTCCCGCAAAAAATCGCAGATCGCTGCCATTACTCGTTAAAAAAAACCAACAAAAATGACAAAAATCTTTCCCTTAGTTAGTAAACGCAATAACTTTTGCGCAAACCAATCAAAATACGCTTTTTGCTATTTTTTTTACCAAACATATGTAGCAGAAAACAAATTGGCCTAAAATGTTAAAAAATTTTGAGTTTTACATTTTTTTGGGGGAATTTCATATAAAAAAATGTGAAAAATATTATTTTTGCAAAATTGTCGCTCTTTTTTTGTTTATAGCGCATGATCAAAAAATCGCACAGGTGATCAAATACCACCAAAAGAAAGCTCTGTTTGTGGGGAAAAAAGGATGTCAATTTAATTTGCCTACAGCGTCGCACGACCGCGCAATTGCCTGTTAAAGTCACGCAGTGCCGAATCGCAAAATTGGCCCTGGTCAAGAAGGGGGTAAAATCTTCCGGGGCTTAAGTGGTTAAGGGGGGGGGGCATCATTTTAAGGTCACTCATGCTCCGCCCCTTTTTGACAATGCCATGAAGGTGACATTAGTCAATGCGCGAGCCGCGACTCGGGAGTATTTATTTTTAAAGGGGAAATGGCAGAATTTATTTTAAAAGCGTTATTAACCTAAAAGAAAATATTGATCCTGTTTCCTTAAAGCATGTTATAAAGCACAGTGCTTGTTCTGTGTAATTTGGCCCCTTCTATCACCTAAAATACCTGGCTGATCCTGCTGGGCTATGCTGCTGAGCCCTGACACCGTGGTTACTCTATGTGCCTCCATCATCCGCAGCCCTCCTGTCCTCTCTCCCCCCTCCCTCCCTGCCTGTCTACTCCTGTGTCAGTGACCGCATCCTCCCCTCCTGCTGCTGTAGTTTAATTTAAAGTTTCATATCTTGCCTAGTCTGTTTATTAATCCTGTGTGCCCCTGTGTCTGTGTTTTATAAAAATAAGCCATTCTTTACCAGTTTTCAGAGCGCCGATCGCCACTCATGTGACCTGCCGCCTCTCTCCTCAACCCCTCTTCCTCCCCTCCCGACTGACATTAGCGGGGAATCCTGGGCCCCACCCGCTGCAGGCAGCTGTCAGACAGGGAAAGGAGAGAGTCAGCAGGTCACGTGAGCGGCGATCAGCGCTCTGAAAACTGGTAAAGAACGGCTTTTTTATTTCAATCACATACACAAACACAGGGGCACGGGCACACAGGATTATTAAACAGACAAAAGAGGATGATATACAGTGGGTACGGAAAGTATTCAGACCCCCTTAAATTTTTCACTCTTTGTTATATTGCAGCCATTTGCTAAAATCATTTAAGTTCATTCTTCTTCCTCATGAATGTACACATAGCACCCCATACTGACAGAAAAACACAGAATTGTTGACATTGTTGCAGATTTATTAAAAAAGAAAAACTGAAATATCACATGGTCCTAAGTATTCAGACCCTTTGCTGTGACACTCATATATTTAACTCAGGTGCTTTCCATTTCTTCTGATCATCCTTGAGATGGTTCTACACCTTCATTTGAGTCCAGCTGTGTTTGATTATACTGATTGGACTTGATTAGGAAAGCCACACACCTGTCTATATAAGACCTTCCAGATCACAATGCATGTCAGAGCAAATGAGAATCATGAGGTCAAAGGAACTGCCTGAAGAGCTCAGAGAAAGAATTGTGGCAAGGCACAGATCTGGCCAAGGTTACAAAAAGATTTCTGCTGCACTTAAGGTTCCTAAGAGCACAGTGGCCTCCATAATCCTCAAATGGAAGACGTTTGGGACGACCAGAACTCTTCTTAGAGCTGGCCGTCCGGCCAAACTGAGCTATCGGGGGAGAAGAGCCTTGGTGAGAGAGGTAAAGAAGAACCCAAAGATCACTGTGGCTGAGCTCCAGAGATGCAGTCGGGAGATGGGAGAAAGTTGTAGAAAGTCAACCATCACTGCAGCCCTCCACCAGTCGGGGCTTTATGGCAGAGTGGCCCGACGGAAGCCTCTCCTCAGTGTAAGACACATGAAAGCCCGCATGGAGTTTGCTAAAAAAAAACACCTGAAGGACTCCAAGATGGTGAGAAATAAGATTCTCTGGTCTGATGAGACCAAAATAGAACTTTTTGGCCTTAATTCTAAGCGGTATGTGTGGAGAAAACCAGGCACTGCTCATCACCTGTCCAATACAGTCCCAACAGTGAAGCATGGTGGTGGCAGCATCATGCTGTGGGGGTGTTTTTCAGCTGCAGGGACAGGACGACTGGTTGCAATCGAGGGAAAGATGAATGCGGCCAAGTACAGGGATATCCTGGACAAAAACCTTCTCCAGAGTGCTCTGGACCTCAGACTGGGCCGAAGGTTTACCTTCCAACAAGACAATGACCCTAAGCACACAGCTAAAATAACAAAGGAGTGGCTTCACAACAACTCCGTGACTGTTCTTGAATGGCCCAGCCAGAGCCCTGACTTAAATCCAATTGAGCATCTCTGGAGAGACCTAAAAATGGCTGTCCACCAACGTTTACCATCCAACCTGACAGAACTGGAGAGGATCTGCAAGGAGGAATGGCAGAGGATCCCCAAATCCAGGTGTGAAAGACTTGTTGCATCTTTCCCAAAAAGACTCCTGGCTGTATTAGATCAAAAGGGGGCTTCTACTAAATACTGAGCAAAGGGTCTGAATACTTAGGACCATGTGATATTTCAGTTTTTCTTTTTTAATAAATCTGCAACAATGTCAACAATTCTGTGTTTTTCTGTCAGTATGGGGTGCTATGTGTACATTCATGAGGAAGAAGAATTAACTTAAATGATTTTAGCAAATGGCTGCAATATAACAAAGAGTGAAAAATTTAAGGGGGTCTGAATACTTTCTGTACCCACTGTAAAGTGGCTTAACAACCTCTTTAAAGGGGAAGTTGAGATTCCGGGGGGGGGGCACTTGTCTCCCCTTGCAGACGCCCATGCATCTTTGGTTATCACTGGAACAGGAATAAAAGTGTAATTTTCCAATTAGGACACTTGTTCTAGTGACAACTGTTTAGCAGATGGTTACCCTTCCATTGGAGAGATCTCCTCCCACTAGTTGTGTCTTGAGATAGGATTAAAGGAAAATCACTCCAAAGACACACGGCCAAAAAGAAAAAAGAAGGGTTTAAAATCCAAGGTAATATGAGGACCATCATAAACAATCCTTTCTATTAGTATCTATTTAGGCAGAACCTTATCACAGATTTAAAGGAGCTTATATTGTCAGTTTTAATGTTGGCATACTGACACTATGAACCTCTTTGTCTTATGGTGTATGGTATAAGTAGAGACTAGTGATGGGCTCGAGTGTGTTCGGATCTAGCCCACCAGGAAGCTGGCACTGCACACTGCCAATCATAGGCAGCCTGTGTATGTGCAGCTGCTGGTCGGGAAATGTCTCACTGCCCTTTGATTGGCGGTGTGCAGTGAGGGCTTCCTGGTGGGCTCGATCCGAACACGCCTGAGCCCATCACTTGTAGGGACTGAGACCAGGTTCTGATTTTTCCTCCTCTCTATAAGGGCTCTGCACTCAGCGTTGCATTTGAAGCTCCACTGATGGATTTAAAGTGTACCTAAAATCAAAACTTTTTGTTAAGTTTTAAATAGAATGGATGGGGATCAGAACACCAGTCAGGTTCATATCTGTGCCCTGTTAGGTAAATTCATATTCTCTGTTTTTTTCTGTTTACTGTTATCATCAAGAGTGAAAATAGAAGAAAATCACAAATTTTGGGTTGTCACCAGAACAGAAATAGTGGGGAAATCTTCCAATGGGGACAGGATTGCCTATCACTTCCAGTTTTGCTTTTGGGCCAGGAAGTGAAGGAAAATCAGAAATGCCAGGAAACAAGGAAATACCTGAATCCTTGTTTACCGATGTTGGGAACAGATTTTTTCTTGTAATAAAATGCGTTAAATATTTATATGCACTGCTGTAACTTGTGCACTTAAAGATATATTTTATTATAAACTGAACCATCATTTACAGGTACTTTGGCATTGATCCTGAGGAAGTAAGCAAATTGTGAAATGCATTGATTAAATACTTGCCGACCGCAATACGTATATATATATATATATATATATATATATATATACGTTGCAGGTTGACAAGTGGTTTACCGGGATTATGGGTAAAGATATCAGCGGGAGGGTACGGAGGGTACACCCCCCCCCTTCCCACGGCTCGTCGTGTCTCTCGGGCTTAACCGTTTCCACCGACTCACTTGAGAAATGATCCGATGATGCCGCAGGCTGGTCACACAGGCAGTCAAAGAGTAGATCTTCTTTAATCACCTAAATGGCCTTGGAGGACCAGAGTAATGTCATGATGTCACTTCTGGTCCAGGCTGAAAGGAAACTATTTTTTTAAAGCTAAATATAAAAAAAAATTTTTTTTGATCTTTCGTTTTTTAAGGTAAAAAAGAGATTTGGGGTCCAAATCTCTTCATAAAGAAGACCTGTCATCCTATTTATATTTATATTACAAGGGATGTTAACATTCCTTGTAATATGAATAAAAGTGATAAAAAAATAAATGAACAGTGTAAAAAATAAAAAATAAAATAAAAAGGAAAAAACAATTAAAAGTGTCCCCATCCCTCAGTGCTCACACACAGAAGCAAACGCATACTCAAGTCGCGCACGCATATGTAAACGGTGCTTGTACCTCACGTTAGGTATCGCCGTGTACGTTACAGAGAGTGCAATAATTCTAGCATTGGACCTCCTCTGGAACTCTAAACAGGTAAACAGTAAAGGTGTTAAAAACTTTGACTATGGAGATTTGTAGGTTCCCTAGTTTGACACCATTCCATGAGCGTGTGCAATTTTAAAGTGTAAAATGTTAGGTATCCATTTATATGTTGTGACATCACCTTTGATATTACAAAAACAAGTTGGGGTATACATTGTGCTTTTTTATTTAATTCATTAAAATGTATTTTTTCCAAAAAAATTGCATTTGAAAAACTGTTGCCCAAATATCGTGTGACATAAGAAAATTGCAACAATCGCCATTTTATTCCCTAGGGTCGCTGCTAAAAAAATGTATAATGTTTGAGGGTTATATGTGATTTTCTATCAAAAAATACTGATTTAAACTTGTAAAAAAGTGCCAGAAAAGGCTTAGTCTTCAAGTGGGATAACCATGTTGTGTGCCATTGTTGATTATGGTTTTTCAGTGAATAATATATTGATACCCACACTTCATAAGTTTGTAATGTACTTTCTATGTTTTGTAATAAATTGATATTATTCTTCTTATCATTCTTCTTCTTATGTGGTTATCTCTTTGTGATATAAGTAAAGCCCCATCATTATCTACCCTCTCTCCACCATTATGTTTGGTGGATCGAGTGTTCTGTGTTTCTGTATTCTTGCTTAATAAGCTGTATAAAGAAAATTTCACAATTTGAAAATTGTTTGTGCCATGTACAAGAAAAAAATAAAGTGTTTTCATTTTTATTCCACTGTATTAGAGGTGATAAAGGGGATCAAAGGTAATAAACATAGTGCATGCTAGGTGGTGATGCACACAATGGAAAAAAAAAACAATTAGGCCATCAATGCAGAATAATTTATGTTTATTATTTCTCATCAATATGGAGGTTTTACCCTGTAATGTCTCCAAGTTTCTCAATATAAACATGCTGGGAGCAATTATTATCCAGCAGGGGGTGCAGGATAGAGTTCAGACTGCAGTTCCGGGAATGGGTAAATGTTGTAACTAATGTATTTTCCCATACTGAGCATCACCTTTGTAGTATTATATAAATCACTATCACACAGCAATAATTCAATTAGACAAATGTCCAAGCAAATACATGAATAGATACAAATGTGTTTTTTTCCTTTTAATTTATGGATCTTGTGGTCTGATTTTCTGGATTCTAGAAGCAAAACTCTAGGCAGACATTTGAAAAATACCATTAAATGCAGTTATGTATTCAATCAAAAGAAACCATTACATTTTCAGAGAGATGAAGGAAGAACAAACACCTAAATAAACCTCCTGTAATTTCATGCACAGTAGTTCTAACACTGGGGAAGGATAGGATAGAACTTGGAGTCAATCAGGGCTATATTGGCTTATACAGTGCTGTCAATAAATATTTTTAGCATGCTCACTGGAGGAGAGAGCAAAGTAATGGCCTGATGGTCTGAGCTGTTACCAAGCTTTAATTCTTATCTGTAGTCGAGAAAAAAAAAAAGGTTACTAACCTTAGATTGGGGTCCCTTCCTGTTGTTTCTTATGTCTTCTTGTCAACCTGGCAATGTTGCCTAGCCTGGGTGACTTAATCAAACAATTCCTTTAGCAGGTAAAATAATGTATGTATATGAATTTCAACTGTGTACTTAGATTTTTGCCTGGTGTTCATGTTTAAAGCACATGTTGATGTACAAAAAACTGAGCATTGTGTGGAGAAAATATGCTGTTGTATATGAACCGGCTAGCATTTATTTGTGAATGCAAAGATAATGTATATTTAAAGCTTTAGAAAAGAAAAGCTGGCTCTTTGTTTCCATGCACAGGAAGGCCTCTGTTTATGGCACATGCTAATACTGCATCTATATGTTGATGTCCTTGCTCATTGCAGAAAATAGCACAAAACCTAGCCTAACTTCAAGGTCCTGAAGCCACATTACAGTTACCACTCTCATTTTTTTGTGACAAATCTTGTGTACCTGCATACAAACTATATAGATTTGTAATAAACTAAAGGGACCGAAGAAGCATTTTTAAGAATTGAGTGTATTTTAGGAAGCGTATCCTAGACAGTGTTTAGCATTCAAAACATTTTAAACCCAAGCCCTGTCCACATGAACACTGTTTGGTTCATGTAAACCCTACCTGCTTTTGATATAGCTAACACCATATCTTTATGGAAATTGCATTTAACCTCAACATTTGGAGAGGGAACTATGTAAGTATGCCATGTCTGCTTAAAAATAAAACTTGGCTCCGTTCCTCCCAAGTAAGTATGCAATGTATGTTTACAAAAAAAGTTGGCCCTGCTCCTCCCATGGTAGTCAAAAAAAAAAAAGGCATCAGTTGTTGAGTGGTGAAGGGCATTCTGTAGAGGCAGTCATGTAATACCTTACTATTTGTGCTTGAGAATGCCATGTGACCTCTTGATGGGGTTCCCCTACACCAAGTATTATAGTTACCCCTGAGATTCTCTGCAACATGAGATGATTAAGAGACTATTATAGAAAAGGAGTGCTGGATAGCAATAGATGCATCAATCAAAATTGAGTAATATTGAGTGCCCATATGTTCTGCAGAAGTTTGAGAAGACATAACATTTATATGGCAATTGGCATACAGGTGAAATGTATATGTCCCCTTATCTTCATTGTTGCTATAAAATAATTTTAAATTCCCATTCCCAATTCCCAAAGCTTCTCTTGGACTGGTGCTAATATCAGTGAAGGGCATAGTATACCTGTTCCTCAAAGTAAATGTATCTAAACAGTAGAGTGGCAACATATCCATCTGTAGACTAAAATAATATTCATTTTGAACATGTCTGACATGTTTCATGTTGTAGGCTCACTACTTTGTTTCTTGGTTACATTTACTGTAGGGGGAGACATCATTTGCCATCCACTGCCATTTGCAGATTTAGAGTTTGAGTTTGTTCTCTCACTCCCTTTCAAGGGTCGGTGGTCAGCAGGACATCGCTCAAACAAAGACAAAAAACAGTAAAATACTTTTTTGGGGCTTTGTGTTTATTGACAATAAAAAATAATCTAGGGGACAATTTAAGATGTGCATTTTTACATAGACTAAACCTAAAAACAAGGTTAACATTAAGCATAGAAAACATTGGCACTATGCAAAGTAATTTCCAGTGTTTGCTTGTTGCAGGAGTCTCTGTAGCATACATAAACAGTACATTTATGTGAAATTCGCATTTGAATACCTTAAAACAAAGAATTTAGGCAGTACATTTTATTTTTATGCTATAGCCAAAGGGTCCATTCAAAATCCTAGTTCACATACCTTTACTTTTCTGATGATTGAGTGTCTGGCTTTATGATTTACAATCTGAAGATAATCAAGGTCCATAAAGAATTAGGTGTAGGATTTAGTGATCATAGATCTTGAGGCAACACAAATACGGACTATCCCAGTACCTCTCTGGAACTGTATAGATGTCAGCCGCTTGCCAAAAAATAACACTTTTTTGAAAGTTTTGTAAGTGTGAACATCTTTTAGGTTTTGATTCCTGTTTATGTTCCTACTGGAGTGATTTTCTTTTACTTCTTGCCCTAAGGATACAATGGAGATGGGAATAATCTCTCTAGCAGAGAAACAGACAGCAATAAAAACCCAACCAAGCTTTGACTTCTTTCCCGCTCTGCAGACAAAGACAACAATAAAGAATTTAAAAAAACCCAACCGGGCTTTTATTTCTTCACTATACAACAAAAACAATTGGCGGATAACCATTTTAAGGGTTTCCAGACCTAGTCATATATTGTAGTTAATGTGCCAGTTTTACATCCACCATCTCCTTCTACATCTATGCAAAACATTTTAGTAAAATACAGCTATAAACATGACCTAAAGACTTAATGTGACAGTAAAGGCATTTATTTATTTTTTTTAAGAAAATAACAAACATGGTATACTTACCTGCTCTGTGCAGTGGTTTTGCACAGAGCAGCCTTGATCTTCCTCTTCTCCAGTCCTCTGCCGGTGCTCCTAGCCCCTCCCTCTGTTTGAGTGCCCCCAGAGCAAGCAGCTTGCAATGGGGGCACCTATGCAGGTGCGCTTCCAAGCTGCTGCCCTGTGCGTCCATTCAGACACAGAGCTGCAGCTCAGCCCCAACCCCTCTCTCTCCTCATTGGCTCACTGTCTGTGATTGACAGCTGCTGTCTCCACCAAGGAGGAGGGAGAGACCCACAGAGAGATAATGAGCCCATTCATATCGCTGGATCAACAGGGAGCTCAGAAGGTTTTTTAAAACCACTTTATTTCCTCATATCTCTCTTGTTATAGTTTGGTATAGTGAAGATGTATGGATTTTAGAAGTAGGCCACCACATAACTGTATAAGAACAGAAGCCATCTAGCACAGACCTTTCTTTCCTAGCTTCAATTGCTCTTACCAAGCCAGAAATGAAAGAGTAAGAAGGAAAAAGCCTGACTGAATAGACAAATAATGAGTGTTACAAAAAGAAAAAAGTTATAGGAGATGTGGCCTCCAACTTTTTTTTTTTTATGCTCAGCAAAGCAGAATGTGAAAAGCCACCTATATGTTGTGTTTGTGCAGATTTACTTTCCAGTGACTGGATGAACTATATAAATATAAATGACCTAATTCTAAATGCTTGTTTCCTTGCCAGTGAGAATGCGGCAGACACAACTGCAGTAAATTCCCAGAGGTGAACATGATATATAATATAAATCTATAATGACTGCCTCGCCTGGGATGAATAAAGAGACATTTGGGGAGTTTGTTTCAGAGAACAAGAATAACATGTCCATTAAAGAAATATGGGAAGTCCAGATCTCTCATCAGGGGCTCATTAGATTGCAATTTTTTAAGCCAGCTTCAGGAAAGACTCTGCACCGCGAAGGCAAATGATATAACACAAAATCATGTCCTTGTATTTAAATAGAGTCGGCCAAAGGAAGTTAAGCGCGGCCTGTAGTAACTAATATTTTTTTCTGGACAGACATATTTTTCACTGCTGTGTCAATTGACTGTCGCACAAATAAATACGAATGGATTCATATTTTGTACTTGAATAACATTATCAGAGCATTGCGTGATGCATACAAAACGTAGTTTGGCTGTACAACTTCTATGTTCATGCCTAGATCACCAACATAGGGGGTGTCACTAATAATATAAATACTCTGGGTTACCCAGAGAAACCATCTCTATTCCAGGTTTCTTTTCTATTGTAAGTATGGTAGTTTTATTTTTAACCAAATACATTAATTTAAAGTGGAACTGAACTCACAAAAAAGAAAGATTTGTTATGTTATTGAGAGCATCTAGAAATGTTAATTGTGCCTAAGCAGTACCCTGAAAAATAAATATTTTTTCTAAAATTCCCACTAAAAAATAGTGGTGCCCTTCCTGGTACATGAGTGTGCCTCAGAGCTGTATATCTGCAGTGGGAAATCTAAGGTACTGCAGATGACTTGACTGCAAGTCTTAGCAGATCTGGATAGAAATTTGGTAGTCTTAGTCTTACTATTGTGCTGTTCACCGTTCTCTTTACTGGAGACTCTGGCATGAAAATGTAAAGCTTTGCCTATACCAAGATGGCCATCTCAACACAGAGACATAGTGCAGAACAGAAGTAGCTGTAAACCCTTACATATACCCAGTAGAGTGACTAGCCCCATGTGACACACAGATATAAAACAAATTTCACTAGTTTCACTAGATAAGTTATACCTGTTTATCTCTATCCATCTCTTCTGTATATCCATTTAAATTCCAGAATTTACACAGAATTTCTGAGTTTCCAGAGGCAAGGGGTGGGGTTCTCATGTCACATACAGCTCAGAGAAGAAAGCTCAGTGTAATCTGCAATACTGTGTTTTATGCAGACCAGAAGCATAGACTATTAGGTGATTGTTCCTGTACTCTGGCTGTTTAACTGTAGCTGCCCATAAATCCTTGATCAGAATCCTAGTGACAGACATATCTATGTCCTATTGTAATATCTTGCATGCACAGTGCCATATAGCTAGGTGTGTGCTACTGTAAATTTGGTAGTGGTGGTCACCTTCCCAAATATTAGTAGGTGATCCTATTTAATGCAATAGAGTTTATAAATGCCTCCTGGTATTTTAGTTATATGCAGCTTCTCTTATTTTAGTTATATGCAGCTCCTGTTATTTTAGCTATCCCTGTCCCTTCTGGTCTTGGATTCTATAGTTATGCTAGTTTTAGCTTAGGGCTCAATAACCAGCATAGGCTAAAGCCAGATTAGGCATCTGACAGCAAATTTTGGTAGCTAGAGGTCTGACTGCATGTCAGATTAGAAATTATCAAGGAGAGACTAAAGCACAGACTAGATAGGCTGACTCTGAGTTCAATTGCCACATCACAGTCTCTGTGTATGAGAAGCTGCGTTCCAGGCTAGTTGGAAAACAGTTGGAGGATCACCCTTTTCTCTTGTTTTCAGGTCTCTGACACAAAGACAGAGGCTGCATCGCAATCATCCTCAGAGGTCCCTGCAATTGAACTTTGCTGCAACATTCATATGAAGGTATCTCTATTAATAACTATAGATACCCAGGTATATATGCACATTTCCACCAGGACACCTATTGGGCTCTTTTTTGATAATACCTGTTTGTACATTGAATGTATGTAATATTATTATTGATCTTATTACATAAAACTTGTTTTATTTCCATACTGGCGTCTATATATTTATGGTTAATGTTATATGCTGGTTTCAGTAGTTCCTCTGTTCCCAATTACTTTGATTATATTACTGGTTAGTTTTTCTCAGGAAGGGAATCCTCTCTGTTTACAGAGACCCTGTCCTGGGTGGAGGCACTGCCAACTTTATTATCAAACCCACTCTTCCACTTATCGAAGATTCTGGTTCTCTTATTTACCTACAGGTTTAGCGCGCTACCCTGTTTAAGAAGGATTGTTTCCCATAACCTCCCCCAAAAGAGAGCTACTAATAATACAAATATTATTATTGTATTTATAATACAAAATCATGAAATCAAATATTCACTAAACAATATACTCTCCCGCTCCCCATTTCTCCCCCTGACAATCCAACTTTTTGCTTTCATCTGGAAGATAATTCAGCGGAGCTATGATGTACTCTGATTACATATTTGTACATGACACCCAAGTGGACGTACACTAAGAGATAATGTACAACTTCAATTAAATGTATAATATGTGTATTTCTTAAGTATGCATGATATGCCTGTAAGTGAGTGATCATCAATTTCAATAAAAAAAAACTTTTTGTAAAGAACAGTTTATGACAAATTGCAAAAATTGTAACAGAAGGTGAGCTGGAGCCTAAGGTGGTCTCAGAAAACTAAACAGTAAATACTGACACTAGACATTGCAGAGTGCTTACAGCGTTCTCAACAGAAGAGCAAGACAGAACTCAAATTGCCTAAAGCAGCAAATGATAAATGAAGAGCAGAACAAAGCACCATACCGTATGAAACCTATATTATAGAACATAAAAAGATAATGCGTATGCACCCACCAACAAAAGTATAGGCGGAGGCTCAACATGTGCAGTAATAGTCACACAGCAGCTTCCTATTAGGTATAGCAATGCAAAGATGGCTTTGCCGTCATATGTCACAGAAACACATTCTGGGTAATACGAGGCGTGTCTAAAAGGTTTGGTGAATGGTATCAGAAAACTAACAAAACAGAAGATTAAAAACAAATCACTTTTATTGGCCTTCAAAATAATCACCATCCTTCACAACACACTTTTGGCAACGTTCATAAAGTTTCTGGAAACTTTCAGCAAAGGCCTCTCTAGGAATTGGTCGCAGAACTGATGTAACAATATTTTGGATTGCCACCATATCCTGAAAACGTGCACCTTTCAGATGGGGTAACAGAAAGAAGTTCACAGGCGCCAGATCAGGGGAGTACGGTAGATGATCAAATCCATTTAATTGATTGTCGCTTTGAATCCGGATAGAACTGGTAGCACCAGGTCTCATCCCCTGTGAAAATGGTTCACAGTAGACTTGTGCACAACGGAAAATTTTGTTTCGTTTCGTAAAAAACATAATTTCGTTGTTTCTGTTATTCGTTATGTTACGTTAATTCATTTTCAGATAATTCGTTATTTCGAGTATAGATATTCGTTATAACGAATTGGTTTGTTTTATTGTTTAATTTTTGGATAATTTGTTATTTATTCCTGATATTGGTTCGTAATTCGGAAAGTCATTTGTTTATTGAATCCATTAACACACACACATAAATATGACAATATCTCCTCTGCTGCTTTTTAGAACTTATCTCCTGTGCTTAAATACAATACAACACCCTTCTCACTCAGTTCTCAAGAATGCACTTTGCCAGTAATCCAACCTTCAGCACAAAATTAATCAGCTGATTGGACTTTAAGATTTACTCTGAGTCAACCTGCTGTTTCATTAGACCTTAAATTAATTAACGAATTATGCCAAATTCATTCGTTATTTTCGGTATAATTTCTTTTTTATTATTTGAAATTCGTTACATTTTTCCCCAAACATTCGGATGCATCCAAATGTCCGAAAGATGCAAAATTCGGCCGAATTTCGATTAGTTACGAAACGATTTGCACATGCCTAGTTCACAGAAAGGATGGATCCTGGTCAAACATGGTAATGAAATCTCCAGATGTTTCCATCCACGTTGCTTTCTGTTCGCCTGTCAGCTTGTGCAGCACAAACCGGGAACAAATCTTCTGCTTACACAAATCTTTGCGGAAGATGGTGCGCATCATGTTCTTGCTAATGCCCAATTCCTCCGCCATCGATTGTAGAGTCAATTGCCGATCTCATGCCAGCATTTGTTGCACTCCCTCGATAATGCCTGGGAATATCTTGTCGTAAACAAGTTCCATCTTATACACTTACACCAACATTTCATGTGTCTCCGTCGCCGTTTTCTCTAACTGGTAACAGAGCTTGATGCTCACCCATCGCTCCATTGCACTGTGACCCTTCCTATCACATTAACTACATTTGACTAACTGCAGCGGGTTTACCGTGATGGTCACATGTACTCCACGCTAGTTGGTGCTTTTTGACCTGTCTCTGAATAGCCATGTGCATTCACGTTGTTGGCAAGTCCTTTCTTAAAAAAAAAAACTTTTTCTTCTTTTGTTAAATGCTTTCTTGTTGTCTGCCTGTGCTTTTGCCTCTGCTTCTTGTACTACCTTGTTATTGCGGTTGAGGAAATCCACTGTGCTCTGAACAGCTGGAACTTTAGATTCTGGAACAAAGTTGGGCAAAAATGACAAGTGAAAACCATAATTGGCAAAGAATGGTGACTGTCCTGTAGCTGAATGACTGGCATTATTATAGGCAAATTCTGCTAATGGCAATAAAGACACCCAGTCATCCTGAACGAAAGACATGAAACATCGAATGTACTGTTCGAGTGTCTGGTTAGTTCTTTTTTTTTGCTCATTAGTTTGAGGGTGATAAGCTAAGGATATGGATAGTTCAATCTTCAGGACCCCACATAAGGCCCTCCAGAAACGTGATGTGAACTGCACACCTTGATCAGACACAATGTTTGCGGGGATTCCATGCAATCTAATAATCTGTTTAATAAACACTCGGGCCGTTTCCAAGGCAGATTGTGTATTCTTTAAGGGCAGAAAATGGGCTATTTTGGATAACTAATCAACCACTACAAAGATTGCTGTGCATCCCTCAGGGGGTGGGAGTTCCACTACAAAATCCATAGGGATAATTTTCCATGACCTGTCAGGGACAGGCAAAGGTTTGAGTAAATCCCAAGCCCTTCTTCTTGCAGTCTTACTAATGTTACAGACAGAACATGAGCTCACATATCTTTTGTAGAATCCTTCCAGGTCTGGCCACCAGAATGTATGCCATACCAAATCGAGAGTCTTATAGAAACCGAAATGGCCTGCCAAAGGATAATCATGAAGTAGCCTTAAAACATTTACCAGTAAATGTTCTGACACAAAAATCTGGTCCCCTCGCCATAGCAACCCCTCCTTGTGATTCCAGCCAGGCCAGGGATGCCCATGGAAGCTTATTTGATCTGTAAAAGAAGGTTTGACTGTAATATCAGGAGTTACCTGCAGGCAAGATGGTATCAGGGATTGCTGATTTCTTGGGGTCATCATACATACAAGATAAAGCATCTGACTTAACATTCTTTGTTCTTGGTCGGTAGGTTATGTGAAATGAGAACCTTGAAAAGACCAGTGCCCATCAAGCTTGACGTGGTTCCAGACGCTTGGCAGACCTCGATTACTCCAGATTCTTAAGATCAGTGTATATTAGTATGGGATGTGCTGCGCCTTCCAACGGGTACCTCCATTCTTCCAATGCTGCTTTGAAGGCAAGTATTTTTCGATCCCCCACATCATAGTTTATTTCTGCTGGGGAGAGTTTGCGTGAAAAGAAGGCTACGGGGATGCATTAAATCCTTAAGACCCTGACGTTACAAAACAACTGCCCCTACTGCCGTTTCAGAGGCATCCACTTCAAGTATGTAGGGTTATGATGGGTCAGGGTGGCTGAAGTCAAAATTTTCTTTAAAGTTTTGAAGGCGTCTTGTGCCTCAGGGCTCCAGCAGAACCGCAGGTTCCACTTGGTTAGTTGTGTGATTGAAGTAATGATAGCGGAGAAGCCCTTAATGAATCTCCGGTAAAGGTTTGCAAACCCCACAAAGCGTTGTACCCCCTTCTTATCTGTAGGTGCAGGCCAGTCCAATATAGCAGAGACCTTTTGGGGGTCCATTTGAAATATTCCTGTTGTGGAATCACCAGCCCCAAGAATTGGATGCCCTGCCGCTCAAATTCTCACTTCTCTGGTTTAGTATACAGTCCATGTTGGCGAAGTCGGCCCAGAACATGGTTGACATGTCTTCGGTGTAGGTTAAGGGTCACAGAAAAAATCAAGATGCCATCTTAGTACATGACTACAAAGATATCCAGGAAGTCTCTAAATACATCATTGATGAGGTGGCAGGGGCATTGCAAAGGCCGGAGGGCATGGCCAGGTATTCAAAGAGGCCGAATCTGGTACGGAAAGCCATCTTCCCCTCATCCCCTTTGTGGATACAGACCAAGTTATAGGCCTCTTGCAAGTCCAACTTGGTGAAGACAGTCGCGGACCTTAATCTCTGGAATAATTCGGACATGAGAGGAAGGGGATAGCAGTTCTTAACCGTGATCTTGTTTAATTCCCAGTAATCCACACATGGTCGCAGAGACTGATCTTTTTTTGTAACAAAGAATAATCCCGCCCTGTGGGAGAAGTAGATGGGCGGATGAATCCTTTTTTTAGATTTTCATTCACATACTCCTTTAAAGCCTAGTTCGGAGAGTGGAAATATTCGCCAGAAGGGGATCTCGGCCCCAGGAAGTAGTTGAATCAGGCAGTCATATGGCTGATGTGGAGGGGGAGTGTCAGCCCCCCTTTTGCTGAAGACATTGAAAAACGTATTGCATAACAGAGTTAATGAGGCATCAGGGAGGTTAGAAAAACAATGTTTCTGACAGTAGCATGATTGGAACCTGACTTCTCCCAGGGAATCCAAACAATCTGAGGATTAAGGGCTTGAAGCCAAAGTAGGCCCAAGATGACGGGGAATAATAGAAAAGTGATGGCATCAAGGATCAATTACTAGTAAGAGTAATAACAGGTAATGGAGGTGTTTCCTGAGTCACTTTTTCTGACATGCTCCAAAGTCAATAATAGCGTTGACTGAGATCGTTCCTACCGGAAGCTGGAATGAGAGTGGGAGAGCTAGATGAGTTGCATTAGTAAACAAAGATGTCAGGTTATCAGGGAAGACAGATGGACACTTACACATCTTTGTAGGACAGGCCCACGCATAGTGGCTGGCTTCTCCACAATAAAGACACAGGTTGCCCTGTCGGCGGCGTAGCCACTCTTCAGGAGACAGAGCAGGACACATCAACCCAAGTCGCATGGGTTCGGGGACATCTGATGCATGTTTGACAGAACTTGAACTGGCTGGCGCTGAACTAGTAAACGTAGAGTGAGCAGGAACTGGAGCTCCAGGCATCATCCATACAGGACAGGACAGCTGGGCAGACCTTTCTGACCGACGCCAGCTAAATACCCAGAGTGATTAGGCCCTCCAAGGTATTAGGTACTCCAACCCACGCTAGCTCGTCTTTAAGACCTTCGGACCATCCAAGGCGGAACTGGTGTCGCAGAGCTGCGTCATTCCATTGTATATCTGCGCTCCAGCCTCTAAAGTCTGTAACATAGTCCTCAGCCATTCTCTGTGGCCCTGCTGGAGCGCATGGAGAGCAGCTTCTGGCGTGACAGTTTGTTGCGGATCATCGGACAGCTGGGCCATTGCATCAAAGAAAGACGACATAGCATAAATCTGAGCGTTATTTTCCTCAGGCAGCCGGTGGGCCCAGGTCTGGGGTTCCCCTTGGAGTAAAGAAATAATGAATCCCACTTTGGTGGATTCCAGAGAGAAAGTCCAGGCTGCAGGGCGAAGTACAACTGGCATGCATTGTGGATCACCTTTTGGCATCACTGGCTAACCCAGCCCCCCATGTTTATCTGTCATTTGGCACCCCCATCCAATAGAAACCACAGAACACACATAGAATACAAGAGAAAATTCCCCTGTTTTTGGGACTTTTTAGGCACATAAATAGACAGATTCAAAGATCTATGCAAAAAATTATAAAGTTTATTACAGTGACAAACATAGGAGCATAAATGTTAAAAACATAACAGGCAAAATGTATGCATCAAGAATGTATAACCATAACCGTGAGATGGTGAAAGTTGTAGCCCAATATTCCGTTTCTCAGGATTGTGACTAGTGAAATTGAAAAAATGAAAATTGATTCCACCCCCATGCCAATATTTCCCCCCAACATCGAGAAGCTATAAATAAACTTTCTAATAATAAAAATATAATTATTAAACAAGCCGATAAGGGGGGCAATATTGTCATAATGGATGACACGCAGTATATACAGATGTGTACCCAGATCCTTAATAATACCAACTGGTATAGACGCATCACCTCTACCATTGTAGCAAAATTCTACCAGGAATTTTACCTCCTGACAGATCAAGCCTACCTAAATAATGTCATCACTAAGGAAACTTGGGATTTTATTAGAACCAAATTCCCCAAAGTACCAACTTTTTATGGACTTCCCAAAGTCCACAAAAGTCCCACTAACCCCCCTGGTAGACCCATCATATCAGGGAGAGGATCCATATCCGAAAATGCTAGTCGCCTGGTCGACAGTTTTTTACAACCCTTCGTGCAGGAACTTCCTTCCTTCACGAAGGACACGATCCATTTCTTGAGTAAGGTTGAAGGCGTTCCTGTTTCCTCCACAGCGGTACTTGTCACCATCGACGTAGAAGCTTTATACAGCCATATACCCCATGAAAAAGGTATAGCTGCAATTCAACATATTTTTTCTAAATAAGCAACAAACAATGCATATAGTGAGTTTATAATTAATCTTCTGCGTTTTATCCTCACACATAACATCTTTATGTTGAATGACTCCCACTACCTCCAGGTGCAGGGCGTAGCGATGGGCACCTGTTGTGCCCCATTCTACGCCAATCTGTACCTGGGGGAGTGGGAGACATCCTTCCTAGATGATGAGACCATGTCTCTATACACGGACCACATTTCTTTGTGGACCCGTTATATAGATGACGTGTTCCTCATCTGGGAGGGTCCCCTTGAACTGTTGTATACCTGCTTGGAAAGGATGAATAGGAACGAGTTCAACCTACTCTTCACGATGAATTTGGATCCTAATCGCGTGACATTCCTAGACGTTGAGATCTTTAGGGGAGAGGATGGCACTCTACAGAGTGAACTCTACCGCAAACCAACGGCGGGGAATACCATCCTCCATGGCTCAAGTTTCCATCCGAGCCACTAATCCGATCGATCCCGATAAGTCAATACTTAGGCCTATGGCGCAATTGTAGTGACTTACAGTCTTTTCAACTTGCGGCAAATGATTTACGTCAAAGACTGACACGAAGAGGATACTCTAAAATGTCTCTCAAAAAGGCATACAAAAGAGCCCTCTTGAGTGATAGACGGGAACTTCTCAATCCTTCTAAGCATAATAATACCAATGATAGGAACAACATCAGGATAATTACCCCTTACATGTATCAACATAAAAAGATAAAACAAATAGTGACCAAACATTGGCACCTACTAACATCCGACCCAATATTAGGACAATTTCTGTCCAATACACCGGGTTTCACTTACAAAAGAGCCCCGGCACTTCGGGATAAACTCGTTCGAAGTGAGTTTAATAATGATGATGTGTCATGTTGTAAATATAAGGGTACTTTTATCTGTGGTTCATGCCACTATTGTGGCTACATGCTGACAAGTAAATCTCCTAGTCTACCCAACGGTCAGACCTTTAGGGCAAGACATTTTGCGAATTGTAGCACGATCGGTGTCATTTACTTACTCCTATGTACATGCGGATGCTTCTACATAGGAAAAACTAAACAGGAGTTCTGGCGTCGCGCATACCGTCATATCCTCAGTATGTGCAAGCCAGACCCTGAGCACCCCCTAGGGCGTTACGTAAAATTAGTCCATGAGGGAAAATTTCCGAAAATTAAGTTCCTTATTTTGGATCGTATCCACCCCAGCCCGAGAGGAGGAGACTGGAACAAAAGTCTCCTCCAGCTCGAGCTGAGGTGGATACATTTGTTAAAAGCGACGGAGTCTCCTGGTCTCAATGGAGCAATGTCGTTCAAACCCTTTCTTGAAGGGTTTTCATCGGGAGGGATGGAAAAATAATTCTACTCTGTATCTTATAACATCAATATTAATTCTCAATGTCACCTTTCCAATATGCACATGATGTGTTCTGTATATTATATGTTTACCATATAGAATTGTAAAAGGAGTAGCTAACTTCAGACCAGAGTTTACCGCATAATATTCTTTTACCATAGCAAATTCACTGTTATGTGTATTGATATTTTTAATTTTCCATTATCTCCACTCTTTGTCACTTGCCACTATTCAATTTATGCTCAAATATGGGAATAACATCTATATATTAGGAAACTCATAAATTCACCCATAACTTGGGTGATCAAAGATCAAAATCTGAGACATTAAATATCTTATTCCCCCAACTCGATTTTCCTGTCCTTTGTGGCCACCCCGGCACGGGGAGACAGATCGCCTGGCGGCGCTCACTATCTCTGGCTGACCCTGCCCATTGCAGTTCTCTGCTTACATGGGCGGATCTAGCCAATCGCAAACCGGATGCGGTTGTTCGCTTCCGGTTGCGTGACCCGTGCCGGTGGAACGCAAGCGCCACTTCTGGTTCCGCCTAGCGTCATGACGATCTGTCATGCGCAACTAGATGGCGGGGCGGTCCTGGCGCTTGTGATCCAGGAAGCCCCGTAGGCTAAGCACCAGCTGCCGGCAGTTAGGACCAATTAAGGTAACATTTAAACCCCCACATCTTTGGCTTTTTGTCCACACTTTCCTATTGTGCTGGTCGATCCCCATATGTGGAATCGGTGGGTCCTACAATATACAGGTAATTACAAACTCTTATACCCCTATACATGACACTCTGGTGAATACGCTATTGACCCAGGTGTCTATTCTTGGAGGCTTAGACTAAGCCCAAAAAACTAATTAAAATATCCTGTCTATATACTCTTCCCTTGTAGCTGGCCCCCACTGTCAGTTCCTTGGTGCCGCAGCCAACTTTTGGGACTTCAGGCGATCACAAGGACTAGGAGATCAGGGGGTTTCTATGTGAATCATCCCATAATTATTAATCTGATACATTGGTTCCCCTAAAATTTTGGAATGCATAGACATCAGTGATAGTGGATCCACATATGCGGTCAATCAGCTTTGCTTTTAGCTACCCTACAGGCTCCATATGTATGACAAGAACAACCATGTAAGTGTTTTCTTTCCAATTGTTTGAAGGAAAAAAACATATAATAATAAATGTATTTGCATGTTATTGTGTTTAAAATGCAATAGTCACACTAATTGTGATGATCCTGCTTAACATATGTGGTGGGCTTAATTGTATTGTTATCTCTATTATTAGAACACTTCTACTGTGAATCGCCCCTGAAGAAGGAAATTGACTTTCCGAAATATATTGGGCTACAACTTTCACCATCTCACGGTTATGGTTATACATTCTTGATGCATACATTTTGCCTGTTATGTTTTTAACATTTATGCTCCTATGTTTGTCACTGTAATAAACTTTATAATTTTTTGCATAGATCTTTGAATCTGTCTATTTATGTGCCTAAAAAGTCCCAAAAACAGGGGAATTTTCTCTTGTATTCTAATTTAGGTATGTGGCACACTTTTTTGGATTACCTATCACGAGCAAAACCCTTCTCAGAACACACATAGCGGTTTTCTTGCGGCTGGGTTTCTGGATAAGGAGCAGGGACCTTTTCCCTGCATTTTCTATAGTTACAGCAGCCCATTCAAACCAATAGGCTGCTGTGCTCCTACAAACGTGGCAGCTGGGAAACCGCCATAGTGTGAACCAAGCCCTAAAAGTATGGAATTAATACAGGTTGTAGCGGATGGTTGCCAACATCCCTTAAATACATATACACAGTATACACAGCAGGAAAAAAAGTGTCAAGTGAATGTTTCTGCTGCTGTCACTCTGACTGACCCCAGTGGCTTGCAGGTCGCTTGCCCAGGCGTCTGGATGACAATGTGTGGTGGCGTTTGGATAACAATGTGTGGTTTGCTCATGTTTTTAACCCTGGCTATTCATCTAACCTTTAATCATCTTTAAACAGGTACTGACGATATATGAATACAATAAGAAAGTTGTTAATAAAAATTTAACATGTTGCATTACATGTAATATTTCTAATGTTATGTTCCTATCATAGAATGTTCCCTTCCTGCTTTATATACATTCCTGAAGAAGATTCTGAAAGCAAATTTTGAAACATGTTGGATGTTCACCATCTGGAGTTTTCTGTTTGATCATTTCAAGTGGAAACTTTGTAATTGACTATATTGAAATAAATGGGCACTATTTGAATAGCCCCTTTAGTTTTGTACAACATGTTTTTATATTTTGTAATATTAATAAAGATCTTTGTATATTTTTACAATTTAACCCTAGTTATAATGTATTATGAAACACTGTTTGTTGAGGTTTAAAGTTCCACATATGAGGGTTTTCTTTCCATGTATTCTTTGATGGCAAATACAGAATCTCAGCACATTTACATAGGCCCGGGTATACATGAAATATTGTACAGGGTGAACGCAATAAAATAACCTCTGCACTTCCTTCAGCCATTTTTCGATAAGCCTGTTTTTTTAATATATATATATATACAGGGCTCAGCATAAATGAGTACACCCCTTTTGAAAAGTATGATTTTAATCAATATCTCAATGAACACAAGAACAATTTCCAAAATTTTGACAAAACTGAATTTTATAGAAAATTTGTTCTATTTGCTTAAAGTAAGGTTAATAATATAACTTAGTTTACAAAATCTTCAGCTATACTAAAATTAGTTGATGCAAAAATGAATACACCCCACAACAGAAATTACTACATCTAGTATTTTGTATGACATCCATGATTTGTAAGGACAGCACCAAATCTTCCAGAACATAACAAACAAAGAGATGGGGGGGCACACCCTGAACATGCATTTCTAAAGCTGGTGCAGCTATGAACCAAGCAACATCCATATTTACAGAGAATAGCGCACACATGCAAAAGAAATGACTATCAAATATAAGGCAATCAATAAATAAAAATGGGGATTTGGTCCCACCATATGGCTGGATTCATCCTTCTTTTTATGGATAGTGTAGGACCCACTGACAATGGGGTACTTTGACGTAGGGGTGGGCTCGAGCATGATATGGCCATATGGTGGGACCAAATCCCCATTTTTATTTATGGATTGCCTTTATATTTAATAGTCATTACTTTTGCATGTGTGCGCTATTCTCTGTAAATATGCATGTTGCTTGGTTCATAGCTGCACCAGCTTTAGAAATGCATGTTCAGGGTGTGCCCCCCCCCAGCTCTTTGTTTGTTGTGTATTCAGTCTGACCAGACCTATGGGGTTGAGCACCCCACCCTCCCACACCTGTACTCTATCAGTGTCCACTAGTAAGCACATATAGGAGGAGTCCCTTATAGTGCAGTTGCACATCTCTCCCAGTAAGGAGTAAGTATCTCCAATGGTTTAGAGAGGCTGGATTCATCCTTCTTTTTATGGATAGTGCAGGACCCACTGACAACGGGGTACTTTGACATAGTGGTGGGCTTGAGCACGATATGGCCATATGGTGGGACCAAATCCCCATTTTTATTTATTGATTGCCTTTATATTTGATAGTCATTTCTTTTGCATGTGTGCGCTATTCTCTGTAAATATGCATGTTGCTTGGTTCATAGCTGCACCAGCTTTAGAAATGCATGTTCAGGGTGTGCCCCCCCCCCCCCAGCTCTTTGTTTGTTATGTATTCGAGCTTACCAGACTTCTGGGGTTGAGCACCCCACCCTCCCACACCTATACTCTATCAGTGTCCACTAGTAAGCAGATATAGGAGGAGTCCCTTATAGTGCAGTTGCACATCGCTCCCAGTAAGGAGTAAGTATCTCCAGTGGTTTAGAGAGGCTGGATTCATCCTTCTTTTTTTGGATAGTGTAGGACCCACTGACAATGGGGTACTTTGACGTAGTGGTGGGCTTGAGCACGATATGGCCATATGGTGGGACCAAATCACCAAATCTTCTAGGCATGGAATTAACAAATTGGTGACATGTTGCAACATTCGATAAAGCCAGTTTTTTTTTCATATATATATATATATATATATATACAGGGCTCAGCATAAATGAGTACACCTCTTTTGAAAAGTAGGATTTTAATCAATATCTCAATGAATACAAGAACAATTTCCAAAATTTTGACAAAACTGAATTTTTTAGAACATTTGTTCTATTTGTTGAAAGTAAGGTTAATAATATAACTTAGTTTACAAAATCTTCAGTTATACTCAAATTAGTTGATGCAAAAATTAATACACCCCACAACAGAAATTACTACATCTAGTATTTTGTATGACATCCATGATTTGTAAGGACAGCACCAAATATTCTAGGCATGGAATTAACAAATTGGTGACATATTGCAACATCTATCTTTTTCTATTCTTCAAGAACAACCTCTTTTAGAGCCTGGATGCTGGATGCTCAACTTGCGCTCCTCCATTTTACATTTGAGGATGCCCCACAGATGCTCAATAGGGTTTAGGTCTGGAGACATGCTTGGCCAGCCCATCACCTTTACCCTCAGCTTCTTTAGCAAGGCAGTGGTTGTCTTGGAGGTGTGTTTGGGGGTCGTTATCATGTTGGAATACTGCCCTGCGGCCCAGTCTCTGAAGGGAGGGGATCATGCTCTGCTTCAGTATGTCACAGTACATGTTGGCATTCATGGTTCCCTCAATGAACTGTAACTCCCCAGTGCCAGCAGCACTCATGCAGCCCCAGACCATGACACTCCTACCACACACTTGTCTTTGTACTCCTCAACTAGTTGCCACCACACACGTTTGACACCATCTGAACCAAATAAGTTTATCTTGGTCTCATCAGACCACAGGACATGGTTCCAGAAATACATGTCCTTAGTCTGCTTGTCTTCAGCAAACTGTTTGCAGGCTTTCTTGTCCATCATCCTTAGAAGAGGCTTCCTTCTGGGACAACAGCCATGCAGACCAATTTGATGCAGTGTGCGGTAAATGGTCTGAGCACTGACAGGCTGACCTCCTACTGCTTCAACCTCTACAGCTATTCTGGCAGCACTTATACATCTATTTCCCAAAGACAACCTCTCGATATGTCGCTGAGCACGTGCACTCAACTTCTTTGGTCGACCATGGCGAGTCCTGAGTGGAACCTGTCCCACTGTTTGGTCTTGGCCACCGTGCTGCAGCTCAGTTTCAGGGTCTTGGCAATCTTCCTATAGCCTAGGCCATCTTTATGTAGAGCAACAATTCTTTTTTTCAGATCAGTTCTTTGCCCTGAGGTACCATGTTGAGCTTCCAGTGACCTGTATGAGAGAGTGAGAGCGATAACACCAAATTTAACGCTCTTGCCCCCCATTCACACCTGAGACCTTGCAACACTAATAAGTCACATGACACCAGGGAGGGAAATGGATAATTGGGCCCAATTTGGACATTTTTACTTAGGGGTGTACTCACTTTTGTTGCCAGCGGTTTAGACATTAATGGTTGTGTGTTTTTATTTTGAGGGGACAGCAAATTTACACTGTTATACAAGCTGTACACTCACTACTTTACATTGTAGCAAAGTGTCCTTTCTTCAGTGTTGTCACATGAAAATATATAATAAAATATTGACAAAAATGTGAGGGGTGTAATCACTTTTGTGAGATACTGTAAAAAATATATATAGGGCTTACCCCTGGAGGAGCCACTGGGCATGAGGGTTTCACTGTTCTTTGCGATGACTCTGAGATGCTGCAAACACCTTTTGCACAGAGCAACCCAGATCCTCCTCTTCTCAGGTCCCTCTTCGGTGCTCCTGGCCCCTCCCTCCTGCCAAATTCCTCCACAGCAAGCAGCGTGCTATGGGGCCACTGAGCCAAGCCGCAGCTCTGTGTGTCCATTCAAACACAGAACCACGTCTAGGCCCTGTCTCTACTCTCACCTCATTGGCTCAGTGACTTTGACAGCAATGGGAGCCAATGCACTCAGCTGCCGTCTCAGCCAATGAGGAGGGAGAGTCCCGGGCAGTCGAGTCTTTCCTGCAATATTGCTGGATAGAGAGGGGGTTCAAATAAGTATTAGGGGGGCTGGGGTGGGGCAGGGCTGCTGCACACATAAGGCTTTTTATCTTAATGCATAAAATGCATTAAGATTAAAAAAAAAAAACCTTCTGACTTTACAACCACTTTAAAAGACTGTAAAATTTATTATAGCAGCAGAAGGTTATTTTCTTTTTTTATCCAACCTAGAAAGTTATTTTCAGTTGTTACACCTTCATTATAATGATGCATCTCAATACATCTCTTCAGTGTCTCATTTTATATAATATACTTGTGAAAATAAAATCTTTTTAAGGTTGTCTCAATTACATACGCAAATTATTAAACCAGGAAACAAATAACCTGTGCAGCTTTTCAAATGTTTTTATACAATCAAAAATGTCCCCTCAGCTTAAATTAACTCAGTGTGCCTAATGCAGTCAAAATGTCTTCTTAGCTGATAAGATAGCTGGGGTTTAGATTTCTGCAAAAAAAAAATGCCTAGGACAGCCTATAAAATATGTATTAGAGATATAGAGTGAGGGTCTTGAGTTCTGATTGGCAAGCTGACTGATGACAGAGCAATTGGCTGGAAAAATAAATTGTACTTCTAGGCAAAACCTTTTTTTGGTTTGGTTTGGTATGGTTTTTTTGTGCTGGTGGGATTTTCCTATACTTCCTATCCTGGTAACACAACAGGGAGTGAGAAGAAATCCCTTAAAATAAGGGCAATTCCCATCTTCCCTATTGGAAGAATATTAAGAAAAGGGGGGCTCATTTAGCCCCACTTTTATATGGGATGGTGGAAAGGAGAAATTATTTAATAAGATAAAGAAAAAAACCTATTTAATCCAATGGAGTTGGCAGCCATTTTATATATGACTGAATTTGAACTTTTGACTTCTGGTTCCTCTCACTAGTCTTCCCGCTCAAAATTACCGCCTTTTTTAAGTATCCAGGCAGCTTTGGACCTGTATCTGGGTCGTTTTGCTGATACCGCTATTTTAAGAGCGAATGGGGTACATTCCCACTCTTTTAGCCCGCCTAGAAAGCCCGCCAGAACGGGCTATGGGGGGCTATTTATACAGCAGCCTCAGGTAGAAGGGCTCAATCTTTTTTAATCCCTCATCAAGCGTTCACCTCCCTCCCTCCCCTTTGGTTTGTCGCGGCCACAATTATTACGTGGTTAGGTCACCTCTGCTTTGCAGAGAGGGACAGTGCTTATATTATGGTTGATGGATAATATTGATTGATTGATTAAGTTATTTATTTATTCAACCCGAGTTGTTTATGACTGGGTTGTGGTTTAATGTATTTATGTTTGGTTATTTATTGATGTTATTATAAACCAGTAATAAACGGCCGCTGCCTTTTTTAATTCCAAGCCAAGTGTCTGTTGTGTATTATTTATTTATTTAATGGTTCTGGTAAGTATAATTCAGCTGACTCCTTCCTGCCATTCCATTATCCTTACCTTTTACCCTCATTACATCTTTAAAATGTATAATATCTTTTTAGCTCGTGTCCCAATGACTGTGGTCACCAGGACCACAATAAAAACTCACAAGCCTTCACATACACTTTAAATGCTAACTGAGCTCCCTAGTAACTCCCAATTTATAGAAAAAGGAATATTATACCATCATGTGCATAATAACTTTGTGAATATATTTGTTCAAATAAAAAACTGTTTTGTCATTCATATTTATACTCATTGTCCTGTTACCTACACGGTATAAGAACAGGGCTTTGTACAAAAAAAAAAAAACTATGAAGCCCAAACATTATTTGCCTCATAGCTGTTGCAGTGTGTGAAAAGATTGACTTTCAGTTCTCATTTTAATCAAGTACCTTTCAGTCTGAATGTTTATGCTGCAGGAAGATGTCACTTTGCTGAAGTCAGTTTTCTTTAAAAACTGTTCATCTATAACAAAGAAAAAATGGATTTTATATCTAAAAACAAAAACCAACACATTAATGTACTGGAGAACAGAAGGACTGCTTAGAGGGATAGACTAAGCATCAAAACTTAATAGCTTTATACTTGTCAGACTACATAGTAGTAAAAAAAAACTGCTAATAATTAAATGAGATTTTGTCTTTCAGTCTAGTTTAACTATTCATTTTGTGTAAGTCATCATAGTTACATTACATGACTATTCCCAGATTCCGTAGGGGTATTATAGATCTGATTACTAAATTTAATTTTCTTACATTTTATTTATCTCCCTCTGACCAGTGAAAGGGCAGTCACAATGACAGAAAGTAAGTTCTTGTCCTCGTACAAGAAAATGTGTGTTAGGACCTGCCCAATGCTAACAACAAAACAAACAGCATTTCTAATCCATTATACTCCACCATAGAAGGGTGAAGGATTGGATTGAAACCCTCCAGAGGATAGTACACATTCCCTCAGCATCCTTTACAATTTATATCCCTTTTTTCCTGATACCTGACACATCTGGTGAGTATGCCCTCTCACTGAAATCCAATCTATCTCTTTACCACAAAGTAACAGTTTCACAGATCCTTAATACTACCAAACAATACTATCTATCTTACCTAAAATCCAATAAAAATATCACAATATTTTTCACTTTCCTACAGAGCAATGTTTCAATGCTATTGGCAAATTCACATTCACCATCTATAGTTAAATTGGCCACAGAACTTGATTTCATGGCGTAAATCGAGCATTTGACTGCTAAATCTTTTGACTAAAAGGAATGACAAACTATGACCCAAATTAATCTTCAGGGGATCCCAAGAATTTCAGGACCGTTTTCCTACAAGAGGCATGTAACCTATGGTGTTTGGCCATGATGGAGAGGGTTGGAATGCACTCTCTCTTCCTCCTATCCCTGTACCCTCTGCATCTTCCTTAAAATAAAGGCAATTCCCATCTTCCCTATTGGAAGATTTATCGTTACCTTTTACCCTCATTACATCTTTAAAATGTATGATATCTTCTTAGTTTGTGTCCCAATGACTGTGGTCACCAGGACCACAATAAAAACTCACAAGCCTTCACATACACTTTAAATGCTCTGACTGCTCCTACAGCAGTCAGAGCAATGGTTCAATGCTATTGGCAAATTCACATACACCATCTATAGCTAAATTGGCCACAGAACTTGACAGGGCCTGTAGATTATACATGTATTTGCAAATGTGTGCAGACTATACCCCTGTTTTTAACACATATTGCTAGACAGGTCAGTTTGGTTGGTCACAGGTTGGTTGGTAAGTTGATCTTGGAAATTTATCTGGTTTTGTTTGACATGAGTCGCCTTTCCAGTGCTCCTTGCTGCAAGGGCCAGTTATAGGTTGTCACGGAACCATGAACCAGACGTACAACAACAGATAAGTGAAAATAAGAAGGCTTTATTGAAAATCAAGCTGTAAAGCAAAAGTCCAAACGGATGGCGAAACCGAGGCAGAGTCCTTGCAAAGCCAGAGGTCAGGAACCAGGAGGGTAGTCAGACGAAGCCAGGATCAGGAACCAGCAGGGTAGTCAGACGAAGCCAGGATCAGGAACCAGCAGGGTAGTCAGACGAAGCCAGGATCAGGAACCAGCAGGGTAGTCAGACGAAGCCAGGATCAGGGACCAGAAGCAGCAGCAGTCTTAGAAGCATGTGAACACAGGAGGACCAAGCAAGGAACTGAAGCCACAGACCTCCTATATATATGAGCTAGGCATCCAGCTCCTCCCAGTGGGAAGGAGGAGCCGCAGGGTGGGAGGCTACAAGAAACCCAGAAACCAAGATGGCCGCCAGCACATGTCAAACGAAGGAGAACAGCAAGAAGGTAAGACCATGACAGTACCTCCCCCTCAAGGGCCCCTCCTCCGCGGAGTAAAGAAGGTTTCTGAGGGAAGCGTGCGTGGAAGGCTCGGAGCAAGGCAGGAGCATGGACATCTGCGGAGGGAACCCAGGAACGCTCCTCTGGACCATAACCACGCCAATGAACCAAAAACTGCACCCGACCGCGGACCAGGCGTGAGTCCAGGATATTGCTCACCTCATACTCCTCACGATTGCCCACTTGGACCGGACGGGGCCGAGGAACCGAGGAAGTGAAACGATTACACACCAGTGGCTTCAACAGGGAGACATGAAACACGTTGGAGATCCGCATGCCAGGAGGAAGCGCAAGGGCATAGGCTACCGGGTTTACCCTGCGAAGCACTCGGAAGGGACCAACAAAGCGAGGCGCCAGCTTGGGAGTGGGCACTCGAAGGTTGAGGTTGCGGGTGGACAACCATACACGGTCTCCGGCCTGGTAGGAAGGAGCAGGGGCTCGTCTGCGATCAGCCTGGAGTCTCTGGCGCTGCGCAGAGACCTCAAGGGACTTCTGGATCTGTACCCAAGAAGCACGTAGGACAGAAAGATGATCCTCCACAGCCGGAATATCCTGGGGAGAGAATACCTCCGGTAACACGGCAGGTTGGAACCCATAATTGGCCATGAAGGGAGACGTCCCAGAGGAAGAGTTCACCGCCGTGTTCCTGGCAAACTCAGCCCAAGGCAGGAGGTCAACCCAATTGTCTTGGTGATCGGAGACATAGCAACGAAGGAATTGTTCCAAGGCCTGATTGGATCATTCTGCGGCCCCATTGGACTGAGGGTGGTAGGCCGAGGAGAAGGAGAGATGAATCCCCAACTGGGAGCAAAAGGCGCGCCAGAACCTGGACACAAACTGACTCCCCCGATGCGACACAATCTCCTTGGGCAAACCGTGCAGCCGGAAGACCTCCCTGGCAAAAATCGTGGCCAACTCCTGTGCAGAGGGTAACTTCTTGAGAGGAACACAGTGGCACATTTTGGAAAATCGATCCACAATCATGAGAATGACCGTATGGGCTCGGGATGCAGGGAGGTCCACAATGAAATCCATCCCCAGGTGTGACCATGGGCGCTCCCCAGTGGCTATGGGTTGCAGAAGGCCCAACGGAAGGTGCCGAGGGGACTTACTCTGGGCACAAACGGAGCATGCCGATACATATGCGGCGATGTCAGAACGTAGGGAAGGCCACCAGAACAGACGTGAAACAGCCCAGGACAGCTGATTCTTTCCAGGATGCCCCGCGGTCTTGGAGTTATGGTAGGTTCGCAACAACCGAGTGCGCAACTCCTCAGGCACAAAACATCTGCCGTTGGGTCTCTCAGAGGGAGCACCAGATTGAGCCGCCAAAATCTGCTCACCCAGGGGAGAGGTCAGGCTGGTGCGAATGGCGGCCAGGATCTGATTCGGAGGTATGACCGAAGTCGGAATCGACTCCTCCCTGGACAGGTCGGAGTACTGCCGTGATAAGGCATCCGCGCTGATGTTCTTGGAACCGGGTAGGTAGGAGACCACGTAATTAAAACGTGACAAGAACAGAGCCCATCTGGCCTGACGTGGTGTCAATCTCTTGGCCTCAGAAAGGTAGGTCAGATTCTTGTGGTCCGTCAGGATGAGGACCGGAACCACCGAACCCTCGAGCAAGTGCCTCCATTCTTTAAGGGCCTGCACGATGGCCAATAACTCCCTGTCACCAGTCTGATAGTTGCACTCCGCGGAAGACAGTTTCCGGGAGTAAAACCCACAAGGAAGCAGAGGACCCTCTGGTGTTCTACGCTGAGACAGAAGGGCGCCTACTCCCGTCTCAGACGCGTCCACCTCGAGGACAAAGGGCAACCCAGGGTTGGGATGCGACAGAATCGGGGCCGACACAAAGGCGGACTTTAGAGCCTCAAAAGCTCGGATGGCCTCGAGCGGCCAGACCTGGGAATTACTGCCCTTCCTGGTCAGATCCGTGAGAGGCTTGGCTAGCATGGAAAAGTCCCTGATGAACTTCCGATAATAATTGGCGAAGCCCAAAAAGCGCTGCAGGGAGCGAAGACCACTGGGCTGGGGCCACTGTAAGACAGCCGAAACCTTCTCAGGATCCATGGAGAACCCCTCAGCGGAAATGATGTAACCTAAGAAGGTTACCTGGGATCGGTGAAATTCTCATTTCTCAAGCTTACCGAACAGCTTGTTCTCTCGTAACCGTTGCAACACTCGTCTGACATCCAGAATGTGGGTCTCCATGGATTCAGAATATACCAAGATGTCATCCAAATAGACCACCACACACTGCTGCAACAGGTCACGGAAAACATCGTTAATGAATTCCTGAAAGACTGCGGGCGCATTGCACAACCCAAAGGGCATAACCAAGGATTCATAATGACCGGTCCTGGTGTTAAACGCGGTCTTCCACTCATCGCCCGCCTTGATCCTTACGAGGTTATATGCCGCCCTCAGGTCGAGTTTGGTAAAGACCGTGGCCCCTTTAAGGCGATCGAACAGCTCGGAAATCAAGGGTATCGGGTAAGCGTTCTTGATCGTGATGCGATTGAGACCCCTGTAATCGATGCAAGGCCTCAACTCACCGCCCTTCTTTTTCACAAAGAAAAATCCAGCCCCAGCCGGGGACGAGGATTTGCGAATGTGTCCGCGTGAAAGCGCCTCCTTCACGTACTCCTCCATGGACACATTCTCCGCTACCGACAGTGGATAGACCTTGCCACGAGGAGGAACGGCGCCAGGTTGTAACTCGATGGCACAATCGTATGGGCGGTGCGGAGGTAGGGCAACCGCGCGCACCTTATCGAATACATCCCGGTACTCCTTGTATTCAGGAGGCAACAGAGAGTCCGAGGAAGTACACAGCAACTTGACAGGCCCATGGATGCAACTAGCCCCACACTGCGGTGACCACGAGAGGATCTCGGCCGATCTCCAATCGAAAGTCGGATTATGCTTCTGGAGCCAGGGGTACCCCAAGACCACCGAGTAGTGTGGACACGAAATAACCTGGAAGCAGACCGACTCTCTGTGAACGGCACCAATGGCTATCCCCACTGGAAGGGTCTCATGAGTCACGTGTGGCGGCAGAAGGGGTCTGCCGTCTATCGCCTCAAGAGCCAGTGGAGAACCTCGGGCCTGCAGAGGAATGGAATTGGCGGCAGCGAACACACTATCAATGAACAAACCACCAGCACCAGAGTCCACCAACGCCTGGGTTGTCACTGAGCCCCCGACCCAGGAGAGGACAACAGTGATCAGTGGTTTGTCAACACGGGAAACCGGGGACGAGGAGATCTGCCCCCGACAGGATCTCAGGTGCGAGCGTTTCCCGGACGGTTCGGACATGCCAACCGAAAATGCCCACCGAGACCACAGTACATGCATCGACCCTCGCGTCTTCGGAGTACCCTCTCCCCCTCGGACAGGCGAGCAAAGCCCAGCTGCATGGGTTCACCCCCAGCCAAGTCATCCCCAGGAGGCGTGGGAGGAGAGGGAGGCACGGGTGGGACAGCAAAGGTAGGCGCCAATCTGTTAGGAGGCCTCCGCAGACTCTCCTTAAAGGAAGGTCTCTCCCTGAGTCTGGTGTCAATCAAAATCAAGAAAGAAATAAGAGACTCGAGCTCCACTGGTAGGTCCTTAGCTGCAACCTCATCCTTCAAGGCATCCGAGAGACCATGAGAGAAAGCAGCGACCAGAGCCTCATTATTCCAGCCCACCTCTGCTGCCAGGGTACGAAACTCAATGGCGTATTCAGCTACGGATCGTGAACCCTGTCTGATGGACATAAGGAGCTTCGCAGCAGAGGCAGCACGAGCCGGCACATCGAATACCCTCCGAAGAGAAGCAACAAAACCGGAAAACTCGGCAACCACCGGATTGTTGTTCTCCCATAAAGGGCTGGCCCAGCCCACATGGAAGAAAAATATATTTAAAATATATTTTAAAAAAACATTTTTATTTGTCCAAAATATATTGGAAATATATTTGAAATGCTACAATTTTGGCCATATTCAATATATTTCTAAAAAAAAATTCCCAAATATATTGGAAATATATTTGGAATGCTACAATTTTGGCCATATTCAATATATTTCTAAAATGTTTTTCCCTAAATATATTGGAAATATATTTTTCTTCCATATGGGAGGCCAAGGCCTTGTCCGAGAGCAGCGAAATTAAGAAGCCCACCTTTGATCTCTCAGTAGGAAAGGCATGTGGCAGCAACTCGAAATAAATGCCCACCTGGTTAAGGAAACCTCGGCACTGAGTTGGCTCTCCCCCAAAGCGCTGTGGAAGGGGGGCAGAACCGGTCACACCCCGAAACACCGCAGGCGCAACAACAGGTGTCGGGGTAGACTCTGGCGCAACAACCGGAGTGGCAGTAGGAGCGGGCCCAGGGGCGACAACCGACCCATCGGCAACGGGAGCGAAATGAGCCGTGCGTTCAAGCAGGGTTTGCAACGCCACGGCGAACCGACCCAACAGGTGATCCTGCTGATCAAGTCTGGCAACCAGCGTGGGTAGCAAGGATGGCCCTGTACCGTCAGAATTCATGGCTTGGTCCTAATGTCACGGAACCATGAACCAGACGTACAACAACAGATAAGTGAAAATAAGAAGGCTTTATTGAAAATCAAGCTGTAAAGCAAAAGTCCAAACGGATGGCGAAACCGAGGCAGAGTCCTTGCGAAGCCAGAGGTCAGGAACCAGGAGGGTAGTCAGACGAAGCCAGGATCAGGAACCAGCAGGGTAGTCAGACGAAGCCAGGATCAGGAACCAGCAGGGTAGTCAGACGAAGCCAGGATCAGGGACCAGAAGCAGCAGCAGTCTTAGAAGCATGTGAACACAGGAGGACCAAGCAAGGAACTGAAGCCACAGACCTCCTATATATATGAGCTAGGCATCCAGCTTCTCCCAGTGGGAAGGAGGAGCTGCAGGGTGGGAGGCTACAAGAAACCCAGAAACCAAGATGGCCGCCAGCACATGTCAAACGAAGGAGAACAGCAAGAAGGTAAGACCATGACATAGGTGGGGGCAATGGCCACTTGTTTGAATTTAATTTGTAAGAGTCCAGGGCAAGATTCAAAATCAAACCAAAATCCCCCCAGGATCATAGTCCTGGATGTAAAATCCTTTAACAGGGATAGATGTTGAATAAAAAAAGATGGGATTTTTTTACTCACTTTAAAATCCATCTCTGAGTTCATTGACGGACACAGTGCTCCATTAATCATGACTATAGGGTTATATCACCTCCTGCAGGAGTGGGACTAGGCAGAACAAAAAACTTGGCTAGGCCCATGGGCCGTCCTCAGCTGGTATATAACCCCCTCTCTGCTATAGGTATTCAGTTTAGCAGCAAGCAGTATTAGAAGTATCAAAAACTCCTTAGAGGGGAGGGTGCTGCCCAGTCCTGTCGATGAACTCAGAGAAATATATTTTACAGTGAGTACAAAAATCCCATTTTCTCTTTAGTTCATCGACGAACACAGGGTCATGACTATAGGGACGTCCAAAAGCAGTGCCAAAAGGAAAATGAGGGGTGGGGGAAAATAATCCAAGGCTAAACACAAGAGCCCTAACTAGGTCACAGCAGCTTAACCGGGACACAGGAGCCCCATCTGAAATAAAAATGTAAAGAGAAACACCCCTCAAGAGGGAACAGCGACCAAGTGGTCGTCTTGTAAGCCTGAGATATTGACGCTTGATTACGGAAGGCCCACAAATTATTAGGCGCATAAGTAGAATGTGCTGTGACAGGGAAAGGAGGAAGCCAACTTTAATAGAAAAGGTCTGAGTCACTGTCTGTCTGATCCATCTGGAGATGGTAGCCAAAGAAGCAGCCAGCCATTTCCTTGGTCCTTGTGTAACCACAAAAAGCGAGTTTGCCCATCGAAAAGGACTCCTTAGCTGCAAGATACACCCGAATCGCCGAAACCACATCCAAGGTGTGCAAAGTAAATTCCGTGGGATGAGCCAGCTTGGGACACAAGGAAGGCAACACAATATCCTTATTCAAATGGAAGTCAGAAACAACTTTGGACAGGAATGACAGACAGGGACAAAGAACCACATTATGTCTGTGGACCACTAAATAGGGAGTACAACAGGATAATGCCACCAATTCCAATACCCTGCGGGCCGAGGTAATAGCCACCAAGAATGCCACCTTCTGGGAAAACGTAGGCAAGGGAATCTTATTTTCAAATGGAGGTTTTTGGAGAACGAGAGCACTAAGTTTAAATCCCAGCAAAAGGCCGGCAAAAGAGACCGTACAGGTGGAGCCACATGTCGAGCCCCTTAATGATGGTACGAACTAAAGAGTGCATGGCTAGGGGTCACTGAAAGATGATTGCCAAGGCAGACATCTGGCCCTTGACCCTCAAGGCCAACTTCTGCTCAACACCTCATTGGAGAAAGGCCAAGATCAGAGCCACAGAAAAGGATCGAGGGTGAGCGCCAATGGACTCACACCAAGAAATGTACGCTTTCCACATACGATGGTATATCTTGCTAGAAGTCGGTTTCCTTGCCTTCAACATAGCAGGGATCACTGATCCAGACAAACCTCTATCCCTCAGTACCTGGCTTTCAATAGCTAAGCCATTAAAACCAGCGAATGTAAAGCAGGATGGTAGATGGGCCCTTTGAACAACTGGTCCTCTCTGAGAGGTAGCCCCTAAGGGACATTTACGGCCACTAGAATGATTGGAAGACCCTCGCCCTTGATTCGTTGCAGGAACCACAGCTATATCTGTGTATGATGCTGGCCTTACAGTGCCCCTAGGACGTCTGCGGCGTCTGCCAGAGGAACCCGTGACCTTGCCACGAACCTAGGTATCCTCCTGTGGAGCCGAACCTGCTGACAGAGATGCATACAGGACTGTGCAAACAGAACTGTCTTGAAGGTGGACACCACCAGACCGAGAGCCTGTATTTAAGTCGGGAGAGAAGACTTTCTGTGTGACAGCAGCCGACGAATCACAGCCCCAGTTTGACCAGAAGAAGGACCGCCCTGGTCAACATTAAATTCAGAGTCAGACCCAGGTAGTTCAATTTCCTGGATGAGGATAGGGGGGACCTTGGGTAGTTTGGATGTCACTGAAACCTTTGCAGGAATTATATCTGCACAAGGAGACTCAGGGACTAAAAACGCCAAAACGGATGAACTCTGCCACCCTACTTTGATACCCCCAAATAGATCCGCTTGAGGCTCACGCAGGAGGTCCACGAGGCCGGAAACCAGCAAATAAGTTACCCCACCCAGTTATGGGTGAGGGCAGACCTTAATGCTGAAGCGGTCTTGATTGTGGGTCTGGAGAAGCCAGCTCTAGGCTTACCAGACCAAAGTTGCTTGGAACCTCCAGGGGAAGACTTGAAAGATCCATTTCCCTTATCTGCAGTCCCAGAAGCACAAAATGATTTTCTATGGGTTGAAAAGGAGGGCTCACGCTTGTGACGAGGCTCCTTTCCTTTCCTAGACTGTGGCAAGAAGGTACTCTTTCTCCCCGTGGGACCCTTAAAGCGGAGTTCCGGGCACAAAAACTATATTTTTTTTTGTGCCCCTCCGCTAGGTAGCCCTCACCTGAAAAGGAATTGGATAGTTATTTTTTTTTTTTTTTATTTACTCACCTTGTAATTGAAGATCGAAGATACTCACCTCAGAGTACTTCCTCCCTCGGAGCCGCGGCTCACCCCGTCACTTCCTGTCTCGCTATGATTCCTGGGAGCTGAACGTCATAGCTCCCAGGAATCAATGCGACGGCACCGGCCCCTCTCGTCATTTTTGGGCGACGCTGCATTCCCCTGCTAAACAGCTTCTGGGCATGCCGGCAGCACCGGAAGTGACGAGAGGGGCCGGTGCGGCGCATTCTGGGACAAGAAGACGCGGAAGAAGACACAGAAGAGGACCGCGCCGGCTTCAGCTGCCCACAAGAGAGATGGAAACGCTGTGGAAGAAATTTTATAAGTAAGTATTTCTTCTAAAAGGTAAGTGCGAACCGGGACAGATCAGAGGCTAGCCATTGTGGAATGTGCTAGCCCTGACTGTCCCGGGGGTATGTTTAGTAAAAAATGACTTCTGTGCCCGGAACTCCGCTTTAATGATATCTTCCAGAGTAGCCCAAACAGGCAATCACCTTGAAAGGGCAGATCAATGAGAGCTTTCTTGGAGGTTTGGTCTGCAGACCAATTCTAATCACCACTGCTGAAACGGAGAGCTTGAACAGTACTGGAGCCGGATCCAAAGATGCATCACATCAAAGATGCATCACAAGAACTGCAGCCCCTGGACCAACTGGTCTGCCAGATTAATGTTACGCAGAGGGAACCTGCTCATTACCCAGATCCTGACGCAAAAAGTTGGCCCATTCATTTAAAGTCTGAGACACCAGGACCAAGGCCAAGATTGGTCGTGTCGCAATGCCAAACCAGCCATAGCAAACATGCTGCGCGCCACAGCCCCTGCTTTCTTGTCAGCCGGGTCTTTAAAGGAAAGGGATTCCTCTACTAGGTTTGTCGGGGGGCTTGCCAGGTTTGGGGAGAGCGACAATGGTCGCCGCCAGCATTTCAGGGGGGAAGGAGGAGTGATCAGCTGCTTCCCTAAAGATGGACACCAGATGGGGCAGGAGAAGCGGACCGAAGGATTTATAGTATTCCGATGAAAAACCATCGGGGCCAGGGGACTTTCCCAACGGTAGAGAGCCAATAAGCTTCTCAATTTCTTGTGTCGAGATGGGAGCATTGAGATGTCCCAAATCCTCTTCGGACAGGGAAGGCAGCTCAATGCTCGTTAGAAAATCTGTTATTCCAGGAGTAGACGGTTGTGGGGTATTGGGGTCAGACTGTAGATTGTACAAGGATGCATAGTAATGCATAAAAGCATCCGCAATGTCTTTGGGATTGTAAAGTTTAGTTTTGCCGTCGGCATCTAGAATGTAGGGTAGTTTCTTTCTCACAATCTTATCCTTCAATTGAGTGGCCAGCAGTTTACCTGCCTTGTTTCCATGTCCATAAGAATTTGCTTTGAGGGACCTAAAGGCTCTGTCGTGTTGTTGAATGAGTAACAGGCGAAGATCATGTCTAGCCTGAAAAATGTCAGATTTTATGGAACTAGAAGGGGAGCGTTTGTTCAGGGTGTCTAATGTAGTGATTTTCGTCAGGAGGTCGTTTATCTGTTTTTGTCGTTGTTTTTTGGCTCGAGAGCTGAGTTGTGTGAGAATGCCCCTCATGTAAGCCTTGTGGGTGTTCCATAAAATAAAGGGATCCGAGACAGAGGAGCTGTTTATGTCGAAGAACTCTCGCAAAGCGGCAGAGAGCTCCAGTTTTAGTTGCGGGTGGGACATGACGTGAACATCATTCCTCCACCTGTTAGCTCTAGTTTCTGCTCCGGATCCCCCCATCACCACAGAAACCGGAGCATGGTCCGACCACGTGATTGTATGGATCATGGATTTGACTATCTTTTGGAGTAGGAACTTATCTACCAAAAAAAGGTCTATTCTCGAGTAGGTTCCATGTACCGGAGAGTAGAAAGAAAAATCTCTCTCAGATGCATGCTGGCAGCGCCAGACGTCGAAGGTGTCGGACTGTAACATAAATTTACAGAGAGTGGGCCTAGTCCCCTTTGAAGTGTGGGCCGAGGTGCAATCTAAGGTGGAGTCGGGAATGGCGTTAAAATCGCCGCAAAGTATCAAGTGCCCCTGACGAGCCCTAGCTATCTTTTTCCAAAGTTTACAAATGTAGCGTATCTGATGGGCATTGGGGAGGTATAGATTGACAATGGTGTATAACACATTATTGATCACACAAATCAAAATAATAAACCTTCCGTTCTCATCACAAATAATTTCCTTCTGCTCAAAGGAGACGGAATCTCTAATCGCAATTGCCACCCCATTCCTTTTCTTAGTAGAGTTAGAAAAAAAGAGATGTGGAAAGTGGTGGTTAGAAAAGGAAGGCGGGTTTAGAGAGGAAAAATGGGTCTCCTGTAAGCAGAGGACATCGGCGTGGAGGCGCCTCGCCTCTCGCCATAACATACTGCGTTTGTGAGGGCTGTTTAACCCTCTAACATTAAACGATGTTACCTGGAAAGACATTTTAACGCCTTAAAGTAGGGACGGCAAGTGGATTAGCTCAGCGAGTAAGGTAGTCCTTCAATATTAGTAGCTCACAGTATCAAAACGTCCAGGGGTTAGCCTGATCTTGGAGAGCACTGTCGGACAAGAAGAAGAAAAAAAAAAAAAAACAGAAGAGAAATACTAAACAACAAAACAGATTAAAATAGAGTCAACAGTAGATGCAACCCAGGAGGATGCAAATGGCCCGGTAAGGGCAAAAATGTGGTGGAAGGTTGTTCCCACACCATAAAAAAGGACGATTCTATACGAATCCGGGCGGTCAATCTTAAAGAACCGCTAATGAAACGGGGGTCCAAATAGGAAAAAAAATGCAAAAAGTCATACTGCAGGGTTTACCAGTCCTGAACTCTAATCGTAAGTGGCTGCAAGCAGCAGGATCAGCCCGTGTTATCTTCCTGGTGATGTTGCGGCACCCGAGGGGTACTGGTCGCATGGGGTCGTGCATCGGACTTCGGATCAAGTATCTTCCAATCCTGGAGCAGGCGGATGCCCCCCTTTAATGTGGATACCCAGTGTGTGGAACCTTTATACGTGATCATCAATTTGGCCGGGTAAATCCACCTATAAGGAATACGATGGTTGAGGAGGGGTTTGGTGATTGTCGCCAGCTGGCGACGTTGCTGCATTGTATACGCAGACAAGTCTGCAAAGAAGGAAAGATCTGCCATGCACTCTGGACTTGAGTCCTTATTTCTGGCCACCGTTAGAAGTTGTTCCTCGATGTGGAAAAAATGAATGCGGGCGATAGTATCCCTGGGAGCATCCTCCGGGATGTGGTTTGGTTTTGGTAGCCGGTGAATTCTATCCACCACTAACTCCTCCAACGGTGCCTCAGGAATGGCATCTTTGAGGATATTGACCATAAAATGTTTAAGATCTGGAGGTTTCACCGACTCCGGGATACCGCGGATTTTAACATTATTGCGCCGCGATCTGTCCTCTAAGTCGGCCAATTTAAGTTTGATTTTGTGGATTTCCTCATCTCTCTCATTATGTGAGTCGACCATCTCGTTGAAAGTAGAAGCAAATTCGCCCATTTTATGCTCAATGTGTGTTACCCGTTGGTCGATTTCCGCCACCTCAGATTTAAATTGGCGGGCCAGCGTAAGAATGTCGGCGTGAATCGTGGTGCGTAGAGAAACCAGCATATCTTTCAATATTGTGTCCATCACCGGTTGATTAGAGGTAGGGAATTCAAGGATTGAGTCCTGCAATTCCCTGGTAATATCAAGGGAGGAGGTGGATTCCTCCAAAATTTTGGAATGTTCATCATCATGAAGTTTAGGTTTAGTTTTAGCCGGGCTAGAGGACGTTGAAGAGGCGCTGGATCTGGCATCACCTGAATGTTGATGGGATTGAGAGCGGTCGCCATTAGGGTTGTCAGAGAGAGCTCGTCGGTCCGATGGACCAGGAGGAGAGTCACGAGATCCAGTAGGGGGTCCATGCAGTTGGAATTTGTGTGGCTTATGGAAAAAGTCAGTCATTTTGCCAGGTCTAGATATTCCCTTCCTCTTCTTGGAAGACATAGTCAGGCACACAGAGATGTGATAAGGCCAGATAGGAGAAAATTGAGGTCCTGCTGCAGTAGTGTGACTGGCTTACCCGCAAGCTGGCGTTTCAGCAGTGCATGTTATTTACGGGTATTCCGTGTTTGCCAGGTCTAGAAATGTACAGCGTCAAAGGAGAACAAAAGATAGTGTCCCAATATGTAGTTTGGTAGAGACCAGAGCACAAAGCCTAAAACGAAGCTGCAACTTTTGTGGGGGAAGGAGAGGTGGCCCGTGGCAGTCACCTAAGGGGAGGCTAAGAGTCCCGCAGCCTAGTGGAAAGGGTGTTGCACTGACTTACCGAGTGTTCGGCAGGTAAGTAAAAGTCCTGGTGCTGAGCAGGTCTGATGAGCCTCAGGGACAGTCCAGTTCAGGGCCGCTTCTGGGAGAGTGGATATGGCGCAGGAGATCCCGGGTCCAGGACCAGTTCACTGCACGTCCGTACAGGCAGCTGCCCGCAAGGTGATCGCGGGGGGGGGGCGGCGTCCTGCGCTCTCAAGTCGGGAACCGGTAGAATAGAGCTGCTGAACCTCCTCTCCCTCAGATGCCCGGAGGATGGGCGGGTCGGAGTTTGCAATACAGCCGGGCCGCGCCTCTCAGGAAAGGCCGCGGCTCGCGCCGTCCGCTAGGCCGCACCAACTCGCGGGAGGCGATCCGGCCGGATCTGCTCCAAAAAGATCCCCAAACCTTTCTGGTAGGGAACCGGGTCTCGTGGGCACCTGGTCAGGGCAATCTGAGACCTGGAAACCGGAGGATGGCTGTAGATTGTAGTCGGTTAGTGCGGAGCTCAGTCCTAGGCGTCTTGCTCCATCGGCTTCCGGTCACGCCCCCGGGATTCCTCTACTAGGATCATGGTTGCTTTATTCCAGTGTTTCTCAACCTTTTTTCTGTCAAGTTCCCCTTTAAAACTATAGACAATCTCAAGGCACCCTTAAAAATCATGGACAGTCTCGAGGCATTCTAAAATGTAAAATAACAATTCTAATAGTTTTACACAATGCAGCAGCATCCACAAGTAGGACATCCAACGTTAGCGGTGATTTATTCTTCCAAAGCAAATACACATTTGCACACTGGTAGTGACTAGTATTCCACTGTTTCTCTTCTCCCTCAATTTCTCTCCATCAGTCAGTTAATGTAACCCTGGTACTGAGGGCAAGGGGCAGAGGAGGTTCAAACAAGGATGCTGTGGAGGCAACAGACATCCTCCTTATCAACTGATGACGTCATTGGATGTTAGGGTGCCAGTGTCTAGAAAGTCGTAATGGTACACAATGAAAACCCATGGCTTTGTGTAACTAAAAGTAAGGAATTGATTTACCTGCTGGCTTGTATGAAATTTTTGATAAATTTTTAGGCATTTTGCCAAGGCACCCCTGAAGAACCTTCAAGGTACCCCAGGGTGCCTGGGCACCCTGGTTGAAAAAGGCTGCTTTATTCAACCTGCAAACAGGAGGGTCCACCACTGACGGACTAGTCCACATTTTTAAAAGTGATTCCTCAAAGGAGTAACATACTGAGAAACGTTTGGGGACCACAAAGGATTGCTTTGGTTGCCCCCCACTCCTGATAAATAAATCTACCAAAATAAGAAAGATAAGGAAACACCTTAGCAATACGAGGTGACTTGTGTGTACCAAAAGGGACAGCCACGTCCGTGGCCACATCAGCCACATCCTCCATTTTTAAAGTCTCAGGCACTGCAGTAATAAGTGCATCCACCAGCGTTTTCTCATTCACTGCTGCAACCATGGAGGAGTCATCCTCACTAACCAATGGATCAGGGGGTGTGATATCAAGTCTCACAGGATTGGCCCTGTCCATGGCCACACCAGGCTCAGAATCAGATGAGACAGACCGAGCAGGAGAAGGCAGGGGATGCTTCCTCCTGGGTCTTTGTCCACACGCCACTTCCACCCAGGATACCAAGGACTGTAGGACCGCCGTCAGTGCAACAATGGGGACCTGAGGTTCCGAGGGACCCAACGCCTCCATGTGGGGGTCAGTGGAGGAGATGTGACCCTGAGGCTCCATTGGATAAGGAAGACCCTGCAACAACAAAAAAGTTTTGGCACCACTATGGATCCCCCTACAAGCAGAGAGAGAGTTAGGAACCCTCAAGGAATCACCACTACCCACCAAAGGAGCTCTGACTCCGCAGCTCACTATGTGTGCCAGCAGTTCATATCCTTAAGGAAGAGGAAGAGAAGGGCCCAGAGCCCAGGCACTGCCGCGCGGCTCTGGCCATCTCCAGTGTCATGCCGGACCAAGGGAAAATGGCCACCGTGACATCACGGACTACACAAACATGGCCACCGGCCGAAGAGCAAGCAAAACCAAGGGAAAAAGGCCACCATGATGTCACGGACTACACAAACATGGCTGCTGGCCGTGCCGAATACTGCTAGGAATGATGGCATACTGTGTAAGGGTTCAGCAGCAGCTAGAGAGACCAGACACATGTAGCTACACACCAACACTATATAGATAGCCTTAAAGTAAAATTTATTATAGTGAACCACAAAACTAACATACACAGCAACAGTGAACAAAGCAAATACCAGTAAACAAAAACCAACCCCAAAGACACAATAACTAAAGAACCAACTATCTACAAATATATACACTATACAGGACAAGGGGAGCAGGGTAGCAAGGAAGAGGGCAAACTAGACTGGATGACTGGATACAAGGCAGAGAGCAGGAGCAAGGGGTGCAGGATAGATCAGGGTCACAGACAACTGGTTCAGGCAGCAAGGAGGCATTCAAAATAGTGACGCGCCTGGGAAAGGGAGGAGCAGCCTTAAATAGCCACCTGGCAGCTGAACACAGTTTGGGTGATCATAGAAGCCTGCTTGCTTCTGGGAGACACCTGCTGGTGGACAATGGAAGTGCAGCATTCAGTCCAGGGCAACACAGTGTCACCAGCAGGGGAACTCAATCCTAACATATTCCCCCCCTTAAGGAGCGGCCTCCGGACGCTCCATAAGGCTCCACCACTGGGGTCTGCAAGCTGACTGGGTACCCCACTGCCAAGGTCTGAAGGCTGGCTGAGAACCACACCGCCGGGGTCCCAAAACTGGCTGGGTTTCCTGCTGGTCAGATCCCTAAGAAGTCGCAACACCAAAGGCTTACCATTCTTATAAGCAGCCTGTGTCCCAATGTTGAGACACTGAAAGCTACCCGAATGCTTAATGCCCAAGTCCCTGGTCCATGCAGGTACCCTGACACAAGGGTGTCCCATCACAACTGGACCTCTTCTCACACTGTTAGAGACTGCTCTGTATTTTACCTGCCACTCAGGTCTACCCAGGGCATAGGTTACCCCACTCGGGTCCCCAGATGCACCAGGGATTGCAGAGATGACCCCTGGGTCAGGACAAAGTTCATATGGAACACTGCCTTTTCCCATAGGACCTCTACTACTGGGGCCGTAACAGCAGATGCAGTTCTCATGTTCAGAGTGGATATCTGGACATCCTGGCCTTAGCATAACAGGATCAGCTGGCTGCGAAAAGAACACAGAACGAGCAACAGTAGGGATCTTAACCCACACAGAAAACCCATTTGGGCCACATAACGCTGGAAGTTCAGGAGCCTCAGACATATTAGCAAGTGGGAGCTTAACCCGGTCAACAGAGTCCAGTTTAACAGCAAGGGGTGAATTGACAGAGTCCGGCGGGACAGCGGCCCCGGTATCAGCAGAGTCCGGCGGGACAGCGGCCCCGGTATCAGCAGAGTCCGGCGGGACAGCGGCCGGCAAGTCACCCGTGGCAGGTTTGGCAACAAATGGCAGGTCCCTATCGGCAGGCGGCAGCATGGAGGAGGTCTGGACACTATCGGCAGGCTGCAGCATGGAGGATGGCTGGATCTCGTCAGCAGGCGGCAGCATGGAGGATGGCTGGATCTCGTCAGCAGGCGGCAGCATGGAGGAGGACTGGATCCAGTCAGCAGGCGGCAGCATGGAGGAGGACTGGATCCCGTCAGCAGGCGGCAGCATGGAGGAGGACTGGATCCCGTCAGCAGGCGGCAGCATGGAGGAGGACTGGATCCCGTCAGCAGGCGGCAGCATGGAGGAGGACTGGATCCCGTCAGCAGGCGGCAGCATGGAGGAGGACTGGATCCCATCAGCAGGCGGCAGCATGGAGGAGGACTGGATCCCATCAGCAGGCGGCAGCATGGAGGAGGACTGGATCCCATCAGCAGGCGGCAGCATGGAGGAGGACTGGATCCCATCAGCAGGCGGCAGCATGGAGGAGGACTGGATCCCATCAGCAGGCGGCAGCATGGAGGAGGACTGGATCCCATCAGCAGGCGGCAGTATGGAGGAGGACTGGATCCCATCAGCAGGCGGCAGCATGGAGGAGGACTGGATCCCATCAGCAGGCGGCAGCATGGAGGAGGACTGGATCCCATCAGCAGGCGGCAGCATGGAGGAGGACTGGATCCCATCAGCAGGCGGCAGCATGGAGGAGGTCTGGATCCCATCAGCAGGCGGCAGCATGGAGGAGGTCTGGATCCCATCAGCAGGCGGCAGCATGGAGGAGATCTGGATCCCATCAGCAGGCGGCAGCATGGAGGAGGACTGGATCCCATCAGCAGGCGGCAGCATGGAGGAGGACTGGATCCCATCAGCAGGCGGCAGCATGGAGGAGGACTGGATCCCATCAGCAGGTGGCAGCATGGAGGAGGACTGGATCCCATCAGCAGGCGGCAGCATGGAGGAGGACTGGATCCCATCAGCAGGCGGCAGCATGGAGGAGGACTGGATCCCATCAGCAGGCGGCAGCATGGAGGAGGACTGGATCCCATCAGCAGGCGGCAGCATGGAGGAGGACTGGATCCCATCAGCAGGCGGCAGCATGGAGGAGGACTGGATCCCATCAGCAGGCGGCAGCATGGAGGAGGTCTGGATCCCATCAGCAGGTGGCAGCATGGAGGAGGTCTGGATCCCATCAGCAGGCGGCAGCATGGAGGAGGTCTGGATCCCATCAGCAGGCGGCAGCATGGAGGAGGACTGGATCTCATCAGCAGGCGGCAGCATGGAGGAGGACTGGATCTCATCAGCAGGCGGCAGCATGGAGGAGGACTGGATCTCATCAGCAGGCGGCAGCATGGAGGAGGACTGGATCTCATCAGCAGTCAGCAGCATGGAGGGTGGCAGAGTTGTAAGAGCAGGAAAAAAGTTCTGTTCATTTTTAGGCTTACATACTGGAGTCCTGTGAGCATTTGCATTGTGCTGACCAGAGTGTACTGCTGATGGAAATGTAGTAACAGTACTGGGAAGAATAGAGTGAAGAGCAGCAGAAGTACAGGAAGAGGCCTGAGATGTTGCTATGGGTAACAGTATTGCAGGGAGAGCCTCCAATGGATTACATACTGAGGAAGACTGGTTACTGGTGGCAGGGTACTGATCTACAGGTGGTAAAGAACCCTCAGTCGCAGCTGTGGTTGCTAAGGGTAACAGAGGAATAGATTCTAGATTTATTTCAGTAGATATAACTTTATGTGGCTCATCTAAAACAGGGGATAGGATCTCTGACCAGGCTTGTAGCAGAGGGTAAACTAAAGTCAGTTTGTCTTTCCCCAGCTCACTTTGCTCCATTAAAGACTGCACAGCAGCAATACAATCCAACAACACCTGGTGCGAATAGGCTGAATACTGCTGGAAGAAAGAACCTGCACAATATTTCAGCAACCATCCCAAAAATCCAGCCTGGAACATAGTAAATGGAGGAGTGAAAACATCCTGGCCCTGAGAGATCGACTGAAATACTAGCTCAGCACAGACCTGAATTAAAGGCTGGACTTGTCTAAGGGAGAATCTGCCCTCAACAGCTAAGGCATGTGCTGTCAGAATGTTTTCAAACAGTTCCTCCTCAGTGAGACTCAAAGCCTGCAACAATGAATGACAAAAATCTTTATCTTCTGCTGCATGCACACGACTAATAACCTGCACTCTAAGCATCTTGACAACAGGAAGATAAAGTCAAAAGCAACTGGCTTCCAGCTCCAAAGTGTAGCTGATCTGGTCGTAGTGGGCGTCACTATTATGTAAGGGTTCAGCAGCAGCTAGAGAGACCAGACACATGTAGCTACACACCAACACTATATAGATAGCCTTAAAGTAAAATTTATTATAGTGAACCACAAAACAAACATACACAGCAACAGTGAACAAAGCAAATACCAGTAAACAAAAACCAACCCCAAAGACACAATAACTAAAGAACCAACTATCTACAAATATATACACTATACAGGACAAGGGGAGCAGGGTAGCAAGGAAGAGGGCAAACTAGACTGGATGACTGGATACAAGGCAGAGAGCAGGAGCAAGGGGTGCAGGATAGATCAGGGTCACAGACAACTGGTTCAGGCAGCAAGGAGGCATTCAAAATAGTGACGCGCCTGGGAAAGGGAGGAGCAGCCTTAAATAGCCACCTGGCAGCTGAACACAGTTTGGGTGATCATAGAAGCCTGCTTGCTTCTGGGAGACACCTGCTGGTGGACAATGGAAGTGCAGCATTCAGTCCAGGGCAACACAGTGTCACCAGCAGGGGAACTCAATCCTAACATACTGTCACTGGAGTCTCCGCTGTGCCCTCTGCACCACTGCTCCCTCTGCACTGGGACCCCCACCAGACTCAAGGTACTGCACCCCATACTGCCAGGGCAGGACATACACCACCCCATTGACTTTACAAAGGGGGGATTGGGGGAGACACCTAGGGGTCTCCACTGCACCCTCTGCACTGGGACCCCACCAGACTCAAAGTACTGCACCCCATACTGCCAGGGCAAGACATACACCACTGCATGGACTTTACATAGGGAGGATGGAGGGGATGAGACACCCAGGGGTCTCTGCTACGCCTCTGCACTGGAACTCCCACCAGGCTCCAGGTCTGGGGAACATTCACAGAGGGGGGGGGGGGCAGCTCAACTGAGGGACTTTAGGGTGGTAGGAGAGAACCTGCAGGCAGGTCCGACCATCCCTGGAGGGCATGCGCATCCACCCCAAACTGCACAAAGGGGGAGAGGCGGGACTGTACTTACCAATCCATGGTGCGGGTGATGCTCCAGACAGAACTCGATTCTCAGTGATCGATTCACCTACAGTGAATGCTTTATAACTATTTCTCTAAGCTATCACACACAAGGTACATATACTCCGATTTAATTGGGCATTAGGATTTTGTGGCCACAAACATGTGTAGTCATAAGGTGGGAACACAATAAAACTAGCCTGCAGTTTTATTGTGTTCCCACCTTCCAGCTGGTCAAATCCTTCAACAATGTCCTGTGGGACGAAATGCTTTAGGATCGTGCCTGTTTAGCCAGACTTGCATTTGTTTCTGCCTTTAACATTGGAAATTTTGTGAGTGTTATTCCCCTTTTTTAATAAACTTTTTATTTGGGTTTTACACTATGTCTGTTTCCTTTGGTTTATTTCCACATGGGTCTGGATTTCTGTGAGTGATCCTTTCTACCTACCCTGCTGGATATACACCTGGGAGACATCCGTGGTTGCAGATCGTTTCAGGAATCCTATACCATCCTAACAGCCTTTTTGACCCTCATGCTATATGGTATTCAGGGTCAACAGCATCTGGTGAGCACAATTTTATTTGGGTGTTGGTGATGGGATATCAGTATCAAGATTCACCTCTCTGTTTTGGATTACTCCACTTGCACTTACCATTGTGAACTCTATATGGACTTTTTTGATTGTATTCAGTTACAGATTTTCACATTTACTGATCACAAGGAAATGAAGGACGCTGATAGTCAAAGTTTGTTTTTAAAAAGGTATTATAGGTACCAATCAGTTTCTATCCTCAGCTTGTTCAATTAAGCTTTGGCAAGAAAACCTGGACGCGGATTGGTTTCTATGCAGAAGTGAGCCTGATTTTGCACTCTCCAGTTTTAGTAAATAACATAGACTGTCAGTGGTATTGCTGAAGTGTGGGAATGATGGTTTTAATAAGGGGCAATGGAAGTGAATTACTCTTGGCTTTGACAAGAACTGCTTCAATAGACTAATTAAGAATTATGTGAATTGAAGTGAAAAAGGGGGATTAAAACAGTGATGAAGTTGCTCTGCAGAACTGCTACTACTAGACCCTCCAACCTAACCCACTTCAGCAGGTACAGAGCACTCCACTCTCATCAGCATCATCTCTCTTAGTGATTTCACTCATATAACATTTATCAAAACCATTCTTAAGAGTTTACTAACTAAATTCAGGTGAGTTTTATGAAAAAGGATAAAGAGATTGTCAGAAACATAGTATAATGCCCACTAGAGGGGGTGATGTTGAGGAGGTTGTTATACAGAATCTGGGGATAATAATATGTATGACAAGAAAATAATGTATCAGCATGGCACAGATACAGTGACTTGAAAAAGTATTCACACTCCTTGAAATTTTCCATATTTTGTCATGTTACAACCAAAAACGTGAATGTATTTTATTAGGATTCTCTGTGATAGACCAATACAAAGTGATACATAATTGTGAAGTGGAATTAAAATGAGAAATTGTTTTCTAAAATGTTTTACAAATAAATATCTAAAAAGTGTGGCATGCATTTGTATTCAGCTCCTTTACTCTGATATCCCCAACTGACATCTAGTGGAACCAATTGTCTTCAGAAATCACCTAATTAGTAAAGAGTCCACCTGTGTGTAATTTAATCTCAGTATAAATCCAGCTGTTCTGTGAAGCCCTCAGAGGTGTGTTAGAGAACCTCAGTGAACAAACAGCATCATGAAGGCCAAGGAACACACCAGACAGGTCAGGGATAAAACTGTAGAGACGTTTAAAGCAGGGATGGGTTAAAAAATAAAATATCCCAAGCTTTGAACATCTCACAGAGCACTGTTCAATTCATCATCCTATAATGGAAAGAGTATGGCACAACTGCAAATCATGACTGTCCACCTACACTGACAGGCTGGGCAAGGAGAGCATTAATCAGAGAAGCAGCCAAGAGGCCCATGGTAACTCTGGAGGAGTTACAGAGATCCACAGCTCAGGTGGGAGAATCTGTCCACAGGACAACTATTAGTCGTGCACTCCACAAATCTGGCCTTTATGGAAGAGTGGCAAGAAGAAAGCCATTGTTGAAAGAAAGCTAACAGAAGGCCCGTTTGCAGTTTTCAAGAAGCCATGTGGGGACACAGGAAACATGTAGAGGAAGGTGCTCTAGTCAGATGAGTCCAAAATTTAACTTTTTGGCCTTAAAGCAAAATGCTATATGGGGGGGGGGGGGAACTAACACTGCACATCACCCTGAACACACCACCCCCACTGTGAGACATGGTGGTGGCAGCATCATGTTGTGGTGCTGCTTTTCTTCAGCAGTGACAGGGAAGCTGGTCAGAGTTGATGGGTAGATGGATGGGGCCAAATATAGGGGAATCTTAGAAGAAAACCTGTTAGAGTCTGCAAAAGACTTGAGATTGGGGCAGAGGTTCACCTTTCAGCAAGACAACGACCCTAAACATACAGCCAGAGCTACAAAGAATGGTTTAGATCAAAGCATTTTAATCTGTTAGAATAGCCCAGCCTAAATCCAATTGAGAATCTGTGGCGAGACTTGAAAATTGCAGTTCACAGACACTCTCTGTCCAATCTGACAAAGCTTGAGCTACTTTACAAAGAAGAATGGGCAAAAATTTGACTCTCTAGATGTGGAAAACTGGTAGAGACATATCCAAAAAGACTTGCAGCTGTAATTGCAGCGAAAGGTGGTTCTACAAAGTATTAACTCAGGGGGGTTGAATACACGCCACACTTTTCAGATATTTATTTGTAAAAAATGTTGAAAACAATTTATCATTTTCCTTCCACTTCACAATTATGTGCCACGTTTTTGGTTGTAACATGACAAAATGTGGACAATTTCAAGTGGTATGAATACTTTTTCAAGGCACTGTATATAAAAATGGCACAGATGTCTTAGATATACAGTAAAACTCCAAGAACTATGAGAAATTTGTCAATCTTTTCCCCAGATGAATCAGCCCCTCTGGGTAATAACTGAAACTTGCCGCTAAATTAATTTACCATTAGTCATTCATTACAGATAGAATGATAGCTTTTGGGCCTTTACAAAGTATGAGTTTTTGGCAAATGTATTGCATGAATACAATTGACATATGGCAATCCTCTCTAATGTTATATCTATTAAACTGCCAGATAACCTATCCATATTTGTCACCGCTTGCAGATAATTCAAAGGATAATGCACATTAAAAGCTTGTGTGAGATTGTAAATGACTGAACACGGCCAGGATTCGCTACACTGATAAAAGCTTATTCTCATAAAAACAAGTACTGACAGACAACACAGCAATTATACTAAAATCAGTCCTATGGAGCAGAGAATTGCTTCTACAATACTACAGTCTAGTGTTCTTTCTACAGTCATACATGTATACAATTTGGGTGGAAGCAATTAACATATCAACAAGCATGCCTGAGGTTAATACATTGAGACATAAGATTCATTTGGGGCTGTCATTGAGAACACATGATCTAAAACAGTGGTTTTCAAACAGTGGCCCACGGGTCAAATATGGCCTTTTGCTCACATTTATCTGGCCCTTGACCCAGGCGGCACTTTAAGATGGGCAGCAAATTGACACCCAAGCAGGGATGCACTGACCATTCGGGCACTCGGGCAGTCCGGGCCAGTAGATATACTGTATAGTATATATCAGTGTAGTCATGTGTCAATGTATCACAATAAACACCGGTGTGTGGTCGCAAAGTGTGCAGTGGCACCGCCCTCAGATGCAGCTCAGAGTGAGTGCAGCTAATCATTAGGCTCATGTAGTGGAGTGGCAGGATCAGGAGACCAATGGTGGGGTGATTATCCCTCCGCTCTCTCTCCCTCTTCTTCCAGGCTGCTCAGTGTAATCTTACTCTGCTCACCCAGCGCTCTTCCCATGAGTTCACCCCAGCGCTCCTGGCCCTGCTTCCAAGTGTGGTGTCACGTACCAGGTGCAGGGCCGAGGTGCTGAGAGGGCTCCCCTTGCGGTTAAATGCAGCGCACCCCTGAAGATGATACAGGGAATTCAGTGCCCAAAGAAGCACGGTTTGCCAGTTACTGTGGTCTGATGAGCTGATCACTGGACAGTGGCTGAACAGGCAGAATGTACTGTAGGGCAGAGGTTCTTGGGTGACACCAGGCGTACTTGGCAGTAGAGCAGACCAAAAACAGAACCAGGAGCCAGGCCAGGGGTCAAATACGGGAGATCGGTCAGTAGCGGATTCAGATAGCAGAACTGGAACAAGGCGGGGGTCATACACGGGTAGTAGCAGAGTCGGTGAGCCAAGCTGGGGTCAACCACGATGTAGCAGACAGGAACAGAGTCATAAGTACAAGCCAGAAGTCAAACCAGGAAATCAGGATAAGCAGGTCAAGGCAAGCCGAGTCGGTAACGGGAGGTCCAAGAGTCAGGATATCAGAATACACATGAGCACAGAAAAAAACAGGGGGAGCTGACGATACCCCATACTCATTCACATAGGGTGGCAGTGGGTTTAAATAGGACAGTAGGCGCGCCATTGTGAAAAGCGCATTCGCCTGTTTGCGCCGTTGCGCTACTGCATGTGCCGGTTTGCCATTGCGTGCCTATACGCACAGAAGTTTGCTAGATGCGTACATGATGGCTATTGGCAACATTGCCAGTTCTTATACGGCCATTTCCCTGACATATGGTGATTGCCCCAGGTGTTCCTGGCTCCTTCTGCGGGCTCACACCGCCCGGCTCCCAAATATGATGATTTTGCCCAGGTGTTCCTGGCCTCTCCCAGTTAGAGGCATGCTCTTCCCCCAGCAGCACATGTAACCAGGTGTCTTCTTCTCCCTGCCCTCCTCTCCAGAGAAGGATGCTGGGGATGTCAGGACCAATCATGCTCTGCCATGATCTGCTCTTTTTCTCCAGTACCCAGGAACCCAGGATCGTCCTCCCCGGGGTGCAGCACTGAAGATGGGAGAAGGACCAGAAGCTGCTCCAAGCTGTCAAGATTGAGGTCCTGGGAATGGTGCAGAAGCTGCTTCAGTAAACAGTGACCCAGGGTGGGCAAAGGCAGTAAGTGCACCCATCTACCCACCAATCTACTACCACCAGTCTAGGGCCTAGCCTGTCCATATACTACCCTAGCTTGTCTATATACTACTCTAGCATGTCCATATACTACCCTAGCCTGTCTATATACTATAGAACAGAAAGCGCTTAGGGTCAGGCTTGTAAAAAGATAAAAAAACGAATCACCTTTACCTTCTTCGCCTGCCGTATTGCCGCCCGCACTTTTAGGAAGATCCAGTGGCTTTCTGCATGGAGCTCCAGCTTAGGCTGTGACAATGATTACCTCCCTGTGAACACCTTCATCTGTTGGGCAAGTAGACAGGTGCAGCCACAGCGTGTTGTTCTTCCATCCAGTCGGTGCTTCTGGGTTGTAATAGCCCTGTTTCAAAGTTTTTCACTGTTTTTATGTCTATCTGCAGTGAATAAAGATTTCAGTTTTCCCATACATCTTGCTGCGAAGTGTGGAATTCTCACATTGATCTGTGGTACATTGATTATTTATTTTTATCTTTTCACAAGCCTGACCCTAAGCGCTTTCTGCTCTTTGGTGCTGACTTTTGTGGCTCTGCTTCCCAGGAGGTTTTTATGAGCAGCTATGGATCTCAGGGCTTAAAATTCCACCACTCTATTGGGCGCCTGATCTTTTTTGTGGACTGTCTATATACTACCCTAGCCTGTTCATATACTACCCTAGTCTGTTCATATACTAACCTAGCCTGTCCATATACTTCCCTAGCTTGTCGATTTACTACCCTATCCCAGTGGCATATCATCCATGGGTGCAACATGTTCACTGCACATGGGCCCTGAGGGATGGGGGGGACAGTAGTGACACACACTGCACCCATAAATGCCCTAGGGAACCAAGATGGGGGATCGGTAACATAGTAAATTGAGTTTTAATTATCATGATATAAAATAATGGATATGGGGGCCTTTTGGGCGGCGTTTTTTTTTTGGGGGGGGGGGCAGCATTTCATTCTTGGACCCAGGCAGCAGGATGTCTTTGGCCAGCCCTACCCTTGGGACACTATTCCTCCGATGGACATGAGATACTATTCCTCCTACTGACACCAACGATGAGGCACCATTCCATCCACTGACCCCAACAGTGGAGTATACTTCCTTCCACTGACACCAATGATGGGACACTATTCTGTCCACTGCCACCAATGATGGGACACTATTCTTTCCACTGATACCAACAAAGGGGCACTATTTCTTCCACTGATATAAAAAATAGAATTTTATTGCTCCCACTATTACCAGTGGTGAGCACTCTTCCTCCTTCTACTGACCACTGGCACTATCTACTTTTTTTACTCCCACTGTCCATAAAACCTGAGACATTTTTACTCCCACTGATGCTGGGCATTTTCAACAGTCTTTGGCCACAGTCCATCCCCTCTGAAGTTTGAAGGACAGTAAACTGGCTCTTTGTTTTGAAAGTTTGGAGACCCTTGATATAGAATAGACATTTTGTTTCGTTATGATTTGTTTTTCTGACAAAAATTTGATTTTCAGAGATTCAGGTGTATCTAAATTTCTGAATGGACATAGCAATAAATGTAAACAAATCGGAAAAAAGTTATAGCAAACTTAACAAATGCATTAGTTACATTCAGATTTGTGCTGATTTACTGAGAAAAGCCGATTGTCAAGGAGGGGTTCATCTGTTGAGAGTAGAACGTAAACAAACAAGTGCCAGCATTAAAAAATGAAGAAACAAACAGTCGGGGGGGGGGGCACTTCAGGTGTTTTTATTTACTTTTCACTTTTTTTGGTGAATGAATAGGGGCACTATGTACCCCATACTCATTCAAATAGGGTGGCCGAGATCTGGGGGCCCCTTTGTTAACGGGGGCTTGCAGATTCCAATAAGTTACCCTCCGGGTGCTAGGTACACTTTTTCCTGCAGAGCTCTCTGCACTGGGCCTTCAGACAGGTTATGAATTGATCCGTTAGTATGTGATCTGAATCGGTAATATCGGCACAACCTTGAACATCCCTTTTTTCCAGGCATCTCCACAGGTTCTGTATGGCCACCTCATAGGGAGTGAGGCTCTCATCCTCCTGCTGTTTCCTTAGGAAGAACCTTCGCCGCAGCTCCGGCAATGGTAGTTTCTCCCCAAATATGCCCTCCAGTTGGGCTACAATCTGTTCCAAAGTTGCCCGTTAATGTTTCGGGAGTGGCATCACTGCATGGTGAGCATCAGCCTCCAAAGTGTTATGGGTTAGCCCTGCCACCAGCTGGGCTGGAGCCTGGTACAGGCATGCGGCACTCTCCAGTCTCTCCCCCCATTCCTGCTACTGAGAATTTGGAGCCATTAAATTTTGATATTAGGGCTGATTCTAATGGAGCCACATTGTAGCCCAATCCTCCTTCTGCACTTGCTGCCTGGGACATATCCTGCCGGTTGCCGTCAAATGTAGGTAGGGTGCAGTGTGGTGCAGAGAAAATAACTTGCACAGGCAGATGAAAGGAAAATTTGTATTGAAGTAATGCAGTAACAGTTTACAACAAACCCGGCAGGAAGGCCACCCAATCGGGTAAACTCACAGATGCCATAGCCTGACAGGAGCAGATTCCAGCCGGAATAACAGTGTCTGTTGAGAGAGGCAGAATGCGGACCTGGGCATCCAGCACCTAATCAGGAAGATATTTAGATAAGCAGAGTCCCTACTCTTTCTATCCTCATCAGGAACTTTTCCCTTATGCTAGTACTGTTCCTAACCTTGGCCACTCACAAAATGCGCACCAAACTCGGGAGCCAGGGCCTTAACCACTTGCTTACTGGGCATTTATACCTCCTTCCTGCCCAGGCCAATTTTCAGTTTTCAGCGCTGTCACATATTGAATTACAATTGCGTAGTCATGCCATATGACATTTGTATCATTTTTTTCACACATATAGATCTTTCTTTTGCTGGTATTTTATCACCCCCTGGGTTTTTTATTTTTTGCTAAACAAAAAAAGACCGAATTTTTTTTTCTTTCTGTCTACAGTAACTCCTTATTCGATTACTTGGTGAATTATCAATTCTGTTAAACTTGGCCTTTACAAATAGGATCACCCATTCAGACAATGGTGATGAGAATGGTATGACAACGGCTTCAAACAGTATTACTCAAGGAAAGCAGACAACCTACCACCATTGCAATCATGACCTCTTTATTCCTGTTAGCATTTCTGCTGCAACAATTACCCAAGTACATGGGAGAAGGTCTGGATTTGGGCATTTTGATCAAGAGATTGTTGGACCTGACCAAATCATAAAGGATCCTGCCAAGGTCAGAGAAGTCTTACAAAAAAATATAGAAACAGCCTCAATTATATAGAAACAGCCTCAATTTGAAGTTATTTAAACTGTTAGAAGTGGCCATAGTGTATCAGGAGAATAAATGCACAGGCTCGGGTGCACCCATAGTCATCATAGGTAGGAAATGGATAGACCCACCTTCAACTGAACAGATGCCTCCATGGGTAGAATCAGATATAGTTATCTACTTTGAAGTGCAGACACAAAAAATTCTCCTATAGGCAAGGAGAGGATACTCCATATGGTAAAGGTGAACATCGCACTAGGGGCAGCCAAAGCAAACAAGGTCACCGTCCCTGTGTTTAGGCTCTCAAGCTGGGCCAACTCCAGAGTGACTGCCCCAACCATACACAAAGGAAGCTGTAAAACTAGAAAGCCCAACTGCCAGGAGTCAAGCATTGGGCTGGCAAAGTGGAATGACTCCCCATCCAAGAACCACAGTTGTGGTGGTCAACTGTCCTGTAAATGAAACTAACCAAAAATAAAATAAAGATGCCACGCTACCACTTTACTCAAATGATTACATAGAGATAATTACACAAAAAAACAAGCAAACAGTGTATCACCATCAGTGTATGAATGTACCAAACAATAATCATTAAATGATAATAGTCCAATAAGGAAAACAATGTTAATACAGTTCATAAATGTGACTTCTTCTTCAAGAGAATCTTCAAGCTTCTTCCCAATAAACTCAGTGCTTTCAGTGCCCTCACCTCAATAATGTAGTATACACCTATGTATAGTAATATCCATTTCCCTACTCTCTCATCAGAATGGTATTCCAAGATGCCATGGTACTCTGTGGTATGGCCTCCAACTATTCAGGGTACTCTTATCCACTTATATCATCCTCCTCAGTAATAGGGTTGTGGTCCTTTTAAGAACATGTGGTCCATATACTGGGATGCACTCATATACCATGTGGGGACAGAGAGGATAGCCCAATAGTGTAATATGATTTAAAACCACTTTAATAATTGTTAAAATAATAGTTACATTAAATAACACTGGCATATCAGGGACACCGTTCTTCCTGGTATGAGATCGCTTTCGATCCATGTTCCTACAGACTCCGCCCTATGCGTTACGTCACATGTCACGTGACATCATCAGGGTAAATGTCCAGTGCGTGGCACACCCAAGAGATCAAGAGTTTTTTCAATATAGGCTCACAAGTTACTATCCTGCACGAACCAGTAAAATTGAGCCCTGATACACCTTGGATCTCACTGACAGCTGACAATGAGCTCCACATAGAAGTAGTAGGGATGACTTTGATGAAAGGAAAAGGCATGGCCTTGACACATGCTAGGGGGTAGCTGCAGGTGAAAGGCCATCTTGGAACTGAGGACTGAAATGCTGAAGGGGTATTCTGACACTTGGGCCCACCTAAGGAAGTCACTAAAAGACAAAAACTAACATGAGATTCTATCAAGTAAACAATGTTTTTACATTTATGCAATAATGTTCTTTTTGTTAATTATGAGCAATGGCACCCTTGGCCAATGGCTATGTTGGCCAAGAAGCAATCCAGTCTTAAATTAAAACTCACAATTCCTTTCCCTCTGTCACAGTGTTACACACTAGATAAAACCTCCCAGGCAAGTAAAATCCTTCCATGATCTTGTTTTCTACCCTCAGTATCTAAACTTATCTTCTCTTGTCATTCACACAATTTGCTTCCTTTCTTCCTACACAGAAAACGTACAGCACAAAACAAATTAAAGCCATCACTTTTCCAGCTCCCGAGCCTTCTGTTGACATGATAGGTGATACATAATTGAAAACGAATCTCCTTTAGTGTCCTTTCCCTTTAACACTTGTCAGATGTATTGGGGTATCTGATAAGGTTTAATATCTCTCCAGCAGTTTGATCTACAACCCTTTTCAAATCGCTTTTTCTACAGACAACATGTCTTACATCCGGTTACATTCCTTCTAGTCAACAATAATAATGAGATTATCACCTGTAAACCAGTCCTATTGCCATGCTTCAGAGGAGACGATGGCTCAATTTTTCTCTCATATCTGTGTTTTATTTCTGTGTATTGAACCACTGAAGTATTGAGTCAATTTTTATAGCTCCCGGTTCAGAAAGCTTGCTTTTGCATTGCTGTCGCTGGGTCAATTCCTTTTTGTTCTAGGTTTATTTTTTGTTATAGCTAAGCTACTGCTGATAAACAAAATCGTTAAAGATCTAATCTTATGGATATCTTGGTGAAGATTCTACAGAACAAGAATGTCAATCTCAAATTAATTATTATTATTATTATCATACAGGATTTATATAGCGCCAACAGTTTGCACAGCACTTTACAATATAAAGGGAGACAGTACAGCTTTAATACAATAAAATACAAGAGAGTTAAGAGGGCCCTGCTCATAGGAGCTTACAATCTAATAGGGTGGGGCAAGGAGTATGTTATGTTTAGTACTTTCTGACAATCATTGCTGAAACTAATGATTATTTGGCCAATAAAAACCTTTATAGCTTAGTTAGGTTAGGCTTTTGTGTATAGTATTACTGCAGTCTTCAAAATGTATAATGGTGCAAGGAGTGTTACTGAGTAATTTGACAGTTTGAGGTCTCGGTCCTCTTGAAGCTACTTTAAATCTGGATCACAAGGAAAGAGTAGGAGGGTTGCATGGGACCTAAAAAAACAACAGTTTTTCATGCTTGCTACAAAGGAATCTGGCTCAATTTATATAGTATGGGCTCTTGCAGACACGCGATAAGCAGGAGAAAGCTTTTCCAAGAACGGTATAAAAGCAGCTTGGCAGGTGTTCAGGAGGTGATGCCTGTTTAACTTTTTTTAAATTTCTGAATGGCAATTTTACCTTGTTGGACCACACCGCAACTGCAAGCCAAGCATATGGCTCACAGCTGGGGTGCAGCCCTAATGATCTAAATGGGCGTTTGGTGAGTTTGACAGTTAGTGCTGCCTGTCAGACACTACAGTTCAAACTAAAATTGCTGTGTACAGCCTTGTCTAGCTGTAATGTTCAAATTCTGGTGAGAAGTCAGGGGCAGTAAAACTATGGTTCAGTTGCCTGTTTTTTGGCATGCCACAATTTTAAGTAATATTTACATATATATATATATATATATATATATATATATATATATATATATATATATTGTATATATAAATATATTATTATTATACAGGATTTATATAGTGCCAACAGTTTGCGCAGCGCTTTACAATGTGAGGGAAGACAATACAGTTACAATACAATTCAATACAGGAGGAACTAGAGGGCCCTGTTCATTAAAGCTAACAATCTAGAAAGGAGGGCCAAGTGAAACAAACGGCAATAACCGTGGGGGGTGGGCTGATGGAGAAAATGGAGGTATATTTGTTAGGTGTGGGTAGGATAGACTTCTCTGAAGAGGAGGGTTTTCAGAGATCGCCTAAAAGCTAATAGAGTAGGAGATAATCGGACAGATAAGGGTAAGGCGTTCCATAGGATTGGAGAGGCTGTGGAAAAGTCCTGGAGGCGAGCATGGGAGGAGGTGACGAGGGAGCTAGAGAGCAGGAGGTTTTGAGAAGAACGAAGAGAGCGATTAGGTTGGTATTTTGAGACTAGGCTAGTGATGTAGCTAGGGGCTAAGCTGTGGATTGCTTTGTAAGATGTTGTAAGTATTTTGAATTTAATTCGTTGGGTGAGCGGAAGCCAGTGGAGGCCTTGACAGAGAGGAGCAGCAGACACTGAGTGATTGGTAAGGTGGATGAGTCTGGCATCAGCATTCATGATGGATTGAAGGGGGGATAGCCTGTGTAGAAGTAAGCCAATGAGAAGGGAATTGCAGTAGTCGAGGCCCAAGATGACCAGGGAGTGAACTAGGAGCTTTGTTGTGTCTTTGGTTAGAAAGGGGCGTATTTTGGAGATGTTGCGGAGGTTGAGGCAGCAAGATTTGGACAGCGGTTGGATGTGGGGCTTGAAGGAGAGTTCAGAGTCCAGGACAACACCTAGGACCTTGGCATGCGGGGATGGGCTGATAGTAATGCCATCGATATTGACAGAGAGATCAGGGGAAGGGGCACGTGGTGGAGGAAAAATTACAAGCTCAGTTTTGGATGGAAGTGGTGTGACTTCCATCCAAAATTAGTGATACGTGAGGAGACTGAGGGAGAGAGCTGAGGGGTGGATAAATAGATTTGGGTATCGTCAGCATATATACATATTTTCCTGTGAATATATAAATGGCAGCTTCATATTTAAACTATAACTAAAGGCAAAACTTTTTTCTTAGTTTTGGATAGAGTGGAGAGGGATTAGAACACTATCTGTCTGTGTCCCCATTAGGGAGATTCACACTAACTATTTGTCATGTTTACCGTTATCAATGAAAGCGAAAGTAAAAGAAAATCCCAAATTTTGGGTTGTCCACAGAAAGCAACAGAGGAGAAATCTTCCAATGGGGAAGCTAGTTATGGTAACCTGGGGGGCCCCAAGAGATTCCCCTAATTTACAGTGATTTCCTCTCACTTCTTGTTTGGCTATGGTACAGGAAGTGAAGGAAAGTCTCCTAAATGGGACAAAGATGGCAAAAATAAACCTCACATGGGTTATATTAATCCTCCCTTACTCTATCCAAAATGAAAAAAAAAAAGTTTTGCCTATAGTTCTACTCCAATTTCACACCCCCACCCCCAACTCCTAAAATGCAAGATTTAGTAGGTTATACTTGCATTTTCATTACAACACAAATTGCTAAGTTCAATTTAGTTAAGCCTAAAAAGAGAGATTTATGTTGCAGAAGTTGTAATTTTCACAGAAAAACATAAGAATACCTAAAAAAATAAGAATACCTCAAGGTCCTAAACCATGTGATAAAAAATTATCAAAATGGTGGAGGAGTAGCTGATGCAATATAGCTTAATCACAAACTTCGCACATAAAAAATTTTTTAATGAAAAGGAAATATGCTGTGCATTATTATTGTATCAATGGTAATCCTAAAAGTATTACAAGAGATTATATTAAGAATATATTTATTTAATTAATATATGAAGAACAAACAATCAAATATTTTGGCCGTAAAACATTAAAACACGTCATGATCTACACCCTCCTAAAGTAAATGCCCATATATAAATTTATGTGTCTCTTTAAAGTCCCAATACGGGTTAGACCCTCAGGAAGGTATTAGAAATGTGTACAACCCTCTGCAGATATCCCAATCATTTTCTCAGTACATACATGGAGCTTAATGTTTTCCCCCACCACAAGGTGTCAAACTGACACAGAGTGCGTAATGTATAGCACAGATCACAACGTATTATTATTTTGCATTGAATAACATTTGTATAAGTCCCGCTAAGAGATAAATGGATAAACAAGCTAGATTTCTCATTAATTAGAAGGGACCCAATCCATCCTCCTTCAGAGTATCTTTTGCTTCACATGTGCACACTCAAAATACCTTAAACAATGAAAGCAGTTGGTCTCTCAACAGGAGACTGATAAATACTGATAAATCAATTTGGAACAAAAAAAAAAAATTTGGGAAAAAAAAAAAAAATTTGGAAAAAAAAAAAAAAAAGATAAATCAAGGCTGTGAGTGTTTACTGCGCATGGCCCAGACCCAATGTATTAATGTGTGAGACTTATAGTCCACAATAGCAACCATCAATCCTCCAAGATATTTCATCCAATGTATTGTCCACTCATAATGCACAATTATCACCCAGGCAATACTCAGGATGTGGATTGTGCAAAGATGAGCATTTATAAATGCATGATCAAATCCATCAACTGTTCAAATCAAATGTCATAGAGTGGTATACTTCGCAACCCCAGTATTAGGTTCTGCAAGAGCTTCAGGAGGATGTTGTGGTCAAGAAACCGCCTGACCAGTTTCACTGGACTGCACAGCTGCATCAGAGGCTCACTTAAAGGAAAAATACAGCCAAAGCTCGTTTGGCTGTACTTCTCCTGTATATCACAGGAGTGTAGGTTGTTCTGCACTCTAGTGGCCCATTTTCTGTAGAGAGCGGGCTGAAGCCTGCTGTTGGCTGACGTCACAGAGCCAGTCCAGGCTTGGGAAGGATTGCGACCATATTGTTGGGAACCACCTACATGCCTGGACCGGCACCTGGTTAAGCCTCTCAGTGAGTCGCTGCTCTTGCCCCCTCCACAGCCCAGCGCTCTAGTAAGCGAGGGGGGGCAGAGCAGACAGTGATGACTGACGGTCACCAACTTTTTGATCACTTAGTTCTTAGAGCTGGCGGGGGGAGGGAAGATGCAGCATTCACCTAGGTAAGTATGATTTAAAAAAAAAAAACGAAATTCCCATACTTTTTAACTGCAAAATTATGCAAGACCAGACTTCAAAGGTCCTCCAATAAGGACAGAAAACAAAGTTGTTCTGTACTGTTCTGTAATTGTTCTATACAATTTTTCTATGTTTCAATTTGCTAAGCACCCACCCCTATAGATGGGTATATGAGGTTTGTGGGGTGCGGTTTGATGTATTGCAATTAATATAAACCTAACCTGAGGTTTTGCTTCTTCCACACTTTATCCACAAATTAAGAAAAAATAAACTCTGTGCTACATTTTTACTGTCATTTAGGTTCTATATAGACTTCTTGGTGATATTGTAATCCAAGAACAGGAGTGGAATGTTAGGATTTTGAGAAACCCTAGCTACAAACTGAGTACTCTTGCCATGGTTGCAAAAAAAATAAAAAATGTTGGGCATTTATAGGAAATCATCACTGACTGTAGACTAGAACAGCAAGGCAAGTGTCTTGGGCTACATCATGGGTTAAATACATCATAGATTATATATAACACAATTTTTCTTTAGTCATTGAAAGCTAGAAGTACCTCATATCACAGAGAGAGCTTCTTAGGGATTTAAGGAACATTCACAATACATTGTTGGCTGTTACAATAGTATTATCTGTCAAATGGTTGCATGTACTGTATGTTAGTGTGTATGTCTTTATTTTTATGTTACAGTCAGCTATCTTTTTAAAGCAGACCTTGACACTTTCCGATAGGTTGCTATGTGTTTTTTTTTTTTTAGTTACACCCCACCCCATCACTGTTACACAATTGAATACTACATATATTCTTACCTAGGTGAGAATGATGTCACACTTTCTAGTAGGCGTTGGAGCAATCTATACCACACTGCACATGCACTGGGAAATTATCACCACACTGTGCATGCTCCATCAGCCGTTTTCTTGATAAGGTCACATGAGAACATGGCAAAGTGAGACCTGCAGCGCTGAGATGGAGTGGAAGCTAACAGCAGACAGCGCTGGTTTCGGTGGGCTGGAGAGTATGTCTTTTGTGGACAACCCAGCTGTAAAGGTAAGACCAGCCATAAATGGAGTGAATTTCTTTCCTGCAACCGGTGTTGATAGGGGAATCCCTCCTGCTGAGCCATTGTGTACTCCCGAGGGGGGGCAGGGGGTGGTAGAAGTCGTCCCTGCCGGGAGAACTATAATAGCTGCTAGCGATAATGGTATGTAAAATCCGGCAGGCTGGTTGTACCCAAGTTGATAGATTGATTACCTTGGGTATATCAGCCTGCTCATACATGTTTCGGCCATCTTGGATGGTTCAGCAGGGACTGTCTATGGCCAGCTTTAGAGAGTAAAAAAAAAAATTGCACAGGGGTGTGAAGTTCCTCTTTATTGTGCAGTTCTAAGCTCGTGATGAGTACTCTTTAAAGAAACTGATACATGTTCTTTCATGATACTGCTTTTATATTGCCACATCAAGAGCACCATACAAGCAATAATGAACAACTTTATATACCACTACAAATAAAAGATTTAATATAAAAAAAAAGAACTTAAGTAGAGTAGAGGTTTTGATCAATTAACCATGGAATAAAGGCAGCTTTTGTTGTTTGTTATTTTTACATGGATACAAATAAAAATATAAAGTATAAAGAAAACCCTGTAGATTTGGATTAATGTATAGTGCACAGCAAGTAAAAAGTGAATGCCTCAGTCTTATTCACATAAGAGTTTATACAGTATGGCCCCATATAAAGTTCAACAATAAATATCCAAAGTAGGCCAGTTAAACCTGTATTTTATAGGACACATAAACCAGTCTCCCGTACTTTCACATTAGCCTGACTTCATTTTATTAGCCACTAGCTGCTTTGAGGTCTTTAGAGTAATATCAAATAAACCAGAAGACTGCACTTCATGGCTAATGTATGCTAAAAAAATATTTATGGGCTGAACCATCATTATATGCAGTGGGGGAAAATGCAAATACATTTTTAAAGGAAAGGAAATTTCAGTGCTGCAGCAAGTAAGCCATAAGTAACATTGTCAGATATCTGAGCACTTTTCAAATAACAAAGCCATGGCATGTATCACATATACAGTATGCAAACTTGTATACATTTGGAGGAATAGATCAATACATAAGAATGATAAAGTTATAGCACACATTGTGAAATAATAACAACTGATATTATTATTATTATTATTATTATTATTATTATTATTATTGATCATCTAATCAAAGGTATGCAAAAAGTACGGTACATATGCAAATTGGTAGTCACTTAGCCTTGGATGTTTGCCTGCCTTTATTTATCAAAGATGTCAGCTCTCCTGCTTTTTCCAGTAGTTTTTACATTTTGACATTCATAACAGCCATGGTGTGGCTATGGTTATTTATTTAATGAGTAAAAAAGAAGATACTATGTATGCCTTCCTCATTTACAAAAAGGGGAACCAGATATCTGGGGGCCCCTTTATAATAACGGGGGTTTCCAGATTCTAATATGCCCCCTCCTCCTCGAAGACCTCTGCATCAGCATGGGAACATGGTGTCCTATCAGGGGGCCCTCCTCACAGGTTACCTCTGCATGTTGAGGTTATGTGGCTCCGTATTGGTTTAGGAGGATGGGACTCATGATAACTGCCCCTCCCTTTCCTGGCTAATAAGGCTGCATGGTTGGATAAGGGTCTGGTATGGATTTTGAGAGACTCCATAACATATTTTTTTTGTTTTCTTTTTTTGTGTGAGGTTCCCCCTTAAAATCCATACCAGTCCCTTAATTAGAATAAGGGTCAGGTACATATATTGCAGGGAATCCCCTAGCTGCTTAACTCACAAAGAAAGTGAAGCCACCATTTATTGTCATTATCCCCTGTTCACACTGAATCCGACCTTGAAATCGTGCGACTTCAAGTGAAGATTTCAAAGCCGCAGGTCAGTGCAACTTCAGGTGTGACTTGGTTGACATCTGTGCCACTTCATGCACAGATGTCTATGCAAGTTGCATCTAAAATTGCAAAATATAGTGCAGGAAGCTTTTTTTTTTTCAAATTGGTTTGGCACTGCAAAGTTGCACACATTTGAATAGTTCCATTGCTGACAATAGGGTGCGACTTGTCATGCGATTTGGACCTGTGAAATTGCATGACAAGTCATGCCAGTGTGAACAGGAGTGTTTGGCTCACATATACTTCAATGGGGTTTGAATTATACTGTATGTTCAGGATTCATGGATTTCAGGTTAGGTTTGGCGAACATCCAGTAAACCAAACCCATGCTCATCACTAGTGAATAGTAATTGGTATGTAAACACAGTGACTTCCATATATGCAAATTGATTTGCATAGAGATACAGTATCCATGCTGTAAATTGCAGGAAAACAAGTATAAAAGGAACAATAAACCATGGGGAAAATGACTTTGATAAGGTATCTGTATTAGCTTGTAACATCTGGCTTGTGGAGAATCCCAGAAGAGGATGAGTCTGATAGGGTTCAGTAGCTGGTCCAGGAACAGGAGAAACTGATGTCTTGTAGTCACCACCTTGTCTTCCTCTTGGGTTTGTTCCAGTGATATTCACAGAAGCTGTGTTGTGATTGGGCTTGTGAAGTGGACTAAAGGTAAGGAAAACAGCAGAACCAGAGAATTAGCTGCCAAGTGTGGTATCAGAACAACAGACAAGCTGGATTTCAAGATGAAGCCATGGTCAATACCAATAAAGTAGCCATTCTAAACTGAGAGCAGTTAAGTCAATGGATGCAATGCAAACTTCAGAATCACAGGCCAGGTCATATCATGAAGCAAACAGGAACATGGACAAAGCAAGAGTATCTAACAAACTGTACATGCACTAGGGATACTTATGTACTGATGCCTAAATGCCTGAATAGGCAAAGTGACAGTGGGGTTTATTTAATAAAGTTGGAGTGTGCGAAATCAAGCTCACTTCTGCATAGAAACCAAACAGCTTCCAGGTTGTATTGGCCAAGCTTAATTGAACAAGCTGTTAGAAGCTGGTTGGCTTCTATGCAGAAGTGAGCCTGATTTTTCACTCTCCCGCTTTAGTAAATAAACCCAAGTGTCTCTGCAGAGAGGAAAATATAAAAAACGAAAGTACCCAAACTACCGCTTTGAAATGTGCGTGTTGTGAAGCAGGTGAAGCTTTAGGACAGCTAAAAACAATCCACACTAGGGGGCAATAAAAGTCACTCAGGTTATCAGTGGAGTGTTTCTGCTACTAAAAAGGGAATAATCAGTGATCCATCAGCGTGCAAAAAAATTTTTTTTAAATAAACTAAAAGGACCGAAAAGGGGGGGGGGGTCAGTTACAAAGCATGTGGTCCACCTCTGAAATTCCTGGCACTGTGTAAAATTTCTGAACTTTTCATTTACACTGTGCAGAAGTTAGCACAAGAAGTTGTTGGACTACAGTCAGAGGCGTAACTAGAACCTTCAGGGCCCCGATGCAAGAAACCATGAAGGGCCCCCCAGACCCCTGGCCGGGGCCCTTCCCTTTAAGCCCGGGGCTCTTCCCACTAATCCTGGGGCTCTTTACTCTCATTGCATGGCCTTTTATTATGGTCCCGCATCAGGATCCTTTCACAAGTTCTGCAGTGGGCCCCCTTCCTGCAATCTTGGGGCCTCCCCACAGTGGTGAAATGCCAGGCCCCGGTCGCAAGTGTGACCTTTGAGATCCTAGAGGTTCACCCACTGTTTTGCTACCGGGCCCCCTGGAGCATGGGGCCCGGTAGCGATTGCAACCCCTGCAACCCCTGTAGTTACGCCCCTGACTACAGTACTTACAGATGAACATTCCAGCAAATGATCCATCAGACTGTACTGAGTTACCCTGCATAGTTCACCTGCATATTCATTGGGGCATGTGAAACATTTAAAGAGATCATTACCAAACACTTGTACATCTACATGAACATCTATACCATTTCTGTTTTCTTTAATGGGAACAAGATAAGCAGAATGATAAACTGCAAACATATAACCATTTCAGCTAAAGTAATAGGGAAGCATTCTAAAAATCCATAATTGTCCACTGAAAATACATCATACTGCTTACTGAATATGGATGAGCAATTAATCATAATGGAGGATTACTGCCCATCCTCTGCAGCTACATTTCTCCCAGATTAGGTATGATTCATTTACCAACCCCGACACAATCCCCTGACAGTCTGCTCCCATGATCCTTCTTGTCTCCTCTGGAACATATTAATGACAGTCTGTGTTTCCAATCTGTAGCTAATAACTAATTATTAAGGGCAAGTTATATCATCTGATTAATAATTTATTGACCTATGCTTTAACAATGTGTTATTTTCTGTTCTTGCCGTTCTTGAACTGTTTTAATCTTAGATGGCTAGTAACGGGAGACTGAGATCTATCATAGTAGATTTTTTATTATTAGATGCCACATAAAGGCCAATAAACAGAGAATACAAGCTGACTTGAATGAAAGTGGTAACTTAAAAATATACTGCAAGTGGTGGAGATATTCAAGCAGATAATGTTTAAGTGGACAGGGACAAGGGGGGGGGGGCAGAAGGGACACGTGCCCCAGGAGCAGTATTGATATGTGGAGGGGGGCACCATTAGCCCTGGTCACTCTGTTCTCCTGCACCTCACTGACAGGAGGGACTGTAGTATTATTCCTTTCAGTAGGAGCAGGGACCTCAATAGCTGCTGGAGAAAGGAACCTTCAGCAGTCTGCCGTGGGTGGAAGATAGTGGGCACTGAGACTGAGAACACACCTTAGTGACATATAGCATCACCTAAGATGGGAAGGAGAAGCTGCCTTCATTCCCAGTGGGCACTGGGGTTAAACTGTGAGTATACTGAGGGTTTAGGGGACAACTCAACCATAGACCTTCCCTCTCCTTCTCAGAATCCCCCAAAAGACCCTTAGCCTTCTCCCTCCCTTAAAGTTTGTTCACACAGGCTGGCAAAGAACAATAAAAGCAAGTGGTTCAGCCACAAATCACTTTTTGAGGGCACAGTAAGTATAAGGCTAGATTCACATATGTGCAATGTGGCACTGCACGTACGTTGCCACATGTTTCTTCAAATGTTATGGTACATTGGGCTGCCCATTTCATCTAAATTGCACCAAAGAAGTGTATGACCCTTTTTTAAAAATTATACCCCATTTACAATTGTTGCCAGATATTACTAGAGTGTCTATTATGTATACTGAAATCATTTTTGTCATTAACATACAATATGGAAAAAATTCAGGTTCCACATTTCTACATTGCTTGGGTTGTGTGTTGAAAGTTTAGCTATAAGATGCTCTGGGGAACGACTAGTAAAATATACAGAATTACCAACACCATAATTTTTTGCTGGCTGGATTGCTACAGAATATTTTAGTTTTTTTTTTTAATGTATTAAATCTAAATCTAAAGTGGAAAGCATTGCATTTTTAGAAACACATTCCATCTACAGAAAATCCTATTAATATACAATCAACATAGAGCAGAAGCCAGCAGCATCTTTATGACAGAGCATACCTTGTGGTCACCTCTCCTAGACAGCTCTCCTGGAACACATATATCACTGGAGCTTTACGGCAGATTTAACGCTGGCTCAGCAAAATTCCTTCTTCTCTTGCACAAAGTATCAACATGCAGGTTAACAGTAATGCCACAAATCTGTCCTATTAAGCCAACATTTATTTTATGTCAGATGGAATAAAGCAATAAATCTGGGCAAAGGAAAACAGAAAATATATCTACTTGGAAGACATGCATTGTTTATTGTATCGACTGCATTTTCTTCAATTTGATCTTGCTGCAGCAGGGAAAAGTGCAAAGATGGAAAAGATTAATTGGCCAGTTATCGATGTGCGCTTTTTCTAGTGTACATGTACTACATGGCCTTTAAGGATAGTTGCCATCATATCTCTAGCAAGGCCCCTAATATCTGGTAAAATTGCCAGTTACCTTTGCCTTCTTCTTAAGGAAGGGTGACTTGTTGAGCTAATTACATCTCGCTCCTCAGCTCTATAACCACTCATCCAGACATAATGCCAATGAGCCCTTCCAAACCATGCCCTGCTAATAACTTTGCCTTAAAAAAAGAGATCCTATGAGGTCCTGAAGCATTGGATTGTGACGCCTGTTGCTTTATGTTAATTAACCACTTTAAGACCGGAAGATTTGACCCCCTTCCTGACCAGGCCCTATTTTGCGATTCGGCACTGCGTTAATTTAATGGACAATTGCGCGGTCATGTGACGCTGTACCCAAATAAATTTGACGTTCCTTTTTTTCTCACAAATAGAGCTTTCTTTTGGGGGGTATTTGATCACCTGTGTGATTTTTAATTTTTGCGCTATAAACAAAAAAAGAGCAACAATTTTGAAAAAAAAAAAAAAAAAAAAAACAATATATTTCACATTCTGCTATAGAACATGCCCAAAAAAAAAAAAAATTTAAAAATCAAAATTTAACATTTTAGGCCAATTTGTTTTCTGCTACATATTTTTGGTAAAAAAAAAAAAAAAAAAAAATTGCAATAATATAATATAATATTTTGATTGGTTTGCGCAAAAGCTATCGCGTTTTCTAACTACGTGAAAGATTTATGCCATTTTTATTGTTTTTGTTTTTTTTACTAGTAAAGGTGGCGATCTGCGATTTTTTGTGGGACTTCGACATTGCGGCGGACAGATCGGACCCCTTACTGACATTTTTGACACTTTTGGGGGGGACCAATGACATTACTACAGTAATCAGTGCTATAATTATGCACTGTTACAGTAATAATAACACTGGCAGGGAAGGGGTTAACCCTATGGGTGATCAAAGGGTTAAATGTATGCCTCTTGCTTACTGACGTGTGGGGGGTGGGGGTTCTGTGACAGAGACAGAGATTGCAGGTTTAGCTATGCTGAATCCTGTGATCTCTCCCTGTCTGTCTGAGAAGATCCGCCTGCTTTGTTTACATAAGCAGGCGGGTCTTCTCACATTTTCCCCGACGATTGGGGAAGGGAGGCGGCGATCGCCGTCTCTCCTCCTCCGGCCCGACTCCCGCTGTGTCTAAACACAGCGGGAGCGAGCCTCCGGCGGCGAGACCACTAGAAGCCCAGGGGAGCAGTAGGATTACTTTGGTTTGGGGCTGGATACTCACATCCCTTTACATTAATGGTTCCCCAAACTGATCTCCTGGTACACCTGTATATGTACTAAATGGTCTACAATTTTTTAATATTATGTCTTGTAAATTTGGTAAATTTGATATTTTACTTGTGAAATAAATGCTAACATTTTAAACACTTCTATACTTTCCTTCTGCCTCAAAAGTCCCATTGGGGGGTTTCCTTTTTGTAGCTCTTTCTCTAAGTGCATCTGTTGTCAGCTCTTGTCAAAAATAAAATCGAAGGTCAAATTATGTGCAAAAAGGTATAGGTCTTTAATTGTCTCGTTCACATAAGGTTAATCTAGTGGGCAAAAGCCCAGGCCCAATTGGAAAACAGAAAGCTCATCTTGGGACAATTTAGTGGAGGTGATAATTTTTACCTGTGTGGAGTTATCGCAGTTCTCGGGTGACGGAGAGGTTTGAGGACAAATGTATTTAGGTTGCTCTGTTGTTATTTCCTTAGGTCAAGTGTCGTGAGGTCTAAAAAATCATTATTGGCCAATTGTGCTTATGAAGTGAAACTAGAACTAGATGATCCCAAAATGTTAGGAATAACATTGTGAAGTGTGGAGGAAGGTAAAGACGCTCCACCACCAGAGGCCTGATACCCTGGAGAGGGAGACTCTCCTTATGCATGTGATTGTTTATGCGACTTTGTGGATTTTTTACTCTTCTTGATTTCCGCCGGTGAAGTAGCATCACCAAACCACAACCTTTTACATGATGAGTTAGACGTTTGTGAGCCAGAAAATCGTGAGCCGGTCTGTTGAGGAAAAGTGGAAGAGAGAGATGAGTCAGATTCAGTAGGATCTACATGGTGGACTGACCCTGAGATTATTCTTCTCTTAGGGTTCCCCTCCCACCAAAGTTCCTCCCAGGCCATTTGTATGCATACTCCACCGAGAACACAAGTTTATCTTTAATGAATTTGCCTTGTTTCCTAGCAATAATCTCTTTATTTAACAGCTTAAGGCGCTTCCTCTGTTCCTTCCACTTAGTGGAGAAAACTGGTGCGTCTGTGAGATGTTTATATTGTGAATTAAAACTATTTCCCCATCAAGAGATGTCATATTACTTGTATATTGGGTGATGAGTAATCTCAATAATTCAATACTACATTGAGTTAAAGTCTTTTCCAAAGACTTTTTAAATGCCAAAATGGATGTTTAATTGTGGGGAAAACCTGGACACGTAGGCCCAGGGGACAAGTCTCTTCCTTATATAGTTTGAAGTACTCAGTGTGTCAATATAAATGTGATTTGCTTTTCAGTAAATTAAACATTCTGTCAAGAAACAACTTAAGTTCCTCGTCTGATTTTTGACCTGTTAGGCATGTAGTCTGGATATTAGACATGAATTGAGCCCAAACTGTAACCTTTATTATTAGAGTTGAGCGGACACCTGGATGTCCGTGTTCGGCGGGTTCGGCCGAACTTGAAAAAAAAGTCCGGGTCCGTGTCCCGGACTTTTTCCGAACTTTACCCGGACACCGAACCCCATTGAAGTCAATGGGGACCCTAACTTTCAGGCACTCAAATGGCTCTAAAACACCAATGGAAAGGGCTAGAGTGCTGCAAATGGCAGCAAAATGTAGTTAAGAGCATGGCAAGTGCTCTTAAAAAAAATTCCCCTTTAAATTATTTTTTTAATAGCAGATTAGAACAGCAATCTGTAGTGAAATATAGCTGAACGCTGCACACAACAGACTGATAAAAATAGATTTTTTTCTCCCTCCTCCTCCTCAGTGGGCTCAAGTGAGGGCAAAAAGATTGTTCACTGCACCACCCCCACACAGCAAAATCGATGTAGACTGTCCCTGCCTAATCTCCAGCCTGTCCCTAATATGCTCAATAAGATCGTTCACTGCACCACCCCCCACACAGCAAAATCGATGTAGAAGACTGACCCTGCCTAATCTCCAGCCTCGCCCTAAAATGCTCTAATAACTTTCCCTGCCTGCACTCCGACCTGTCCCTGCATTCTTTTCGGACACAATTTTTCACAGAATCACTGTCTGTCCCTAATCAGCAGCCAGCACGTATGATGTGTGCTCTGTCCCTAAACTACAGCAGAATGACGCGGCGCACTGGGGCTCTCGAACTTATAAAGACATGGTCACATGCTTCAGATGGCCAATCACAGCTACTAATACATTAGTAGGCATGGCTGTGATGGCGCACACCAGTTAAACGCTTGTTGATTGGCTGTTGAAAGCCCGCCATTAAAAGCGCGCCATTACATACAAAACAGGAAATAAAATAACTGAACACGGATTTTAAACCCGAACATACAGTAAAGTTTTCGGGTCCGTGTTCGGGTAACAAAAATCCAATTATTCGGTACGAACACGAATAATACAGTCCGTGTTCGCTCAACACTATTCATTATAAAAGAGGATTGACAATAGTAGACAGTAGTTGGTAAAGCCAAATATTATTTATAAAGGATGCAATTATTGATACACAGTCTACTAAAAAAAAGAGGCCCTTAAAATAGCAATGCAAAATGGGATATCACTGCACAAACCAAGAATTGCTTGCAGTACCCCAAATGCACTGCTGAAGGAGACCGGTGTATTATACCCGTATAATAATTGTTATATATTCACTTTTATATATGTTTTTTTGTACATCATTTCCTGTGTACTATTTGTAATTTGCTACTATATTCCAGATGCCATTTAATGTGTTCCTCCTGGAGAAGCGGTTTTCAACCGTGAAACATGTAGAGGAGCATGTGCCCAGTGAGGATCCCCTATACCTTTGATCTCTCAACTTGAGTGTATTAACTATGAGTGGAATTACTGAACAGCTAGACCAACTCTCAATACTCATTCTCGAATTTTAAAGGTGTCTGCTCTTTTCTGATTTGTTCAGATATGTTGTTTTATATACCTTTTGTATAAATAAAATATGCTTTATTTTAAATTTTTGTGTACTGTGTCTGAGGTACCGAGAAAGTCCAACTTTCCTTTTTTGTTAGGGGGAATTGTCTCCTTTTCAATTCTCTAGTTGCTATATGTATGATGATACTCCTAATTGGTACTTTATATAGGCTCGCCCCTTGTACATATCTGACTAGTGACAGCTTAGAGTAAGAGTACTTGCAAACATCAGTGAAAATTTGCCAGATCCATCTGCTGATGGCCAGATCAAGGCATTTAACAGCTGTAGGCACTATCCAAAGGCTGGTTTCACCCTGTTGTACTGCAGTTTGGCAGCAGAACAGGTGTACCCAGTGTTTTCGTGGGGGCAAAATGCAGTCTCCCATAGACTTTCGATTAGATTGTACATGTTTGGTGCATTTTCTGAAAGAGCACCAAAAGTCCTGTATGCTGCATCTTGCACTTTCAGAAAATGCACCAAAAAAATGCGATTTAATAGAAAGTCTATGGGAAACAGCAGGTTTCCTGCAAAAATGGTCAAACCACAGCACAGCAGTGTGAAAGCGGCCTTGACCTCCCAATGCTTTCCCTCTCTTCTCCACAGGCAGAAGCACAATCATTTACTCATGTGAATGTTTGTACCACAATAAAGCATGATCCAACAACTGAATTATTTAAGTTTCCAGGTAGTCTAATAAACTCCATAATAACAAAAACAATGATCTGCTGACGTCCTTTAGAAATTGCAGGCTGTTATCCTGTCCCAATGTCTTCTTCGAGTAAACAAACCTAGCATACAGATCTGTAAATTCAGAAGTCTTTATCTGCATACTTTTTTTGAATCAGCAACACAATAGGTACAATTCGCAGTGCTTTAACAAAAGAATAAACAGCTTTATTTTAGCCATGTGACTGTTTAACAAAATAGGTACATGGCTGAATGATCAGAATGAGAGTAACCGTAAATCTGACCGAACACAAAGAAGTTTGCTCGAAAACCTTCAGTTCGGCAACATTTGTTTAATTTTTAAATCAACATTGGTTTTTGGACCGTAGTGACTTAAGTTTGAAGGAGTAGGATGGGAAATTTTTTGCGAGCGACCGATATTCTAACAGCAAGTGTGGTTTTCATTTGGCAAATTAAAATCATTCCAAAATCAATTTGAATGACATTTGTCAATTCATCAAATGTAGTGTGAGAATTTGTGCACAAACATGATGGCAAAGGCATGCAGAATAATACCGCTGGTACCTGGTCCTGGCCCGCATCTCTAAATATGTACCACACAATCCAGTGCTTTTGGGGCTGCTAGGATTTGGAATCGCTCCTGCATGCCTGGTGGACATGCTCCATATTTCACAATTTTTGGACTGAGGCTTCTGCTCCAGATCCCAGCATTCCTATATTGAATTTACATCACCCAGATGTTACCACTGACCAGTTCAAGCTTCTGCTGTAAATTATTATGGCAGCCAAACAGGCAGTGGTGGCTGCCTTGAAAACCCCCACCCATAGCTGGATGGAAGGTAAAAAAATATTTACAAGACCCATGATTCATGGAAAGATTGATATCACCCTACATGATCGTGTCCTCAAATTGAAAAAAAATTGGCAACCGCAGATAGACAAGTTTCTTCCTGGTAATTTTGATCGCTTGTTGCCTGAGCCTTAATGTCATGTTACTATTGGTTGTTGCCACTAATGCCCTTCTCTCTACGACACAGGCCCCCCAGGGAACCCCCCCCCCCCATCACCTAATTGTTTCTCTCTTTCTCCTACTTGTTTTCTTGATGTTTTGCAAGGGATGTCCTTAACTGTGTATAGGCTGTCCTTACTGAACTCATTGGCTAATAATGTATGTAAGGTATCCCGGTTTGGCTGGCTAATTCCTCGGCTGCAGGTATACATGTCTGCCCTTGGTCTGACCACCAGATTGTGCTGTTTGAATCAGGGGGAGTGGGTCTGGGTAGCATGACATTTAACTGGAGACTGAATGACTCCTTACTGAACGATCCCGCGTTGGTTGCCCAGATCTCCTCTTCACTGGTGGAATATTTCCAGATTAATGAGGATGGGATTTCACCCACTCCTGTGGTGTGGACAGCTCATAAGGCAGTCATCAGGGGAAATTTGATTGCCCTGGCCTCGGCCAGGAACAAGTCTAGATTGTCAGACATAAAATCCCTCACGAAAGAATTAGATCAATTATATTATAAACACAATCTCTCCCCCTCCTTCACACTTATGGATCAGATCCATATTAAAAGGAAAGCATTGGATGACATCCTTTCCAGTGATACTGAAAAGGCCCTTAGGTGGTCCAAAGCCAAATTTACACTCCATAGCAACTCCACATCTACTATGTTTGGTAAGAAATTAACTCAAACAACAAGACCCACTCATGTATACAAGCTCAGAAGGTCTGACGGGAGGATGGTTTCACACCCCAAGGAAGTCTTGGAAATTTTTACAAACTTTTACAAAAACCTCCTCTCGGTGCCCTCTTCGCTACCTGTAAACGAATTTCACCCCTGGATAGATAACCTATCTGTTCCGTCTTTGTCAAGTACACAAAGGGATATTTTAGAAGCACCTTGTACAGTAGACGAGGTTCTAGATATGATTAAAGCTCTCAAAACCTCCACCGCCCCCGGCCCAGATGGCTTTTCCTCTTCTTATTATAAAACCTTTGCCACAATCCTCACCAAATTATTCAATCACGTCCTTCAGGGAGGAAGCTTTCCAGAAGAAATGCTCCTGGCCAACATGTCCCTCATTCCGAAACCGGATAAAGATCATTCCCTCCCTCAAAATTATAGACCCATCTCGGTCATGAATAATGACCTTAAACTATTCGGCAGACTGCTAGCTAACCGACTATCCAATATAATTCATAAATTGATCCACCCTGACCAAACTGGGTTTATTCCAGGTAGACAGCTTTCAGACAACATTAGGCTAGTCGCTAATATAATTAATGATGCCAATCTCAGCAAATCCCCTACATGCCTTGTGAGTCTTGATACTCACAAGGCCTTTGATAGCGTCAGCTGGCCTTATCTAGAACACCTCCTTCCTAAATATGGGCTAGGGGATGGGTTCATTCACGGATTTAAAGCTTTATATGAGTCCCCACAAACAAGAGTTTGCCTTCCCGGGTGTAACTCTGAATTTTTTCCCCTACATAGAGGTAGGAGACAGGGTTGCCCACTTTCCCCCCTCCTGTTTGCTCTAGCAATCGAACCTTCGGCTACAGCCATTAGAAATAATGGCCTTATTACGGGGCATCACAAGGGGGAGAAAGAATACAAATTGAGTATGTATGCGGATGATGTCTTATTATTTTTGTCCAAACCTCACATTTCACTACCTCACTTGCTGATCGAACTTGAGAGATTTCGATCCATGTCGGGCTTAGGGGTTAACCTCTCCAAATGCTCTATTATGCCGATTAACCTGCCTAATTGGATGCAAACCTCTATCAGAGAGAGTTTCTCATTTACTTGGTGTTTGAGATCTTTTCGCTAACTAGGGGTCCAGATTACTCCTCATTATGAATCACTTTTTATATCTAACTTCCCCCCAGTATTTAAAAAATTAAGTATGTTATTAAAGACGTGGTCTTCGTACCACATCTCGTTTCTGGGGAGAGTTACAGCCATAAAGATGATTATCTTACCTAAGGTCTTGTTCTTCTTTAGGGCCCTCCCTGTTAATGTCCCTAGATCTCATATCAGCTCTTTTCAGTGGGAGATTTCTAGATTCATTTGGAACGGTAAGAGATCCAGATATAACGGTCATATACTTTATGCCCCCCAATCCCAGGGTGGCCTGGGCATTCCAGATTTATGGTCCTATTATCTCTCAGCCAAACTCATTCAAATGGCTCAATGGAATGCAGACCCCGAGAGTATTCCCTGGCTTTCGTTTGAACAGGCCACAGTTTCCCCGAGTTATCTCTCGGCGGTTCTCTGGAGTGGTGCACAGCCGTTTAATTATAACTCAATTGCGAACAAAGTAGTTGTTCATTTATACCGGCTGTGGCTAAAACTGAAAGCCCCCCTGGGTCTGTTGTCTCGAGTCTCTCCGTTAACATCTTTTTTGTGACACTTTGACTCTGGTTTGCTCCCTCTGAGCAGAGAGGACTTATCCCCATGGATAGCCAGAGGCCTGGTGAACCTCAAAAAGCTCTCAATAGGTAATATCTTCTGTACATTTGAACAACTGGTAGATATACATGGTCTCCCCAGTTCTGAAAGGGACCACTATACCATTGTGAGGGCATTTTTTCAATCTCAGAACCTCCTTACACTAAACCCTCCATTTACTATTTTTGAAAACATTTGCTCCGCCTCATCTAGAGATCGAGGGCTTATATCTAGCCTATACTCACATATTGTTACTAGTACCCTCCCAGATAAACATAAGTATATGACTAAATGGGAACAAGACCTTGGCTGTAGTTTCTCCATTCCGGAATGGCAACACATGATATCAAACATGTCTCCCTGCGTTCTAGTGCATGCAGGGAGACACCCCTTAAAGTAGTTACAAGATGGTATTTGACTCCCTCCTTGGTCCACTCCTTCTACGGTTCAGTCTCTCCCCTCTGTTTCAGGGGCTGTTCAGAGGAAGGTAATTTACTCCATATTTTTTGGAGCTGCAACCTTTTGCGACCCATATGGGATCATGCACAGAGACTGGTGACCAGATTGGCAGGGACATCGGTTTCTCTCTCTCCTAAGATATGCTTGCTTTTTGTAAAAGTCCCTGGTGTCCCGAAGTCTACATCCAATCTGATTCATACTTTGATGTGTTCCATTCAATGGACGATCGCATGTAATTGGAAATCAGATACTCTATTATGGCCTCAGGTACTCTCCAGGATGGAATGCATCAAACTAACAGAAAAGATCTTTCACTCCCTTCATGGCTCCATGATGACATTCCATGGTAAATGGGACACCTGGGACACTTGTGTTGGGCCTGTTGGTACCTCTTGATTTATATGATATGTCTAACTTGACAGTTCTGACCCCTCATGTGTATTTGACTACTTGATATTCTGCTATACTATGACCAATGCTCGGTGTACACTTGCTATGTTTTCAGAGTATTTTTCTATGCAATATATAGATATTTGTTTTTTATATGTGATGTTACATTGTTGACCTGTGTAAGCGTTATTGTTTTTTTTTGTACCGACTTTCTAATAAAATCTTTTGTAAACAAATAATAATGTATGTAAGGTTTATTAGCTGCCTGTGTGCATTTTTTTGGCCCAGATCCAGAGGCTGTAGCTTTGTAATTATAGTCAGTGCCTTCAAGTGTGAGTCCCTTTTTTCTTTTTGTTGTATGTAAAATGTAAAAAACTTGAATAAAAACTTTTGAACTTTTGAACAGTATAAAATCTAAGTATCCTCATTATGGTATGACAGCTTTGTGAACTAAACTTTCTGTGTTGAAACCAGTAAGATAGCACAACTGATATTTTCAGAGGGGAAGTTCAGCAATAGCAGGCTCTATATGTTTCTGATGACAGACTTCATGGTTGGCACCCTAAGTGACAGCCAAGCATTCTTGCATAATATAAGCTGTATATGAATATGTGCATTAGATGTAAAAACCAAATTGGCAGTTGGATCTCTGGCTGACTGTCTACTTTCATTTGTTCTTTCCTTATACTTTTGAATAAATTGACTGATACATTTTTTTCTTTTACATTTTGGAAATTTTGCATTAACCTTTTTAATACATATACATTAATTATTTACCAACCTATAAGTGGGCTGCACTTCAGAAAATGTTAGCACTCTATAAACAAGCTATAATAGTAATTAGCTTTGACAGATCATGCAGATAATTCTAAGTAGACAGGAGTACTGTGCAATGTAAAAAAATAAAACAGCTTCTCTGTTTTGAGGACCTCCTGAGGTGATGCTGGTTAATCAGAAGATTCACTAATCTATTTATTGAATGCCCTTTCATCATTTGTAGTGAAGTGCCAGCTTTAGCAACATAATTGGTGCATGCTAGTAAAGGTCACTAAGAAGCCGCATTTTTTTTAAGCTAGTAAACTGAAGAATAGTACTGTGCAATGAAGTGGGCTGACTGCACTCCTAGGAAATATACATTATGTATAGTGACTCTCTATAAAATATGAGCAAATGTTTATTGTGGTCTTATAAGCAGGACTTTTGTTACCCCCAGAGGAGTGTATATTACAAGAGCAAAGGTTTATGGAGCCACAACAAAGGTATAAAATATCCTCTGTTAAGATTGCCTCTGCCCTTTGGTGTCTGGTATTTTTGTAGACAAAAGCAACTGAATGATGACATGCTGCAGATCTTTTCAAACCATTTTGGTATTTTTAACATTACAAAAAATTACATAAAGCTGGCAAGCTATTGTGTTTGTGACTCATTGAAAATATTTAACTCTACAGAAAACACAGGATTCCAAAAAAGTCAACTGATAAATCAAGTAAAGTTTACACGTCTTGAAAATATACTTTATAAATCAGGGATCCTCAAACTACGGCCCTCCAGCTGTTGCGGAACTACACATCCCATGGGTAAAACTCTGACATTCACAGACATGACTAGGGATGATGGGAATTGTAGTTCCTGAACAATTGGAGGGCCATAGTTTGAAGACCCCTGTTACAAATGCTTCTTCCGTGTTCGCCTTCAGGTAAATATGTTTACCTTTGACACACTTGTCCCAGACCACAACCATGAAACAGTCCAAACATACTATCTAGATGTAACAGTGGATTGATCTGGCACTGTAGGCCTGAGCCTACAGATGGTGAGGGCAAATAGATGGCTTTATATTGTATAATTACCAGCCATACAGTCTTCACCCATCATTTCTAGAAAAATTTCATGCAAGCTTTCTAAACCAGGTTAGGACGGGTTAAAAAAAAAGTCCTCCTCAATCTTTTTTACCAGAAAATAACTCTTGCCATAGTTTTAAGGTCCCAGGGAAACCCCACTAAAATGTATTATATTTACAGCACACAGTACATTAGGGTGATATAAAAGCTTTGTGATTTTTTTTTTAATAACAAACATGTTATACTTACCTTCTCTGTGCAGTGGTTTTGCACAAAGCAGCTCCAATCCTCTTCTTTTCGGGTCCCCCACCAGCGCTCCTGCTCCCCCCCCCCCCCCCCCCGCAGCAGTGCCCCCAGAGTAAAGGGCACCACTGCATGCTCGCTCCCGAGCCATTGCTTTATGCGTCCATAAAACACAGAGCCATGGCTCGCAACCCCCCCCCCCCCCGCCTCATTGGCTCACTGGCTGTGATTGATGAAGTGGAAGCCAATGGGCTCCCTCTGCTGTCTCGGCCAATAAGGAGGGAAAGTCCCCATACAACAGAGGATATTATGAACATCGCTGGATCGGAGGGGGCTCAGGTAAGGATTGGGAGGGCGGGCTGCTGCACACATGAGGTTTTTTGCCTTAATGCATAGAATGAATGAATGTGAAAAACCTTCAGCCTTTAAAACCACTTTAATGGGATCTGTAGGTTATAGAGCGTTTTAAATAAATCATAAAGAGTAGTGTATACTTTACTTCTACCCTCCTCCCTGACTCTGTAGGAGACAATTTTCAGTAATAATCATTAATTGAAATAATTATTGATAATGGCCAGAAAAGAAACACAGACAAAATAAATTGATGAAAAAAAAAATTCTTCCTTCATTGTGGCTCAATAATGTATAAGAACGCCTCCAGGACCTGGTTAAGAGGCCATGTAAGGAAAGTTTTACTTTAACTGACCTAATGCTAAACTGATGATATGGTCAAGCCCACTAATTACCAAAAGGTATGCTATCTTCCTAAAAATGTGATATCCCTTTCCAAACAGTTACCATTGGTTGTTACATACTCACTAGTCCTGTATATATATCACAGCCAATATTGGAATAAACTAGTCCTCTAACAGAACTGCAATAAGCACATGTCTGGAAAAATGGGCAGGGACCATTGGAAGAGCATCTTTATTCAACCTATAGCTAAGTATCTTTATTACATTTGTTATCTTTACCTGTAATTTCCTAATTAAATGTTATATACAGTTTGATTTTACCTACAAGTGATTGTGTGATCTCTCTTTGCACATCTTGAAAAACCCCAACCCCAAAAACATAAACCATAATGTTACTGCGATAAAACACTTTCCTGCACTGGTGTATATACCGTGCTCAGCATAAATGAGAATACCCCAATAGATTTGTCAGAAAACATCTGTCAAAACACCTGTCAGAATCAAATTTTCTATGTAACACTATAATACAAAATACTCCCACAAATGTGGGCCATTGATTGCAACCAAGATTTGTTAATTTGCAAACACAAAAAAAAGTATTTTTCCTGACAAATTCATTCAAGACGATGTTGCAAAAATGAATACACCCCAACAAAAGTCTTAGGAGCAAAGCTACATTTTAGACAACAAAATCCTAATTAATAGGAATTCAACTACAGGTAAGTCTAATCATTCATTTAACAGGTGTCCAGCAGACAGTTGATTATAAAAGGGTGGTACTTAACAAAGAAAACCCCTTCCCAATTCATGTTGTCAGCAATGGTACCACATGGAAAAGTAATGTCACAAGGCCCCTAGAAAGAAAATAATTTCTTTACACAAGAAATGTGAAGGCTACAAGAAGATCACCAAAGGTTTACCTAACAGAATACTGCAGCAAAAGAGATACAAAAATTTGACAAAGATGGAACTGCAACCATATCACAGAGACTTCTAGGCTGTCCACTGAGGTTAACACCTCGACAGGAGCATCTTCTGATGAGAAGGGTTGAAGAAAATCACCATGCAAGTTCATTGCAGTTAGCTAAAGAAGTAGAAGGCCAAACTGGGGTGATTGTTTCCGTGACACAATACGACGTACATTGCAGAGAAATGACATGCATGGGTGTCGTCCATGAAGAAAGCCTCTCCTAAAGCCCATGCACAAAAAAATCCTGCTTATAATTTGCTAGGGCCCATGCTGAAAAAGAAGACTACTGGGACTCTATACTATGATGAGACCAAGATAAATGTTTTTGGAACTGATGGCTTCAAAACGGTATGGCGTCGCAAAGGTGAAGAGTACAAAGAAAAATGCATAGTGTCTACAGCACAGGTGTCAAAGACAAGGCCTGCGGGCCGAATGCGGCCCCCCAGGCCATTTCATGTGGCCCTCGCACCTCTCCTGCAGTTGCCTCACCCCCCCCCCCCCCCTTGTCCCTGCCCCCACCTTTTCTCAGTAGTTGGCAGCAGAAAGGACAGAACTCCTTTGCCAGATCCTGTGCTTCTCTGTGATGCTGCAGAAAGGCTTGTCTTTGCCCATCCCCCCCCCCGCCTTCTCAGCAGTCTGCAGCAGAGAGGAGGGCAGAACTCCTCCTACAGATCCTGCGCCTCTCTGTGCAGCCACAACACCAGTTTGTCTCCACCTCCCCTGGTCTGAGCATTCAGCAGACTCTGTAGGCTGACTCCAGCCCTCCTCCAGACCTTGCAATTTCTTTTCTCCAGATCCACCTGCATCTTCTTCCTGGCAGTAGCACAAGGTAAGGGGGTGCATTGTGGTGTAAGGAAGGGTGGGTGACTCTTGACTTCTGATGGTGGGGGGCTCGTGACATCTAATCTTACAGATATAACCGGCCCTTTGAGGGCAACCATAATTCTGATGTGGCCCGCGATGAAATTTAGTTTGACCCCCTTAGTCTACAGTGAAACATGGTGGTGGCAGTGCTCGCCGCTGCCTCCACCTTCAACCACAAGCAATGGCTCCCGGGTCCTCCTGTGTTAGACTCTGAATGTGTGGACTGGAGTGCACCTGCGCCTGGACCTGAAGGAGGCCACGCCTCTGAAACGCATTGTCAGAGCAACCAACTTGGTCGTGTATCGACAGGTATCATCTCTCTCTCTCCCCTTCCCCGTGTCACCTGGGAGTTCCTCCCCCCTATGCTCGAGCGCAGCGCCGGCTGGTCCGGTTGAAGGCACACTCCAGTCCACATGCTCAGAGTCTAACACAGGAGGACCCAGAAGCTACTATTTGGGGTTGGAAGTGGAGGCGGCCGGCTTCTTGCAGTAGCGATCCAGAAGAGGGATACAGATCTACATGTCTCATTCATCATACGCCCATATTTGTACCATATTGTACTTCCAAATGTGAGATGTATTTTATCAAGCTTCCTGCTTCTTCTTAATAAAAACAGTATTATGTTAGGGCAGCCGTGCGCTCTTCTCTTTTTACTTTGTACAGATCCTCTTGTTCACTGCCCAGTGGAGATTTAGGAGAGATGCAACGACCTGGCAGTGGAAGCCTTTCTCTTAAAGGACTATCAGCCTATTGTGATGTGAATCATTGATCAGCACATGAACTGGTGATTTTTATTGTTTTTGATAAAAATATGAATGAATTCTACGAGTGTATAACTAGCTTGAGGTGAGATTTCCTTTTACAAAGAATACCTAATCACTGGCAAGAAAAAAAAAAAGTATTTTTGCAACACATGATGTGCATAAAAGTCAGCAGAGCTTCACCTCATTTACTAAGCTCCAGAGAATATTCCCTTGCAAAGGTAACAGTATTTGCCTTTAGTAAATTAACATCTGAATTAAACTTCAGAATACATATTTGTATATCTCAATTACTTTTTTTCAGAGAACTATTAAACGTTAATCAACAATAAGAAGTTTTGGTGTAAAACATGTTCCATTTAGGACTGACCCTGCAGTTAATATCCATTTAGAAATTAGCAAAAGCTCAGACTCAGAAAAATAAATGCCCACTCGCAGAAACAAAGTTATTGCAAAAGTAGTGTCATGAGTTGTTAACATTGCTCCTGTCTGTTTCATCTCAACTGCCTTCACCTGCTGCTTGTTATGGTCGGTTTTTAATTACCCCATAACTTGGAAAAAAAATTATCTGCTGCTAATTAATGGAAGTGGTAGCTTTTGTGGACCTGGGTGACTTTGCCAGTAGTCACTGTGTTGCTGTAATTTTGCAGCAAAATGATAATTGTATTACACATAAAAATATGTACGTAATTTTCCCCAAGAAAACAAATGTGAAATGCAAACATAGATTTGTTCAAGGTGAGCTAATTATTCCCAAGATCCCACAGACTATAATACCAAAGCAATACAAAACAAAGTGCAGCGCTTATGATCAAGTGAAGAATAATAAACATGTAGTGATTACAAATAGTTTTAAAAGTCCTCAAAAACCCATACACAAGTGATAATACATGTGTGAAATTAAACAAATGAATGAAAAGAGATCAGAGAGAAGGGACAAGCAGACAGAAGGCTCCCCAAAATGTCCAGTGAAAATTAAGGTAAAAGTGGTTGCTTACGGTGGGCGTGGCCTGGAGCAGCATGGGATAGGACGCGAGTGAGAGCAGCTCCGCCGATACACACTCCTTACCTTGTAAATCCTGCACTTGGAGATTCTTAATAGCCTCCCCGACATCCCTGCACCTGAAACCGGACGGTCTGCAGTATGTCTCCACCGAAGAAGCAGGCAGATACAGCCGCCAAACTTGAGAAATATCGCCGCACGGACAAGGATCTCCCCGCTCCAGATGGCGCTCAGGCAGGACCGGAGACGAGCGCCATGGGCGCTGAGACAGCTAAGGTGCTGGAGGCTATTTCTCAATGCCAGGCTTCACTAACTAGTAAGATCGAGGAGGTGAAAGCCGATATCTCCTTGATCAGACAGGATCTCCAGAGGGTGAGGGAGAGAGTGACCGAGGCTGAGCAGCGGATCAGTGCTGTGGAGGATTCCCTCCCACCTCTGCAAAACTCCTTAGACCGTCTCCAGCTCCAAGTTACTCAGTTAATGATTAAACAGGATGATATGGTGAACCGACTGCGAAGATGTAATATTCGGATGATTGGACTGCCTGAGGGAGCAGAGGGGGCCCATCCATCAGATTTTCTTGAGCAACTCCTGATTAACACTTATGGTCATGCGGCTTTTTCCCCGACCTTTGCAGTGGAGAGAGCCCACCGCCTATTCGGCAGACCACCGCCGCAGGGGGCCCCCCCTCGCACTTTCATAGCCAAACTATTAAATTTTAGAGATAGGGACGCTGTGCTACGTCTCACCAGGGAGAAGGGCAATATCCCCTTCGGGAATAGCAGGCTTGCAATTTTCCCGGATTTCTCGGCGGATGTCCAGAAAAAACGCAAAACCTTTATAGAGGCAAAACGCAGGCTCCGCATAAAGAACATTAAGTATGCCATGCTATTCCCTGCCCGCCTGTGGAGGGCGAAGACAGAGTACACTTCTTCGATGATCCGGAGGCAGTTATTTCCTGGTTGGAACATCTCGAGGCGCGGAGTTAGGGCTGCCTCATGCCTTATCTCCCCTGTCGTGCTGGATCCTGGTTGGATCTTCTGAATCTCTGAATTTCTAAACTATTGGATTGTTCTCTCCTCTCCTTTGCTGGAAGATACATTTGCTTATTTTTTTTTTTTTTTTTGAGACCACCCAGATTCTTATTTATGTAGATATGTTAGATAGAACCTGAGATGGTCAGGTATCACCCGGGTCCCTCGGTGGGGTGGCTGGTACCTCCCCCCCCCCCCCTATGGATGTTTCCCCTTTTTTTTTTTTTTCTTTGGGGTATTTTGTCCATGGAGGGGGGGGGGTTAAAATAAAGAAAAAAGGAGGGGAGGGGGGAAAAAAAAAAAAGGAAAGGGAAGGAGGGTAAAAAATTTTTTCCTTTTTTTTTTTTTTTTTTTTGGCGGAGCCATTGAAGTCTCTCACTTTCTGTCCTAGATACATGTTCTGTTATCCAGCGAAGTTTCGCCATATGATTGCCTATGTTAGGCACATGCACCAACCATCCCTCTGCTACCGCCCTGCGGGACAGAAGGGATATCTCTCACACGTCTTTGTATTTGATCCCTTCCATTTGTCTTTTTTTTTTTTTGTGTGTGTGGTTTTTTTTTTTCTCTTCTCCTGGGTTTTTCACGGGTTGATAGGGTGGATGGAGTTTTCTTTTTTGGATTAAGAGCCCGCACTAGTTGGAGTAGGAGCGGGGCGGGGTGGGTGGTTGGGATGTCTTTATTGTCACTATACGTTTTTTCTTTTTATGTATCAAGGAATGAGTACTGCAATATTTTTTTTTACTGTGTTATTTTTTCCCCTTTTTGCCGAGTGAAATTACATATTTTTTCATGTTTTTTACTGATATATATTCTGTTTCTTTTTTTTTTTAGTATGTATTTCCCTAGATATCAGAACCGAACGGTACCCACGGAGCTCCTGCATGATATTATGTTGCTAAAAGTTTTTTGGCGCAAGGCACCAGTTCCCTGCGCTCAGAGAGGTGTAGTTGCTAGTCCTCCTTATTAGGGTCTTTCCACTGTTTCTAGAGCTGTGGACTCGACAACCAAGGATGAATGCTGCGACCTTGCTGCCCTTTATACGACCAGGGAAGTCTGGAAATACTGCAAACAACAAACAAACACAGGGGCGCACGGGCCTAGTGCATTATCCTTTGGTTGGTTTATTAAAAGAAAAAAGATTAAAAATACTCACAAACGAGTTCTTGGTTAAAAGCATATCACATAAGGAGCGCAGTCCTCAGTTGTGTGATCCGAGGGTATGTTGTCCCTTGAATTCGTATTGGCTAACGCGTTTCGAGGCTTAGCCTCTTCCTCAGAGCCTAGAAAAGCATGTCTAAGCCCTTGCTTAAATACTATACAATGACATTTAAAACAAAGACACATATTGGGGTCAGACCCTCCTCCTATGGGGCGTGTACAAAAAACGCCCGCCCACCTCGTCAATGGGCCATGTAGAAATCATATGCATTGTAAACATCTAGAGACATTTTTGGGTCAAAGCAATACTTATTGTAAATATTAAAAATATTAAAAATATTATTAAAAAATCCATATACATACATATATATATATATATATATACATATACATACATGCACATACATATCAAAAGCAAAAATTATAATAATGGTAATATACCCATATAGTGTTTTTTAAAAAAGAGCAATGAGATAAGCTGTACCAGTGCACACTGTACTTATTGCTTGGACAACATGCACAGTATGCAAACACCAGTGTATGTAACATACTGGCCATAAGGGATCCAGATCAGGCGATGTGTGTGTGTGCTAAACATACACTGATGCATCTTCTGGTCCCCACCTATAGAGGCTAATCTCTGGATGTAGATGGGTGAGGGAGACTTCCTCCCAGTGTGTGTATATAAAAATAAATGAAAGAAGTCCACTACCTTTCCTAAGTCCCGGGCGGGTTACAGGTCTCAGGGGAGGGGGCGAGACGAAGGGGGGCCCCACTAGAGGATAGATCATCCAATGTCTGTATATTGCGGGTTGCTGCAGGGTGGAACGCACGCTATCCACCTCGGAAGCATGTGTGCGTTCCACCCCTATCTCTGTATCGCTGTCTGCTTCTCGTCACCGGGCCCGCCCATGTAGGCGGGGCCGGTGCTTACTAGCTATCAGTGTGTGGATACACACACAGAGGGACCTGGAACGCATCTCCTGCGTTCCAGCGGTACTTCCGGCCAGGGGAGTGTGCCGATCTGCCCACCCAAGGGGGGCGTGGCCACGGACCAAAACAATTGTGGGAATAGAGCCTGTCTGCTGCTCGTGAACTTGCTCCCAAAGGGAGAACCAGCTAGCATGTTGTCTAATGCGAACTCCACACACCGCTTCTCATGTAAAAACCTGCAAGCTGGTGTGATGCCAAAGGATAATGCACTAGGCCCGTGCGCCCCTATGATATTATGTTGATCCATCTCCATGGCGCACCTTAAACTCCTTACTTGGAATGTTCGGGGCATGAGGGACAGACTTAAGAGGTCAGCTGTTTTTGATGCCTTAAAACGCCATAGGGCAGACGTTATAGTTTTACTTGAGACCCATCTAGAAGGTACTCTTCAAAGGGCGCTGAAGCGCCCTTGGTTGGGATGGACGTTCCATTCCATGTACACTTCTCATTCCCGTGGTGTGGCAGTCTTGGTTGCCAAAGCAGTGCATTTTGAGCTCCGGGGGTCCCTAGTAGATTCGCAGGGCAGATATGTGTTTTTAGATGTACTGCTGTATGGTGAGCCTTATTTGTTATTAGCCTTTTATGTTCCTCCACCGTTTTCGGCTTCTATACTGCATGAGGGCCTGGACTTCATGGTGTTGCATCCATGGATACCAGCGATCTGGCTAGGGGATTTCAACAACACCTTGAACCCCAGTTTGGATAGGTTGCTTGCTCCCGGAGCCACACAGCCCCAGACATTGACAACTAGGTTTGCACGGTTGATGGAGGAATTTAATTTGCTGGACACTTGGAGGGTTTGTAATCCGTCATTAAGGGCGTACTCCTATTTCTCTGCCTCTCATAATTCTATGTCTCGTATTGATTTTATTTTTATATCCCCCTTTTTACTCCCCAGACTTTTGGATGCAGGCTTTTCAGCCCGCAGTCTTTCAGATCATTGTCCCTATTGGGTTACGCTCCGGATTCACAGTGAACGAATTCGGCCAGCCTGTCGATTAAACCCGTTTTGGCTCCCCCTCATCCCTGAGGAGATAGACTTGGCCGCAAGGTGGCAACAATTTTTTGCCGATAACGTTGGCTCGGCCTCCCCCTTGGTAGTGTGGGAGACCTTTAAGCTTCATGCTAGATCGACATTAATGACCACCATTAATTCTATTAAAGCAACTTCTGCTCAGGCGCATACCGAGGCGATTGGAACCTTGGCCTCTGCAGAAGCTGCGTGTACAGCTGACCCGACACCCACTGGTGCGGATCAATTAAAATTACTGACAAGGGTAGTGGAGCAGCTGGAGTATGAAAAAGCCCGTAGGACACTTTTTTTTCAAAAACAAAAGTTGTATGAGCATGGAGAACGGGCGGGTAAACTTTTGGCCTATCTAGTACATTGCAACGATAGGCCTCCGGTGGTGATCACTCTTCATCCTCCAATGGGATCTCCTGTATCCGACCCTGGGTTAGTGGCTGACCGATTTCGGGACTTTTTCCGCGACCTTTACACTTCTACAGCCCCGGCCGATGACTCTCCGATCTCCCTGTATATGTCCCCGGACGTTCTTCCCCAATTGTCGGTCGAGCAGCTGGAGCTTCTCGAAGCCCCGCTGTCGCAGGAAGAGATTATTGAGGCTATGGCTAGAATTCCCAGGTCTAAGTCCCCGGGAACAGATGGAATACCCATAGAATTTTATTCTACATACTCTGAGGTATTGGTGCCACACTTGTTGTCTATGTTTGAATGCGCATTTGAATCCTACACACTGCCCCCTACTATGCAGGAAGCTTTAATTGTTCTTATTCCTAAACCAGGTAAAGATCCCCATCAACCCGCCTCTTATCGCCCAATTTCTCTGTTACAAGTTGACGTCAAGATTCTGGCTAAAACCCTGTCTATTCGCCTCAGCAAGGTCATTCTTTCTCTTGTTCATGCGGACCAGTCGGGTTTTATGCCAGGCAGGAACACCTCCTTCAATTTGAGGCGTCTTTTTATGAATCTACAGGCTGCTCATGATAACATTGGCTCAAGAGTTGTGGTGTCCTTAGATACAGCAAGGGCATTTGACTCAGTAGAATGGGGTTTTCTTTGGAGATGCCTGGAGGGATATGGCTTTGGCCCCAATTTCATCCGGTGGATACGGATTCTCTACCAGGCACCGGTGGCTAAAGTACTGGCTAATGGGAGGACATCGGAGGGGTTTTCTCTTACTAGGGGTACTCGGCAAGGTTGTCCCCTTTCGCCCCTTTTGTATGCGCTGGTAGCAGAGCCACTTGCGATAGCGATCCGGTCGCACTCTGATATTCATGGTCTCCGGGTGGGAAGATTAGAAGAAAAAATTAGTATGTATGCAGATGATACCCTGTTGTACCTGGCTGACCCAGACTTATCTCTCTCAGTAGCCCTTTCCCTTATTAAACAGTTTGGCCGATTTTCTGGATTACAAATCAATTGGGACAAATCTCAAATTCTGCCCATAGATAATATTTCCCCCTTCCCTGTAAACCCACTTTTCCCTTTGCAGGTAGTGAATCGTATTAAATATTTAGGGATCCAGGTGACTAAATCTTCGATGGATTATATACAGAACAACATACAACCCTTGTTTACATTGTTAAAAGCTAAGACACAGATATGGGCGCGTCTTCCGCTGGGGGTTTGCGGCCGGATTAACCTAGTAAAAATGGTGTTATTACCTAAGTTTTTGTATATTTTGTGGCATTCTCCAATTTACCTTCCCCTTAAGTTTTTTCTTCAGATAGAAGCTATACTTAAGCCCTTTATTTGGGGATCCAGTAGACATAAGCTGGCATGGCGGAAGCTTAAAAGTCCTGTTGACCTGGGTGGTATGGCTCTCCCAGATTTTAATTTATATTACCAGGCATCACAGTTATCCCACTTCTTTCATCTTCATAGTTTTGATAGGGAGAGATTCCTGGCCCTTCTAGCCCCTGCATGGGCCCATGCATTAGTTGAACCCCTATCCTTGATTCTGGTGGGCGTACGGGGGGCTGAAACCCGGGGGGATAAGACCTCTATGTTATATCAGTATAGGCGAATATGGGAGGTGGTGTCAACCAAATTGGATATACCCTTGCTACATGCATATACGCCGCTGTGGCATAATACCAGTCTCCGTGAGTGTGCCTCTATTCCGGATGCACATGTGTGGGCCCATTATGGAATTTCCTATTTGGTTGATATACTTACCAATGGTGAACTCCAATCTTTTGATGAGTTAAAAGGGCAATACGATCTCCCTAATCATATGTATTTTAGGTACTTGCAGCTTAGGCACGCTTTCGCAGTTCAATTTCCCCGTCCTATTCAAGAATTGACCGTAATCCCAGTCTTGGAGGTGGTAATGGGCTTTGAATCTAAACAACTTATTTCATATATGTATAATGCACTCCTTTTGCCAGAATCAACGGTCTTGGCGTATGCCATCAAGACTAAATGGGAGGGAGATATCGGGACGCTTGAGGATAAGGAATGGGGGGAAGCCTTAGATAACTGCAAATCGGTTTCTCCGAAACTCTCGGATCGCCTGACTCAATTATATATTCTACATAGAGCTTACCTGACACCGGCTGTGGTGGCTACCTATCGTAGCGAGGCTACTGGCCAGTGTCCCATGTGCAGGGTGGAGCGTGGCACCTTTTACCATTTGCTCTGGACATGTACAGAGGTCCAGGGCTTTTGGGAGCAGGTGGTTAGATTTCTACATGATACCATGGGGTCTCCTCTGACCCTGGTTCCGAAATTCTGTCTACTAGGAATACCCCCTGATACTAATATAGATAAATATACCACTCTGTTTTTGCATGAGACACTGTTTCTCGCTAGGAAGTGTTTGGCCCGCCGCTGGATGAGAGATTCACCTCCATCTCTACAGGACTGGCTCCGGGAGGTCAATGTAACCTTGCCCTATAAAAAACTGATCTATTCCCATAGAGGAAGTGTATCCAAGTATAATAAGATATGGGATAGGTGGGTTCAGGCCCCAGAGACGTGTATGCCATCTGAATAAAGCCATATAAGTGATCGTTCTAATTTCAGGGAGTGGTACAGCTGTTTGTTTTCATTCTTTGTGTTTCCTCTGTTTCCTCTCCTTCCCTAGGGAGGGGACGTATTAGTAATGTATATTATTAGTAGTATGTACAAAACGACAGATATCAGTCTACTTGTATTGTGTTCCTCGGCTTCTTTTAATTGCAGTACGGGTTCCTTTATATGAACCCTCGTTTGACATATGTACATTAGTTTGGTTTACTTATTCCTTAAAATTTTAAGATGTGTATTGTACAATGTTGTATAGCTTTTTGTTTTGATTTATTACAATAAAGAACTTGTTGGAAAAAAAAAGTGGTTGCTTACCAAAAGTTGTTGGCTTTTAGATGAATGAAAAGCCAAATAGCGTTTTAGGCCTCGTTCACACTTATACAGCTGTGGGTTCGTACCTGGGGTCCGGTGCATGTCTGTTCACCGTTTCAGGTGCGAATCAGGTCCGAATTTTTGCCTGTATTCGTTCTTGAAATGGAGCCAAAGACACACAGGACCCTTTTCCAGTGCGCTCTGCGGCCACCCCGGAGCTGTCTGAACTGGCTCCATTGAGAGCCGGTCACACTCTGCTGTCATGCGAATTGGATGTGGGGAAATCCGCATCCAATTCGCATCAGTGTGAAGCCAGCCTTAGAGAATTTATCCCAAACAAATCCCCACTGGTTGTACCGGCCTCAGATACCCTCAGCTCCTCGATTCCACTCACAGTATCGTGGGCATATAAAATATGAAAACTCACAGTGCAGTATAAAGTAATGAAGAATAAAAACACACTAATTACCCTCACATTTCTAAAGATAAAAACGTGTCTCTGTATGCAATAGCTGATTTATGAAAAACACACTAATTATTATTATTATTTTATTTGAAGATAAAAAAACATGCATTTCTGTATTCAATAGCTGCAGCTAAACCAAAAGACTCACCAGCACAGTCCTTCCGACCAGTGGCCGCTGTACCTGGTGACGGTACCTGACGAGACGTCGCCACGTACAGCGACCACTGGTCGGAAGGACTGTGCTGCTGAGTCTTTTGGTTTAGCTGCAGCTATTGAATACAGAAATGCATGTTTTTTATCTTCAGATAAAATAATAATAATAATTAGTGTGTTTTTCATAAATCTTTATTACTATATACTACACTATGAGTTTTCATATTACTGTACAGTATATATGTCTCCTGATACTGTGAGTGTAATTGAGGAGCTTAGGGTATCTGAGGCCATTACAACCTGTGAGAATTTGTTTGGGATACATTGCCTAATGTGCTTTTTGGCTTTTCATTCATTTGAAAGCCATTAACTTTTGGTAAGAAGCCACTTTTACCTTCATTTCCACTGGCCATTTTGGGGAGTCTTCTTTCCTTCTCTCTGGAGTCATTCCAGGAAGCATCACCATCTTTTTGCATACTTATGGACTTTTTTCATTCATTTGTTTAACTTTACACATTTGTTGTCAATTGTGTTTGGGTTTTTGAGGACTTTTTCATTATTTGTAATCACTATATGTTTACTATATTTCACTTGATCGTGATAAGCGCTGCACTTTGTTTTGTATTGTATTGATTGGGTTAGTATCTATTGACCTATGACAGCAGCTGTAATTTCAAAATGTTTTTTTAACTTTGTCTAGCGTGGATTCTCACAGATTTATATAATACCAAATAATACCAAATCACAAAAGTATAGCACTACAGTGTTAAAAGAGAAGTTTGCGGTTTTTAATATTTTGAGAAATCATACATTCTTAGGTGAATGCAGCTAAGATTCACCGCCTCTAAAATTCCATGCACAATTGCCTTAAAAAAACTGGCAGAAAAAACTTTTCCTGGCAGAAAAAATGTTCATATAGAGCATTTTTTGTACAGAGTTTAGATGAGTTTAGGAGAGTTTTGCATTTTTTTCTGCCAGTAAACTCCAACCAGAAACACAAACCGGAAGGGGTTTTTTTCCGCCTCTAAACATTGAGCTCACAAAATGCCTGTAATCGTCTTAATTCATAGGATAACATTGAGCTGCTTCTTCAGGCAGAACACAAAACTCCTGTAGTAGCAGGGATTTTTAAGCCAATGTGCATGGAGCATGGAGTGGGGTACACACTAGTAGAAAATCTGCCGAAAATTCCCATCCGAGGTAAAATTTTTGGCTAGTGTGTACACAACTTTCAGCAGCTGATACCGACATTTTCAATGAAAAAAAACGGAGGGACAAACACCAAAATTTTTATCGTCCATCCCCAGACGACCAATTTTCGTTTAATGTGTATGCAGTACGTCCGCGAAAAATCGGATACGAAAGACCATGCATGATATGAAGTTGCTGACGACCCGGAAGTCTAGGAACAAATGTCCCAAAAAAAAAAAAAAAAATCGGACGAGAAATTTTGTGAACATTATGCACTGTCAACTAAAGACGGTTATGACCGCTGAGCATGAGAGAGAAAAATCGGAGGATATTTTGTCAGATTTTCGACAAGTGTGTACGAACCTTACATTGCTGCTCTTAAACTCACGTTTAGGAACTTTTGGCATTTTTTTGCCAAACCCCCTGAACTCAATAAAAGCTTATGTATCCATGTGGACATGCAGCAGAGATTAGAAGCAGTAAACCGCCTTCCGGAGAGGAGAGAAAAACGCCAAACGCACCAAAAACGCTCCTCCTTTCCCTTTAGCGCTTAAGCATTTATTTCAATGGCCAGAATACATTAAAATTCTTGCCAATGAAATAAACACCCAAACTCCAAACATTGCTAAACTTGCCTAAACTAAAAAAACACAACTTAGGCGAGTTTTTAATGCTGATTTTTTTTTACATGATGCTGGAGGATGCGCAGTAATTTGAATGCTTGGATGTTGGTTCCCAGGTTGAGGATGGGAATAATGTGAGCCTAGAGAGGGGGGGTGACAATGACGGACAAGAAACTAACAGTCATGTTTCCCCAGCTGCAGCATACTGCCAAGATTGCTCTAGTGACGAGGAGGGAGGGGATGATAAGCTCACTGACCGTACTTGGGTGCCTGAGAGAATAGATGAGGAAAGTGAGGAGGAGGAGGCGGTACAACTCCAATGAGGCACGATGTCCTCCAGGGGCCGGCTTAAAGGCAGCCACCCTACTGCATCACACTACAGAGTTCCACAGGTGCAGGGCGCTGCTAACTCCCCGCTGACTTCCAAAAGTTCATTGGTGTGGGCTTTTTTCAAGACATGTGCCGCAGACCGCAGCATTACCGTTTGCAATCACTGTCTGAAGCAGATCAAGCATGGCCAGAACACCAGCCGCTTGGGCACCACATGCTTGACAAGACATATGATGACCTGCCATGCAGTTCATTGGCAACAACACCTGAAAGACCCACATCATAATAAAATGCAGACTTCTCCTTGCTCCTCATCTGGGATCTCTACCCCTATCTATACTACTATACTAAGTCCTCTCAAAATCCTGCACTGAGGATGATGGTATAGCAATGGGTGCCACAGGTACTTGCACCCAATCAGCTAGCATTACTCCATCTGTTGATTTGACCAGCAGGCACATTTCACTACCCCAGTGGCTGAACTGTAAAAAAAAATACTGTCCCAGCCATCCACATGCTCAGCATCTAAATGCTAGCTTGGCCAAATTGCTAGCACTACAACTGCTGCCTTTTCATCTGGTAGACTCCTTTCATGAATTTGCGGAATGGGCTGTACCACAGTGGAAGGTTCCAAAAAGAAATTTCTTTTCACATAAGGACATTCCAGCTCTGTACCATCATGTGGAAGGCAATGTTGTGGCCTCCTTGGACAGAGCGGTCAGCAGGAAGGTTCACGTTACTTCACATTACTACTGACTCATGGGACTAGGGGACGTTACATTTCCTTCACGGCGCACTCTGCTGGCAGCTGGGAAGGATGCAAGACAGGGTTCAGTGCTAAAGCTTGTTCCACCACCACACCTCCAACACATTGGTGGTGATTCTGCCACATCTGTCTGCTCCACCCCTCATCTTCTTCTTCCTCAGTGGCCTCTTCTGCTTAATTGTCCTCTAAACTAGCAATGCTTCCTAAGCGTTCAAGGGGCTACACAAGCAGTCAGGCTAAAAGATGTCATGCAGTACTTCCGTTGGTCTGTCTAGTGGACAGGAGCCACACCGAGCCAGAGTTTCTGTCAGCTCTGCAGGGGCAGGCTCAGAGGTGGTTGACGCCACCATAGCTTGAGCCAGGAATGGTTGTATGTGACAACAGCACCAACCTTCTCTCCACCCTCTGACAGGGACACTTGACACATGTCCCATGCTTGGCACCTCAGCTTACAAGATCTTCTAAAGGCAGGCCAGAAAAGTCTGTGGCTATTTCTGGACGTCCTACAATGCCAGTGCTCGGCTGGCTGACATTCAACTGGAACTCAACCTGCCCACCTGCCCATCAACCACCTCTATTGTGACATGATCACCAGGTGGAACTCAACATTGGCAATGCTGCAGCAGCTACACATGCAGCAGAGGGCCATCAATGAGTACCTGTGTGAGTATGGCACAAGGACAGGCTCAGGGGAAATTGGCTTCTTTTCGCCACGCCAGTGGCTGCTGGTAAAGGATGCATGCCCTGTCCTGTCACCATTTGAGGAGGCCACAAGGATGCATCAGTGACACTGTCCCTCCAGTCTTCCTGCTGGAGCCCAGGCTTTGTGGAATCATGAACAGGGCATTTGAGGCAGAACAGCAGAAGGAAGAGGAGGACTTCCTTTCTTCACAAGGCCCTCTTTATGCAGATAACATTCCTGCGGGGCCACAAAACATACAGGAGGGAGAGGAAGAGGAGGAGAATTTTGGCAGCATGGATGTAGAGGATAACATACAGCAGTCTTCAAGGGATGGTTTTCATTCCCCAGAAACCCCAGGAGTTGCATGTGGCTGGGGAGAGGTTGCTCCTGACAATGTCATCCTTAGTGACCCAGAGGACTCAGAATCTCATGTCTCCTCAAACTTACGCTGTATGGGCTCCCTGATGCTGCAAAGCCTGCAAAAGGACCCGAGCATTCGTGGTATCATTACTGGTTGGCACCCCTACTTGATCAACATTACAAGGATAAGGTTGCAGAGCTCATCCTGCCTTTGCAGAGGATAAAATATCTTGAGGACGCCTTTAAAAAAAATTTGTATAACACCTTTCCAGACACTGGGAGGTTACCATTTCCTGGACAACATGTTTCTGAGGCTTTGTTCGGTCAAAGGAGGAGCGGTGGAGAAGGTGGCCGGCTGACCGATGCCTTTATACAATTCTTTAATCCTCAGCGCCCAGGGCTGTTAGGTTTAGCAAACAATGGCAGTGTCTGCAGCATAAGGTGCAGAATTATCTAGGGGCAAGAGCAGACTTAGAGACCTTTCCAACTGAGCATCCGCTGGGTTACTGGGTCTTGAAGATGGACCGCTGGTCTAAATTTACTCAATATGTAATCAAGCTACTGGCCCGTCCTGCTTCCAGCATGCTTTCCAAACGAACATTTAGTGCTGCTGGAGGTTTTGTGACAGATAAAAGAGTGCGTCTGTCCACAGACTCTGTTGAACGTCTGACATTTATCAAAATTAATTCACACAGACAGACTCTGTTGACCGTCTGACATTTATCAAAATTAATCAGCAGCTATCAGGCCCCTAATGCTGATGTAACTGATTGAATTTGCTAGGGATCTGGGATCCCTTAAAGACTGCCTATGCTGCCTATCCTACTCCTGAATCTTAATTATGTTAGCTTCCAATAATATTTTTGGTTTACGGCACCACCAACACCCAATTTTTCTGCACCTGTATCACAGGTGTATGTAATTTCAACTTTTGTTTCTAATTTTTAACAGCACGGCCCGTTCCTGTGCCTAGCAAGAGTAACTGTGAGTAATTACAGTGTTCAAGCACCACCAACACCCAAAGCCCAAATTTCCAGCACCTGTATGACAAGTACATGTAATTTAAATTTTTGCTTCTAATTTTTAACAGCAGGGGCCGTTCCTGCGCCCAGCAAGAGTAACTGTGAGGGGTTACAGTGTTCAGGCACCACCAACATCCAAGGTCCAGTTTTTCTGCACCTGTATGAAAAGTACATGTAATTTCAATTTTTGTTTCTAATTTTTAACAGCAGGGCACATTTCTGCGCCCAGCAAGAGTAACTGTGAGGAGTTCCAGTGTTCAGGCACCACCAACATCCAAGGCACAATTTTCTGCACCTGCATGACAAGTACATGTAATTTCAATTTCTGTTTCTAATTTTTAACAGCAGGGCCTGTTCCTGCGCCCAGAAAGAGTAACTGTGAGGGGTTACACTGTTCAGGCACCACTAGGGATGGGTGAATGGTTTGGGCTGAGCATAAGTTTGGCCTAAACATCGCCCATTCAGGTACTCGCCTCACATCTGAACTTTCTTGGCACTTAGTGGGATGTTCGTCCGCCGAGCGCAGTAAATAGGTTGTTGAGGCTTCCCTGGCGAGAGCTGAATTTAAAAAAAATAATTATAAAAAGAAAATGTAAATTAAAAAAAATTGGGGTAAAAACAACTTCCGGGACCCTTTGGGACTTGAATGGCTTTTAAGGGGAACCCCATGACAGAATTAAGAATAAAAAGACATGGGGTACCCCCATAAATCTATACAAGGCCCTTCGGGTCTGGTATAGATTTGAAGGGGAGCTCCATGCCAAAAAATCCCCCCAAAATCAATACCAGACCTTTTCCTGAGCATGCAGCCTGGCAGGCCAGGAAAGGGGGGGGGGACAAGCGAGCGCCAACCCCCTCCTAAACCATACCAGGCCGCTTGCCCTCAAAATGGGGAGGATGCTTTAGGGTGCCCCCCAAAGCACCTTGTCCTCATGTTGTTGGGGACAATGGCATCTTCCCAACAACCCTGGGCTGTGGTTGTGGGGGTCTGCAGGTGGGGGGCTTATTGGAATCTGGAACCCCCCTTTAACCACTTAAGCCCCGGAGGATTTGGCTGCTCAAAGACCACGCCCTATTTTGCTATTCGGTACTGCGTTACTTTAACGGACAATTGCGCAGTCATGCGACGCTGTACCCAAATTAAATTGACATCCTTTTTTTCCCCACAAACAGAGCTATCTTTTGGTGGTATTTGATCACCTGTGCGATTTTTATTTTTTGCGCTATGAACAAAAAAACAGTGACAATTTTTAAAAATTAATATTTTTAAAAAAAATTTTATGTGAAATTCTCAAAAAAAAAATGTAAAAATCAAAATTTTTTAACATTTTAGGCCAATTCTGCTACATATTTTTGGTAAAAAAAATCGCAATAAGCGTATTTTGATTGGTTTGCGCAAAAGTTATTGCGTTTACTAACTACGGGAAAGATTTATGTCATTTTGTATTGTTTTTTTTTAACTGGTAATGGTGGCGATCTGCGATTTTTTTTGTGGGACTGCGACATTGCCGCAGACAGATCAGACCCCTGACTGACATTTTTGGGGGTACCAGTGATATTACTACAGTAATCAGCGCTAAAAATATGCACTGTTACTGTAAAAATGACACTGGCAGGGAAGGGGTTAACTTTATTGGTGATCAAGGGGTTAAGTGTATCCCTAGGGGCGTGATTCTAACTGTCAGGGGGCGTGGCTAGTGAAGTAACCACAGAGACATGCGATCCTATATAGCAGGACCGCATAGCCCCTGTGCCTACTTCAGTGAGAATGACAGACGGCTGTGTTTATATCAGCCGTCTGTCTTTCTCCCTCTCCTGAGGGAGATTGCTAGTGGTCGGCGGCCATCGGAGCCGCCGGTCACATGTGCTGGCTCCCCAGGGAATGAGCGGCGCGTGCTCGCCCCCTACAGGCTCGTGGACGAGCGACATAGGTCTATGTCGTTTTGCCTGTAAGCGGCAGAGTGCCGCAGTAAATAGTCTTGAGGCGGTTGGCAAATGGTTAACAAAAGGGCCCCCAGATTCCAGTCCCCCCCCATGTGAATGGGTATCAGGTACATCATACCCATTCACCAAAAAAGTGTGCAAAAAAATAAACACACAAGACAGTTTTTGACAAATCCTTTATTTAAAAGTAAAAAAATTGTGTTCACCGAAGTAAATCCATTGTTAATCACGCCACCCGCTGCACCCGCCACCCCAAAAAAAGGGGGAAAAAAGCTCCTCTCTTGGTGAACGCTTCCCGCAAATCGGGGCCCCCTGCTCAAAAGTACCCACCCCCCCATGTTGGGGGCAAGTGGCCTTGTATGGTCCAGGAGGGGGGAAGACGCTCACTCGTCCCCTCCCCTTTCCAGCCCTGACAGGCTGCGTGCTTGGATAAGGGTCTGGTATGGATTTTGGAGAGGACCCTATGCCGTTTTTTTTTTTTTTTTTAATTTAGGGCTTGGTAAGGACTGGGGGGGGGGGGGACCTTACACTGTTTTTTTTTTTTTTTCTTTTTCTTTTTTTTTTAATCTGTATTGCCGGGACCCGACAATACATTACAGCTTTGAGCAAGTTTAAATTACATTTTTTCCTTTCGAAAATGTCAGTATTTTTTTTTTTCCCTGTTCCCCTCCCCCCCCTCCTCCTTTGCTCTGTTCCCCCTCCTCCTCTTCTCTGGACAGTTATACCTGACTTCTGGGATAAAATTTCACCCATTCCCCCTGGGCATACGTACAGTTGTTGCTTCCTCTTGCGCCTGATGTGGTAGCCGGCCGCCTGGGTGGTTCCTCTCCGTTCCCACATACCGGCCATGTGATAGATGCCGGTGGGGATGGAGACCGCCCCGGGAGAATGGCACCCTACAGATTTCTATTGATATCCTTTGTGTTTTATTTTAAACGCATGTTCTAATGTCCTCATGTTTGTTTTTTTTTCTTGTTTTTCTTTTCACTTAACGATGTTTGGACAGGTATTGCTGTTGAAGATATTGTATGCCTCTTACTCTTCAATAAAAATTGAATTTACTAGAAACGTCAGTATTGCTGCAGCAAGATCTATACATCGTATAAATGCACCCCATTTCAGGCAGACTAAGGGGATCCCCTAGGCATGATATTTAAAGGAATTTTTCATTATGTTTCACTTTAAGCATCATTAAAATCACTGCTCCTGTAAAAACTATTGTTTTAAAAACATTTTTTTGCATTAATGCATGTCCCCCAGAGCAGTACCCAGGTCCCCATATACTTTTTATGGCAATAACTTGCTTATAAAACCTTTAAAATTAGGACTTTTGGTTTTTTATATTCGTGTCTCATAGACTTTAATAGGGTTTGAATGTTCTCTAGAACTTTTCCACTGTTCGAGATGTTCTGGTGCAAACCGAACGGGGGTGTTCGGCCCATCACTAGTAGTAATAATAATTAAAAAATAAAAATAAAAAAAAAATTACTTACTTTCACTCTAGACTGGAAGTGATGTCATGACATCGGTTTGGTCCTCCAAGATCATAGAGCCGATCTTGTCTCTGGTAACCTTTTTGACAAGCTGCGCGAACCATGAGATTGTTTCTCCGCTTCAACCCCTCCTGCTGCTTCTGAAAGAGATCCAGCGGCTAATTAGAAGCCGGGACCACTTTTGTGAGAAAGACAATTGCCAGCTAAAAAGAAAAATTACCAGTAAACCACTTGCAAACTGCAACGTATATATATATAACGTATATATATATATATATATATATATATATATGTATATATATATATATACACATATTGCGGTCGTCAAGTGGTTAAGAACCAGTGTTTACTATAGCATTTACTTGCAGAGGTGGCAGCAGGGGTCCCAGTCAGTGAGCACAAGGGGAGCCAAACACACAGGCAGGAGCAGAGATGGCAGCAAACAAAGGAGACCACAGACTGGCAGAGGGAGAGAACTTGCTTTTTATTTTGTTGTGGCCAGTTGCTAGGGGGCGTGTAGCTGCTCTGTCTGCACCATCATGCCTCCCCCCCCCCCCCCCCACAATGGCACCCTTCACTCTGGCTGGCCAACATAAGGATAGCAGATGATAGGAAATATATACTCCAATAGGTGTATATTCTTCGCGCCTATGGATGACCTACTGGGAGGGGGTAGTTAATTGTGACGGAATAAATTAAAAGGGGGGGTAGCAGCTGCTATAGAATAGGTGGTATTGGGATTATTATAGCGCTTGCTGTTGGGAACCAGGGTGCAAAATAATCTAAATAAATTATGTGAAGTAAATATACATATATAAATATATAAGAACGTTGATTTGTGACTAAAAGATCATAAACTGGATGATAGTGTATCACACAATATTGTAAAATCAATAATTAATCATATAATGTCAGACTATAAATAATTCAAATCACATATGTGCCATTAAAGTGCAAAATAAGTGCTGAATAAGTCCAATCAAAGTTCATATGTGACTTTGGTGCAAAAAGGTAAACTTCAGTGCCAAAAAGGAAGAAAAAGTGCAAGTGCTATGTGCTGGGTCCTCCAGTGGTCCAACCGCCAATGCTTCAGGAAATAGAAAAGATGTAAACTCACCAGAGAATGTGGGTCTTAATTACCTTATGGCAAAAAGACCTATAGAGCCTGATGGCCTCCTCGGCCAGAGAGATGGCAACTGCTGGGCTTTGTAGTCCCCTGCATTCCAAGATCCCCTTGCTGGATAAGCTGAATCCTCAGGGTCCGGTTAGGGAAAAAATAATTGCTCCAAATAGTGCAGTACCATTAAAAAGGGTTTTATTAAATTATGCTGATCAAATAATACAAGAAAGTTAAAATCTAGAGGATCGCGCCCGCTGTACTGGTGCCTGTAGCGTGGAGAGCGGTAACTACCGGCTTGCGTTCCACCTGGCTTCCGGGCGTGCGGCGTGCGTTCCACCTGACGCGCGTTTTGTCAGAGCGTATGACGTCTTCAGTAGAGGCTGAACCTGGAGAGGCAATTGCGGCAGGGAGGGATAGAACACAGCGACATAGTGATTATAAACACTTACGTACACTTCTCAAAAAAATTAAAGGAACACTTTTTAATCACAGTATAACATCAATTCAAGTAAACTCCAGGGATATCGTTCTGGTCAGTTAGGTAGCAGAGGGGGTCATTAATCAGTTTCAGCTGCTTTGGTGTTCATGAAATAACAACAGGTGCACTAGATGGGCAACAATGAGAAAACCTCCAAAACAGGAATGATTTTACAGGTTAAGACCACTGGCATTTTTTTTCCCTAATCATCTTTTATTTTTGCATTTGGCTAGGGTCAGTGTCACTACTGGTAGCATGAGTCGATACCTGGACCCTATAGAGGTTGCACAGATAGTCCAACTCCTCCAGGATGGCACATAAATACATGCCATTGCCAGAAGGTTTGCTGTGCACAGTCAGAAGAGCATGGCCGAGATTCCAGGAGACAGGCAGTTACTCTAGGAGAGCTAAACAGGGCTGTAGAAGGACCTTAACCCTTCAGCAGGACTGCTATCTGCTCCTTTGTGCAAGGAGGAATAGAATGAGCACTGCCAGAGCCCTACAAAATTACCTACAGCAGGCCACTGGTGTGAATGTCTCTGACCAAAAAATCAGAAACCGACTTCATGAGGATGGCCTGAGGGCCCTGTGCTCACTGCCCAGCACCGTGGAGCTTGATTGGCATTTGCCATTGAACACCAGAATTTGCAGGTCTGCCACTGGCACCCTGCCCTTTTTATGAGAGCAAGTTCACCTTGAGCACATGTGACAGATGTAAAAAGGTCTGTAGAAGCCAAGGAGAACGTTATGCTACCTGCAACATCCTTCAGCATGACCCGTTTGGTGGTGGGTCAGTGAGGGTCTGGGGAGACATATCAATGGAGGGATGCACAGACCTCTACAGGCTAGACAATGGCACCATGACTGCCATTAGGTATTAGGGATAAAATCCTTGGACCCATTGTCAGACCCTACGCTGGTGCAGTGGGTCCTGGGTTCCTCCTGGTACACGACAATGCCTGGCGTATGTGGCAAGAGTATGCAGCCAGTTATGTTTCAGTTCATTTGACGCCGCCAGGTTGCACCTCGGTCTGTTCAGGATCTCAGTGATGCCCTGGTAAGAGTATGCAGCCAGTTCCTGGAGGATAAAGGGATTGATATAATTGAATGGCCACCACTCTCGCCTGACCTAAATCCAATAGAACACCTCTGGGACATTATGTTTTAGTCCATTGCTTGCCGCCAGTTTCCACCTCAGTCTGTTCAGGAGTTCAGTGATGCCCTGTTCCAGATCTGGGAGGAATTACCCCAGGACACCATCTGTCGTCTCATTAGGAGCATGCCCTGATGTTGTCAGGCATGCATACAAGCACATGGGGGCCATACAAATTACTGAGTACCATTTTGAGTTGCTGCAAGACATTTCAGCAAAATGGACTAGCCTGCTGCATCATTTGGTAGAAAAATGTGCACAAGCAACAGGGATAACCGCAGCCTTGAGTGGAATGTGAAGCAAAGGACATTCAAGAATTTGAGGGACATTCACAAAGAATGGACTACGACTTGTGTCAGTGCTTCAAAAGCCACCAAAGACGTATCCAGGTCAAGGGCTTCAACTATCGCATTCTTTGTGTCAAGCCAGAGACGTCAGAAGCGTCTTACCTGGGCTAAGGAGAAAAAGGACTGGACTGTTGCTCAGTGGTCCAAAGTCCTTTTTTCAGATGAAAGTAAATTTTAAATTTCATTTGGAAATCAAAGTCCCAAAGTCTGGAGGATGAGTAGAGAGTTTCAGAATCCAAGTCGTATGAGGTCCAGTGTGAAGTTTCTACAGTCAGTGATGATTTGGGGAGCCATGTCATCTGCTGGTGTTGGTCCACTTGTTTTATCAAGTCCAAAGTCAGCACAGCCCTCTAACAAGAAATTCAAGAGCACTTCATGCTTCCCTCTTCTGACCAGCTTTATGGAGATGCTGATTTCATTTCCCAGCAGGACTTGGCAACAGCCCACACTGCCAAAAGTACCAATACCTGTTTTAATGATCATGGTATCACTGTCCTTGATTGGCCAGCAAACTCGGCTGTCCTAAACCCCATAGAGAATCTGTGTGGTATTGTCAAGAGGAAGATGAGAGACACAAGACCCAACAATGCAGATGAGCTGAAGGCGGCTATTAAAGCAGCCTGGGCTTCCATAACACCACAGCTGTGCCACAGGCTGATCGCCTCCATGCCATGATGAAGAAATTCATGCAAAAGGAGCCCCGACCAAGTATTTTATACTATACTGTACATGGAAAACCTTTTCAATAAGCCAACATTTCTGTATTAAAAACCCCTTTATTTTTTTCATTGGTCTTATGTAATGTTCTAATTTTCTGAGATACCAAATTTTAGGTTTTCACTAGCTGTAAGCCATAATCATCAAAATAAAGAAATGCTTGAAATATATCACTCTGTGTGTAATGAATCTATATATGAGTTTCACTTTTTGAATTGAATTACTGAAATAAATTAACTTTTTGATACTCTTTTTTTTTTTTTTTTTTAGATGCACCTGTATACACAAATATATACAGTATCTCACAAAAGTGAATACACCCCTCACATTTTTGTAAATATTTTATTATATCTTTTCATGTGACAACACTAAGTGCCGGTTCACACTAGTGCGGTTTGCGAGATCGCATGTAATTCAGAGCGCACTGCTCCTTCATTACATGCGATCTCATGTGCGGATGCGAGTTCAGCTATTAACTTTTTATGGCTGAATTTGCACTGTATCCGCACCAAACACGCACATGAGGCATTTTTTGAGCCGCATCAGGATCGGATCGCACAGTGGTTCACACTTGTGCGATCCGATTCTGTGCGAACTGTCAGATCGCACTGCGATATGCGATCAAACTGGGGGTGTCGTTAATATTTAATTGACACCCCCTGCGTATCGCATATGGCAGTGTGAACTGCCAGATGTGCGGATGCGATGCTGGAACACGCTGCATATTCGCAGCGTTCCCGCATCGCAGAAGTGTGAACCGGCACTAAAGAAATTACACTTTTCTACAATGTAAAGTAGTGAGTGTACAGCTTGTATAACAGTATACATTTGCTGTCCCCTCAAAGTAACTCAAACTAATGTCTAAACCGATGGCAACAAAAGCAAATACACCCCTAAGTGAACATGTCCAAATTGGGCCCAATTAGCCATTTTCCCTCCCCGATGTCATGTGACTCATTAGTGTTACAAGGTCTCAGGTGTGAATGGGGAGCAGGTGTGTTAAATTTGGTGTTATCGCTCTCACGCTCTCATACTGGTCCCTGGAAGTTCAACATGGCACCTCATGGCAAAGATTTCTCTGAGGATCTGAAAAAAAGAATTGTTGCTCTACATAAAGATGACCTAGGCTATGAGAAGAGTGACAAGACCCTGAAACTGAGCTGCAGCAAGGTGACCAAGAAGTTTAACATAACCTTGTCATGGTCAACCAAGGAAGTTGAGTGCACATGCTCAGCGTCATATCCAGAGATTGTCTTTCGGAAATAGACGTATGAGTGCTGCCAGCATTGCTGCAGAGGTTGAAGGGGTGGGGGGGGCAGGGCCGACGCTACCTGTAAGGCGGCTTAGGCAGCCGCCTAGGGCGCAACTTAGAAGGGGGCGCCAGCATCCTGCTACCCAAATCAGTAGTGGATCAGCCGATGTGGCACTCCTCATGCTGTCTGTGCCGCGGCTGCCGCCTGAGCGCTACAGCAAGCCTCAGGCAGCACACCACTAGAGCGCACATTAGTCGGGCGCCGTAGGTGCCCTCCATGGAAATCACAGCAGGTTTGAGATTCTCCTTGGGATCCAGCTCGGCGCTCCAATCACACCCAGGGGGCGGGACTTGTGCTTCTCCAGACGCCCCCCCCCCACTCCTCCGTGTTCTGCAAGAAGCAGATTGCTGGACACCGGGCTCCCCTCCCCCATCACATGCCTAGGACAGCATGTCGGTGCCTCGGTGGCCACCGGGCTGAAGAAACAATTCCACAGAGGCAGCCAGGTGAGACGATGTGTGTCCCCTCCTCTCCCACCCCTCACACAGAGGACACAGTACACTCCCCTATCCGGACACTGGCCTCGCTGTCTTCTCTTCATACATGTGGGGGAGGGGGCTGCAATGTATATAATATGGAGGGGGCTGCATTGTATATAATATGGAGGGGGCTGCATTGCATGATATGGAGGGGGCTGCATTGTATATAATATGGAGGGGGCTGCAATGTATATAATATGGAGGGGGCTGCATTGTATATAATATGGAGGGGGCTGCATTGTATATAATATGGAGGGGGCTGCATTGTATATAATATGGAGGGGGCTGCATTGTATATAATATGGAGGGGGCTGCATTGCATGATATGGAGGGGGCTGCATTGCATGATATGGAGGGGGCTGCATTGTATATAATATGGAGGGGGCTGCATTGTATATAATATAGAGGGGGCTGCATTGTATATAATATGGAGGGGGCTGCATTGTATATAATATGGAGGGGGCTGTATTATATATCATATGGAGGGGGCTGTATTGTATGATATACAATGCAGCCCCCTCCATATTATATACAATGCAGCCCCCTCCATATTATATACAATGCAGCCCCCTCCATATTATATACAATGCAGCCCCCTCCATATTATATACAATGCAGCCCCCTCCATATGATATATAATGCAGCCCCCTCCATATTATATACAATGCAGCCCCCTCCATATTATATATAATGCAGCCCCCTCCATATGATATATAATGCAGCCCCCTCCATATTATATATAATGCAGCCCCCTCCATATCATGCAATGCAGCCCCCTCCATATCATGCAATGCAGCCCCCTCCATATGATATACAATGCAGCCCCCCCCCCATATCATACAATGAAGCCCCCTCCATATATTTAATGCAGCCCCCTCCATATCATACAATGCAGCCCCCTCCATATGATATATAAAGCAGCCCCCTCCATATCATATGGAGGGGGCTGCATTGTATGATATGGAGGGGGCTTCATTGTATGATATGGGGGGGGGCTGCATTGTATGATATGGAGGGGGCTGCATTATATATCATATGGAGGGGGCTGCATTATATATTATATGGAGGGGGCTGCATTGTATGATATGGAGGGGGCTGCATTGTATGATATGGAGGGGGCTGCATTATATATCATATGGAGGGGGCTGCATTATATTATATGGGGGGCTGCATTATATATCATATGGAGGGGGCTGCATTATATTATATGGGGGGGCTGCATTATATATCATATGGAGGGGGCTGCATTGTATGATATGGGGGGGGGGGCTGCATTGTATGATATGGAGGGGGCTGCTTTATATATCATATGGAGGGGACTGCATTATATATCATATGGAGGGGGGCTGCATTGTATGATATGGAGGGGGCTGCATTATATATAATATGGAGGGGGCTGCATTATATATCATATGGAGGGGGCTACATTATATGATATGGAGGGGGCTGCATTATATATAATATGGAGGGGGCTGCATTATATATCATATGGAGGGGGCTGCATTATATGATATGGAGGGGGCTGCATTATATGGGGGGGTGTTGTGATATGGAGGGGCTGTATTGTGTGATATGGGGGGGGCTGTGTATGGCAGGCAGTGTCCTCATCTACCCAAATGCTGACCTCTGACCTCGTCTGACTGATGGTGATCTGTGATTGGCTGTCTCCATGACCTTATTCACATGGATGGCGGTGAAGCTGCATTATTACTGACCGCCAACCAGGAGGAGAAGCTGAGGTTGGCGGGGACTGTACACAGGTCACAGCAGAAATTACCCCCCATCAGTGTTCCTTTAAACTGCTTCCCCCCTCCACTACATCAACCACTGTGCTCACACTTTGCGTAATGCAGAGATCTTCTGGCTCTTGGCTGATGTAGTGAAGGTAGGGCATATGGGGGGGGGGGCGGCAATTTTTATTTTGCCTAGGGCGGCAAAAATCCTTGCACCGGCCCTGGGGGGGGGGGGGTCAGCCTGTCAGTGCTCAGACCATACACCGCACACTGCATCAAATTGGTCTGCATGGCTGTTGTCCCAGAAAGAAGCCTTTTCTAAAGATGATGGACAAGAAAGCCTGCAAACAGTTTACTGAAGACAAGCAGACTAAGGACATGGATTAATGGAACCATGTCCTGTGATCTGATGAGACCAAGATAAACTTATTTGGTTCAGATGGTGTCAAGCGGTGTGGATTACAAAGACAAATGTGTCTTGCCTACAGTGAAGCATGGTGCGGGGATTGTCATGGTCTGGAGCTGCATGAGTGCTGTCGGCACTGGGGAGCTACAGTTCATTGAGGGAACCATGATTGCCAAAATGTACTGTGACATGCTGAAGCAGAGCATGATCCCCTCCCTTCCGAGACTGGGCCGCAGGGCAGTATTCCAACATGATGATAATGACCCCAAACACACTTCCAAGACAACCACTGCCTTGCTAAAGAAGCTGAGGGTAAAGGTGATGGACTGGCCAAGCATGTCTCTAAACCTAAACCCTATTGAGCATTTATGAAAACAGCAAAGGAAAGGGGTTCCCCTAAGGGGTTGGGACTTTTTAGGCACTCAAGGTAGTATGAAAAAAGTATGAGTGTAGAATTTTTAAGAAAAAGTATAGAAATTTTTATTAAATGACAATAAGGGTCTAAAAACAGCAAATATTGAACACATGCATAGAATATACACGGGCAGAAAATGCAATACAGTACAGCTATAGAGACGTGCAATTAGGTTCACGAACAAATACCCAACGCGTTTCGAAGCTATTCGCTTCTTCTTCAGGGGTAATAGGAAAGATTGCACACAAATTTCTATAATGAAAACAACATAGAAGTATGTTAGAGACAGTTAGTTATATTGTATAACTTAACATATTCTTCAGGAAAATTATACAACTTTTACATATTTATTAGAAGAAAGGTTTTAAGGAATACATACTTGCATAGTCTCTGTCTGTATGTGAACAATTCTGCATGCATAGATTAAAACCAATTCGGCAGACTCGGCAATCCCCCTGTGTGTCCACTAGGTGGTGTAGGTGGTGGGCAGGTTTCTGTAAGATCAGAGAGACCTGTATCTAGAGGGATAGACCACTCTCAGATTACATAGAACTTACAGGGTCCCATCCATAGGAAACTGTGTGTGGCTGGAGTCCAAACAACAGCAGGCTCAGGTGTCAAATGAAATATGGAAAGGCTGTTGCTTAAAAAAATATAGATGATGGTATTCTTATAAGGAAGCAAAGTTTTTTGCGGCCATATAATAAGATCGTGGGAGAGTGGAGTGATGTGAAGAAAAATTATACTGCTATGTAAAGATACATAGGTGTGGATAAAAGAACCTGAACCAAAAAGAGAAAAAGGAAACCAGTGCAAGATGTGTGTAGTCATACAATGTATTGACAACTGGGAGGAAAGGTGAGAGAGATGACCGAGTGAAATAGTGAGCGTACAAGGCCAATATGGTTGGAGTGATAAGGTGAGCTGATTGGATTTGAGGTCCGCAGAGAAGAAAAGTCGCCATGCATAAAAGAAGAAAAAAAAGAGAACAGTTGAAGCCAGCATCCTACTTACACCATTAGACAGGGATCCAGGAGAGCCAAGCCGAAGTATGACCGTGTCAGAGGCACGGTGGAGTAGAATGAATGGGGAGATGCAGGCTATAATATAGCTCGTTTGGCTTAAGTTGATTTGATACAGCTGATCGCTGTAGGGAGGAGCTGGGAGTAATAAGCCTAATAGGGCTCCCTGGGAGGTTGGGGCTCGACGCCGCCTGCCTCTCCACATGACGTAGAGGGGCAGAGCTCCGATCCCCTTCGCTCGATGCAGAGGGACGGGGCCACCGCGAGGCCGCGGCCAGCCCACATCCTCCCACCAGCACGGAAGCTTCCCTCCACTGTACGCAAGACAGGGAGGGAAGTGGGCGTGCGCAAGTGTGAGGGCTACGAGTGCCCCAGATGGACAAAATGACTCGCGCGCGCCGAGACGACACTCTCAAAGAGAGGCGGTCTCCACCGTGCCGGGTCACACACAGCGATGAAGGGACGGGCAGTATCTTGTGTGAATCAATACAGCATGCAGGACTTTCTCTGTCCTTTTTTTCTTTTCCCTCCGTTTTTTTGTTTTTTCCCCTCGTTCCCTTTTCCCCCTCCCCCCCCTCCTTCCCCTTTTTTCCTCTTTTCCCCTCCTCCTTCTCTCCTCTTTCCTTTCCCCCCCCCCCCCCTTTCTCCCCTTTTTGCTTTCTACCCATTCACATCCATCTTAACTCTCTGTGTGATATATAATGGATCTATTTAAGCCTTTTTCGGATAGGGCTCTGTTTTGGTTTATGTTTCATATTGTATTTTTTGTATTTTGCTTTGGCTATTTATAAATACCTCCGTTGTTGACTCCCTTTTCCCCCTGTTTATTCCCCTTACTCATTTAACATCATGAGACCAATGTATTATATGCTTCAGGTTTTTTTGACATATCTATGTACACCAATTCCGCAGCCTTGCACACCCCCCCTCTGTGTTCAATGGTAGAGATACATTTTGTTCAAACTATTGCGGACACTGTGTGAGTTCCAGATAGTGTCCGCTTATTGCATGCTGTATTGATTCACACAAGATACTGCCCATCCCTTCATCGCTTCACATCACTCCACTCTCCCACGATCTTATTATATGGCCGCAAAAAACTTTGCTTCCTTATAAGAATACCATCATCTATATTTTTTTAGGCAACAGCCTTTCCATATTTCATTTGACACCTGAGCCTGCTGTTGTTTGGACTCCAGCCACACACAGTTTCCTATGGATGGGACCCTGTAAGTTCTATGTAATCTGAGAGTGGTCTATCCCTCTAGATACAGGTCTCTCTGATCTTACAGAAACCTGCCCACCACCTACACCACCTAATGGACACACAGGGGGATTGCCGAGTCTGCCGAATTGGTTTTAATCTATGCATGCAGAATTGTTCACATACAGACAGAGACTATGCAAGTATGTATTCCTTAAAACCTTTCTTCTAATAAATATGTAAAAGTTGTATAATTTTCCTGAAGAATATGTTAAGTTATACAATATAACTAACTGTCTCTAACATACTTCTATGTTGTTTTCATTATAGAAATTTGTGTGCAATCTTTCATATTACCCCTGAAGAAGAAGCGAATAGCTTCGAAACGCGTTGGGTATTTGTCCGTGAACCTAATTGCACGTCTCTATAGCTGTACTGTATTGCATTTTCTGCCCGTGTATATTCTATGCATATGTTCAATATTTGCTGTTTTTAGACCCTTATTGTCATTTAATAAAAATTTCGATACTTTTTCTTAAAAATTCTACACTCATACTTTTTTCATACTACCTTGAGTGCCTAAAAAGTCCTAACCCCTTAGGGGAACCCCTTTCCTTTGCTGTTTTTGCTTACCCGGGATGTGGCACCTGCCCTAAGGGGGTTCTGGCTGAGGATAATCTTTGTATACTATTGAGCATTTGTGGGGCATCCTCAAATGGAAGGTGGAGGAGCGCAAGGTTTCTAAAATCCACCAGCTTCATGATGTCGTCATGGAGGAGTGGAAGAGGGCTCCAGTAGCAACCTGTGAAGCTCTGGGGAACTCCATGCTCAAGAGTGTGAAGGCAGTGCTGGAAAATAAGGGTAGCCACACAAAATATTGACACTTTGGGCCCAATTTGTACATTTTCACTTAGGGGTGTACTCATTTTTGTTGCGGTTTAGACATTTATGGCTGTGTGTTGAGTTATTTTGAGGGGGAAGCAAATTTACACTGTTACACAAGCTGTACACCTACTACTTTACATTGCAGAAAAGTGTAATTTCTTCAATGTTGTCTCACGAAAAGATAAAATATTTACATAAATGTGATGGGTGCACTCACTTTTGTGAAATACTATATATATATATATATATATATATATATATATATACATGGGCGTCCGCAGAACTTTTATCAGGGGGGGCATCATTTTAAGGTAACCCATGCTCCGCCCCTTTTCAACAATGTCATGAAGGGGAGGGGCTTTGTCATTATACTTATTTTGAGTATTTATTTTTAAAAAGCAAACAGCAAAATGTATTTTTAAAGCATTTGTTAACCTAAAAAAATGTATCCTGTTCCCCTAAAGCATGTTATACAGTACAGTGCTTGTGCTGTGTAACTTGGCCCCTTCTATCACCTAAAATATGTGGCTGATCCTGCCTGGCTATGTCCTCCCCTCTGTAAGCTGACCACGGTATACCATGGCTGCTGAGCCTCAACACTGTGGTCAGGTTACGTGCCTCCGTCATCCGCAGCCCTCCTGTCCTCCTCTGTCCTCTCTCCCTGCCTGTCGGTTCCCTTGTCAGTGTCCGCCCCCTCCCCTCCCCTCCTGCTGCTGTAGTTTCATTTAAAGTTTAATATCCTGTCTACAGTCTGTTTAATAATCCTGTGTGCCCCTGGGTCTGTGCTTTATAAAAATAAGCCATAAGAAAGTTTTCAGGGCGCCACTCGCCGCTCACGTGACCAGCCGCCTCTCTCTTCCTCTCCCCCTCCCCTCCTCCTCCCCTCCCAACTGACATCAGTGAGGAATCCTCGGCCCCGCCTGCTGCAGGCAGCTGTCAGACAGGGATTGGGGAGAGTGGACGGGTCACGTGAGCGGCGCTCGGCCCTCTGAAAACTGGTAAAGAACGGCTTATTTTTTTAAAACAGGCACACAGGATTATTATACAGACCAGACAAGATGGTATAAAGTGGCTTAACAACCACTTGAAAGGGGAAGTTGAGATTCCAGGGGGGGCATTTGCCCCCTCTTGCCCCTACCTGCGGATGCCCATGTATATATACACACACACACATATATATATATATATACACACACATATATATATATATATAGGCTGAGGACTATACCATGTCAAACTGATATGGGGTATCCTCCCCGTTGTCATTTTTAGACTGCAGAGGACCTTCTGGGTATATTAGAGGCACTTATCCCGCCTATCGATTTATAGGTGGGTTCCTCTTCCTTCCCCTGTCTTTTGGAATATAGTCCACTCACTTCATTGTATTTACTCCTCACCTAACTAACATTTTCCATTATTTCTATCCTTGGGTTAGCCTTGTTTCTTGCATGCCACTGCACCCGCCTGGGAGACCTTTTGATGTGGTTTGAATGCCAAATAATTTCCATCTGTGCCCATTCCTTTGGGATTTAGGCATAGGGGGGAGCACACTGGTGTTGCTTTTGGGACGCAATCAATGAGCTGCTTTTATAATGTATGTACATGAGTTATGTTACTGACGCTGTTATTTTGTTTCACTGTAACTATAGCACATGTACCTGCTTATACAAAATACTTCTGAAAAAGCGGTCTTAACACCGCGAAACATGTAAAGTGTTGTGGATGGACATGGGAGTTTTTATACACCAATCACCGGATGTTGTGTTTTTTTTAAAAGTCTGTACTTTTCCATGTCCTAATGCATTTATATGTTGGAATGTACTCATTCTGTCTTTTGCACTTTTAAATGTCTTTTTTTGATGTAATAAAATAACTTTTTATTCACATTGTCTTGTTCTTACAATCTGTGTAAAACACCATCAAAATCCCACCTAGGCCCCCCCCCTTTTTCTGTCTTTTCTCTGACTACCCACGTTGTGGATGCGATGGCCTACTATACCTGGGGTGGATTGGCATCTTCCACCACTATAGTTGGGCAATCTCGCATCTGCTTCATGGAGAGTTTTTGAAACATTTACACATATATATATATATATATATATATATATACACATACATACATACACACACTATATAGTTATCAGCCAGTAGTTTTGTAGATGTTAATACTGGCAATTCTCAAAAAAATTTGAAAGGAATCTATATATGGGCTTGAAAAAAAAAAAATCTTTATTATGATCAGGACAAGGGAAATCGGTTTCTTACCTACAGTACTCTGGGTGACCTTACCATTATAAAATGCTTAAAATACTCACCTCATCTGTGGAGGACCCCGTGTCTGCATGTAACTTGAATCATAACCAAATTGTATGTGCTGAAGATGTAGTCGTTATGAATGATCTTCAATACATTGATATGTGTAAACGTATTCTGAACAAATGATCTTGGTACAAAAAGGTAGAAAGCTCCTGTCTAGCTAATATTTCATGTGAGTTCTATTAATTGATTGATTACGATTATACTTTGGGTACGATAACCGAAGAATTACTTGAATTTCAGAGAATTAAAGAACCACCACTCCTACATTTTAGGCACTCCCCAAAGTGCATAAATGCCAAAAAAAACCTCCAGGACGTCCAATTGTGTCTGGCATTATTAGCCTTACACAAAATGTGAGTTCCTTTATTGACATATACCTTAGACCTCATGTTGAATCTCTCCCTTCATACCTAAAGGATACAGTGCATATGCTTATGACATTGGCTGGTGTTGAGGCTTTCCCTGATACAGTTTTAGTGTCTATTGACGTTGAGGAACTTTATTCAAATATTCCACATAAGAAAGGTATAGAGGTAGCTGAAACTTTCCTAAATGAAAGCGGTTTGGAACAGAGAAATCTGAACAGATTTGTTGTGGATATATTGTACTTGTACCTGGAGGGGGGGAGTGGGAACACTGGTTGTTTTCTTCCGAACCCATGTCACGATATCTCCGCCACGTTGACATGTGGAGAAGATATATCAATGACATTTTCATTTTGTGGTCCAGGACCGTTTATCTCCTGAGGGAGTTTGTGTGTGAGCTTAATAGGAATGTCTTTAATTAACAATTCACTTTCACCTATGACAATCAAAAAGTCTCCTTTCTGGATTTAATGATATAAAAGGGCCCTCACAACATTTTATCTACTACCCTGTACCGTAAGCCCACGTCTACCAATTCATTGTTACATGCCAATAGTGGCCATCCTAAACATGTGATCAAAAGTATTCCTATGGGACAGTATTGCAGGATCCGCAAAAAACGTTCTGAATACGCTGATTTCAAACAGTAGGCACAAGATCTGCAACGTTTCCTACAGAGTGGATATAGTAATAAGAGAGAAAGATTCTGCCTTTAATAAGACAAGAATCATCACAAAATTCAATGCACAATCAGAACAGACACGTAAGATCTTGATGAAACATTGGCATATTTTGGTTGAGGATGAGGTATTAACTGAATTCGTTGATCCAAAACCCAGGGTGACCTACAAATGTAATCAATCAATCAAAGATATGGTAACTTCTAGCCACTATTATAGGGGACATAAAAATGACCCCTGTCGCAGACTGCCCCTGGATATGTTCCCATGTGAGAACTGCGGCTATTGTTCATATACAATCCACAAATTCTCCCAAATACTACATAATGGGAAAAAAAAATTTCCTCTCGACATTTCGTATCATGCCAAACAGTGGGTTTAGTTTATCTAATGAGGTGTACATGCTCAGCATTCTATGTAGGTAAAACGAAACGCCGAATATGGTAAAGGATATGCGAACATGTTGGCTATGCTAAGGGAGACGATTTGGAAAGCCCCATAGTTTGACTCTTTGCACAAGCTCATGGCTATAAATTTCAAAATTTCCATGTGGGCATACAACGTGAATGCTGCAGGATTTTCAATCTAAATTCATGCAAAAAAACAGGACTGAATGAACAACTCAGCTTAGCTCCCTTTTTGGAGAGTTAGACTATATATAAATTATTAAAAAAAAAAAAAAAAAATTTCTTGGAATTTTCTTTCTCCCTCAATCACAATTTTTTATCTATTGTAACAATATTTTTGTGACAGCAATGATGGAAGCATCGGGATGAGCAGGTCGGCTATAAAGGCAACTCTCACAATGAAGTAGGATATTAATATACTCATGTAACCCTTTTTTTACTGAGACTTTGTGAATAAATTATAAGTAGGTGTTATGGTTTGAATAAATATTTATCTAAACTTATTAGATAAAACAAATGGAACTATAAAAAGGGGGAGAGGAAAGGGAGAGAAGAGAAAAAAATGGATTTTTGTAAGAACTTACCATAAAATCCTTTTCTCTTGAGTCCATTGACAGATGCAGTTCTTATGCTTTTTATACCGTTGGGTTATGCTGCCCCCTGCAGGAGTAGTACTAGGCAGGAAAAAAAGCAATTCACTATGCCCACGGGGGCTGTCCTTAATGCATTTCCCCACACACCCTGCTCCAGCAAACCAGTTTCGTTGCAAGCGGTGAAAAGAAGACACAAACATCCCCATATCAGAGGGGAAGGTGCTGCGCCTGTCAATGGACTCAAGAGAAAAGGATTTTACGGTAAGTTCTTACAAAAATCCAGTTCTCTCTTTCGCTTATTGACAGATGCAGCTCTTATGCTTCTTATGCTTCTTATACCGTTGGGACGTCCCAAAGCAGTGTAGGCATGAGGAGTGGGGAGAAACGCAACCAGATAGTAAACAAACTCCAAAGGCTAAACTTAGCCAACCGGGTAACAAAGCTCAAAAAAACAGGAGCTCACCCATGAAAGAAAAAAAACCCTAAAGAGAAATAAAACGATTCTCTTATGAAACAGAAGCCGGCAGAACCTTGCTGCCAAAGGAAGCATCCGAAGATGGCAACAAATCTACCTTCTAGTATTTTGTAAAAGTGTGCACAGACGACCAACGGAGGAACCTGACCCTTCAGTGAATAAGCCTGAACAACCGTCTGCCTGATACATCTGGATATGGTCGCTACAGACGCAGCCAAACCTTTTCGAAGTCCTTCGATAAGCACAAAGAGAGAGTCCGATTTCCTAAAAGACTCAGTTACCATCAGATAAACCCTTATCGCACGAACCACATCTAGAGAGTGCAAGGCAATTTCCTTGGGATGCTTGGGCTTAGGACATAGGGAAGGCAACACAATGTCTTCATTGAGATGAAAATCTGACACCACCTTAGGAAGAAAAGACGGATTAGGTCGGAGTACCACATTATCTCTGTGGACCACCAAATAAGGAGAACAACGGGACAGCGCCGCCAACTCAGACACTCTGCGGGCAGAAGTATTTACCACCAGAAAAGCCACTTTCTGTGACAAAGAAAGCAGAGAATTCTCCCTAATGTTCTCAAAAGGAGGCTTTTGAAGAACAGACAAAACTAGATAGAGATACCACGGAGGAGGACCTCCTCGGAGAAGCCAGATGACGCACCCCCTGAATAAAAGTGCAAATCAAGCCATTAGTAGCCGATGGACGTTGGAAGTAAAATGCCAAGGCCGACACTTGGCCCTTGATAATGCCCAAAGCCAACTGCTGTTCAACCACTTTATGTAAAAAGGCCAAAACCCTAGCTATAGAAAATAAGCGAGGGTGCAGCTGCAGCGATTCACACCTTGAAATGTACGATTTCCACGTACAATGATAGATCTTCCTGGACTTCGACTTCCTGGCCTTCAAAAGTGTAGGAATCACAGAGTCAGAAAGACCTCTATCTCTCAACACAACACCTTGCTTTCAACAGCCATGCCGCTAATGCCAGCGACTATAAAGCAGGATGGAAGATCGGTCCCTGGGACAGCAGATCCTCCCGCAGAGGAAGTCTCCACGGAGGATCGACGACCAATTTTACTAGGTCTGCGTACCAAGACCAACGAGGCCAGTCTGGGGCCACCAGAACAACCGGGATTCCTTCCACCGCCACCCTGCAGAGAAACCTCTGCAGAAGTTTGATCGAAGGGAAGGCATAAATCAGCCGATACTGGCTCCAAGGAGCCACCAAGGCATCTGTGGCATCGGCCAAAGGGTCCCGAGACCTGGCCACAAACCCCTGGACTTTTTTGTTGAGGCAAGGCGCAAACAGATCTACCTACGGAGTTACCCACCGGACACACAGGAGATGAAACACCTCCGGATGAAGGGACCATTTCCCTTGGTCCAGCACTTGACGACTCAGGAAATCCGCTTGCCAATTCTCCACACCCGGAATATGGACTGCAGAGAGCCGGAACATTGTCTTCCGCCCATACCTGAATCTCAGCCACCTCCGTGGCCGCCAGGACACTCTTCGTGCCACCCTGATGATGTAAGCCACAGCCATGACATTGTCTGATTGGATCCGAACCAGAGAACCACGTAGCTAATTCGTCCAGTGGAACAGGCAAAGCTTGATTGCTCTGAGCTCCAGAATATTGGTCGGTAAGGAAGACTTCTCTGTCGACCAAGTCCCCTGGGCAAATAGCTTCCCCAGCACTCCACCCCAGCCTGACATACTGGCGTCCGTGGTGACCACCGTCCAAAATAGCGGCAAGAAGGACTTGCTCTGACACAAAGCTGGCAACTGGATCCACCAGGATAGAGCAAACCTCATGAGGTGGCTCAAATGTATAATCTTGTCTAAAGACCGTGGATCCCTGTTCCATTTTGCAAGAATCTCTTTTTGCAGCAGAGGTCAAGTGAGACTGAGCAAACAGGACCGCCTCGAAGGTTGATACCATCAGACCCAGGACTCTCATGCTAGTACGTATGGAGGACTGATCGGTTTCAAACAGCAACCCGATCATCCCTACAACTCCTGAAGCGTTTCCAAGGGAAGAAAGACCCTCGCCAAGGGGGAATCTAGGGTCAGCCCCAGATAAGTCAACCGTACTGAGGGCGTCAGTGCAGATTTTTTTTTAAATTGATAGTCCACCCGAATTCCTAAAGAGTCTGAACTGTAATTGACTGGTCGCCCAACAGAGCCGACTGAGAGTCTGCTCTTAACTAGTGTTGAGCGAACACGGACTGTATTATTCGTGTTCGTACCGAATAATTGGATTTTTTTTACCCGAACACGGACACGGACACTTTACTGTATGTTCGGGTAAAAATCCGTGTTCGGTCGTTTTATTTCCGGGTTTTGCATGCTTTGGCGCTCTTTTCATGGCGGGCTTTCAACAGCCAATCAACAATCGTTTAACTGGTGTGCCTTAAGCCATCCCAGCCATGCCTGCAAATGTCTTAGTAGCTGTGATTGGCCGTCTGAAGCATGTGACCAAGTCTTTATAAGTTCGAGGCAGCCGCCGCAGCAGCGTCATTCTGCTGCTTAGCTAAGGGACAGAGCACACATCAATGTGCTGGCTGCTGATTAGGGAAAGATAGGCAGGAAAAAACCATTTGTGTCCGGATAGAATTGAGGGACAGGTCGGAGTGTTTAGGCAGGGCGAGTTGTAGGCATTTTAGGGATAGAGTCTGCTGAATTATAGGGTCAGTGTCTTCTACAAACTACAATCGATATTGCTGTGTGGGGGGTGGGGTGAATCTGCACTCAATCCTGATCTACGATCTCTTCTCAATCCTGTTAGGGACAGAGTCTGCTGAATTTTAGGGAAACTGTGTTCTACAAACTACAATCGATATTGCTGTGTGGTGTGGGATTGGAGATAGGCAGGTGTCAGTGATCCACATCCATTTTTCTGTGTGTGAGCTGCAGTGAACACAATCTTTTTGGGCTGCAGTGAACACAATCTTTTTGGGCTGCAGTGAACACAATCTTTTTGGGCTGCAGTGAACACAATCTTTTTGGGGTGCAGTGAACAAAATCTTTTTGGGGTGCAGTGAACACAATCCTTTTTGGTGTGCAGTGAACACAATCTTTGTGGGGTGCAGTGAACAAAATCCTTTGTGGGGTGCAGTGAACACAATCTTTTTGGGGTGCAGTGAACAAAATCCTTTTTGGGGTGCAGTGAACAACATCCTTTTTGGGGTGCAGTGAACACAATCTTTGTGGGGTGCAGTGAACAAAATCCTTTGTGGGGTGCAGTGAACACAATCTTTTTGGGGTGCAGTGAACAAAATCCTTTTTGGGGTGCAGTGAACAACATCCTTTTTGGGGTGCAGTGAACACAATCTTTTTGGGGTGCAGTGAACAAAATCCTTTGTGGGGTGCAGTGAACACAATCTTTTTGGGGTGCAGTGAACACAATCTTTTTGGGGTGGAGTGAACAACATCCTTTTTGGGGTGCAGTGAACAAAATCCTTTTTGGGGTGCAGTGAACAAAATCATTTTTGGGGTGCAGTGAACACAATCTTTGTGGGGTGCAGTGAACACAATCTTTTTGGGGTGGAGTGAACAACATCCTTTTTGGGGTGCAGTGAACAACATCCTTTTTGGGGTGCAGTGAACACAATCTTTTTGGGGTGCAGTGAACACAATCTTTGTGGGGTACAGTGAACAGAATCTTTGTGGGGTGCAGTGAACACAATCTTTGGGGGGTACAGTGAACACAATCTTTTTGGGGTGCAGTGAACACAATCTTTGTGGGGTGCAGTGAACACAATCTTTTTGGGGTGGAGTGAACAAAATCATTTTTGGGGTGCAGTGAACAACATCCTTTTTGGGGTGCAGTGATCAAAATCCTTTTTGGGGTGCAGTGAACACAATCTTTTTGGGGTGCAGTGAACAAAATCCTTTGTGGGGTGCAGTGAACAGAATCTTTGTGGGGTGCAGTGAACACAATCTTTGGGGGGGTACAGTGAACACAATCTTTTTGGGGTGCAGTGAACACAATCTTTGTGGGGTACAGTGAACAGAATCTTTGTGGGGTGCAGTGAACACAATCTTTGGGGGGTACAGTGAACACAATCTTTTTGGGGTGCAGTGAACCCAATCTTTGGGGGGTACAGTGAACACAATCTTTTTGGGGTGCAGTGAACACAATCTTTGTGGGGTGCAGTGAACACAATCTTTGGGGGGGTACAGTGAACACAATCTTTTTGGGGTGCAGTGAACAACATCCTTTTAGGGTGCAGTGAACACAATCTTTGTGGGGTGCAGTGAACAACATCCTTTTAGGGTGCAGTGAACACAATCTTTGTGGGGTACAGTGAACAGAATCTTTGTGGGGTGCAGTGAACACAATCTTTGGGGGGTACAGTGAACACAATCTTTGTGAGGTGCAGTGAACACAATCTTTGTGGGGTGCAGTGAACACAATCATTGTGGGGTGCAGTGAACTCAATCTTTGTGGGGTACAGTGAACACAATCTCATACTTCTGAAGATTTGAGGGTGCTGCCTGTTCCATACTCCCCCTACTCCTCATCTAGCCTTTTAGGGGTACAAACAATAGTAATTGGGGCCTAGTGTGGTTGTGTACGTGTGATATACATACACTTTTTTTGGATCATATTTTCTATTCCGCTATTTAATCAAAAACCTTTGGGGATCAGTTAAATTGGGGGATAGTCTGTGTTGGTACGTGTGAGAGAGATCCACCTTTCCAAGTTGTTGGGGTTCATCTCATACTTCTGAAGGTTTGAGGGTGCTGCCTGTTCCATACTCCCCCTACTCCTAGCCTTTTAGGGGTACAAACAATAGTAATTGGGGCCTAGTGTGGTTGTGTACGTGTGATATACATACACTTTTTTTGGATCATATTTTCTATTCCGCTATTTAATCAAAAACCTTTGGGGATCAGTTAAATTGGGGGATAGTCTGTGTTGGTACGTGTGAGAGAGATCCACCTTTCCAAGTTGTTGGGGTTCATCTCATACTTCGTAAGGTTTGAGGGTGCTGCCTGTTCCATACCCCCCCTACTCCTCATCTAGCCTTTTAGGGGTACAAACAATAGTAATTGGGGCCTAGTGTGGTTGTGTACGTGTGATATACATACACTTTTTTTGGATCATATTTTCTATTCCGCTATTTAATCAAAAACCTTTGGGGATCAGTTAAATTGGGGGATAGTCTGTGTTGGTACGTGTGAGAGAGATCCACCTTTCCAAGTTGTTGGGGTTCATCTCATACTTCTGAAGGTTTGAGGGTGCTGCCTGTTCCATACTCCCCCTACTCCTCATCTAGCCTTTTAGGGGTACAAACAATAGTAATTGGGGCCCAGTGTGGTTGTGTACGTGTGATATACATACACTTTTTTTGGATCATATTTTCTATTCCGCTATTTAATCAAAAACCTTTGGGGATCAGTTAAATTGGGGGATAGTCTGTGTTGGTACGTGTGAGAGAGATCCACCTTTCCAAGTTGTTGGGGTTCATCTCATACTTCTGAAGGTTTGAGGGTGCTGCCTGTTCCATACCCCCCCTACTCCTCATCTAGCCTTTTAGGGGTACAAACAATAGTAATTGGGGCCTAGTGTGGTTGTGTACGTGTGATATACATACACTTTTTTTGGATCATATTTTCTATTCCGCTATTTAATCAAAAACCTTTGGGGATCAGTTAAATTGGGGGATAGTCTGTGTTGGTACGTGTGAGAGAGATCCACCTTTCCAAGTTGTTGGGGTTCATCTCATACTTCTGAAGGTTTGAGGGTGCTGCCTGTTCCATACTCCCCCTACTCCTCATCTAGCCTTTTAGGGGTACAAACAATAGTAATTGGGGCCCAGTGTGGTTGTGTACGTGTGATATACATACACTTTTTTTGGATCATATTTTCTATTCCGCTATTTAATTTAACTGGGCCTCCATGCGAGACCTGTGTGCCTTGTTGCGCTGTTTTGAGTACTCCACCAACATGGCCAGTGGCAATGACGCCGTTCTCAGCTTAACTATCCCACTTCTATGCCTCCTTGAAAAAACAATTCGGGCGATGATGGAAGAGGATGTGGCACAGGATGAGGAGGAGGAGGAGGATGAAGAGGTAACATTTCCAAGGCTTTCAGGGCAGTCATTCGCAAGGGGCTCCGAGGGTGGGTTCCTGCACACGCAAACGCCAGGGACGCAATTGTCCAGCAGGGGCACAGTTCTGGAGGATGAGGAGGATGAGGAGGAGGAGGAGCTGGAGGAGGAGATGGAACCATGTTCACAGCAGGGTGGCACCCAGGCCAGCTCATGGCCATCACTGGTGCGTGGCTGGGGGGATACAGAGGACACGGACGATACACCTCCCACAGAGGACAGCCTTTCGTTGCCTCTGGGCAGCCTGGCACACATGAGCGATTACATGCTGCAGTGTCTCCACAACGACCGCCGAGTTGCCCACATTCTAACTTGTGCTGATTACTGGGTGGCCACGCTGCTGGATCCCCGTTACAAGGACAACGTACCGTCCTTAATTCACTCACTGGAGCGCGATCGCAAGATGCGCGAGTACAAGCGCACGCTGGTAGACGCCATGCTGCTGGCATTCCCATCTGACAGCGGGGCCACAGTGGAAGCACAAGGCAGAGGAGGAGGAGGAGGAGGTCGCCAACGCAACCAGGGCACCGCCAGCACCTCAGAAGGCAGGGTTAGCATGGCCGAAATGTGGAAAAGCTTTGTCAGCACGCCACAACAAACAGCAGCACCAGCAGCTCAGATGGAACGTCTTAGCAGGAGGCAGCATTTTACCAACATGGTGGAGCAGTATGTGTGCACACGCCTACATGTAGTGAATGACGGGTCTGCCCCCTTCAACTTCTGGGTCTCCAAATTGGGCACATGGCCTGAGCTTGCCCTTTACGCCTTGGAGGTGCTGGCGTGCCCTGCAGCCAGTGTATTATCTGAACGGGTATTTAGCACGGCTGGGGGCGTTATAACAGACAAGCGCAGCCGCCTGTCCAGAGACAATGTGGACAAGCTCACGTTCATTAAAATGAACCAGGCATGGATCCCACAGGACTTTTCGGTACCTTATGCAGAATAGTAATGGATACCGACCTTACCCACCCATTGTTCCATTTTTGCTCTTTCTCACTCTTTTGGGGTGTACCCTCATTTAAAATTTTTGAAAAGAAGCAGTGTTGGCTACCTCGTCCTCCTCCTCAGGGCCAGATTAATGTAGGGGCTATTAGAGCTGCAGCTCCAGGCCCCTACCTTTTATATAGGCCCCGGGTTGGCCATATTCACTGTTACCGCTCTTCTGTCACTTGTAAACACAGAAGTCTGGCTTCTATGCTCGCTTCCCCAGGCAGCACCCTCAGAACCTCCCCACACAGCGTGAAGGCCGGAAAAGGAGGGACAGTTGGCGATGCATGGATGTGTTTATGGGCTTCAGAGACAGCATCCCATGTTGAATTAGGCATGCATGGCTGCACCCTTCCTCCTCTGGGTGCATGGCAAGGCACGGCCCTTAAGGCCCTTCAAAATCCTCAGCACCAAGCCCATGATGCTGTTAATCCGGCCCTGGTCCTCCTCCACCGCCGCTTCCACCTACACCGCCCATAGGTGTGCGCAGCCTATTGCATTAAGGTGTGCACCCCAAAGTTGAAATACACATGCATGTGTTTGCCAGCAGGGAGAGTAATGTATCGGGGCCATGTACCTGTAGGCAAGGAGAAATAGAGCAGAGCAGGTCCCAGGGAGATCTTTCCCATCTCCTCACTGGCAATGCTATGTGCCCTAGGTGATTAGGGTGTGCCCAGGCACACCCAGCACACCCTGTGCGCACGCCTATGTCACCGCCACATCCACCACCACCTCAACCTCCCTCCTACTCCATATGGGCCTCGTCCTTCAGAGATGAAGAAGAACATTGTTTTATTTTTCTGTTTTTTTTTTGTTGTTTTAAGTTATTTCCCTATCCACATTTGTTTGCAGAGCACTTGCCATGCTCTTAATTACGTTTTGCTGCCATTTGCAGCACTCTAGCCCTTTCCTTTGGTGTTTTAGAGCCATTTTAGTGCCTTAAAGTTCGGGTCCCCATTGACTTCAATGGGGTTCGGTGTCCGGGAAAAGTTCGGTAAAAGTCCGGGACACGGACCCGGACTTTTTTTTAAAGTTCGGCCGAACCCGTCGAACACGGACATCTAGGTGTCCGCTCAACCCTACTCTTAACCACTTGCCAACTGCCTAACGCCGATCTACGTCGGCAGTCAGCCCCTCACAGGCAAAGTGACGTAGGGCTACGTCACTAGCTTGTGAGGGTCTAGGGAGCGAGCGCGCGCCCCCGGAGGCGCGCTCCCGCGTGGTCACGGACCCCCCCGCGCGTGTGACCAGCGGACCCGATGTCCGCCGGTCACTCGGCGATCGGCGGGGGAGAGGGAGAATGTCAGGCAGCTTGTGTAAACAAGCCACCTGTCATTCTCCTCACTGTAAAGACACTGATCAAACGGATCTAGTATGTAGATCCGTTGATCAGTGTCCTTACAAGCCACAGCCAATCACAGTAGAAAGCACGCCCCTAGGGATACACACAGCCCCTCCCTCCCAAATAAAGTTAACCCCTTCACAACCAGTGTATTTTTACAGTAACAGTGCATATGTATAGCACTGATTACTGTACAAATGTCACTGGTAACCCCAAAAGTGTCACAAATGTCAGTCAAGGGTCCGATCTGTCCGCCCCAATGTCGCAGTACCGCAAAAAAAATCGCAGATCGCCGCCATTACGCGTTAAAAAAAAACCAACAAAAATGACAAAAATCTTTCCCTTTGTTAGTAAACGCGATAACTTTTGCGCAAACCAATCAAAATACGCTTTTTGCGATTTTTTTTACCAAACATATGTGGCATAAAACAAATTGGCCGAAAATTTTAAAAAATTTTGATTTTTACTTTTTTTTTGTGGGGAATTTCATATAAAAAAATGTGAAAAATATTGTTATTTTTGCAAAATTGACGCTCTTTTTTTGTTTATAGCGCGTGATCAAAAATTCGCACAGGTGATCAAATACCACCAAAAGAAAGCTCTGTTTGTGGGAAAAAAAGGACGTCAAATTCGTTTAGGTACAGCGTCGCACGACCGCGCAATTGTCCGTTAAAGTCACGCAGTGCCGAATCGCAAAATACCCCCTGGTCAGGAAGGGGGTAAAATCTTCCGGGGCTTAAGTGGTCAATAGGAGATCGTCCAGATCTCCCAGGATCGCAATCCCTTTCCGATGTAACAAGGCCAACCCTGGGGCCAGAACCTTGATAAAGACTCTGGGAGCGGAGGCGAGACCAAAGGGTAACGCCACAAATTGAAAATGCTCCTCTGCCACCGCAAAGCGGAGAAATCGCTGGTGTCCCTCGTAGATGGTGATGTGGAAATACGCGTCTTTGATATTGATGGAGGCCAGAAAATCCCCCTGATTCAAAGATGCTACCACCAACCGAATGGACTCCATTCAAAACTTCTGCACCCGTACAAAACAAAACGGTTCAGAGCTTTGAGGTCCAGGATTGGACACACCTTGCCCTCTTTTCTGGGCACCGTGAACAGGTTTGAATAGAAACCTTGAAAGGGTTCCTGAGGAGGAACCGGCACAATCACTCCTTGAGCATGGAGATCCTGCACTGCGCCCCGAAGATCCTTCAAACGATCCGGAGAGAGGCGAAGATTTGACTGAAAAAACCTTTCAGCCAGCCAGGACTGGAATTCAATCTTGTACCCGGAACGAATCAGTTCATGAACCCATTCGTCTTAAATAAAGGAAGTCCAGGGTTCCTGAAAGAAGTGCAGACGTCCCCCTACCCCAGAACCGGGTGAGGGCACCCCTTCATACTGAAGAGGACTTTTCCACAGAACCGGACTGACTGGTCTTGGGCTTGCCAAACAAGGACTTCTTAGCCCCTCTGAACAGCTTACCTTTTTCTTGCGCCCCGGAGGCACGAAAAAATCTTCTATGAGGTGTGAAGGAAGGCCCCCGCTTATTACAGGGTGCTTTACCTTTGGAGGATTGAGGAAGAAGAGTATTCTTCCCACCAGTTAGACCCTTGATCAACTCCTCTGGCGAGTCGCCAAACAATCGCTCTCCCAGGAAAGGAAGATCTGTTAAGGCCTTTTTGGAAGCCTGGTCAGCCGACCAGCTTTTCAGTCACACCATGCGACTTAAGGCAATCCCCACAGCTGACACTCTGGCAACCAGGGGAGCCGCATCCAAGAAGGCATCACACAGGAACACCAGGGCCTGGGCCATCTGGTCCATAAGTTCCATCAGATCAGGGGGAACTAAGTCAGGAGTTAGTTCCCCTTCAGAACCTTTACCCATTCCGTAACCGTCTGTGATACCAAACAGACACAAAAACCGGTTTCAGGATAGAAACATCCAACACATGAAGGTGGCAGGAAAGGGATTCCACCCACCTGTCCACTGGATCCGTAAAAAATGGGGAATCTTCCACAGGCACTATAGTAGATTTTTTCAACCTGGAAACAGGATGATCCACCTTATACGGTACCGTCCAACGGTTTGAAACCATCTCAGCAAAAGGATAATGGCGTTTAAAGTGCTTAGGCACCACTAGCACATGCTTGATGCGCCGCCAGTGGTCATTAACAATATCATGAAAAATCTTGGGACAAGGGGAAACCCTGCCCGATTTTTGGGCCTTGCGGGAGTCAGAAGACAGCCGTGTCCCTGCCTGCGTGGGCTCATCTGCCATTTTTAAAGTTTCCCTTTCTGAAACAATCAGGGCTTCCACCAAAGCATGTTCCCGTGCTGCAGCTGAAGAGGACAGGTCCTCTTCACCCTCCAATTGTGAGGACAGCCACCCCTCAAGTAGGGGGAGTCCGTGGCGACCATATTAGTCTCTGAGTCAGAGGACCCCACCAATGATGGTGAAGGCAGCGACCGTTTTCAGGTAGTGACTGTTTTCAGGTAGTAACCTTTTTCATCGCAAAAATCGACCTTGGTCACCATGCTTTCCAGTGTTTCTGAAATCACGGCCAGCGACTGCGATCCAGAAGATCCGGTAGTCGCACTAAGGGGGTCTGAGGGTGAAACCACTGCCTGGGACTCCATAATTAATGCAACAGAAAACAGGAGTACCGTCACTTTAAAAGCGCAGATCCCCCTTAAATATATACAGATAGAGTGCGCAGGGATATGCCCACAGAGACCCCAGTACTATACCACCTTCAGAAAAAACTTCCTTAACTGGACTGTGCAACAGGAAAGTGAGAGTCACAGGATAGGACATCAGCCTGGACAACATGTGAAAGGTCACGCTGCCTGTGCAGCTCCATAGGGCTACACAAAAATGGCTGCCAATGCAAGTCAATGGGAAGCACAGGGAAAATGGCTGCCCCATACAAGTCAATGGGAAAAACTTTTCTATTGCCCACACTAAAGAGGGCGGCTCCCACGGCGCGCCATGCGGACAGGGGACCCCCAATATGGAGGCCACAAGGGGTCTAAAACCAGACCCAGCAGAAAAAGGTACCATTTTCACCCCCCCCCCCCAGAACGCCAGGCACCGCAGCTATAGCACCCCCAGGGGGTGGGAGAGGGGGGTAGGGCACAGGGCCAGGTATCCTGATAAGCCAGAGGGATCTTTTAGGAAGTACCAGGTCCCATTATCCCCAGGAGAGGGCCCACGTCCCCCTAGAGACCACCGAGGGACAGGGCAGGGCTGGATTTACTAACCATACCATCTGCTCCGCTCCGGACAGACCACCTCCCATCCGAAGTAGGGTGCTGCCAGTCGAGGGGTACGCTGCAACTCAGGGTGTTCCAGGTCGTCGCGTCCCAGCGAGACATCCACTCGCAGGCTCATCCCCATCCAAAAAGGGGACTGCCGTTGCGAGGCCTAGTGGGGGACTATAACCTGCTCACACGCATAGGCCAGGTTGGGAGACCTTAAGAATCTAGATTATCCAGTGCGAAACCTCAGCCAGCATTGCTTGTAGATCACCAGGAGGATCCCCCCTGAATACTAACTAGCAAAGTGAGTAAAGATAAATAAAACAAAATATTCTTAAAAGAATAAAAAAACTGAGACCGAAGTCCCAGCAGGAAGCCTGGGTCCTACTCCTTCACTAGACAGAAACAAACTGGTTTGCTGGAGCAGGGTGTGTGGGGTTATGCCTATAAGGACAACCCCCATGGGTGTGGTGAATTGCTTTTTTTCCTGCTTAGTACTACTCCTGCAGGGGGCAGCATAACCCAATGGTAGAAGAAGCATAAGAGCTGCGTCTGTCAATGGACGATAGAGAAAGGAAATTTTTTTTTCCCCTCCCTCCTTTTCCCTCACATTCCACAACCCCCCCCCCCCCTTTTTTTCTCTCTTTTCTCCCAGTGCTGGATGCTGGATCTGGCCATTGTCCTCCCTTTTTGGTCTCTGGATCACAGCTGCGGTAGTATACTTATGAATAGATTATGTGCATTTATCTATATTTCCATATGACAGTGGCCATCCTGATGGGGTCTATTTTGGCCCTTTGTCCTGACTGTACTTATTTATAGAGGGTGTTTCTGATTCGCAACTAGATGACTATGTTTTAATGTGGTCCGTATGTTTAGTTGTTTATTATTTGCTTTACTTATTTCCTCTGTAATGGCTGCTCCTATATTATTGACTGGCTGCTCTGCTGGGTGGTCTCTGTTGTGGTTTGTTATTCATTTTGGCCATCTTCCCAGTGTTATTGTCACGTCCGGTTCTTTTACCGGCAGTGCTACCATGAAGGGTAGGAACGTCCATCCACGTGCACGTGGGTTTTTATTTATGGGTAGGTGTATGGGTTCCTGCTGTGCTCCCCTCTTTTTGATTTTTACATTTATATCTGCCATTTCTCATCATAGATATAGGCACTTCTTGATGATGGATTTGGCCCTTTGATCCTTGTATATTTTATCAGGGGATCTTGTCTGGGGCGCTCTTCCCTGTTTGTTGAATCCCTTGTTTGGAATCAACATTTTGGTTCCTTTCCTTGTGGTGAACTATACAAGTTTTTCAGGTGTAGAGTGTTTGTGGTTGGTTTTATAGTTGATTTTGATGCTCACATTTGGTGTTTTATTGGCAGCAAGTTTCTTAGTAATCTGTCTTTTTTTTCACTCTTATTTATGGCACACATATGGTCTTATTTTTTAGTTTTATTATTCACACACTATTTTCATGCGTCACCTAATTTTTCCCACTTTTTTTTACACATCAATATAAATATATAGAGTGTTTTTTTCCTTTGTTGTACCTCCGTTTTATGCAGCTATTGCCATTTTAAATTCAAGATTCTGTCACATTTTCGTAACTTCAGTTGAGCTAATCACACTAAGGGTAAGGTTTTATTTGCATTTGTTTTTGGCTCCACCTTATTTACTCCCTTGCCATGTATTTGCCCCCCACAATGGCTTGTTCCAGTGCAATCTCCCACATTCCACCCACCCCTCCCCCCCCTCCTTTTTCTATCTGTTCCTTTCTTCCCCCTCCCTTTTTTTTTTGCTGCCAGCTCCTCTGTGCTTTCGTTATTGCTAATGTGCATGCTTAATTGTATTCTATGATTGATCATGTATATTGTGGGATTTAAATACATTGATAACACTTACTGTATAGTTTTATCACAAGCTTTTCTGTATGTACATATTTGGATCCTGCAACAGTTCAACGGTTTGAGCAAAACACGTCGATCCACCAACCAGATGATGACGTATTATACAGTTGTGCTCATACGTTTACATACCCTGGCAGAAGTTATGATTTCTTGGCCATTTTTCCAAGACCATGAATGATTACACAAAAACTTTTCTTTCACTCATGGTTAGTGTTTGGCTGAAGCCATTTACTATCAACTGTGTTTACTCTTTTCAAACCATAATGACAACCGCAACTACCCAAAAGATCATAATCAAAAGTTTATATACCCTCATGATTTTGGCCTGACTGATAACGTTGACACAAAGGGGTTTGAATGGCTATTAAAAAGGTAACCATCCTCACCTGTGATCTGTTTGCTTTTAAATTAGTGTGTATATAAAAGGTGATTGAGTTTCTGGACTCTTGACAGACACTTGCATCTTTTAGCCAGTGCTGCACTGACGTTTCAGGATTCTGAGTCATGGGTAAAGTAAAAGAATTGTCAAAGGATCTGTGGGAAAAGGTAGTTGAACTGTATAAAACATGAAAGGGATATAAAAAGATATCCATGGAATTGAGAATGCCAATCAGCAGTGTTCAAACTCTTATCAAGAAGAGGAAAATGAGGGGTTCTGTTAAAGCCAAATCACGGTCAGGTAGACTAAAATTAAAGCCACAACTGCCAGGAAAATTGTTTGGGATGCAAAGAAAAATCCAAAAATAACTTCAGGTGAAATGCAGGACTCTCTGAAAACATGTGGTGTGGCTGTTTCAAGTTGCACAATAAGGAGGCAGAAAGATGGGCTGCATGGTCGAGTCACCAGAAGAAAGCAATTACTACGCAAATGCCACAAAGGAACCCGCTTGCAATATGCCAAATAGCACAGATACAAGCCTCAAACCTTCTGGCACAAAGTCATTTGGAGTGATGAGATCAAAATTGAGCTTTTTGGCCACAACCATAAATGCTACATTTGGAGAGTAGTCAACAAGGCCTATGATGAAAGGTTCACAAGTCCTACTGTGAAACACAGAGGTGGATCGCTGATGTTTTGGGGGTGTGTGAGCTACAAAAGGCACAGGAGATTTGTTAAATTGATGGCAAGATGAATGCAGTATGTTATCAAAAAATACTGACCACAATATCATTGAGCCACTCTGGGGAAATCTCAAACCTGCAGTTCATGCAAGACAGCCCAAAAATTTACAGGAACTGGAGGCTTTTTGCCAGGAAGAATGGGCAGCTTTACCATCCAAGATAAAGAGCCTCATCCACAAATACCACAAAAGACTTCAAGCTATCATTGATGTTAAAGGGGGCAATACACTGTATTAAGAACTGGGTTATGTAAACATTTGATCAGGGTCATTTGTGTAGTTTGTTGTCATTATGATTTTGGTAAACACAGTTGTCTGATAATAAATGGCTTCAGCCAAACACTAACCATGAGTGAAAGAAAAGTTTTAGTGTTATCATTCATTCTCTGAAAAATGGCCAAGAGATCATAAATTCTGCCAGGGTATGTAAACTTCGGAGTACCACTGTATGTATATATCTTGACATGTTCATATTGACCGTCATTTTTTATTGGCTGTTACTTAATATTTTGGGCACACTTAAAAACTCCCCATTTCCAGGATCTACTGGCCATTTTCCCATTCCACTCTTTTTCCCCTTCCCCATTTTCTGTGTCACTGCCAGACCTGGGCTATACTTTACATTTTCTGAATTTCCAGGGGACAGTGCCAGTATTGTATTGACAGACTTACTCTCCACCCAATTTGTACTCTGGAAATCCATTATTGTATAAGAAATATTTGAAAAACAAAGGATTTGAGTACAAATCCCCTATTATATAGGTTTTATCTTTTTGTTTTTTGCATTAGAGGATTAAAAACTATTAGGTCTATAATAGGTGTTACAAACTCATACTCTGTCAACATCATTTTGCCATACATAGAACCAGTTTTATAAGCTAGTCTCATCCTCTCATCCGCCAGGTGACGTCATCAGGAGACCCCGCCCCCTCATGACACAGATGACGTCATCTGTGACATGAGGGGGTGGGGCCTCTCGATGACCTCACCGGGAGGCCACGGCCCTAATGGCTATATAACAAGCTGCAGAGACCGGAGATCGGCATAATCACCGGGGACAGAGGACCGGAGGAAGAAGAAGAGCGAGGGCAAAAAAGCAGAAGAGTGGACAGCAAAAGAGCAGAAGACCAGAAGAGCAGAGGGGGAGAAGACCAGAGCGGAGAAGACCGGATGAAGATTTTTAATAAACTTTCCAAACCGTCTCCTGACGTTATTTACATACACTGCCTTTTATGGGCTGAATGGGTAGGGGTACAGTGTACCCCATACCCATTCACATAGGGAGGGGGTCCGGGATCTGAGGGGCCACCCTTGTTAAAGGGGGCTTCCAGAATCCGATGAGCCCCCTGCCCGCAGACCCCCACATCCACCGGCCAGGGTTGTGGGGATGAGGCCCTTGTCATCAACATGGGGGCAAGGTGCTTTGGGGTGGGGGGTGCAGAGCTCCCCCTGCCCCAAAGCACCAACACCCCCCCCCCCCATGTTGAGGGCATGTGGCCTGGTATGGTCCAGGAGGGGTGGGGCCGCTCGCTCGCCCCCTCCCCCTTCCTGCCCTACCCGGCTGCATGCTCGGATAAGGGTCTGGTATGGATTTTGGGGGGGGACCCCACGCCGTTTTTTCGGCGTGGGTCTACCCTCAAATTCGGCGTGGGTCTACCCTCAAATTCCATAAAAGGACGCGAAGGGCCTGGTTCCCCCTCAAGATTCTCACAGTGCAAGCCACACCGCAAGTCCTGATCCGACTTGCAGTGCGCTTTCCATTCAAATCAATAGGCTCCCATAGGGAACCATTGATTTTGAATGGAAGAAAAAAAAAAAACGTATAACGTGGCTGAACGTACTTCATCACGTTCGGTCGCATTCGGTCCCGTTTTTGCGTTTGAAACGCCGGGAAACACGTTCGAAAGCAAATAATTGCGTTCCAAAAAACGTCCCTGAACTCAACTGCCTGCAAATGACTGTAAATGACCCCGTGTACATGGACAGATAAGATAACATGTAGGTGGGTTCAGGGGCTTCTGAAAAAAATGCTCAACTGCTCCTAAACGGCCATTTACAACGTCCCATGTACATGGAGCCTAAGGGTCACTTCAAATAAATGTTCGGGGGTTCATTTCAGGAGTAAGATTCACGTGGACCTGAAATCAAAAAGTGAAGATTTGCTGGGAACATTTTGAAATGTTAAATAAAACAATCAGAACCCACATCTAGAACACCATCTGAAAAATAAGTGTACTTCCCTGCATGTGACTCTGCTTAGACACACCTGTAGCTACAGCCTTATACAGTGGGGAGAATTATTTTTGATCCCCTGCAAAAAGGGGCTAATTTTTAGCATAGGTGTATTTTAAAATAAGAGACAACTATAAATCATAAATTTAGAAAAAAAAAAAAAAATCAAATGATAAAAATTGAGTTGCAGTTCCGCGAGTTAAAAAAAAAAAAAATTTGACTTACCCTAAAATCCATTTCTCTGATGTTCATTGACTGACATCTTCTTGACCATTGGGTTATAGTGCTTCCTACAGGAATAGGACACTAGGCATAAAAAGCACTAAACCACACCTATGGGCAGTCCCAGGAGGTAAACTCCCCCTCTCTGCTATATGTACTCAGTTTTGTTACAAGCAGTGTCAGAAATAATACAACTCCATAGAGGGGTGGGTGCTGTGTCCATAAATGATCAGAGAAATGGATCTTACGGTAAGTCAAAAATCCAATTTTCTCTTTCATTGACGGACACAGCTCCTGATTTTCTTGACCATTGGGACATCCCAAAGCAGTGTCAGACTACAGTTTAGCCCAAGGCTACACCATAGCCAACTAGATAACAGGAGCTCAAACAAAACTAGAGCCCACCTGAAAAACAATACACCCCCAAAGAGGGAACAATCCCCCTAAAACAGCCGCCTGCAAAACATTACGGTCAAAAAAAAGAGGCATCCACAGATGTAAACACATCCACTTTATAAAATTTTGTGAAAGTGTGCACAGAAGACCAAGTAGCTTGCCTTCCACACCAGCGTCACTGATGCCGGTAGGCCCAAGAAGCACTAGGCGCCCACGTAGAGTGTGCCTTTACAGGGAAAGGAGGAACCTGACCCTTAATCGAATAGGCCTTAGTCACCGTCTGTCTGATACATCTAAAAATGGTCGCAGATTAAGTGGATAGTGCTTTTTGAGGCCCATCCGTAAGCACAAATCGGGAGTCTGACTTCCTAAAAAAAAAAAGTGTCTGTACCTGCCAGGTGCACCCGAATGGCCGAAACACATCTAGGGAATGCAACGCAATTTCCTTAGGATGTTTTGGCCTGGGACACAGGAAAGGCAGCACAATGTCCTCATTCAGATGGAAATCCGCCAGCTTTTGAAAGTAACGATGGGGATGGACAGGCGCGAAGAACCATCTTATCCTTGTGGATCACAAAATAAGGGGGACACGACAACGCCACCAATTCCGACACTGCGCGCGTTGGAAGTGATAGCAACCAAAAAGGCCACCTTCTGAGACCGCATAAGCAGGGGAATCTCCCAAATGTTTTCAAAGGGAGGCTTCTGGAGAGCTGAAAGCAGCAAATTGAGATCCTACGGCGGTAGCAGGGACTGCACTGGTGGGAGTCAAATGTCGAACCCCCTGAAATAAAAGTAGGCACCAGGGAGTGTGTGGCTAAGGGTCGTTGAAAGACAATGGTCAAGACCGACACCTGACCCTTAATGGTACTCAAGGCCAATTTCTGCTCAACTCCCCATTGAAGGAAGGTCAAGACCTGAGCCACCGAAAAAGAGCGAGGATGAACGCCAAGTGACTCACACCACGAAATGTATGCTTTCCACTTACAATGGTATATCCTCCAAAAGTAGACTTCCTAGCCTTCAAAAGCCTCTATCCTTCAGCACCTGGCTTTCAACAGCCAAAGCCAATGACTAAAGCAGGATGGAAGATTGGCCCTTGAGACAGCAGATCCTCTAAGAGGTAGTCTCCAAGGGGCGTTGGCGACCAGTCGCACCAGGTTGGCGTACCAACCATAGTATGTCCGTCAAGGGAAAAAGATCAGCTGCAGGTAGGCCACAGTCCATGCTGGTGACTAGTCATTTCGACTTAGCCTGCCTTATGTTTGACAACTTCCATTGTTTATTTCCTCCTTCGGTGTTCTGGCAGGGGGAGGGTTAAATGTTATTGGTTTTAAAGAAAAATCTACATTTTATGGACACTTCTGGAAGGTTAGGAAATGTATTTTTGGCAACGAAATTCTGTAATAAAAAAAACCCAGCAAGAAAGATGAAGACTTAACTATTAAAAAAAGTTAATCAATTTTATTTTCAAAAATGTTTTATTTTATTTTCAAAAAAAAAAAAAAAGAAGAGGAATTTCCTCCCATGTTCAAAATACAATTTTAACAGTTTCAAACATTAATACAGTGTATTTAATGAAATAGAAAATCACACATTACATAGAAAAATAATCAATGTAAACATTTCTAAGGTAATACAATATATTCTCACAAATTAGAGTGGTCTCAGGTACCCATTCCAAGACCAGACTTTCCATATAGCAGCACACACTTAGTTGGATAAAATCTAGATATTAAGCTTCATTAAGTCATAAAATTTCAGCTATGTGCATTTTCTTCCATTGGCACATTTTCTTGCATTGCACATGATTTGGTTACAGGTAGGTAACCTATAGTTACCAAAATGAGACTTCCACAAACTGCAGCATGTTCAAAAAAAAAAAAAAAAAAAAACTTTTTAAAAATAAACTATATTTATTCAAACACCAATGATACCATTTAAATTCTTAAAGTATAACTTTGTTTTTATTCTATTTGATACTATAAAGACAAGACAGTGAGAAACTATGTAAGAATGTTATTTTTGTCTATGCTGGCTGTCAATGCATCCATTGTGTCCAATCCAATTACGATTAAATTTCTCCTGGCAGACATGTCTTCAGTTACAGTACCTATGGATTGCCTCCACAAAAGAAGGCACTGGCAAAGCATTGTCAACTACTTACCAATAACAAACATTCCAGCATTTCCCATAAGACAGAAAAAAAAAATTACTAGAGACATAAGACAGGAGAGAAATTGTATATAAATTGTTCTCACTGTAGTGTATTACAATATTAATATGAAAAAGGATACTCTACTCTAAAGTGATCCTATGGCCTGGCTATGGTCATAGTATTTACATATTTTAAAGACAATTTAAAAACTAGCACCCTATACCCTTTTAACTGCAGCCACTGTGGAGTAATTTACACCAGAACCATGTAGCCCACACAGCAGCTCATCTCACCTGGCTCAACGAGGGCAAAAAGTTAATTTCCGGTTTACAATTATGTGAATACCCAATTGTCCATAGCCTGGTCACAAGTTCACATTAAATGGGTTTTCTACGTTTCCTACAAAATTATGTGATTCGTACAACAAAAATGAAATTGTAACACTTATTCTACAGGAGGGATAGATTTTATATATAAAATCAACAAATATTAAAAATACTGTAACATGACACCTGATGAAGTTTATTTGGCATGATATGTTTTGTAGCATTGCTAATGCTCCCACTAGTCGCTTTTGAAAAATTCCCATTTCCCAATACTTCTAGTTACTTACCAGGTTTTTGTGCATACGCCAATTTGCATTTAAATGTGAAATCTGAACCCCTTGAATCACGTTATGTGACAATTTCAGTCAAAAGTCTGTTACATATCCAATACAAAAGAAACTTCGGTCCTGATTAATTAAGCTGTAGCAGCACATGGTGAGAAAAACAAAACTGCTCAAGTATGAAGTGCAGACACCTCAGGGTGCCCACGCATACCTGCAGTCACCTTCCAAACCTTCTTGTCAGGCTGTCCTGAGGCTCCTGATGTAAAATTCCAACACTTCTAGGTTGTTTTGGTGCAGGAGATGGGAATGGGCAGGAAAGCATCAGGAGTGATAAAACTTTGCCCATTAGCATGGCCATGTAAACGGCCACTGAGAGGTGTGTTTGGCAAGCTGCTGCAGTTTTAGATGTAGCAGTTTAGTTCCAGCAATGACTCAATTTCAGTGCAGTGCATAAGATTTCACATTACATGCAAAAGATGAAAGGAACATAAAAAGTCCAAGATCAAAATGAACACAATTTGGAAATGTATTGTTTTAACTGCTGCAAAACAAAAAAACAAAAAATCAACTGTAAACCCCTATACATGTCACAATGAGTGATTAAAATATGTCATTTAACCAAGACACCACTCATCCTAGCACACATGGACCAGAAAACAAGAATTTCGATTCCAATTTTAGGTCCACTGAGCAGGCCATTCAAATGAATATGTTTCCAAAGGTTACCTATATTTTTGTCTTTCCTAGTTGGTGGGCACTGTGTGGCTGGCACCCTGTGGTCGGTGGCTGGCTGGCACCCTGTGGTGGGTGGATGGCTGACACCCTGTGGTGGGTGGATGGCTTGCTGGTTGCCACCCTGTGGTGGGTGGCTTGAGCTATTTTGCAAAAAAGAATGGGCAGAAATGTCACTCTAGATGTGCATAGCTGGTAGAGAAACTCAAAAAGACTTGCAGCTGTTATTGCTGCGAATGGTGGTTCTACAAAGTATTGACGGGGGGGGGGGGGGGGGGGGGGGGGCTAATAAATGCATGCCACAATTTTCACATATTTGTAAAATTTGAAAAGCATTTTTAAATTTCCTTCCACTTCACAATTGTGTCACATTGCGTTGGTCTATCACATAAAGTCCCAATAAAATACATTTATGTTTTGGGTTGCAAGATGACAAAATGTAGAAAATTTCAAGGCACTGCATATAAAGCAGAACTTGGCTATACATTTCATCCAAAATCAAAAAAAAAAATCAACTCCTGTATGGCTAGCAGTAAAACTACCTGAATGCAGTTCAGTTACTCTACCTCACTCATGTACAGGTGTTTCCCAAAAACACACAGCTGAGTATCATACGATTTGCTGGTGTCATAACTAAGAGGTGACTTCGATATGCAAGGGCGGTTTGTATAGTGTTTTCTTTGTAGGGACTCAACAGCAGTAACAAGTGTACCAAATTTTAAACTTGGTCAATGTTTAACACTGCTTTAACCTCGTACAGAAGGTGAATGTGATCCATTAGGCACATAAACGGATTTCATAGTAAACCCACAAACCAATCTTTCCAAGAGAAAACAACTTGTACTAATGTGTGCACTTATTTCAGGACACTTCTGTGAGCCAAAGATGACAAGTGGGTGCAGTAATGATCTGGCAGCTGTGAAAGAGAAATAAAAAAAAAAAAAAAATTGAAAAAAATGTATTAGACATACAAAATATGCAAGATATTTAGAGGGTGTAACCTCAAAATGAAAAATGTGTGAACAGCATTAAATAATGCAGAATTGTATTAACTAAAATATATCGGGATATTACTGGCTATTTTGGTAAGGGAATTGCATTTAGTTAGGTGCCTTTCTTTAAAATTTTGGTAAATATCACAACAAAGTGGAATACAAGATACTACATTTTAGTGTTTAACCACTTAAGCCCCGGAGGATTTGGCTGCTTAAAGACCAGGGGGTATTTTGCAATTCGGCACTGCGTGATTTTTAACGGACAATTGCGCGGTCGTGCGACGCTGTACCTAAACGATTTTGACGTCCTTTTTTTCCCACAAACAGAGCTTTCTTTTGGTGGTATTTGATCACCTGTGCGATTTTTTGATCATGCGCTATAAACAAAAAAAGAGCGTCAATTTTGCAAAAATAACTATTTTTCACATTTTTTATATGAAATTGCCCAAAAAAAAATGTAAAAATCAAAATTTAATATTTTCAGCCAAAAAAAAAAAACCAAACAAACCGCAAAAAGCGTATTTTGATTGGTTTGCGCAAAAGTTATCGCGTTTACTAACAAAGGGAAAGATTTTTGTCATTTTAACACGTAATGGCGGCGATCTGCGATTTATTTTGCGGTACTGCGACATTGGGGCGGACAGATCAGACCCTTGACTGACATTTTTGACACTTTTGGGGTTACCAGTGACATTTCTACAGTAATCAGTGCTATACATATGCACTGTTACTGTAAAATTACAATGGCAGTGAAGGGGTTAACTTTATTTGAGAGGGAGGGGCTGTGTGTGTCCCTAGGGGCGTGATTCTAACTGTGATTGGCTGTGTCTTGAGCTGTAGGAACAATGATCAACGGTCCTACATAGGAGAACTGTATGTTCAGTGTTCCTACACAGGGGAGAATGACAGGCGGCTTGTTTACACTAGCCGCCTGCCTTTCTCCCTCTCCCCCGACGATCGCTGAGTGGCCGGCGGACATTGGGTCCGCCAGTCACGCGCGCAGGGGGGGTCCGTGACCGCGCGGGAGAGCGCCGCGCGCTCGCTCCCCAGAGCCTCACAGGCTAGTAACATACCAATACGTCACTCTGCGTGTGAGAGGCTGACCACCGTAGTATATGTACTTGCGGCGGTCAGCAAGCGGTTAATAGAGTAGGGAAGGATTATATCATTGTCAGCTTTTTACTACTGGGAAGATGCTAGGAACACAGCAATACAAACACTCCTTTTTAGTAAAATTTAAAATGAAAGCTGCCTTTGTTTTTTAAGTCTCTGTTGGGGGAATGTCCTCTTTTCCTGGTGAGGACTGTCAGCCATCCAAATACCAATAAACACTCTTGAAACCTAGAGAAGTGGCAACTATTCCACAGAAAAGTTTAATTTGTCTGCTTTCCTCTGGTTTAACCTATGATGAATGGAAAAAAAAACCAAAAAAAAAAAAAAAACCACATTGCTGAATGACATTAATCGCTTTAGAATTCTGTCAGCAAACATTTGCTGCAGGTGAATCAATCACCAAGATAAATCTGCAAAGAATATTTGGTTATGGTTGCTTTCACTGCTTTATATATGCCCTTCAATTGAAAATGATTTTAAAAACAAAAGCGTGGGGGTCCTATTTTGAGAACTGTGCATTCCATTTCTCTTTTCCCAAAGTAGAATTTTAATATTTGCAATAAATAGAAATTTCCCCTAAAGCTTTTTAAAGAAGGTATTTCTGATCTAAAATTTTAGTAAACAAAAACTGAAATCAATATTAAAGTGGCGGATGCAAAAAAAAAAAAAACTAGTAGCCAAAATATTTCATCAGTGTCCTTCCTGCTATAAGATCATTGTTTGTCTATGAAAGGCATGCCGTGTCTCCCACTACTACTGGCACCAGTGAATGCTGAGGAAGAGGAAATGGCGTTCGGCATTAAGACTGTTAGAGGCATAGAGGACTAGAAATAGTAGTGGATCTTTGAACTTGCTGTAAAATCCATTTCTAAGAGGGACACAGGTTTCAGATAACTGGCTTCTAGTGCCACCTATTGGATGATTTGGACACTGACAAACAAAATAAATAACCAATAAAGTATAACTCCTTCCACTCCCAACATACCTCAGCTTTGTAGCAAGAAATACTTAGAAGATCAGTGCACAAGAGTTGGACATGTGTCGCTCAATGAAGGGGAAAAATAATTTAATTACTAAAAATCAAAATTTTCGGGGGGGCGCTCAACAGTAGCGAAAACTAACAGGCACACATAACAAATAAAACCGAACAGGGGCTGATAGTTGAATGAGGACATCTTACACAAGGCTGGCATCAGATGATGCTTAAAAAAGTGCACCTAGTAAAACTTAAAGCGGAGTTCCACCCATTTTTAATAGGTTGGAATACATAGATCTATGTAATCCCCTTTAAAACGGCTTTTACCAATGGAAACTTTTTTTTTGCTAGTAAATACCTTAATTTCGGCTTTACTCCTCCTCTCCTCACTTCCAGGTCCGATCGGCGATGACGTCATTCGGCGATTCGCAGTGTGTGCTGGGATGTATTCTATTCCAGAAATCTCGCAGTAGCTGTATCTGTACTGAGCCGTGCCTGACCCGCCTCCGCCCCTCTCATTGAGTTGCATTGTATGAATGTATTAAGGCCGTTCTCTGCCCCGCCTCCTCTCATTGAGTTGTATTGCATACAATACAACTCAATGAGAGGAGGCGGGGCGGAGGCGGGGAAGAGAACAGCCTTAATACATTCATACAATACAACTCAATGAGAGGAGGCGGGACAGAGAACAGCCTTAATACATTCATACAATGCAACTCAATGAGAGGAGGTGGGGCGGAGGCGGGACAGGCACGGCTCAGTACAGATACAGCTACTGTGAGATTTCTGGAATAGAATACATCCCAGCAGACACTGCGAATCGCCGAATGACATCATCGCCGATCGGACCCGGAAGTGAGGAGAGGAGGAATAAAGCCGAAATTAAGGTATTTACTAGCAAAAAAAAAAAAAAAAAAAAGTTTCCATTGGTAAAAGCCATTTTAAAGGGGATTACATAGATCTAAAGTTCCAAAAATGGGTGGAACTCCACTTTAAAGAACATGTGCACAGAAGATCAGATGTCAGCCTTTCAAATCTGGCAAACATTTGCCTACAGCCCAGGAGGCACTGACAGATCAAGTAGAGTGTCACTAAACAGAAAGGGATGGAACCTTGTCTTTTAGACCATGCCTTTTAATAATGAGCTACTAGGAAATGTTGGAACAAAAAATCTGGCTTTCTTTGGCAGGGACCAAGAATGACAGTCAGCTTCTCTAATGGAAGCACTGGCTGGGGGAGCTACAGGAGATACACCCTGCATAAAAGGTGTTAACAGAAGCCATGGAAAACTAGCTATCTTTGGAACAAGATCACAAGTTCCAAGATGTGGCTCTTAATTCTCAGGGTTAAATGCAGATCCAGTCCTTATTGCAAGAAGGTCAGGATTCATTCCATGGAGGAGTATTTCCTGTGATGAAAGCTTCTTTTCTCACACCAAATGAAGTACGCCTTCCATGTGTGCTGGTAGACCTTGCAGAAGTAGAGTTTAAAGGTTTTCAACAATGTAGGAATTAAAGATTCTGGCCTAAAATTCAAACAGCCAAGGTGATAAAGCCAGCAACCATGAAGCAGAATGGTAAACTGGTCTTTGTGACACTAGCTAGATGGTCCAGAAGTGCCTATGGAACATCCACCAGGAAACTAATGAGGTCTGATTGCGATATCCACCTAGGTGTGCACCTTGATCATGAAGAGCAGATGAGGAAGAAGTTTTAATGGTAGGAAAGAGGAAGATCAGGCTGTACCAATCGCACCAGAGCATACACTGCTTTCGCTAGCGTAATCCTGCATCTGTAGACATACAGTACCTGTCCAGTTTGTGGTTAAACCTGGAGGCCAGTATATCAACATCCACCACTTGTAACACCTCTGTGTGTACAGCCTATTCCCATTGATGCAAACTTTAATATCTAATGAAGTTTGTCTGGTAACTGTCCACCCCTTGGATGTAAATGATGAACAGGGCTAAACGTGAAGCTCTGCCCATAAAGCATTCAGTCTTTCTTGCTGCATAAAGATGTCTGTTTTCCCCCCTTCAGCTGGAAGGGTCCAATGTTGATCGGAAGACCAAGTCCCCTTTATCAACAAGATCTCTAGGACTCCTCCCCGGCCCTTTAGGCTGGCACATGAGGCTCTCCTAAGAGATTGAGGAAGGATTTTACCAAACCCAGAGCTGGATTCCTGAGCCAACAGCCCAGAAGCAACCTGGACCTCGGTGTCAGATGAATCGGTTTTTCTAGAGATTTGTCTCAGTCACAGGCTGTTGAGTTGCAGGGCTCCTGAGTACTACTGTGCAAACAATACTGCCTTGTAGGATGCTACCATCAGCCCCAAGATTCTCAAAGAAGTGAAGAGTACTAAAGCATTCAAGTCTGAGAAGTGGAGAGTTAGCAGTTTGTCTTGGGTCCAGGATAAGACCCATATATTTCAAGAGGAGTCACTTTAAAAATGTGGAGTTCTGAACATCCAAGGTTTAACCAAACCTTTTTAAAAATGTCTGAACTGTCCTTATACTGTTGTCAGCAAGAACCTGCACTAACTATTCCCACAACAAGAGTTTGTCCAGATCTCGTGAAGACAGGAGGTAGAACCTTGGTAAAACACACTTCGTGCAGAGAACAATGAGGTCTGAGTACCACATCCACCTGGGCCAATCCAGAGCTTTGAAAATCACTGGAATGCCCTGCACCAATGGCTAACAGATGCTAAGGCCAATCAGGAAAAATCCCTAAATCACTTGTGACAAGCAGTAGTATCAGGAATCAATTACATCACGCAGAACAGCAGGAACTTTTAACCAAGTGTGTCACTTATTTCTTCAGTATTAATACTTTATGTGGTAAACTGACAAAAAAAGAAAGAAAATAAGGGCACCAAATGGTCTACCCCCAGTGCTTGGCCCACACGGCTACTCAGAAAGTAAGTCTTTAGAGACTGGGTCACAGCAGAAGCTTTGCCACAGAAAGTGCTCTGCTCCTAACAGTACACTAAGGTCTGGAAAGCACCACAATGTGTGCCAACACCACATTGCAGGATAGTCCTACAATTGTCCAGTCCAGAGAGGTCAGGGTAGGGTAGCCTCCCCCCACCAAAGCTATCACTGAAGACACCAATCCAAACTGCTGCATCTAGAGACAAGCTCAAGTAATGGAGCAGGGAAAGGCTGAGTGATGAAAAAAAGAAAAGAAGAAATGGCAAGTCAAATTGGTTAAAATTTTCTGAATAGGGGGGGGGGGAAACACCCTCTTAAGCCACTAGAAAAACACAGAGGAATGCTTGGAATGGAAAGGGCTAAGAGCTGGGCCCCGTATTTTTTTTTTTGTCAGTGTCCAAATTCCCTTGTGGTCAGCAGTACACACAAAGGTCTCTGAATCCAGTGTCCTTCAATTATTGAGCAATACATGGACTTTCTGGCGGTAGGTTAAAAATAACAGTCTCAAAAATGTCATGATCAGGTAAACATTACAATAAATTTAAGTAGCCAACTATAGAAGCTAATAAAAAAAAAATAAATAAAAAAATAAAAACCTAGTGAAGCCTTTCTTACCACTACAGCTGGTCCACATTTACCTTACAGAATCCCAATTCACCTATATGTATATGGAAAAGTTTTAGACATATAGCCATTGGGCTGTAACAGCCAGATTGACATGTTTGCAACACAGTTTAGTGCCCCAGCAGGGATTTAGCGCAATGCTGGACTCCAAAAAAACAATAAATTGTACTGATTAACCACCCAGTGAAGTGCAGGTAAATATACCTTTATTGGGCTTCTATAATGTTATAAACATAGTCAAACATACCTTTGCTCCAAGTCTGGACAAATATCTAACCCTCAAAGCAAAAGCACTCAGTGGACGAAGCCTACTTTCTGAATTCTGCCGCCTCAGTCGAGCTTGCTCAGCCCTACAAATAACATATCGCTTGGTGAATAACAGAACATACATGGTCAGGCTAGGGAAAAATAGCATTCAACTGGCATTGTGCATTAGAGAAAAAGGACAATACAATTTTATTTCTTTTGTAGATCTTTTATTTAATCAAAAAACAGACAAAAAAAGTGCGGTTTCAGAAAAATGTAACATTAAATGATTTTAGAAATACAAATTAATAATCATAAAATATTTTTAAAAAAGAAAGAAACATGAAGTGCTAGTTAGCCAACATAGTTAGAAACTTTAAGGGCTCTTTCACACGGGCGTTCCTTTTTTTTTGCCCGATCAGGTCCTTTTTTTTTTTTTTTGTAACGGACACGGATGACACTTGTGTCCTCCGGTCCGTATGTCCGTTTTTCATCCCATCCTTTTGCGGATGAAAAACTGACATAATGCATGTCTATGTAAAAACGGATGTCTGCGGATGACACCACTGACATCCGTTTTTGCTTCAGTTCCGTTTTTTGAAAGGAAGAAAAAATAGGGTTCTCCTCCGTTCAAAAAAACTGAACTGAACTGACAAAAAACGGATGTCAGAGGATGATCATCCTCTGACATCCGTATTTACATAGAGATACATTATGTCCGTTTTTCATCCTCGAACGGATGGGATGAAAAACGGACATACGGAACGCCCGTGTGAAAGAGCCCTTAAGATCATTCCAACCAAAAAAAACCTGAGTTTAATGAACAATGGTTACAAAATAAAAAATAATGCAGCCAAGAAGGGATTAAAGCTCAAGAGTGGAACTTTTGTTTTAACTGGAAAAAATGTTTTTTTTTTTTTTTTGTATACACCAGAAATTTCCCTTTATTATGAATCACTTTATGGAAAAAAAATGTAATTCAAGTAAAAGGCAAGTCATAGATTCTATTTTCTTTCCTGCCACCATGGCTTGCTGGAAAGAAAAAATTAGATTTTCCAAATCCATCCCGTAGCACTATAGTGTTTTGCTATAGCCTCCAGCAGTAATCGCATGCAAAAAAAAATCCAACAGGCTGGTTGTATTCAAGTCAATCCACGGATTGACTTCAGTACAACTAGCTTTCCCATAGATAGATCAAATCTTGGCTGCTCCCTGCTGAACCAGCCGAGATTTGATCCATCTATAGCCGGCATAAGCCTTTACCTTTTCCCACCCATATTCTATGCCTAGTCTATCAACCCTATAAAATGAAAGTCTATACTTGCCTATTCTGAAGTCGATCCGGTCACATGAGCTCTCCAGTATCGGCTTCAGTGTAGAGGGGAGATTGGAGACAACGGCTAAAGAACCTGGGCAATTGCATCACCCATAGGCTTACTATGTGGAAACCATTGTCGGCTGTCCCTCCTCTACACTGGAGCCAGTGCTGGGACCCAATCATGAGCCTGGACCACAGCCGACTTCAGAATAGGCAAGTATAGACATCTTTCCATTTACAGGGTAGATAAAATAGGCTTAGAATGGGAGTGGGAACAGGTTTAGACTTGGTTAGACTTAGAATAGACCTGAATTACACTTTAACCTTGCTGATTAACTTCAATGCCCCACAGATTTTTTTTTTAAATATGACTGGCATTCCGATCAAAACAATTACACCAAATAGCAGGAAGTGGAAAATTACACACGTCCTCAAAACTTTTCAAAGACATATGATGTAACCATAATAGAGTATTCCATATAATTTCAATAAGTACAACTGCTCCTTTGTAATGCTGATAAAAACAAAAAAACTATGGGTTGTTTTTTCTTATAACTTGTTCCACAGCCAAAATTGCAGTCTTAAAGAAGGTGTCCACATCTTATCAATATGGTTCATTCACACTTACACGTTGTGGCAATATGCAGCAACACACACATTAAATTACAGCCCCCCCCCCCCCCCCATCCTTGCCATTCATTCTAAATATAAGCACTGTACTGTGGAGTGCAAAGCATGACACACCACACTGCACCACAGCAGACATACCATACTACAAAACAAAACAAAAAAATAAAGGCATTTTTTAATCCACTGTGGTGCATTGTACATTGGCAGCCCATTCATTACAAATAGGCTGCCTTAAAACAATGTGCGTTAATGCATCGCAACAGATTGCTTAAGTGTGCACAGCCCTCGGTAGTTCATAAGAATGCCCACAACACAAAACACAGAAAAGGCACATTTGACATGTCACAAAGATGTACCAGTAAAAAAAAAAAAAAAATAATTTTCATGTTTCATGTTTAAAGTAAACATGATGCAACAATACAATTATTTCAACTGCTAAAGTGTCTCAAGACCCTTGAAGCCAAGGTGCTGAGTGTAAACTCACACTTCAAGCAGGTAATTTTATTTCTGGTTTGACCCCTCTCATACCTTACTATTGGCTCAAACCTATGATAGGTGTTCCCAGAGGCAAACAGTGAGGCAAGAGAGGAATGCCAGGGCTTGGCAAGATCAAATCTGAGATATAGAGCATTATATAGAACTTTATAAAAGATAAAGGGTTTTTCATAACATTTCTCTAGGTTCAGAGTAATTTTAAGATCCACACTGTGGCCTACAGATAACTGCACAGCCCCCCGGTCCAAATGTTCATCTGTACATTTGAGGAAAAAATGCACTCCTATGGAGAGACCACCTATCAATAGGACATGAGGGCTGGGTGAGGTTGCAGATGCTAGCGGCTGTGCCACAGCAATGATCTGGCAAGAATGAAGGAGGGAGTAGTTTAAGACTTGAGGGCAGAGAAGGGTATAGAAATGTGTACTTTTCCTTTATGCTGGTTACATTTCACTGAAAACTGGTTCAGGTTAACCAAAAACTGGTTAACCACTTAAGGACCAAGTCTATTTCTGACAGTAAAATCAGTATTTTTTGCTAGAAAATTACTTAGAACCCCCAAACATTTTTTTAGCACAGATTCTGGAGAATAAAATTGCGTTGGTTGCAATATTTTTTGTCATGCGGTATTTGCGCAGCGGTCTTTCAAATGCAATTTTTTTTTTTTTTTTAGGAAAAAATACACTTCACTAAATCTCAAAAAAACTCAACTGTAGTTAGCCCAATGTGTTTGTATATTGTGAAAGACGAGGACACCCCGAGTAAATAGATATTTAACGTTACGGTTTAAAATTGTGCACACTCAGGGAATGACGACAAAATTACGGTACTTAAAAATCTCCATAGGCGACGCTATTAAATAATTTTTTATTTTTTTTTCCAAAAACTATTAAATAATTTAACGGTTACCAGTTTAGAGACAGAGGGAGTCTTTTGCTCGAATTATTGCTCTCACCCAGACAATTGCAGCAATACCCCAAATGTGTGATTTGAACACAGTTTAAATTTGCGGGAGCGACTTACGTATGGCGTTTTCTTTGGTGCGCGAGCTCACGGGGACAGGATCGCTTTAATTTTTATTTTCCTATTTAAATTTTAACACTGTTCCTTAAAAAATAAAAATCTGATCACTTTTATTGCTGTCACAAGGAAAGTAAACATCCCTTGTGACAGTAATAGGCAGTGACAGGTGCTCTTTATGGAGGGATCTGGGGTCTAAAAAGACTCCAAACCCCTCCATTGCACTTCAAAGTATTCAAAACGCCGAAATCGGCAGTTAGTTTTTTTTTTAAATCAGTGCCGTTGCCAGCCGAGTAAACCGGAAGGGACGTTGCTTCTGGGTAACATGATCAGAGACCCGATCGAAGCCGAATACGGCTTTGTTCGTGACTCTAACCAGCTGGCAGAAGTGCTCGGGTCTCCCGGTGGGACGTGGGGGGGGGGGGGTAATTAAGACGTCCCCGCTTGCTGGGACAACGGCCGAGCCACATCGGTTGTTATCACCAGAAAGCCGACTGCTGGCTCTGAGAAAAAAAAAAAAATATGGCAGCCTCAGGCATCACCCCGGTACAACCACTTCAAGCCGAAGTACGGGTACGTCAGTTTGCGGGAAGTGATTAATAGCTTTCAGGAAATAAAAAAAGTCCTTCAAAAGAAAACAGCACCTACATTTTATTTAAACAGAAGTCCTAATTTCATCCCCCAGTCAACAGAAAACCTAACAAAGTCCAGGCAAAATAACATTGAGTTGTAATCATTACAAATCACATGTTCAAAACTAACCCATCATCCTGGAATATATCCCTTTTATTAATCAAAGTCACTTTACACTTTTTGCCCTTAGAAACAGGACAGAAAATGTGATTTTTGTACTTACCGTAAAATCCATTTCTCTGAGTTCAGCGGACACAGCGCTCCACAAATCATAACCACTGGGTTATATTGCCTCCTCCAAAAGTAGGACTAGGCAGAACAACCAAACACTGGCTACGCTGATGGGCCATCCTCAGCTTGGTATGCAACCCCCTTCTCTGCTCTAGGTAATCAGTTTTGTAGCAAGCAGTATTAAAAGTATCAGAACTCTATAGAGGGGTGGGTGCTGTGTCCGTTGAACTCAGAGAAATCTATTTTACATTTCTGTACAAAAATCCCAATTTCTCTTTCGTTCATCAACAGACACAGCACTCCATAAATCATAACTACTAGGACATCCAAAAAGAAAAAACGAGGGGTGGGGAAAATAACCCAAGGCTAAACAGAAGTGCCCTCATCCAGGACACAGGAACCCCATCAAAAAAAAAAAAAAAGTTTAAAGAAAAAACACCCCTTTAAGAGCGAACAGCCCCTCCTAAACAGCAGCCTGCAAAACTTTGCGGCCAAAAGAAGCATCCACAGATGCCAAAGTATCTATCTTACAGAATTTTGTGAAGGTATGCATCGACGACCAAGTGGCCAATTTGCAAACTTATATCGATATTGATGCCTGATGACAAAAGGCCCAAGTAGTACTCAGCACCCGAGTAGAATGTGCCGTAACAGGGAAAGGTGGAACCTGACCTTTAATAGAATAGGCCTGAGTCACCATCTGTCTGATCCTTCTGGGGATGGAAGCCGAAGAAACAGCCAGCCCTTTTGTTGGCCCGCAAGTAACCACAAAAAGTGAGTCCGACCTCCGAAAGGACTCGGTAGCTGCCAGATACACCAGAATCGCCGAACCACATCCAAGGTATGCAAAGCAAATTTCTTTGGATGAGCCGGCTTGGGACACAAGGCAGGCAACACAATGTCCTCATTCAAATGGAAGGCAGAGACTGATGGACAGGGACGAAGAACCACTTTATCCTTATGGACCACTAAATGGGGACTGCGACAGGATAATGCCTCCAATTCCAATACCCTGCGGGCCAAGGTAATAGCCACCTAGATTGCCACCTTCTGGGATAACGTAGGCAAGGGAATCTCCCGAATATTCTCAAATAGAGGTTTCTGGAGAACCGAAAGCACTAAATTTAAATCCCATGGTGGCAAAAGAGACCGTACAGGTGGGGCCACACGTCGAACACCCCTGAATGAAGGTAAACTAAAGAGCACATAGCTAAGGGTTGCTGAAAGAAGATTGCCAGGGCAGACACCTGACCCTTGATGGTACTCAAGGCCAACTTCTGAACGCCCTGTTGAACAAAGTTTAAGATCCGAGCCACAGAAAAGGATCGAGGAGGAGCGCCAATCCACCAAGAAATGTACGCTTTCCAAGTACGATGGTATATCTTGTTGGAAGACAACTTACTTACCTTCTCCATAGTAGATATCACTGATCACTTTTTTTTAATATTTATATTTATTTTTGTATTTGTTTACTGTATAATGTTGTAAAATCAATAAAAAGTTATTAAAAAAAAAAAAAAAAAAGATATCACTGATCCAGACAGACCGCTATCCCTCAGTACCTGGCTTTCAATAGCTAAGCCATTAAAACCAGCGACTGTAAAGCAGGATGGTAGCTCAGCCCTTGGGACAACTGGTCTTCTCTGAGAGTAAGGCCCCAAGGGACGTTTACAGCCACCAGGATGACTGGAAGATCCTCTTGTTTCCTCACAGGAACTGCAGAAGAAGCCTTAGCCAAAGATGATACTGGACTTACCGTGGCCCTTGGATGCCTCTATGGGCTGAGGAGGAGGAGGGCCCCCATCTGCAATGAGGCTCCTTCCCTTTCCTGTGGCAGGAAGGTAGTCTTCCCCTTCCCCCGTGATACCCTAAATGTTATCTAGATTATCCAGCCCGTCGCCCAGCCTGACAGTTGATTGTAGATCTCCCGAGAGAAAACACAAAAAAGATGTAAGGAAGGAAAAAAAATTGCTAGGATCAGAGATCCGAGCCGGGAGCCTAGGTTCTTACTCCTGACTATACAGATTAAAACAGATTACCTAGAGTGGTGTTTTTTGTTCTGCCTAGTCCTACTCCTGGAGGAAGCAATATAACCCAGTTGTTAAGATTTAATTCAGCGCTGTGTCCGTCGATGAATGAAAGAAATAGCATTTTATGCTTCCCACTATAGATCTAGCAAACATTAAATATTTTCAATGTATAAAATAGCCTCATAAAAACTATACCTCTCTGCACTAATAGTTATATAAAAATCTGATAATATACAAAATCTGGCCTGTTCCTTACACCTGATGACAATTCCAACTACTGTAGATATTTGTCTCACAGAAACCACAATTAACTTATGTTAATTCTATATTCTAGACCACAAGCATATTCTCTTATGTTCGGCATTGTTTTTTTTTAACATTTGGTTGGGGCTATCTCCCACTCTTTTACCCATGTGTAATTCTGAATAAAAATTGTTGAATTTTTCTATACTGTCTACTACTTTACCTACTTCTTTGGCTGGCCTATGCCCTTAAAATCCCTGTGGGACTTTTTATATTGTAGAATTTTGGGATGTGGCAATTGTGCCGCCATCAGCCTCGACACCCACCTACTTGCAGTTGTTCACCCTTAACTTATGATCTCACACTGATGATTTGGAGAAGTTGCTGAATGGCTTCTTATGTCAGACAGAAAAGGATCCTTGTATGGGTTTAGTCTGAGTGATTTACATGTTATAGAGGGATTCCCACATACAGATGGAAACACTAATCTGTGATTCAATAGAATAGATCGTGTTTATTTTTAAGGCCCCATGCAATGTGCAGCCATTCGTACCAGCTACAGCGATTCCACAATTGTTAATACAACAGAAAATCTTATCAGCCAGCTTGTAATATCGGATTCTCAGCCCCCATCTTCTAGCCATGATTATCTGGGCTTTAAAATAATTCTTCTCGCGCTGCTACTAACCACTGAACTCTGCCATCGCTGCTACTGACCAGTGTGCTCTGAAGATGGTAATCTGTGTGCAAAGGGATGCTGTGCCTTTTGCTATATTCAGCAAAGCATGGTAGACTAATTATCATATTGCACAATATTTTTATTTCTCTTTGCACCTGCATGTGACTCTCCACAGATAGGCAAACTTCAAAGCTGGGACATTCACCACATAGGATTCTTCACAAAAGTCAGGGGCAATCTATGCTCCCCTGGCAATGCCTGAGCAGCTGCAGATAAAAGCTCACTCATCAAAGCGGACCCAAGAACCAGCCCACTGAATGGCCATGCTCTAGGGCAGTGGTCTCCAAACTGTGGCCCTGGGGCTAGATGTAGCCCTTTGCTGGCTTTTATCTGGCCCTTGGGGCACTATTTTCATGCACAGACACCAATGGGGCATAATTCACCCCCACTGACGCTAAAGAAAGTGAAGAAGTCCTCCCAATGACACCATTGATGGGGTGCCATTCTTCCCAACACCACCAAAGATGGGGCACAATTTCTCCCAATGACACAAACAATGGGACCCAGTGAAACCAATGATGGGGTGCAATTGCTCCCAGTAACACCAAAAACGGGGCTATAGTCCTCCCACTAATACCAATGATGGGGTATGGTTTATTCTCACTGACAGCACTGCCTAAAAAGGTCCTGGCAACAGGGGAAGCAGCAATGGTCTTCTACCAGCAGGAGAAGAGACAGTTATCGCTAGCGGCTATAGCAGCCGCATGCGAAAATCAAAACTGAATCCGTCAGGCTGGTTGTACCAAAGTTGATCAAATCAATCAACTAGGTACAGCCAGCATGCCCATAAATAGTTAGATTCTCAGTTGGTTCCTGCTGAAACGGCCGAGAATCAAACCATGAATGGCTGGCCTAAGCTTCCAGCTTTAAATAGGTTAAAAATAAGGGGGCTGGGAAGTTATTACATTACACAGAAGAAAAAGCTCAGTAAGGTTTTTAAAACATGTAAAATGCTATGCAGCAATTTTTAATTTTGCTATGTGAAACAACTGAGTACAGTGACATTTTTATAATTTGCACATCAGGCCCCTTTCACACCAGTGGTCTGATCGGGTTTGCCTGTGTTTTTAGGCTGCAGATAAGCCCACTCATCAAGGTGGATCCAAGAACCAGCCCACTGAATGGCCATGCTCTAGGGCAGTGGTCTCCAAACTGTGGCTCTGGGGCTATTTGTTGCCCTTTGCTTGCTTTTATCCGGCCCTTGGGGCACAATTTCCATCCACAGATACCAACGATGGGGCATAATTCCCTCCGCCGTGTGTTTTTCAGGCGGACCCGAGCAGACCCTCCATTCTTCATGGAGCGTTAGGTGTAAAGGAACATGTGTCCATTTACACCTGACCGCCATCTGATATGATAGACTAATGCGGAACAAATCTTCCATCCGTCTGTTTTTATCAAATATGATTGGATGTCTGTGGGCGTAAACGGACATGTCCATTTACAAATGCTGCTCCATAGGGGAAAACACGAGCAGCTGATTGGGTCCACTTGAAATACTGACAGACGGACCCAATCAGTCCACCTATGTGAAAGGGGCCTTAAGTGTATCCTCATGAACAGCAAACCAAAGATGCAGCAAGCATTTTTAACAGATTAAAAACATGTAACACATATAAAAGTGCTATCCCAACTTGGCTGCCAAGGTTTAAGTACACTTTAAAAAATGTATGCCCACAATCTAGACATTAATACACGTGGCATTTAGATTAAGTGGGGGGGGGGAACCTGACCACATACCGAGAACCTGGTTCACTTAGTTTGAGCTCTTATAACCTGCTGGAGGGCAGCACACTCTAGTGGTACAAAAAAAAAATGTAACACTACAAACTTAACTAGCAAAGATAAAGCATGAGTTTTCCATCAACATGAGAACCACAGTAACTGACAGAAAAGATTACAATATTGTTACAGCAGTTCTGAAACTAGCTTGCCAATAACAAAACAGAGGCCTCGGGACCAAAAACTACCCAACTGTACTTTTACCTCTTGAACTGTCACAATAAAAACTTAACCATTTAACATCTTTCAGATTACCCCATCACTATAACACAATCTAGGATGTGTATGAAAAAAGACAAATGCATCTATACCCCTACACCCAACAACCAGTTATCTAGAAAGACTAGATAACTTTTCTTACACAATTTCTCAGTTACTTTTTAAATTAGCCCAAGTCAAGTATATCTATGGCCTCTTACTAAAATCAAACAAAAATGTGTTACAACTCTTATAAGTGCATGTGCACTCAAGTTCTCTTAGTACTCCCTGCAAACTGCCATCCTGTGATGGATTGGCAACCATGCTACACTGCTCTTAAATCCAGAGCAGAGTTGCCACCAACATGTAGGCTGCTTCTGCTTGCATGGCAGTAGGATGAAAAACGGTTACAGGGGGTGTGGCCATCAACTCGGTCACTGTTGATTCACAAGCTTTAATCAACACCTGGCCACACCTAGTCCCACCAACTGCTTTCTGGACTGACCGTTCTGTTTCTTTAGCTAACCCCCCCCCACACACACACACACACACACACACACACACACACTGTGAGCTACAGTGTCTGAAGGGGAAGCGTGTGAGAAACCAATAAAGGAGAATTTGACTCAAAGTAAAGGAAGTTTTTGAGGCGTGTGCATCACATAGTAACTGAATTTGGCAACTGCCAAGACTGTCATACAGAAGTTTTAGTGGTACTTAAATAAGCCAACTAAACTAAAAAGTGCATTTTGATCAGTTCATTTTAAGTGCTTTTATCTCACTGCACCACAAACGTTTTAGGATATCAAAATTAAGTACTGTTTAAGCTTTAGAACATTAAATTTAAATGAAATCAAATAAAATAGTTTAATGCACAATATAATTTTCAGTCCCAATGGAGACTCCAAGAATCTGAAAAATAGCATAATAAAAACCTTAAAAAAAAAAAAAATGTATTGAATGCCAGAATTTAAAGGCTACCCCTTCTGAGTAAAACAGGCTATACAGGCAAGGGTACAAAGTAGATAAAAATACATTGTGCAGTAAAGGCTTCAAGGGAGGTATGCCAGCTACATTCAGCAGCTTTTTACAAATCTGCACACTGAATTTTAATCAACTTGGACCCCTTGTCTGCAAAGTCTTTCGCTCAGAGGTGGGAAAAAAAAAAGAAGGAGTTCCAAAAGAATTTAAGCGCTCAAGAAAATAAAGTGACTTTTTAGGCAAACAGCAACTACTTAAAAAGTTTAAGTTACTAAAACAAGATAATTAAAATTAAGAGTCCCAGCCTCAGTACCAACAATTTGTGTATGTTGCCCTAGGCAATGATAATGTGCAAATAGTCCAAGATGACCATTATGGTCTATAGCCCAAATTCCTCACTTATTACAGTATTACTGTAAGTTACTTAGTTAAAAAAAGTAAACCGATGTTAACACCAATTTGACTATTCTGCAGCAAGCTCTGAAGACACTAAACTCTTCTGAGTTGACAGCTTGCTGACCTCTTTCTGCATACAGGAAGATGAGATTTTGCTATTCAGTTTCTTTTCTGCAAGAGATTATTATAAAACGGTAAGTTAAAATGGGCAGTTTAGTTCTGTTGGTTCAACCATAATAGCTGAATGATTTAAAATCAAATATATGAAAGTAAGCCTATCAGACGTATGCTATAAAAGACTAGAGGGGACAATTTACATGCCATGTGTTGCTCTGACTTTACCTACATCTTAATGGACAAAAATTAAAAAAATAAAATCCTTATATGAATATGGAATAAGCTTTCTGAATAAAACCACGTTAGTATTGGGTTACTGCATTTTGCAGTACTGCACTTCAGAAGTACATTATTAATGTGGTAGTAAATTCTTTGGTGGGGGGGGGGGATGCGTTTCCTCCTGCAAGGCAAAATCATAATGTGCTAGTAAACCCCGCATACTAGCACATTATGAAAGACTTACCTTGAAATGCAGCCCTTCAGTGGTGCGCTGTCAGCTGCAGAGGCTTCTTTCTAACTTAACCTGGTCTTCCTTCTGGGTTGTAGGTGCGGCCACCTGAATGGCTGAACCGTAATGACATCACTCATGCACGCATGTGATAGCCACAACACAGAGCACTGAAGAAAGGCATGGGTATGCTGTTCCTTCAGAGTGCACCTCCTGGTGACATCACCAGCTGCTGCTAACTAGAATATCTCCTAAACAGGCCCTGTTTAGGAGATAAATGGATTTTTGTAAAATCTTACCGTAAAATCCTTTTCTCTTAAGCTCATTGACAGACGCAGTCCTCTTGATTAATAACACATTGGGTTATACTGCCCTCTACAGGAGTAGGACACTAGACGGAAGGAAAACGTTCTGGCCACACCTTAGGGGCAGTCCCAGAGGGTATATCCTCTCTCTCTCTCTCCGCTACAGGAAGTCAGTTATGTCACAAAGCAGTGTCAGAGAATTTAACCCAACCCAACTCAAAAACAGAGGGGCGGGTATTGCGTCTGTCAATGAGCTTAAGAGAAAAGGATTTTACGGTAAGATTTTACAAAAATCCATTTTTCTCTGTCGCTCATTGACAGACGCAGTCCTCTTGATTAATAACACATTGGGACGTCCCAAAGCAGTGCCACAAATGAGGGGTGGGATAACAGAAATCAAAATCCAATCTAGAAGGCCCAACCGGTGCCAACTAGAAGTCTTAAAGGCTCAAACCAAAGGATGAGACTCAACTGAAAATCCAACAGAAAAAAAACCCTCGAGGTAGACCACCGTTCTCCTCAAATTGCGGCCTGCAGAACCTTGCGGCCAAAAGAGGCATCCGCCGATGCCATCACATCAACTTTATAAAATTTTGTAAAGGTATGAACCAACGACCAGGGAGCCGCCTTGCAAACCTGGACCACTGACGCCTGATGGCGGAAGGCCCAGGAAGCACTAAGCACCCGAGTGGAGTGCGCCTTAACAGGGAATGGAGGATCCCGACCCTTAATAGAATAAGCCTGTACCACCGTCTGTCTGATCCATTTGGAGATAGTCGCCGCAGATGCAGGCAACCCCTTTTTGGGGCCATCCGTGATCACAAAAAGTGAATCCGTTTTACGAAACGAGTCCGTAGTCTTCAGGTATACCCTGATTGCCCGAACCACATCCAAGGAATGCAACGCAAACTCCCAAGGATGACTGGGCTTAGGACACAGGGAAGGTAATACAATATCTTCATTCAGATGAAATTCTGAAACCACTTTAGGAAGAAAGGATGAATTCGGATGAAGAACCACCTTGTCCCTATGAACCACCAGATATGGGGAACGACTAGATAATGCGGCCAGTTCTGACACCCTGCGTGCAGAAGTGATGGCCACCAAGAAGGCCACCTTCTGGCATAAAGTAAGCAAGGGAATCTCCCTAATATCTTCAAAGGGAGGTTTCTGAAGAACCGACAACACTAAATTAAGATCCCAGGGTGGTAAGGGCGCGCGCACTGGCGGAGCCAGGTACCGCACTCCCTGGATGAAATTCCGCACCAGGGAATGAGTAGCCAAAGGTTTCTGAAAGAAGATTGCTAACGCTGAAACCTGACCCTTGATAGTGCTCAAGGACAGTTTCTGCTCAACCCCCTGTTGCAGAAAGGCCAAAATTCGGGTGACCGAATAGGTACGTGGGGGAAATCCAAGAGATTCACACCACGCAATATAAGCCTTCCATGTGCGATAATAGACTTTGCTAGAAGTCGCTTTCCTTGCTTTAGAGTAGGAATAACTGAAGCTGACAATCCCTTGTCCTTCAGTACCTGGGTCTCAATGGCCAGGCCGTTAAAACCAGCGATTGTAAAGCAAGATGGAAGATCGGTCACAGACCGCAGATCCTCCCTGAGAGGAAGTCTCCAAGGAGCGTCCGCGACCAGTCTGCCCAAGTCGGCGTACCCGGCTTGACGAGGCCAGTCCGGAATTACCAGGATAACTGGAATTCCCTCCACCTCTATCCTGCGGAGAAGTTTCAGCAGCAACTTGAGAGAAGGGAAGACATACGGTAGCTGATACTGCCCCTACGGGGCGATCAGCGCGTCTGCTGCGTCCACTAGAGGATCGCGGGCGCGAGCTACAAACCTCCGCGCCTTCCTGTTGAGCCGAAATGCCAACAGATCCACCTTCGGGGTGCCCCAATGAAGGCACAGCTGGTGAAATCCTTGGTGATCGACCTAAGCCACAGCCATGGCATTGTCTGACTGTATCCGAACCGGGCTACCCTAGAGCTGCTTGGTCCAGGAAATCAGACAAAGTCTGATCGCTCTCAGTTCCCACACATTTATCAGAAACTTGAGTTCTATCAGAAGTAGTGACTTCCCCTGGCTGAGCATTGGAGACCGAAGCCACCAGACCAGAGGCTCCCTGGTCCGCTCGCTCAACCAGATCAGATTCCTGGAGGGAACTGGGAATGATCTTTGGAAAAAGTAAAGAAAACGTTCTGCTCAAGGAACAGAAACTACCGCTCCCTGTAGCATCTGAATGTTGGAATGGAAGAATCGCACCGGTAGAAGTGATCGACACTCGATCTTGTATCCCGATCGTATGATCTCCTGAACCCCTTTGTCCGGTATTCAGGAAAGTCATGGATCTGAAAACTGGTGAAGACGTCCCCCCACCCCAGAGATGGGTGGGGGTGCACCTTCAGGCTGTATTGGTCTCATCTTCAGGTTTGGCTGAGTCGGCCTTTTGTTTACCCGACCAGCGCCTTTTGAAACCCCCTGAAGGGGCTTTGCCCTTCTCGCTCGTGGAGCGAACGAACCTTTTATGAGCGGAAAAGGAAGGTCCTCGCCTGTTACGAGGTCCTTCACCTTTAGTAGTCTGCGGCAAAAAAGTGCTCTTGCACCCAGTGACATCCTTTATAATCTCATCTAAGGTGGCCCCAAACAGACGATCCCCCTGAAAAGGGAGATTAGCCAAAGCTTTCTTGTAACCTTGATCCGCCGACCAGCACTTTAACCACAGCACACGTCTGAGGACTACTGCTGACATTGATGCATGCCCTAACAAGGGAGTGGTATCCAGGGCTGTGTCACAGACGACCTGTAGTCCTTGTATAATTTGCTCCATCAAATCAGATGCTGCCGGGGGGATACTTCTCCCCTTTAAGTCACGGCGTAACAATTTGGCCCATTCTGTTAATGTTTGTGAAACTAAACCAATGGTAACCACTGGCCTAAAGGTTGACCTCATCAGGGAAAAAATGGTGCGGGACTCTGCTTCCACTTTTCGATCCACCGGATCCTTAAAGGACGGGGCGTCCTCCAACGGGATAACAGTGGTTTTATTTAGTCTGGAAATCAGTGGGTCCACCACTGGTGGTACCGTCCATTTTTTAATGAGGGATTCCTCAAACGGATAGTGTCTAACAATGCGTTTGGAAATAGCAAGGGTTCGTTTCGGATGATCCCATTCCTCTAATTTTATTGCCAAAACATTTGGGCAAAGGAAAAACCTTCGCCATCTTGGTACGTTTACTAGTACCAAAAAGAATTTCCATCTCGGTTACCTCTGTCGGTGTAACCTCAAGTCTTAAGGTTTCCCAGACAGACACAACTAGTGCGTCCACCAACGCTTCTTGTGCTATGGCGGAGGCAGAAACGTCCTCCTCACTGTCTAAGGAGACATTACCTGAGACAACAGCCCCAGAAGAGGGACCTGCAGCTGCAATGACCAGCTCAGAATCTGTATCTGAAGTATCAGATGAAATAGGGGTAGGCGGGGGTCGCTTTCTTGACCCCCGTCCCTGACAGGCCACCTACACCCGGGATACCAAAGACTCCAAAACATCAATAACCAGTGGGGTACTGGAGGGTCCTGTGGCCACCTCGAGGGGATCAGGTGGGGATACATGTGTGGCAGGGTCCATAATTATACAAGACACTTGCCAGCAAACAAAAAAATAATTGCAAAGAAAAAAAACGGAATTTTTGTAAAATCTTACCGTAAAATTCCTTTCTTCGAGTCCTCCGACAGTCGCCGCCCACTCACAAGTCTTCACCAATGGGTATTGACCTTTGCTCCGCAGGAGTAGCTAGGCAACAAGAATTGTTAATACAAAAGCTTTTAGCATAGACACACCCCTAGGGGCTGTCCCCTCAGTCAATACCTCCCTGCACCAGCATTCGCAACTCAGTTTGGTAACATAGCAGTAAGAGTACACAAAAACCCCAAAAGAGGGGCGGGGGGCAGCGACTGTCGGAGGACTCAGAGAAAGGAATTTTACAGTAAGATTTTACAAAAATTCCGTTTTCTCTTACGTCCTCCGACAGTCGCCGCCCACTCACAAGTCTTCACCAATGGGACGTCCCAAAGCAGTGTAGACATGAGGGGTGGGAGACGCAACCGTAGAAAAGGCAACGCAGTACCCACATCAGAGAAAGGAACCTTACCATAGTAAGAGAACCAACTGGGCAACAGGACAAACGTGCTCAACAGGAGCAACAACCCAGGAAAACAAGTAACCCAGGGGTAAAACACCCCAATAACCAAGGGCCCAAAAAAACAAGGGTCCCTAAGAAACTGCCGCACTGAGAACCTTACGGCCAAAGGAGGCATCAGCCGATGCCTGAACAGCCACCTTATAAAATTTTGAGAAGGTGTGAACGGACGACCAAGTCGCCGCCTTACACACCTGGGCCACAGAAGCCTGATGCCGGTAAGCCCAAGACGTACTCAAAGACCTGGTAGAGTGCGCCTTCACAGGGAAGGGAGGAACCTTCCCCTTCAAAGAATAGGCTTGCTCAATGGTCTGTCTGATCCATTTGGCGATGGTCGCAGCCGACACCGCCATGCCCTTCCGAGGTCCCTCAGAAAGGACAAAGAGGGAATCCGACTTGCGAAAGGATTTAGTGGACGACAGTTAAACCCTGATCGCCCGGACAACATCCAAGGAATGCAAGGCAACCTCCTTCGGATGCTTAGGCTTCGTGCAGAGCGAAGGCAAGACAATAACTTCATTAAGGTGAAACTCCGAGATCCTTTTCGGAAGAAAGGATGGGTTAGGTCGCAAGACCACCTTATCCTTGTGAAGCACCAAGTAGGGAGAGCTGCAGGACAAAGCCGCCAGCTCCGACACCCTGCGAGCCGAAGTGATCGCCACCAAAAAGGCAACCTTCTTGGACAACAGAGACAACGAGATCTCCCTGATCTTTTCAAAGGGAGCCTGTTGCAACACGGACAGAACCAAGTTCAAGTCCCATGGAGGCAAAGGTTCCCTCCTAGGAGGAACCAAATGTCGCACCTTCAATGAATTAGATGCCACAGGGCATTGAAAAAGAACGGCCAGCGCAGAAATCTGACCCTTAATCGTGGCCAGCGCCAAACGCTGGTCCACTCCAGTTTGGAGGAAAGCCAACACTCTTGACACCGAGTATGAGCGAGGGGAATACCCCCTGGACTCACACCAGGCAAAGTACGCTTTCCAAGTACGGTAGTAAATTTTTCCAGAGGAGGCTTTTCTAGCCTTTATCAAGGTGGGAATGACCTCAGGGGAGAGACCCCTGTCCTTCAGGACCTGGCTTTCAACAGCCAGGCCGTTAAAGCCAGCGACTGTAAAGCAGGATGGAATATCGGCCCTTGAGACAGAAGGTCTTCCCGAAGTGGCAGGCGCCAGGGAGCGTCGACTGCCAGATTGACGAGGTCTGCGTACCAAGACCGGCGAGGCCAGTCCGGTGCCACCAGAATCACCGTATGCGGTTCCGAGGCCAACCTGCGAAGGAACCTGGACAGTAGTTGAATCGGGGGAAAGGCATACATCAGACGATACTGATGCCAGGGCGCCACTAACGCGTCCGAGGCGTCCGCTCGAGGATCGCGCGTCCTTGCCACGAACCTTTCCACCTTGTTGTTTAGACGAGACGCGAACAGGTCCACATCTGGGGAACCCCACTTCGCGCACAACATCTGGAAGACCTCCGGGTGGAGGGACCATTCGCCCTGGTCCAGGGTCTGGCGACTCAGATAGTCCGCCTGCCAGTTTTCCACCCCCGGTATGTGAACTGCCGTTATCGCCGGGACGTGCGTCTCGGCCCAAGACAGAATGTCGGCCACTTCCCGAGCCGCTCGGGCACTCCTGGTGCCCCCTTGATGGTTGATATAGGCCACCGCGGTGGCATTGTCTGTCTGAACCCGAACTGGACGGCCCCGAAGCCGGTCCGTCCATCGCATTAGACAAAGTTTTATCGCCCTCAATTCCAGAATGTTGATCGGAAGGGAGGACTCCTCCTGCGACCAGGTTCCCTGGGTGGACAGAACGCCCAGACCACCACCCCAGCCCGACAGGCTGGCATCCGTGGTGATCACGGTCCAAAATAATGGACGAAAAGACTTGCCCCCCGACACTGCCGGGGACTGGAGCCACCACAGAAGACCCCTTCTGGTACGTTGGCTAAACGAGATACGCAGATCCAGAGATTGCGGCCGCCCGTCCCACTCGGCAAGAATCTCCGCTTGGAGACCCCGCGTGTGAAACTGGGCAAAGGGGATCGCCTCGAAAGCCGAGACCATTAAACCTAGACATCTCATACATGTCCGGAGAGACGAGTGCCGGTTGTCCCTGAGGGACCTGACCTCGTCCTGAAGTGTCCGGAGCTTGTCTTCCGGTAGGAAGACTTTTGCTTGAACAGAGTCCAGAATCATTCCCAGGTAGGGAAGACGAACCGAAGGACACAGAGTCGACTTCGGAATGTTTATGGTCCAACCGAACTCTTGCAGCGTCCGCATCGTGGTGGACAGGTCGGTCACCAGGTTCTGACTGGCATTTGACCTTATCAGGATATCGTGCAGATACCCCAAGACAGCAATGCCCTGTGCACGACACAGGGCCAGAACCGGCGCCAGCACCTTGGTAAAAACCCGCGGAGCGCAGGGATTCCATGCGGAACTTGCGAACCCGCACAAAGCGGTTCAGAGCTTTCAAGTCCAGAATCGGACGCACCTTGCCCTCCTTTCTGGGCACAGTGAACAGATTGGAGTAAAACCCCCGAAATCTGTCCCGATGAGGCACCGGAACAACCACCCCTTGGGCCCGCACCGCCAGGTGCAGATCCTGCAAGCGCTCCGGAGACCGCTGAAGATTTGAGGGAAAAAATCTGCCCGCCGGCCGAGAGAGAGATTTGATCTTGTAACCGGATTGAACGATTTCCTGAACCCAACTGTCCCGAATTTGGGTCAGCCAAGGTTGTAGGAAAACCGCGCAGACGTCCCCCCACCCCAGAAACGGGTGAGGGAGCCCCTTCAGGCGGAAGTGGCGTGGGAAGTCGAACCGGACTGGCCGGACTTCTGCTTACCCACCCACGGCTTCTTCTGGGAGCCTGAGAAGACTGGTCGACCGACCAACTTTTCAGCCATATCAGACGACGGTTCAGTATCGCCACTCTGGACAGGCGCGCAGCCAAGGGAGCTAAATTCAAGTCCGCATCACACAAGTACATGACACCTTGATGAATTTGATCCACCATAGCCAACGTGGCAGGCGGAGCTGAATCAGCCACCAGGGTGCGCCTGAGCACCTTCGTCCAATCTGCGACAGCCTGGACCGCCATAATGGAAGCAAAAATAGGCTTCAGCATAGAACCAGCAACCATATATTCAAAATGGCCACCCCATGATCCACCTGAGGCGCCACACACCAACGCTCGTCGGTGGAGGGCGCGAACGGATAAAATAGTTTAAACTTATTCGGCACCTTAAACAGTGTCTTTAAAATTGCGCCACTGCTCATTTACAGTATGATGAAATTCTGCAGGGCAGGGAAAAACCTGCGCTGATTTGCGGGTCCTCTGCGTTCCAAAGGAGGACACCCTAGCAGGAGGAGTAGGCTCATCCTCTAGGTGCAGTGTCTCCTTGATAGAAGTAATCAGCTCATCCATGAGTGCAAGCTCTTCAGGCGAGCCAGGGGGAGAAACATCAACCCCCTCCACCTCTGCCTCCCCTTCAGACCCCATAAGGTCCAGAGATGAGCGAGACCCCGAGAAGGGTACGCCAGCCACAGCAGCCACATCGCCCTCTGATTCAGAGGAAATGGATAACCTGGCCCTTTTTGCGGATTGATCAGCCATCAGCATCTGCACCTGAGAAACCAAGGATGCCACTACCCTGGCCAGATCAGCCCCCTCTGGGGGCGCAGCAGCCCCCTGGTCCCCCACCAGGGCGGGGGGGAAACTTGCTATCCTGAGAATCCATGCACCAGCAATGAAATGAAAAAAAAGGCACTGGCCCTTTAACACCACGGCGAGCGCAGCCCACCGAACACCGCTGTATGCACCGATCCCACAGGGATAGAGAACACTGAGCAAGGAATGACAGGACAATGAAGGTAAAAACCTGGAGAGAGCACAAACAGGCTGCTGCCACCGATCGCTGTTCCCAGAGAAGAGGAAGTGATGCAATAGCTGGCTGACTGATATAGCCTATGAAGGCTCCAGCAAAATGGCCGCTCGCCTGAGGGATGAGGCTACAGGAAAATGGCGCCGACATGTGCCCGAACTAGCGCGGCCCGCCAAAATGGCGGCGAATGGCGCCAAAACACGACGCTGTACAGGGACAGGGCCGGCCACAGCATATATGCAAAAAAATGGCGGATCGCAGCAGCAGCCGCCGCACAACACATGTCTGTACCTACAACAGCACCCAGAGTAGAACTCACAGCAGAGCAGGATGGCCCCCCCTCGCAGCCCACAGGCAATGCATCCATACAGGGATCTGACAGGGAGCCCGCATTTACACAGACATGGGGGTTCTGCACAGCCACAGACTGACACCCACACAGAAGGTCCCCACACAGAAGGTGCTTACCGTACCAGATGGCGTGGGGAGCCGTCTCCAGCGACAAACCGCTATCAAGGCAGACAGGGAGTGCCGCAGCCAGGACGCTTGTCAGCCACAGACCGCAGCATGGCGTCCAGTGAGGTAGCCACCTCAGTCAGCATCCCTGCAGCGAACAGGGATGGCTCGTTCAATGTGCCAGGGCAAACCTAAACTGAACGCTCGATGGCAGGCTGGGGATCCATCTGGCACTCAGCCCTGAGATCCAGGGCCGCCAGTCCGAGACCCAGCTCCGCATGAACATCTTCACCTGAAGAACCCTAAACTAAAGCTGACAAAATAACAGCTAGTTAAAAGGAAAGAAAAAAACTTTGAAATAAAATCAAAAGGGTAGAAGGCTGAGACTAAAGCCCCAGCACAGGAAAGCCTGCTACTCCTAAGCTAGGCAAGATTAAACTGAGTTGGGAATGCTGGTGCAGGGAGGTATTGACTGAGGGGACAGCCCCTAGGGGTGTGTCTATGCTAAAAGCTTTTGTATTAACAATTCTTGTTGCCTAACTACTCCTGCGGAGCAAAGGTCAATACCCATTGGTGAAGACTTGTGAGTGGGCGGCGACTGAGGACGTAAGAGAAACTTTTTTTTTTTTTTTTCTGAAATCCCCCAGCACAACAGCGCCCCTCAGTGTTACCTGCTCTGGACCCCACAGAGAGAGAGACCCCAAGGCTCACCACCTGATGCACAGAAGTTTCTATCAACCTGCCTCAGCGCTGTCTTACAGACAGGAAGTCTTTGGCTTGCTTTCCCGGGTAAAGGAGGCGGCTCCGCCCCTTTACACGCCCTCAGGCGCCTCCCAATTACTCCTCGAGGTGTTTGGTCATCTCAAACATGGCCGCCCCCATGCTGGAGACACGAGGCTACGCCAAGATGGCGGCCCCGTGCGACCTGCGGGAAAATGGCGGCGGCCTGTGGAGGATGGCAGCGCGTGTGCAAGATAGCAGCGGCCTGCGGAAGGTAGTCATCGGCCTGTGCCGCCTACAGGAGATGTGCGGTCTGTGGGAGGATGGCGGCGGTCTGCAGATGGCTGTAGTCCAGGCACAGGCATTGGCCTGTATTGCAACCTTATCAGGTAGGATGCTATCATCCTCATACATGGCCATTATCACAGAAATGCCCCATCACACAGTGACTTTTAGATAGTCAGCTCCCAAACCAAGCCTCCTGGCTTCCTACTCACCAAATCACACTCAATTGGGGGATCAGTGACACCTGTTATAGGATAGAGGGGGGACCCAGAACCTGAGCGTCCGACCATCCCAGGGAGGGGCCCACGTCCACCAACAAACCCGACAGGGGCAGAGGGGGAACATTTTACTCGCCCTACCGGAACCAGGCGGGCGCCACCTCTTGACAAAACCCCTCTCCACCGAGGTGAGGGGGCTGTCGACCAATACGGACGCCGTGACTCAGTTTCCAACTGGTCGTTGGCATCCAGGCGAGACGTTTAACTCGCAGGGTCAGTCCTCGTCCAGTGGGACTATGTCACGGCCGACCCAGCGCGGAGCTAGGGCCTGCACGCGCTCGCAGGCTGACTGGGGTGACCACTGGATCTCAACATCCAGCCCGTCGCCCAGTTTCAGCGTACTTGCTTGAAGATCTCACAGGAACAACTGGAGAAAAAAAAAGCTGCCTAATAAAAAGTTTTTCTAAAAAATCCTGCCAGGACCAAAGATCCCAGCAAGGAACTTAGGTCCTTACTCCTAACTAGACAGAAAAAACTGACTTCCTGTAGCAGAGAGAGAGGATGTACCCTCTGGAACTGCCCCTAAGGTGTGGCCAGAACGTTTTCCTTCAGTCTAGTGTCCTACTCTTGTAGAGGGCAGTATAACCCAATGTGTTATTAATCAAGAGGACTGCGTCTGTCAATGAGCGACAGAGAAATTCATTTTAGCTACCGGTAAGCTTCACCATAGGCTTACCGGTAGGTAAAAATAAAAAAAAGTTTACTACGGTTTTAAATAAGTATTTCTTACCCTTCAGACCTATATGTGGCAGGAGATTTATATGTGAAAGGGTCATGGAAGTGATCTACAAAATAAATAAAAAAAAAAAAAAAAAAAAAAAAATGGATTTTTGTAAAATCTTACCGTAAAATCCTTTTCTCTTAGCTCATTGACAGACGTAGTCCTCGGTGATACACCACCTTCGGGTTATGTTGCCTCCACAGGAGCAGGACTAGACAGGAAATTAAAAAGCTCTGGCCACACCCTAGGGGCAGTCCCAGAGGGTATATCCTCTCTCTCTCTCTGCCTCAGCAAATCAGTTATGTGAAAAAGCAGTCTTTAGAGATTTTAACCCAACCCAACTCAAAAAACAGAGGGGCGGGGACTACGTCTGTCAATGAGCTAAGAGAAAAGGATTTTACGGTAAGATTTTACAAAAATCAATTTTTCTCTAGCGCTCATTGACAGACGTAGTCCTCTGTGATACACCACCTTCGGGACGTCCCAGAGCAGTATCACAAATGAGGGGTGGGAAAATGAAATCAAATCCCAATCTAGAAGGCCCAACCGGTGCCAACTAGAAGTTTACAATGCTCATCCTTAATGATGAGACTCAACAAAAGAGAGAAAAAAATTCTTTTTTTTTTTTCAAACAGAAAAAAAACCCTCGAGGTAGACCACCGGTCTCCTCAAATTGCGGCCTGCAAAACCTTGCGGCCAAATGAGGCATCCGCCGATGCCGTCACATCAATTTTATAGAATTTTGTAAAGGTATGTACCGACGACCAGGTGGCCGCCTTACATACCTGGACCACTGACGCCTGATGGCGAAAGGCCCAGGAAGTACTGAGCGCTCGAGTGGAGTGCGCCCTAACAGGGAACGGAGGATTCTGACCCTTAATAGAATAAGCCTGTACCACCGTTTGTCTAATCCATTTGGCAATGGTCGTGGCAGATGCAGGCAAACCCTTTCTGGGGCCATCCGTGATCACAAAAAGTGAATCCGTCTTACGGAATGATTCCGTAGCTTTCAGGTATACCCTGATTGCCCGAACCACATCTAAGGAATGCAACGCATGTTCCCGATGATGCTTGGGCTGAGGACACAAGGAAGGTAGTACAATATCTTCATTCAGATGAAAATCTGAAACCACCTTAGGAAGAAAGGATGGCTTAGGATGAAGTACTACCTTATCCCTATGAATCACTAGGTATGGGGACTGGCATGATAATGCAGCCAGTTCTGACACCCTGCGAGCAGAAGTGATAGCTACCAAGAAGGCCACCTTCTGGGATAAAGTAAGCAAGGGAATCTCCCTGATGTTTTCAAAGGGAGGTTTCTGTAGAACCGACAAAACCAAATTAAGATCCCAGGGCGGTAAGGGTGCGCGGACTGGTGGAGCCAGGTGCCGCACCCCCTGGATGAAATTCCGCACCAAGGACTTGGTAGCTAAAAGGTTTCTGAAAGAAGATTGCTAATGCTGAAACTTGACCCTTGATGGTGCTCAAGGCTAGTTTCTGCTCAACCCCTTTTTGCAAAAAAGCCAATATTCGAGTCACCGAATAGGTACGTGGAGGAAATCCTAAAGATTCGCACCACGCAATATAAGTCTTCCATGTGTGATAATAGACCTTGCTGGAAGTCGCTTTCCTTGCTTTAATAAGGGTAGGAATGACTGAAGTAGACAAACCTCTGTCCTTCAGTACTTGGGTCTCAATGGCCAGGCCATTAAAACCAGCGACTGTAAAGCATGATGGTAAATTGGTCCTTGAGACCACAGACACTCCCTGAGACGAAGTTCCCACGGAACGTCTGCGACTAGCATGTCCAAGTCGGCCAGGCCGGCTTGAGGAGGCCAGCCTAGAATTTCTAGGACCACTGGCGCTGATAGAATCTGAACCAGGCGTCCCTAGAGGTATCTGGCCCCGACCATCCGAGAAAGTCTGGTCGTTTTCTGTTCCCACACATTTATCAGATACCCGATTGTTATCAGGAAGGGTGATCTTTTCTGGTTGAACCTCAGGGACCGAAGTCACCCGACTAGAGGCTACTTGGCCTATCTGGTCAACCAGATCCGATTCCTGTGAGGTATAGGGACTAATCTTAGGAAAGGGTAAAGGAAAAGATCTATTCAGGGAACGGTAACTACCGCTTCCTGTAGTACTTAAATGTTGGAAGGGAAGAATCGCACCGGTAATAGTGGTTGATGCTCGATCTAATGTCCTGAATACCGGTGAAAACGTCCCCCCACCCTGAAACCGGGTGGGGGCGCACCTTCAGGCTGTGTACTCCTTTTCTTCGGGTTTGGCTGGGTTGGTCCTCTGCTTGTCCGACCAGCCCTTCTTGAACCCTCCTGGAGGAGTCTTGCCTTTCCCGCTTGTACCAGCCGGGCGCCCTTTATGGGCGGTAAAGAAAGGTCCTCGCTTGTTGCGAGGTCCCTTAGCTTTAGCAGCCTGTGGCAAAAAAGTGCTCTTGCCCCCAGTGGCATCCTTAATGATTTCATCTAGGTTGGCCCCAAATAGACGATTCCCCTGAAAAGGGAGATTTGTCAAGGTCTTTTTGGAACCTAGGTCAGCTGACCAGCATTTTAACCACAGCACACGTCTGAGGATCACCGCTGACATAGATGCATGCCCTAATAAGGGAATAGTGTCCAAGGCTGCGTCACAGATAAACTGTAGCCCTTGTATAATCTGTTCCATCAAATCAGATGTCTCCTGGGGAATATCTTTTCCCCTAAGGTCTTGGCGTACCATTCTCGCCCATTCCGTAAGTGTCTGGGAAACTAGACCAATAACAATTACTGGTCTAAATGCTGACCCTATCAGAGAGAAGATGGTGCGGGACTCTGCTTCCATCTTTCGATCCACCGGATCCTTAAAGGACGAAGTGTCCTCCACTGGGATAACCGTGGCTTTATTCAGCCTGGAAATAGGTGGATCCACCACTGGTGGTACCGTCCATTTCTTAATGATGGATTCCTCAAACGGATAGCGTCTAGCAATACGCTTGGAAATAGTAAAGGTACGTTTAGAATGCTCCCATTCTCCTTTAATCTGATTACCGAAACATTTGGGTACAGGAAAAACCTTCACCGTTTTGATGGGCTTATTAGTACCAAAAGGAATCTCTGTTTCAGTTGCCTCTGCCGGTAAAGCCTCAAGTTTTAAGGTTTCCTGCACTGCCACAACTAGTGCGTCCACCAATGCTTCTTCCTGAATTATAGCGGGAGAAGAAGCGTCCTCCTCACTGTCTGAGGGGGCTTTACCTGGGATAACAGCCCTTGCAGAGGAACCTGCAACTGCAGTGACCATCTCTGAATCTGAGTCAGAGGTGTCAGATAGTATAGGGGTAGGCGGGGGTCGCTTCCTTGACCCCCGTCCCTGACAGGCCGCCTCCACCCGAGCCACCATAGACTCCAAAATTGCTGTAAATGACTCTACACTCTGTGCACCGGCGGGTCCCGTGGCCCCCTCGAGGGAAACAGGTGGGGAAATATGTGTGGCAGGGTCCATGATAATTCCAGTCACTTCCTGGATAATATAATTCAAAAATAAACTTTTTTTTTTTTTTTTTTTCAGACCCCCAGCGCCACAAAAAGCCCCTTAGTGTTACCTGCTAGGGATCCCTATCGATCGAGAGAGAGAGAGAGATAGACCCCCAGGCTCACCACTTGATGCTCAGAGTTTAACTGCAACAGGTTACAGCGCTGTCTTGACAAACAGGAAGTCTTTTGGCTGGCTGCCCAGGAAGAAAGGAGGCGGCTCCGCCCCTCTGCACGCCTTCCGGCGCCTCCCCTAGCTCGACGAGGTGTTTGGATCACCTCAAACATGGCCGCCCCCATGCTGGAGACACGAGGCTACGCCAAAATGGCGGCTCGTGCGATCCAGCAAAAAAAATGGCGGCGGCCTGTACTGAATAGCGGTGTGCTGCAGGCACACAACACTCTCTCTGCATGGGGATTTGGCGTGGTTGGCGGTACCGGCCCTGGCGGACCGCATGGCCATTCGGGAGGCCTGCTAATAGCTGGAGATCTGATTAGGAAGGCAGTCTACATGTCCGTGGCTTCTGACTGGTAGGTAGCTTATTCTTATCACCGTAAGATTCCTAGAATGCCACTGATTACAATCTTTTTAACATGTATGCAATTAGATTGTTAGCTCCCAAACCAAGCCTCCTGGCTTTTTGCACATAAAATCACACTCAAAGTAGGAGGATCTGTGTCATGTTATAGGATAGAGAGGGACTCTATCTTACCATACAGAGAGGGGCCCGCGTTCACCACAAGACCCGTCAGGGGAAAAGGGGGAACATACTACTCACCATACCGGAACCAGGCGGGCACCAACTCCTGACAGTACCCCTCTCCACCGGGGCGGGAGGGCTGTCGACCGATATGGACGCCGTGACTCATGGTCTTTGGCGTTTCAGCGAGACGTTTAACTCGCGGGGTCAGTCCCTTAATGGGACTTTGTCGCGGCCGACCCAGCGCGGAGCTATGGCCTGCACGCGCTCGTAGGCTGAACTGGGGTGACCACCGGATCTCAACATCCAGCCCGTCGCCCAGTTCAGCTTTCTTGCTTGAAGATCTCACAGAAACACTGGAGAAAAAAAGCTGTCTAAAAAATCTTTTAAGAAAAAAATCTTGCCAGGACCGAAGATCCCAGCAAGGTATCTAGGTCCTTACTCCTAACTAGACAGAAAATAACTGATTTGCTGAGGCAGAGAGAGAGAGGATATACCCTCTGGGACTGCCCCTAGGGTGTGGCCAGAGCTTTTTAATTTCCTGTCTAGTCCTGCTCCTGTGGAGGCAACATAACCCGAAGGTGGTGTATCACCGAGGACTACGTCTGTCAATGAGCGCTAGAGAAAAAAGGGAGAGAAAAAAAGAAAAGGCAGACTGAAGAAAAAAAAAAAAAAAAAGGCAAAAACTTTAGTTTTAGATAGGAGAGCGTTAGAACCTCTGTCAGGCACTCTGTCCATATCCAAGCAGGGGATATTACCGATAACATTTTGGCTCTGCTTTGGGCATGAGGTAGGGGGGAAATGCTACTGAGAAAAAAACAGTAATATTACAAGTGTTTAGCAGAGTGTGAAAGGTGTAAGACCTTTATCAGATTATTGCAGTGCTTTGGTTACTGGGAAATGTGCCAAACACTGTCTTGGAAACACCTAATTCAGGGCATCACCAGGACAGGAAGTGATGGGAAATCTAACAACATGGTCACATACAGCAACACAAATCTCACAAAAAAGGTAGTATCCCATTCTGTCCAAAATGCAGAAAAATCTGTTTCATAGACTATCAAAAAGGACAGAATACTAGAAGGGTGATGGGTCACTGTAATTAAAACAAGGTCATTATATTTTAACAATCTTGGACACATCTACAGTACTTTGTTATCTTTGCACAAAAGCCAAAGCACAGAACTCAAAGCAGGTTTCCAGGATAAATCAACACAGATCCCGTTTGTGTGTTTCCAGAAAGCAATTTAGGGACTTTTAGGATCAAATTTACATGGACTTTGAAAGACCAGCTGTACACACATGAAACAAAGCTGAAAGTGAATCCTCTGGTGTGGCAGGAGTTAACTGAGGATGGGAAAATGTTTGAAAGATCCACCCCTCCATTTAAGATCATATTTCACAGATATAAGCTGTAGTATGAGTTCTACTAATGGAGGAGCTGGATGGAAAGGACAGGCATACTTGGGCACTCGACAAGAAAAGTTTTTTTTGCAGGCTAGCTGGCAAGTGTGCTGGGAAAACTTGTTTGCACCATTGTGTGCCTGTAACAGTTCAGCTGGCTCCATTAACCGCCACACTAGGATTAGAGAAATGGCGGTGGTTGGGGGGAATTGGAGGATTTCTACTAAAGGAGGACACCGGCACAAGGGGCACATGGCATCAATCATAAGTAATCATGTGCAATTTTGTTTTTCGTAAACTAAAGCAACCCATAGTATAGTCTTTGTTCAACCATTCGTTTAAACAAAAAAAAAAAAAAAGAAAAAGACCCCATCCACCTCGAGTGTGGGTGGCAGAATCCTCCCCCCTGAGCTGTTGTATTCTTACAGTGGGGAGACTTCCCCCACTGTCAGAATACACTAATCAGCACTGCCAGCTATAGCCTGCGGTGCTGATCAAGCAGAAAAATACTGACAGGTTGGTTGTACAGAGGAATGAGCTGCCTCCAGGTATACCTACCCCCCTACTCTTAATTTATCCATTGCTGTTGCACACCTTGAATGTGTGTATGGCAGAATCACCCCCACTGAGCTATTGTATTCTGGCAGGTTGATAAATCCCCATACACCCAATTCTGTGAACCCTCCAGTCTTATAAGCTTTCAAATCTGTTCTGAGGTCCTTTGAAACCTTGAGATCTGCCATACTTCATGCAACCGTTTTAAATATTTAGTAATACTTTGTCCATGAGTGGCTTTGATTAAGTAATTAGTAGACATAGGATATAGCAATGTAAAATGTTATGTGGATTTTTAAATTTGATTATTATTGGTATGTGGAAAACAAATCCGACCACATTTTAGAAGCCATTTTTGTAGACATCCAGAAAATTGCTAAGAGTTGACAAAGTTTTCTTTATAGGGATTACTAAACAGATATGTAAAAACAAGGGGACACGTTTTTATTTATCCTGGAATATGCAGTAGAGAGAAGCAAAGCACAAAAAGCAGCACCCCAATTAAATATTCGCATCTCATCGCACAAACATTATAAAAACTATTTCTGAAACTTAAGTTTTGGATCATGACATTCAAAAAGCAGTAAAAAAAAAAAAAAATTGGATTTTTATCTTACCGTAACATCCTTTTCTCTGATGTTCGTTGATGAACACAGCGCAAGATCTTCTTGACCAGTGGGTTATACTGCACCCTACAGGAGTAGGACACTAGGCAGGAAACATCTTTACGCCTATGGGGCAGTCCCAGGGGATATACTCTTACTTCCTGCTATAGGCACTCCATTTTGTTGCAAGCAGTGTAAGAAGAAATATAACCCAACTCAAAATGAGGGGTGGGTGCTGTGTCAGTCAATGATCATCAGAGACAAAAATCCAAATTTTCGCTTTCGTTCGTTGACGGACACAGCTCCAGATCTCCTTGACCGATGGGACCTCCCAAAGCAGTGTCAACATGAGGGGTGGGAAAAACACAGCAGGAATAAAACCTTATTCCCAAAGGCTAAACTTAGCCAACCAGGTAGCCAGGAGCTCAACCAGAAACAACAACTGGAGCTCACCTGAAAAGTGCCCGATTTCCAAAACGACTCAGTTGCCGCCAGGTAAACCCTGATTGCCCAAACTATATCCAGAGAATGCAGGGCAATCTCCTTAGGGTGCTTAGGCTAAGGACACAAGGAAGGCAACACGATGTCCTCATTTAAGTGGAAACCAGAGACGACCTTAGAAAGGAACGACTGGCAGGGACGAAGCGCCACTTTGTCTCTGTGAACCACCAAATAAGGTGAACGTCAAGACAACGCAGCCAACTCCGATAACCTGCGTACAGACATAATAGCCACCAAAAAGGCTACCTTCTGGGACAAAGAAGGCAGAGGAATCTCAAAATTTTTTCGAAAGGTGGTTTCTGAAGAACCGACCGCACCAAACTAAGGTCCCACGGAGACAATGGAGACCGTACTGGAGGAGCCAAGCAGCGGACCCCGTGGACAAAAGGTGTGAACCAAAGAATGCGTAGCCAATGGGTGTTGAAAGACAATCACAAAGGCAGACACCTGGCCCTTGATGGTACCTAAAGCCAAACTATGAATCCACACCCCTTTGGAGAAACTCCAAAATGCGAGTCACCGAAAAGGAACAGGTAGAAACCCCCTGAGACTCTCACCACACAATGTACGCCTTCCAGACCCAAATAATAAATCTTCCTAGAAGTAGATTTTCTAGCTTTTAACAGTGTGGGAATTACGGATTCAGACACCTCTATTCTTCAGCACCTGGCTTTAGATAGCCAAGCTGTTCAAGACAGCAACTGTAAAGCAGGATGGAAGATCGGCCCTTGAGCCAATAGATCATATCTGAGAGGGAGTCTCCAAGGGACATTGGCGAGCAGCCGTACTTGATCTGAATACCAAGACCGGCAAGACCAGTCTGGGGCCACTAGGATGACCGGAATTGCCTTCTGCCTCGATTCTTCACAGAATTCTCGGCAGAAGTTTTAGATGGGGAAATGCTTATATATCAGAAGATACTGGGCCACCAGAGCGTCTATGGTGTTGGCCAGAGGATCCAGAGACCTTGCCAGGAACCTCTGTACCTTCCTATTGAGACGAGAGGCCAACAGGTTCACTTCAGGAGTTCCCCACCGGAGACACAGCTGATGAAACACCTCCTGGGTGAAGAGAGCATTCTCCCTGGTCCAACACTTGCCAACTGAGGTAGCCTGCCTGCCAATTTGCCACCCCTGAATATGCACAGCAAATAGGGCCGAAACAAAGTGTTCCACCCACCTTGGAATGCCGGTCACTTCCCAAGTCGCTTTTGGTGCCCCCTTGGTGATTGATATACGACACGGCTGTGGCATTGTCCGATTGAATCTTTATTGGGCGCCCCTGCAGACAATCTGTCCAATGGGTCAGACAAAGCCTGATCACCTGAATTTCAAGGATATCGATCGGCAGTTTGGACTCCAGAATCTAAACCCACTGAGCACAATCCGTACCAAATACGCCTCCCCACCCGGACAGGCTGGCATCCGTGGTGACCGTCCAGTACAGGGGAAGAAAGGATTTTCCATGTCGAAGAGCCAGAAAGCTAAGCCACCAGATCAGGGACTCTCTCGTACCCCGGCTCAACAGGATCACATTGTCTAGAGACTGGATTCTTGTCCCGCTTGGCAAGAATCTCTTTGCATAGGTCTCGTATGGAACTATGCAAACAAAACCGCCTCGAAGATGGAGACCATCAGGCCCAGCACTTGCATAAAAGTCCTGAGAGATGACCTCCTGTTGGACAACAGAAGCCGAAACACATCCTGAAACTTCTGGAGTATTTCCACCGGCTGAGGCAGAATCCAGGGTCAGGCCCAGATAGTCCAGCTTGGTGGATGGAACCAGAGCAGATTTTTGGAAGTTGAGTTTCCATCCAAACTTTTGTAAGGTGCGCACAGTAATGTCCAGGTTGTCCTTCAAGGCAAAGACTTTGCTCGCAGAAGGTTGTCCGAGGCAGTCGAAGACACTGCTTGCAGAAGGAGATCGTCCAGGTACCCCAGTTCCACAATCCCCCGCTGTCACAGCAGCGCTAACACCGGGGCCAAAACTTGTGTGAACACCCGAGGATCTGAAGCGAGACTAAAGGGTAATGCCACGAATTGATAGTGCTCCTTGCCCACGGCAAAGTGAAGAAAACGTTTGATAACCGACGTATATTGGGATATGAAGGTAAGCGTCCTTGATTTCGATAGAGGCCAGAAGATCCCCTTGAAGGGATGCCACTGCCGTGCGGAATGGACCCCATCTGGAATTTTTGTACCCGCACAAAGCGGTTCAAGGCCTTGAGGTCCAGGATTGGGCGAAATTTGCCTTCCTTCCTGGGAACAGTAAAAAGGTTTGAATAAAACCCCTGAAAGCGTTCCGATTCTTAAACCCTAAACCGGTAAAATGGCCCTTTGTAAAAGCAAATCTTGCACTGCCCGAAGGAGACCTCGAAGGCAAACTGGGGACAAATGACGGTTGGAAGGAAACATCGAAACTCAATCTTTTAACTGGACCAAATCAGCTCACGGGTCCGGAAAGAAGCGAAGACGTCTCCCCACCTCAGATATGGGTGACGGCGCCCCTTCAGGCAGAAGAGGGCTTATTTGCCGGTCTGGAGGGACCTGCTCTCGGTTTACCAGGCCAAGGCCTCTTGGAACCTCCTGAGGGGGTTCGAGCGGATTTTGATCCCTTGTCCTGGAGATCCTGAGGAACAAAAGGGCCACTTGTGAGCGAAGAAGGGCCACGTTTGCGGACGAGACCCCTTGCTCTGGGTAGTCTGCGGGAGAAGAGTACTCTTTCCCTCTGTAAGACCCTTAATGATCTCATCCATAGAAGCCCCGAACAGGTGATCTCCAACAAAGGGGAGATCAGATAGGCCCTTCTTGGAAGCCTGGGCCGCAGGATCACTGCCGTCACAGACACCCTGTAGACTAAGCGAGCCGCATGCAGAGAGGCATCACAGATAAACTGCAACCCCTTTGCCCCATTCCGTTAAGGTCTGGGATACCAAAGTTATGGTAAACACTGGTCTGAGGATCGAACCTTCCATGGTAAATCGGTATCGGACCAGAGTTTCAGCTCTCCTGTCAAAAGGGTACCCTTGGACACTAGTGACTCCAGGACTAGTGAAAGCAGGCTAGGACCCAGAGAGTCCCGCAGCCCCAGAGGGGATTAGTTCACAATATACCGCAAAAGGCCACCAGGGGTGGGGGACGGGACACACACACACACACACTACTTACCACACCATGGAACCGGGCACCACTCCAGACAGACCACCGCACCATCGGAATGGGGGTGATGTGGGTCAGAGTTATGCTGCGACTCAGGCCGTGGGTGCCCTCGCGAGCCGTTTAACTTGCTGGCCAGCCCCCATCTAGTGGGGCTATGTCGTTGCTGACCTAGCATGGAGCTGGCCACACTGGGAGACCATAAGGATCTAGGATATCCAGTCCGACGCCCAGTCCAGCAGTTGATTGTAGTTCGCACAGGAACAGAAAAATAAGAGTAAAAAAGAGAATTTTTGTAAGAACTTACTGTAAATTTATTTTCTCTTACGTCCTCTGACAGTCGGAGCCCGTTCAGTATTCCTTCACGAGTGGGCAATGCGCCCTCTGCAGGAGCAGGCTAGGTAGTTAAAAGTTTAACAAAAGCTTTACACACGACACACCTCTAGGGGGCTGTCCCTCAGGCATTACCCATCAGCCTCTAGGTGCTGCTCTTCAGTTTCGTAGCAAGCAGTACAGGAAGACAAATAACTCCAGAAAAATAGAGGGGCGGGTGCTGCGACTGTCAGAGGACTCAGAGAAAAGAATTTTATGGTATGTTCTTACAAAAATTCTATTTTCTTGTACGTCCTCTGACACTCGCAGCCCGTTCAGTATTCCTTCAAAAGGCCGAAACCATCAGACCCAGGGACCGCATGCAGGCCCGTAGAGGAGAGATCCTTGTCCCTGGAGGGACCTGATCTCTCCCTGCAGGGTTTGAAGTTTTTGCTCCGGGGAGAAAAACGTTTGAGCGGAGTCCCGGACCATCCCCAGGTAACAGACGAACTGACGGGGTCAGTGCCAACTTCTGGAAGTTAATGGTCCACCCGAACTCCTGGAACGTCTGAACCATGACCGTCAGATCACCCGACAGAGTGGCACACAAACTCGCCCTCAACAGGAGATCCTCCAGATAACCGAAGGACCGCAATCCCCTTCATGAGCAGCAAGGTCAGCACCAGAGCCAAAATGGTGAATATCCTGGGAGCCGAAGCGAGACCAAAGGGTAATGCCACAAATTGAAAGTGCTCCTCTGCCACTGCGAAGCGGAGATACCGCTGATAGGGATGTGCAGATCAGCATCCTTTAAGTCGATGGAGGCCAGAAAATCCCCCGGACTCAATGATGCCACCACCGACCGGATAGATTCCATCCGGATCTTCTGCACCCACACAAAGCGGTTAAGAAACTCGAGGTCCAGATTCGGACGCACTTTGCCCTCTTTCCTGGACACCCTGAACAGGCTGGAATAGAACCCGTGAAACCTGTCCCGCTGAGGGACTGGCACAATAACTCCTTGGGCAAGAAGATCTTGCACCGCCCCCCTTGAGATCTTTTTAAACGATCGGGAGTCAGATGGAGATTTGATGAAAATAATCTGTCTGCAGGGCGGGATCGAAACTCGATCTTGTACCCTGAACGAATCAATCAGTTCTGAACCCACCTGTCCCGAAATTGGGACAACCAGGATTCCTGAAAGTAACGCAGACATCCCCCCACCCCTGAAAAGGATGAGGGCGTCCCTTCAGGCGGAGGAGGACTGGGCTGCCGAACCAGCCTGACCAGCCTTGGGATTCCCGGAACACGGCTGCTTGTGACCGCCTGAGGTCTTGAAGGATTTTCTTTTCCTGTGCCCGAGGCACGAAAGGACCCATGAAGAGCCCTGAAGGAAGGACCCCGCCCTAGCACGGGGTGATTTTCCTTTAGTGGTTTGGGGCAAAAGGGTACTCCAACCACCCGTAAAACCTTTTGATTAACTCATCTAAGGTATCCCCAAAAAGTTGATTACCCATATAAAGGGACATCAGACACAGTCTTCTTGGAAGTGTGGTCAGCCGACCAAATTTTTAGCCAAATAATGCAGCGGATTTCGACCCCAACCGCAGATAACCTCACGACCAAAGGAGCCTCGTCCAAGGCCGCATCACATAGGTACAGCATGGCCTGGGCCATTTGATCCACCTGGTCAAGGACAGTCGGCAGGACCGACACCGCCATTAAGGTGCGCCGAAGCACCTAGAACCATTCCGTGACCGCTGGAGAAACCATCACAGAAGCGAAACAAAGATTTTAGCAGGGAGCCCGCCACCAAATATATGTGGCGGGAAAGCATCTCCACGCGCCTATCCGCCAGGTCTTTGAACACCGGGGAGTCCTCCATGGGCATCAGCGTGGATTTATCTAACCTGGAAACAGTGTGGTCCACCTTTGGTGACACGGTCAAACGATTGTCGACAGGATCCGTAAAGGGATAAATGGTGTTGAAAATGCTTAGGCACCGCCAGCATATGTTTGATGCAATGCCATTGCTCGTTCATGGTTTTGTGAAACTCCTCGGGGCAGTGGAACCTGGGCTTTGCGGGACCCGAAAGAAACCCGCTTACCTGACTGGGTGGGCTCATCATCAATATTTAAAATCTCCCTTACGGAGCTAATAAGTGCATCCACTATAGCGTGCTCCCACGCCGCAGTGGAGGAGGACTCCTTCTCCTCCCTATCCAAATGTGAGGACTGGGCCCCCTCAGGGGGGGACGTTGTCCGTGGCAACCATATCAGGCTCGGAGTCGGAAAACAGAGGGCATTGGCCATTTTTGAGTAGTGCATTCAGATATCAGCAGATCCACCTTGGACACCAAGGTCGCAAGTGCAGCAGATAAGGAGGCCATGGAAGAGGATTCAGGAGTTCCTGAAGCAACCACCAGTTCTGGTGTGTGGGGAATTTGCAATCGTGGGACTCCGTTTTGCAAATAACGTAATTTTTGTAAAACCTTACCTGTAAAATTCCTTTCTCTGAGTCCTCCGACAGTCGCCGCCTCCTCTAAGTCATCACTGATGGGTATTGTCATCTGCTCCGCAGGAGTAGCTAGGCATATAGACTTAGTTAAAAACAAAAGGCATTTGCATGTACACACCCCTGGGGGCTGTCCCATCTGGTCAATACCCCCCTGCAGTGACCACTCCCAACTCAGTTTTAATTTGCCTAGCGTCAGGAGTAGTTAGGCTTCCCTGTGTTGGGGCTTCAGTCTCAGCCCATCTTATTTTTTATTTGATTTTCTTTGAAAATGTCAGTTTTTTTCTTACTTTACTAGCTGTTTATTTTGTCAGCTTTAGTTTTTAGTCGACTCTTCGGACGAAGGTGGACCATGCGGTGCTGGGATTCGGACTGGCCGCCCTGGTTCTCCAGGGCAGAGGGTCAGATGGACCCCCAGCCTGCCATCGAGCGTTGAGCTATGGTTCGCCCTGGCACTATGAACGACCCATCCCTGCTCGCACAGCAGGGATGCAGCTGTGAGGTGGCTACCTCACTGGACGCATCTGCGATTCAGCAGTGCAATGTCCCTGGCAAACGGCATTCCCTGTCAGAAGAGGACAGCGGCTTTCCGTTCCGAGAGGCTCCCCACGCCATCGGGTACAGGTAAGTACTTCTGTGTGGGGCCTCCGTGTGGGATGGCAGTCCTGGTTGCTGTGTGTTCCCCATGTCTGTGCCTTGTGACTCCCTGCTGCGATCCCTGCGGGGATCGCTTGTACAGGCGCTGCGGCGCTGTGTGTGTTTGGAGATCCCCTTCCCTGGGTCACTTCGGTGTTTGGGGGTGCAGACTGTGTATGGACCGCGGCGGGGTGACACCGCGCGGTCCACCATTTTATTACATTGGGCAAGCATGTGGGCTTCTCTGTGGGCTATACAGCATGCTGATTTGGCGCCATTGGCCGCCATTTTTGCGGTGGACAAACGATCGGTTCGGCCGCATGTCGGCGGCCATTTTGGTGGAGCCTCCCATGCATTCCTATGGGGCAGCCATTTTCCTTGGATCATGCAGCATATTAGTTCAGCCTACTTTTGCAGCACTTCCTCTTTCCTCTGAAGCAGGACAAGCGGTGGCAACACTCTGCGGGGCTCTGCAGGTTATTGCTCTCAATATCTCTCTGTACTATCGCTTCTGTCTCCTTTCCTGTTGGGGGTCTTTTGTCTTTATAGCTGTAGCGGTGGGCTGCGCACTCCGCAGCGCTTTTAAAAAAGGGACAGCACCTAATTCTTGTACTGTTCTTTTTTCTAACTTGAGCATGGATTCTCAGGATAGCAAATTCCCCCCAGCCTTGGTGGGGGCCCCCAGTTCTCCTGTGGCCCCTCTGAGACCTGATTTGGCCGCTGTAGTGGCGACTTTGGTGTCGAATATGGAAATGCTGATGGCTGAACGTGCTGCTCGTAAGAGGCCCAGATTGTCCCTCTCCTCTGATTCAGATGGCGATATGGCTGCTGCGAGCGTGCCCTTTTCAGGGTCCCGCTCATCCTTGGACCCGCTGGGGTCTGAGGGGGAGGCGGAGGGGGTTGATACCTCCTCTCCGGGGTCGCCTGAAGAGCGGGCGACCATGGATAAATTAATTGTTTCTGTGAAGGAAACTTTGCATTTGGAGGATGAGCCCAGTCCTCCAGGCGTTGTGTCCTCATTTGGGACGCACAGGACCCGCAAGTCAGCGCAGGTTTTTCCCTGTCCCGCTGAGTTTCATTACAGTGTTAATGAACTGTGGCGCACGTTAAAAAGTCTGTTCGTGGTACCTAGTCGGTTCAAATTGCTTTATCCCTTTGCACCGGCTACAGAATCGCGATGGTGTGTGCCTCCACAGGTGGATCACACGGTTGCTGTGTTGAACAAGGCTACCTTGGTTCCTACGGAGGATTCCCCGGTTTTCCGGGATCCAACGGACCGGCGTTTGGAGTCTTTGGCCCGCCATTCCTATACTGTGGCGGGCTCTCTGCTCAAACCCATTTTCACGTCCGTGTTGGTGGCGCAGGCGGTTGCTAATTGGACTAAGGTGCTTAGGAGCAACCTCGTGTCTGATGATGTTCCGTCTGCCCGGCTGGAAATGGTGGATCAAAGCCATCAAGGAATCATGTATCTGTGTGATGCGGCCTTGAATGAGGCCCCCTTAGTGGTATGCCTGTCTAGTGTCTCTGTGCTTAATCGTCGACTGATATGGCTGAAGAGCTGGTCGGCTGACCAGTCCTCGCGGAAAACGGTTGCTGATTTTCCCTATGCTGGCTCTCGCCTTTTTGGCGTTGGATACCCTGGTGAAAGGCATCACGGGGGGCAAGAGCACTATGCTGCCCCAGAACCCGAAGCACAAGTCCTTCCGAGGCAAGAGGGGTTCTGCGCCTAGATCCAATCAGGGGTCCTTTCGTGCCTTTCGGAACCAAGCCAAGGGCAAGCCCTTCAAGTCCCAGGGCGGACAGAAGAAGCCCTGGGCGGGTAAGCAGAAGTCAGGCAATGCCGGTTCGGCGAGTCAGTCCGCCTCTGCCTGAAGGGACGCCCTCACCTGTTTCAGGGGTGGGGGGACGTTTGCGCGGTTTCCTCCAACCTTGGCTGCTCCGGATTTCGGACAGGTGGGTTCCGCAAATCATTCGAACAGGATACAAGATCGAATTTCTTTCCCGGCCAGCGGACAGATTCTTCCCCTCGAATCTTCATTTGCCTCCGGGGCGTCTGCAGGACCTGCACCGAGCGGTTCAGGACCTCCTTGCTCAGGGAGTGATTGTCCCGGTGCCTCACCGGGACAGGTTTTGGGGCTTTTATTCCAATCTGTTCACTGTGCCCAGAAAGGAGGGCAAAGTGCGTCCTATTCTGGACCTGAAAGCGCTGAACCGCTTTGTGCGCGTTCGAAAATTCCGTATGGAGTCTCTCCGATCGGTGGTGGCTTCCCTGAGCCCAGGAGAATTCCTGGCTTCGATAGACCTCAAGGATGCGTACCTGCCTGTTCCCATCTTCGAGGGTCATCAGCGGTACCTTCGGTTTGCCATCGCGGAGGACCATTACCAGTTTGTGGCGTTACCTTTCGGTCTCGCTTCGGCTCCAAGGGTCTTTACCAAGGTATTGGCGCCGGTTCTGTGCCTGCTGAGGGCTCAGGGCATCACGGTCTTGGGGTATCTGGACGATTTCCTCATAAGAACGAGTGTCAGCCAGGACCTGGTGCGCGATCTGTCCACCACGGTCCAGACGCTCCAGGAGTTCGGATGGACCATCAACGTTAAGAAATCGTCGTTGTCCCCTTTGGTTCGTCTTCCCTATCTGGGAATGATCGCAGATGCGTCCAGTGAGGTAGCCACCTCACAGCTGCGAGCAGGGATGGGTCGTTCATAGAGCCAGGGCGAACCATAGCTGAACGCTCGATGGCGGACTGGGGGTCCATCTGACCCTCTGCCCTGGAGAATCAGGGCGGCCAGTCCGAATCCCAGCACCGCATGATCCACCTTCGTCCGAAGAGTCGACTAAAAACTAAAGCTGACAAAATAAACAGCTAGTAAAGTAAGAAAAAAAACTGACATTTTCAAAGAAAATCAAATAAAAATAATATAGGCTGAGACTGAAGCCCCAGCACAGGGAAGCCTAACTACTCCTGACGCTAGGCAAATTAAAACTGAGTTGGGAGTGGTCACTGCAGGGGGGTATTGACCAGATGGGACAGCCCCCAGGGGTGTGTACATGCAAATGCCTTTTGTTTTTAACTAAGTCTATATGCCTAGCTACTCCTGCGGAGCAGATGACAATACCAATCAGTGATGACTTAGAGGAGGCGGCGACGTCGGACGTAAGAGAAAAAAATGTTTTTTGGACACTGGCCCTTTAAAAATCGGTGGTTCCTGCGGCCCACTCCGCAAAAATCTGTACCGCCGGTGGAGAGCCCTTTAAAACTGATATAGCAACCGAGAAAGTACAGTTTGCAGGGAAAATGCCCGAAAAACAAAAAAAATCAGCCCCACAGTGTACTTGCCAGACCTCACACGCGCTGTTGCAGTGAAGGAATAAGTGAAAAGGAAGTGACCTCATGCACTAGAGGCCAAGGCTATGCCCTGAGCCACAATATAATGGATGCCTACAACAATGGGAGGAAGCACTCGGCAAAATGGTCGCCGCCCTTACTAAGCGGCCCCCCCATAGTAAAGATTGTGCTTGAACCAGCGCCAAAAGGGTCAGAAAATGATTGCTACCCACACAAGGAAGCCAGAAGCCTGCCCTCGCCCAAAATGGCGGCCGATCGCACAAACCCAAGTCAGCACAAACACAGGAAACTGGCCATCCCAAGACATGTAACAAGCCACCACATCCACCATTCAGGCTTTTGAGCAGCGCGTTCAGCGCATAGCCCCCCCAGGGGGGGCAGGGAGGTAGGGGCGGCCAAAACGGCCAGGGCAGGGGACACTACAGAGACCGTTATTTCTGCCTTCCCCAGGAGTCGGTCCACATAACACCCCCACATGACAACTGTCCCAGGGACACGGGGGTAGCACCACTCACCATACCATGGACCGCAGGCTCCGCTCCAATACGAAACACCTCCCACCCTGAGTGGGGGTGCCGTCAGCCAGGAAGGGATGCTAGCAACACAGGGCGTTCCGGAGTTGAGACATCCCGGCGAAGATGGTGTTCTCCGCAGGCTGGTCCACGTCCATAGTGGCACCCTCGTGGCGAGGCCTGGGCGTGCCAATAACCTGCTGGAGGCTCGGTGGCAGTCTGGGACACCGTAAGGATCTATATTATCCAGTGTGAGGCCCAGCTCTGCTGATGCTTGTAGTCCTCCAGGCGATCCCCCTGACTAACTACTGATAGTGAGTGAGAGAAAAGAAAAAACTTTTTTCAAAGAAAAAAGACAAAAAAACTGAGACATAGGTCCCAGCTGGGAAATCTAGACCTACTCCTGACGCTAGGCAGCAAGAAACTGAAGAGCAGCACCTAGAGGCTGATGGGTAATGCCTGGGGGACAGCCCCCTAGAGGTGTGTTGTGTGTAAAGCTTTTATTGTTAACCTTTTTAACTACCTAGCCTGCTCCTGCAGAGAGGGCCCATTATCCACTTGTGACGGAATACTGAACAGGCTGCGACTGTCAGGACGTAAGAGAAAATTCCATTTAAAAAAGGAAAAAAATGCTAGGACCAGAGATCGCAGCAAGAACTAGGTCCTTACTCCTGACTAGGCGGAAAAAAAAAAAAAAAAAAAAAAAAGTGCATATAGCAAGAAGTGGATCCCCTGGGACTGTCCCATAGGCGTGGTAAAGATTTTTCCTAGCTAGTGTACTACTCCTGTAGGGGGCAGTATAACCCATCGGTCAAGAAGATCTGGAGCTGTGTCAATCAATGAATGAATGAATGAAACGTAAACCTTCAAAAGCTTTGCGCTCCATTTTATACAAGTTGTTGTTAACATACCTTTCTGCAGAATCACATGCAGACTTCGAGCTACCTTGGCTTAATCTTGATTAAAAGCATGCCCATTCTGCAATATATTAGCGGAACAGAACAGTGACGGCACAATGTCTATACAATGTCAGTTTTTTGAAAGTTGCTGTCTTGGTTAAAAAAAAAGAAAAAAAAAAAGGTTCTCTTGAAAAGTATTTTCATATAAAACTGGTGTAGGTACATGTAATTGTGTTAGTATCAGCAACAAGATGGGGACAGAAAGATGGCTTTACTACTTAAAGAATGTAATTTTTTTTCCTTTTAAATATTATTGTACATACACCCTGTGGCTACATCACCATGTCTGCAGAAAAGTTGCACTGACATTATATGCAGTATTGAGGCCCATTCATCATTGCTGGGGGGATATCCACATGCACACAGTGCGTGGAAACCGTGGCCAGATTTACATCCTGTACAAAACAACGGCCATTGTGGCCACTGTTTACATGCATCATATATCTATCTATACACACACACACACACTGCTTTTTTTCAGCTGGAACTTGGTGGAGCAACCACCTTTGGCTGACAACCCCAGTAAATGATCTCCCTGCAAGTGAGAGAGGCAGAGCCAACTACAGTGTGCAGGGAAGTAACGCACCCCCAAACTCTGCACACTATTTGTAAACCCCCTGAACTCTGCACTCGGTACATAATGCCTCTTTAAAACCCTATCACTGTTAGTGAAATTTGACCACGCCCACTATTTGATGCAGTTTGAAGTGTGTGTTATATACTATATATATATATATATATATATATATATATATATATATATATATATATATATATATATATACACACACACTAATATATATATATAATATATATATATATATATATATATATATATATATATATATATATATATATATATATATATATATATATATATATATATATATATATATATATATACACACACATACATACATACATACATACATACATACATACATATGCACACACATACTTTTAAAACTGCATATTTAGCTTTTACAGCAGGTTCAGCTTTAACCACTTGCCGACCGCCGCAAGTATATATACTGCGGCGGTCAGCCCTGGCCAGGCAAAGTGACTTGTGAGCCAATAGCGGGCGCGCCCCCGCCCCGTTCCCTAACAAGTCAGTGCGTGTGACCGGGGGACCCGATGTCCGCCGGTCACTCGCGATCGTTCGCCGGGAAGGGAGAAAGGCAGGCGGCTAATGTATACAAGCCGCCTGTCATTCTCCCCTGTGTAAAAATGGAGATCAGACGGTTCTACTATGTAGGACCGTTGATCTCTGTTTTTACACTAGTAGCCATGTCCCATCACAGTTAGAAACACGCCCCTAGAACACACTTAACCCCTCCCTCTCCAATACAGTTAACCCCTTCCCTGCCAGTGTCATTTTTACAGTAACAGTGCATATGTAATAGCACTGATTACTGTAGTAATGTCACTGGTAACCCCAAAAGTGTCAAAAAATGTCAGTCAAGGGTCCGATGTGTCCGCCGCAATGTCGCAGTCCCGCAAAAAAAAAAAAAAAAAAACGCAGATCGCCGCCATTACGCGTTAAAAAACACACCAAAAATGACAAAAATCTTTCTCTGTGTTAGTAAACGCGATAACTTTTGCGCAAACCAATCAAAATACGCTTTTTGCGATTTTTTTTTACCAAACATATGTAGCATAAAACAAATTGGCCGAAAATGTTAAAAAATTTTGATTTTTACTTTTTTTTTTGGGAATTTCATATAAAAAAAATGTGAAAATATTGTTATTTTTGCAAAATTGATGCATTTTTTGGTTTATAGCGCATGATAAAAAAAAAAAAAAAAAATCGCACAGGTGATCAAATACCACCAAAAGAAAGCTCTGTTTGTGGGGGAAAAAAAAAAAAAGGACGTCAAATTCGTTTAGGTACAGCGTCGCACGACCGCGCAATTGTCCGTTAAAGTCAAGCAGTTAAAAAAAAAAAATATTAAAAAAAAAAACCCTGGTCAGGAAGGGGGTAAAATCTTCCGGGGCTTAAGTGGTTAAGTTTTACCCAGAGGTTGACTCTAGTGCTAAAGATTGTATTATTAGGAATGTTCACAAATTTACATGACAATGCTTGCGTAGCTAAACATTTTTTTCAACAAAACAAGCAAAAAAAAAAAAAAAACTGGAAATCACCGTTCAGGTCCCCACAGCACAATACATGGTCCTAAAAGACACCGATATAATGCGGTTACCACAAAACATTTTAAAGTTGCCAAGAGCCCTAAATGGCCCAAAACAATGCCGGTTCCAAAAGACCGGCTAGACAACTACAGGCCTGATAATGAGATTGATGAGATTACACTGTATAGGCTTGTAGCTGTCTGCAACAAATCAGCAACCAATATAATACCACCAAAAAAAGTGAAAGGCACACTTTTAAGGCCTCATGCACACTGGGCGTTTGTACAACTGCTGTTTTTTGGCATCAGCCATTTTTTTTCTGCAGCCAGTAAACTCCCCAGCACATTATCCTATGTGTCCATGCACATATAGGCTGTTATCAGAACTAATGTTTTTGAGAGGAGTGTTTAGCCTGTAAAAAAGCTCTAACGCTAATAAAAGCTGAAAAATGCCAAAAAACGTGGCTATTCGACACTTATCAATGTTTTTGAGCCATAAGCTCTGTGGGGAGTATAGTTTAGCTAAAGAAAAAAAAAAAAGCTAAAAACTCCTACAGCTTCGGTTTTGATAATTTCCAGTGTGTGTGAGGCATAAAAAGCAAGGGTAGCTTCTAATTCTGTTCTTATGAAGTGCTAAATGCGCCATAGACATATATGGTGGAAACGGAGGCACTTTTTCATATAGTCCAAGACAAGAGTATACAAATATACTTCAGACTGGGCCTGTTGGATATACAAAAAAACTCCTCCAGAATTCTAAAGTGTAATGGCCTGACAAAGGGTGATCAACAAGCTCTTCGATCTTAGACTGCTCAGGATGGGGGCTCCCCTGTGAATTGCCAATTACCAAAAAACGCACAAAGCTAGATATGGGGAGTCCTTTCTTTGATCGCTATTCCTACCCACACAATCCCTCTTTATCCCACTAATGTCCTCCCTCCCCACCCTTTACCTTTTTATTTTTCTCTTTTAGCTTGCCATCATTCTACCCCTCATTTTCAACTACCCCATCTGGGTCTTTCCCCAACTTTTGGTTTTTAGCTCTGGAATCACTTCACTAACACTAGGCAGTTTTTTTTCATCCAAGCTTGTAATCTCAAAGTATGGTAATTATAGTTGACAGTTAGAACTACCTTATGGCTAACACAACTTTTATACCTCGCCCCCCCAAAGTAGTACTTCCTTTCTCCCAACCTTTCCATTTGTTCTGTTTTACTGATTTTTTCTATGTACTTTGTTGGGGATATAGAGATGCACACCAAAAAAAAACTAAAAACTAATAAAAAAAAAAAAAAAAAAACACTTTTACAGTAATGCTTGTATCCTATTTAATACGCATAAAGCATTAATGATAGCATTTAAAAGTAAAACTCCAGTCAAAACTTCTCCCTACTGCAGGAAAAAAGACCAAATTCTAAGCTTTCCATACTCCATCGGTAAAAAAAATAAAAATAAAGTCGTTGCGTGTCCATTGGAGAGAGACCTTTTGGAACAGGATGCAATGAAAAATACACCCTAAAACAGCAATAAAAACCAAATTGATTATGTTCATTCTTCATTCTAAAAGGAAACAAGATGTTTTGGCTGGAATTTCGCTTTAAGATAGGTTATAATTAAGAATGCCTAAGAGGTTATAATTAAGAACGCCTAAAACAATTAGCAGTATGTGGTGTAGCGCACACGATAGCTATGCAGAAGCAGCAGCCACCACAGGCACAGACATTTCTACCTCTTGACAGCTACAACATAAAAAGCAGGAAATATATCAAAGAAATGAGCACTTACTCAATGGCAGCCTGTTTCTGCAGTCTTTCCCTCTCCCATGTAGATAAATTAAGATCGCCACCTACAAAAAAAAAAAAAAGAAGTTTTACATTCTGAAGAAAAAAAACCCAAGATGCCCATATTCCACGATCTATTCTCAAGTTATACTTCCAGTATAGTTAAAAATAAATAAAAACAGAAATTTGTACAATGGGTAACTCCCTTTTACTTCTGAATCCTTTATAAAAGAAACACACACACACACACACATACATATATATATATATATATATATATATATATATATATATATATATATATATATATACACACATATATATATATATACACACATATATATATATATACACACACATATATATATATATACACACATATATATATATACACACACACACACACACACACACACACACACACACACACACACAAACCTCAAAACAAATTAAAGGAACACTTTTTGATCAGAGTACAGCATCAAGTCAATTAAACTCCTGGGATATTGATCTGGTCAGTTAAGGAGCAGAAGGGGTTGTTAATCAGTTTCAGCTGCTTTGGTGTTAATGAAATTAACAGGCACAATAGATAAGCAACATGACAACCCCCAAAACAGGAATAGTTTTACAGGTGGAGGCCACTAAAATTGTTTTCCCTACTCCTTTTTTCTGACTGTTTTTCACTAGTTTTGCATTTGGTTAGGGTCAGTGTCACTGGTAGCATGAGGTGATACCTCGACCCTATAGAGGTTGCACAGATAGTCCAACTCCTCTAGAATGGCACATCAATATGTGCCATTACCAGAAGGTTTGCGGTGCCACCCAGCACAGTCTCAAGAGCAAGGATGAGATTCCAAGAGACAGGCAGTTTCTCTAGGAGAGCTAGACAGGGTCTTAGAAGGTCTTAAACCCATCAGCAGGACTGGTATCTGTTTCTTTGTGCACGGAGGAACAGGATGAGCACTGCCAGAGCCCTACAAAATGACCTCCAGCAGGCCACTGGTGTGAATGTCTCTGACCAAAACAGAAACAGACTTCATGATGGTGGCCTGAGGGCCCGACCTCCTCTAGTGGGCTCTGTGCTCACTACCCGGCACTGTGGAGCTCGACTGGCATTTGCCATTGACCACCAGGTGCCCTGTACTTCTCACAGATAACAGAATGTTCACCCTGAGCACATGTGACAGATGTGAAAGGGTCTGGAGAAGCTGTGGAGAACGTTATGCTGCCTGTAACATCGTTCAGCAAGAACAGGTTTGGTAGTGGGTCAGTGATGGTCTAGGAAGGCATATCCATGGAGGGACACACAGACCTCTACAGGCTAGACAATGTCACCCTGACTGCCTTTCGTAATTGGGATGAAATCCTTGAACCCATTGTGAAACCCTGTGCTGGTGCAGTGGGTCCTGGGTTCCTCCTGGTGCATGACAATGCCCGGTCTTATGTGGCGAGAGTATGCATCCAGTTCCTAGAAAATGAAGGAATTGATCCCATTGAATTGCCCCCACACTAGCCTGATCTAAATCCAATAGAACACCTCCGGGACATAATGTTTTGGTCCATCCGACGCCACCAGGTTGCACCTCAGTCTGTTCAGAAGCTCAGTGATACCCTGGTCCAGATCTGGGAGGAAATACCACAGGACCCCATCCGTCCCCTCATTAGGAGCATGTCCCGACGTTGTCAAGCATGCATACAAGCACGTGGAGGCCATACAAACTACGGAGTATAATTTTGAGTTGCTGCAATTAAATTTCAGCAAAATGGAGTAGCCTCCTACATCACTTTTTCTCTTCGATTTTTGGGGGTGTCTGAGTTCACCCCTCTGTAGGTTAATTCTCATTTCCATCAAACGATGTGGCATCCTTTCATTCCTAACACATTACCCAGTCCATATCAGTATAGATATCAAGCATGATATTTTTCCCCATTGAGATCTGATGTATTTTTAAAGTGTTGCTTAAATTCTTTTGAGAAGTGTATATTATATATATACTGTATATATATATATATATATATATATATATATATATATATATATATATATATATATATATATATATATATATATATATATATATATTATATATATATACATACACACACACACATATATACACATATATACACACACACACACATACACACACATACATACATACATACATACATACACAGAAGGACAATGCTTACTTACCACCAAGTAGGTTCACAAAATACAGCATAACAACTGCTATAATCGCCACTACAAAAAAAAGAAAAAAAATAGTTCTGTATCAGAGGAATAAACAAATTAAATTGCTTTGTTTTAAGCACCGGTCTGTACAGGGGTGGGGGACCTGACACAACACATATGCCAGTTGCCAACTTGACAACCACTTACACCTTTAACCATGTAAATCCAACAATCAACATATTTTAGAGGCTTCCTGACAGGTCTATTCAGAAATCTTTTCATGCAAGATTCGCACATTTTTCAAATTGAACCCAGTATGTGTGAATCTTAGATGAAAACATGTTTAAATATGAGCCTTCCATAAGCCCACAATAATTCTCCTCGTTACCTATCAAGGATGTTGAGACTTGCGTTTCAATATACAATATACAGAATATACTGAAAATTCTAGTAATAGCTCCAGAAGAAGCTTTCTGAAGTAAAGCGAAACATGTTGAGCCAATGCTGAACAAATTATGGTGAATCTATGATAAAACATCAGCACCTCGGCTTTTCGGGTATCCAACCGCAGGAATCTCCTGATGTGAAGTATTCTTTGACTGCTTTATATTGTCAATATACTCTTATATTATATTATTCTGTATGAGAATTGTGATTTTATACATTACCTTATGGACCTATCAGAGGCCCTTCTTAGTATTTAACACATGTCTGTTATGAGTTTTGTGATTTTATTTTTGAATCTTAATAAAAAGTGTTTTTATTAATATAGTGTACCCGAAATCCTTGTTTTACCAACCCTTCCATTTTGAATAGGCTGTAGGATGTCTTTCGGCTATAACACAGGCAGGAAAAGTTAAGCTTTGAAAATGAAAGCTAGTAGCTGATTGGTTGCGATGTACAACTGTGCCAGATTCCATCTACTGTAGCCTTTGTAAATTCCCCTCAATGTATGTAACATACTATAGTAACATAGTGCAAATAGATTTAATCTATTACATGCTTTCTTATCCCAAAGTATGCTTTAGGTTTTACTGCATTACTGTTTCTCTTTGCATATAACAAACTCGCAGCAGACAACTATTCTCAAAACATTCTCATCAAAAACTATCAGATAAGAAAAAAATGTGGAGGACAAAAAGAAACTTACAGCAAATGCAAGCACTGAAAAAGACTTCAAGGAATAGGTAGCCACGGGAATCGAGGATGACACCAGCAACAATGGCAATAATAGCCAGACCAAGGTTCTGGATGGATTGCATGCTGCGTGAAAAAAGGAGGTCAGAGGTAAAAACAGGACACCTGAAGATTTGTAAATCTAGATGAAAAACTATTTACTACCATAAAAGGTACAGATTTATATTACAACTTAAGACTATCAAACCCAACTTTTTTAACTACTGGTACAAGTAACCAATATGTTTTTTCCCAAAAGGATCTTGTGGTGCTTCAGTGTATTAAAGCGATTTAAAAAAGAAAAAAAAAAAAAAAAAAAAAGAAAAACCTTTACATGTTATACTTACCTGCCCTGTGCAGTGGTTTTGCACAGAGCAGCCTGGATCCTCCTCTTCTTGGACCCCTTTTAGTTGCTCTTAGCCCCCCCTCCTGTCAAGTGACCCCACAGCAACCAGCTTGCTATGGGGCACCCGAGCAGAGTTATAGCTCCATGTGTCCATTCAGACACGGAGCTGAGGTTCGACCTCGCCTCCTGACTGTGTCTCAGCCAATCAGGAGGGAGAGTCCCAGGCGGACCAGGGACTTGTGCACAGAGATGGGGCTCAGTTAAGTAGTGGGGGTGCTGGGGAGACTGCTTCACACTGAATGCATTAAGAAAAAAAAAAAACCTTCTGCCTTTACAACTCACAAAATGGCTTTAAAAATGTTGGCAGCGACAGTGGTTATATATATGAATAAGATTAGTTTCACTGCCTCAGAACTAGTAAACAACCCAAGTCAAGGAGTGGCTTCAAGTCAGATTTAATGGCTTAATTCTCAAATATCAATTAAGGTCTCTAAATGACTATAGCCCCTACGTGGCCTGTAAGTAAACAAGATATTTGCACAAAACATAGAAGGAAAAAAAATCACTTACAATCCATAAGCAGTACCCAGCTGGTGTTCAGGAACCACAAATGCCACCATAGGCCACAAGGCACAGGCCAAAAGAGAATAGGAAACGCCCAGTAAGCTCTGGAAAAACAAGCATATTTCAGAAAGGCAATAGACTCCCAAAGCAGATCTTTCCTTTAATAAGCTCAGATGACAGATTTTACAATATTAGAAATGTATTTTTGACTTACATAAAATCCATTTTATAAAATCCATTTCTCTGATATTCATTGACAGACACAGCACTTCATCTTCTTGAGCATAAAGTTATACTAGGCAGAAAAAGAGCTTGAGCACGCCTATGGGGCAGTCCCTGGGAGTATACTCTCACTTTCTGCTATAGATCTTCAGTTTTGTAACAAGCAGTGTCAGAAGAAACAAACCCAACTCCATAGAGTGACGGGTGCCGTTTCCGTTAACCACTTTACCACCGGAGGATTTTCCTGCTAAAAGACCAGGGGTTATTTTGCGATTTTTTACTGCGTGACTTTAACGGACAATCGCGCGGTCGTGCGACGCTGTACCTAAACGAATTTCACGTCCTTTTTTTCCCACAAACAGAGCTTTCTTTTGGTGGTATTTGATCACCTGTGCGATTTTTTGATCACGCGCTATAAACAAAAAAAGAGCGTCATTTTTGCAAAAACAACAATATTTTTCACTTTTTTTTATATGAAATTCCCCCCAAAAAAAAATGTAAAAATCAAAATTTTTTAAAATTTTCGGCCAATTTGTTTTACGCTACCTATGTTTGGTAAAAAAAAAAAAATCGCAAAAAGCGTATTTTGATTGGTTTGCGCAAAAGTTATCGCGTTTACTAACAAAGGGAAAGATTTTTGTCATTTTTGGTGTTTTTTTTTTTAACGAGTAATGGCGGCGATCTGCGATTTTTTTTGCGGTACTGCGACATTGCGGCGGACAGATCGGACCCTTGACTGACATTTTTGACACTTTTGGGGGTACCAGTGACATTACTGCAGTAATCAGTGCTATATATATGCACTGTTACTGCAAAAATGACACTGGCAGGGAAGGGGTTAACAGTATTGGACAGGGAGGGGTTAAGTGTGTCCTAGGGGCGTGATTCTAACTGTGTAGGGACATGTCTACTAGTGTAAAAACAAAGATCAACAGTTCTACATAGTAGAACTGTTTGATCTTCACTTTTACACAGGGAGAACTGACAGGTGGCTTGTTTACACAAGCCGCTCTGTCTTTCTCCCGCTGTAGCGGCGATCGTAGTGTGACCGGCGGACATCGGGTCCGCCAGTCACACTCCCGCACTCCTCCGTGAACGAGCCGAGGCGGGCGCGCGCCTCGGCGGGCGCGCGCCCGCCCGCTATTGGCTCTGGAAGGAGTGACAGGCGAGCGACGTAGACCTACGTCACTCTGCCTGGCCGGGGCCGACTGCCGCAGTAAATATACTGTGCGCAGTCGGCAAGCGGTTAATGAACATTAGAGAAACGCAAAGTCAAAAATCCCATTTTCTCTTTCATTCATTGACGGACACAGCACTTCATCTTCTTGACCGTAGGGACTTCCCAAAGCAGTGTCAAACATGAGCAGAACAAAACAACTTCCCCAAAGTTGAACCTAGCCAACCAGGTAACTTGGAGCTCAAATGTCAACAACTGGTGCTCACATGGAAAAAAAAAAAAAAAAAAAAAACACCCTCAATGAGGACAAGTCCTCTAAACTGCAAAACTTTGTGGCCAAAGGAAGCATCGGCAGATGTCAACACATCCACTTTATAAAACTTTGTGAATGTGTGTTACATAGTTACATAGTTAGTGAGGTTGAAAAAAGACATCAGTCCATCCAGTTCAACCTATGTTGTGTGTTTGTGTGTGTTTGCTTTTAACCGTACATTGTGTACCCCTGTATGTTGTGCTCTCCAAGGTGCCCATCTAATAGTTTTTTGAAACTATCAATGCTCCCAGCTGATACGACTGCTTGTGGAAGAGAATTCCACATCCTTACAGTGAAGAACCCCTTACGCATTTTAAGGTTAAACCGCCTTTCCTGTAGCTTGTAGTCTTTCCTCATAGCAGATGTCCTCCATTCCCCTAATTATTTTTGTTGCCCTTCTCTGGACTCTTTCCAATTCCAGCACATCCTTCCTGAGGACCGGTGCCCAGAACTGGACGGAATACTCCAGATGTGGCCGGACCAGAGTCTTGTAGAGCGGGAGAATAATCTCTTTATTTCTGGAGTGAATCCCCTTTTTTATACATCCCATTATTCTGTTGGCTTTGCTTGCAGCGGCTTGGCATTGCATGCTACTGCCAAGCCTGTTGTCTAACAGTACCCCCAGGTCCTTTTTCATCCTAGACTCACCCAGAGGTTCCCCCCCTAGTGAGTAGCTTGCTTTCTGGTTTCTGGCCCCCAAGTGCATTACTTTACATTTTTCAACATTAAACCTCATCTGCCATGTAGTTGCCCACCCCGTTATTTTGTTCAGGTCCGCTTGTAAGGTTTCCACATCCTGCATAGAAGATATTGGCATGCTTAGTTTAGTATCATCCGCAAATACTGAGATTGTACTAGATATCCCCTCCTCTAGATCATTTATGAATAAATTAAACAGGATTGGTCCCAGGACAGAACCCTGGGGGACCCCACTTTCCACACCCGCCCAATCCGAGTACTCCCCATTAATCACCACCCTCTGGACTCTCCCCTGGAGCCAGTTCTCTATCCAGGTACTCACCCTATGGTCCATACCTACCTTCCTTAGTTTGTACAGTAAGCGTTTGTGGGGAACGGTGTCAAAGGCCTTTGCAAAGTCCAGATACACTACATCCACAGGCCTTCCCCTTTATCTAGGTGGCAGCTCACTTCATCGTAGAAGGTTAATAGATTGGTTTGGCAAGAACGATTTTTCATGAATCCATGCTGATTACTACTAATACAGTTTTCATTACTAAAGTCTTGTATGTGGTCCCTTAACATCCCCTCCAAAATCTTGCAGACTACAGATGTTAGGCTGACCGGCCTATAGTTACCCGGGATATATCTCGGCCCCTTTTTAAATATTGGTACCACGTTGGCTTTTTTTCAATCAGCTGGCACCATACCCGTCTGTAAACTATCCTTAAAGATCAAGAATAATGGTCTGGCAATCACCTGGCTGAGCTCTTTCAGAACCCTTGGGTGCAAGCCATCCGGTCCCGGTGATTTATTTATGTTAAGTTTCTCTAGTTTAGTTTTAAGTCCATCTTCTGTTAGCCATGGCGGTATTTCCTGAGGTGTGTTGTTTAGTTCGGCCTTACAAGCTAGGTTTGTGTAGCCCCCGATTCTTTTGTGAAGACTGAAGAGAAGAAATTATTTAACACTTCCGCCTTTTCTCTGTCCTCAGTGGCCATATTTCCTTTGTCATCTTTTATGGGGCCAATGTGTTCTGGCCTCGCTTTCTTACTGTTTATATACTTAAAAAACTTCTTGGGGTTCTTTTTACTCTCCTCCGCTATATGTCTCTCGTGTTCTATTTTAGCCGCCCTGATTTCATCTTTACATTTCTTATTACACTCTTTGTAATGCTTAAATGCTGCCAATGACCCCTCAGTCTTGTATTTTTTGAAGGCCTTTTCTTTAGCACTAATATACATTTTTATGTTGGAGTTTAGCCACCCAGGGTTTAATTTTGCGCTTTTAAATGTATTTCCCTTTGGAATGCACTGGTCAATCCCTTTGTTAAGCATGCTCTTGAAGCACTCCCATTTTTCTTCCGTGTTCTTTGTTCCCAGGGTTCTATCCCAATTGATATTTTCTAGCAGTGAGCGCAGTTTTGGGAAATTCAGCGTCTTAATATTACCCTTGTGCTTCCTATTACTGTAATTAATACTGTAACTTATTGACCTATGGTCACTGTTTCCTAAGTTCTCCTGCATTTCTATATCCGTGAGCAGGTCTGCATTGTTCGTAATCAGTAGGTCAAGTACCGCATTGTTTCTTGTCGGTGCATTCACCATCTGACCCATGAAATTGTCCTGCAAAACATTTAGGAACTGCCGAGCCTTGGCTGAATGCGAGGTTCCTTCTGCCCAGTCTATATCAGGATAATTAAAGTCCCCCATTATAATGACATTTCCCATCCTTGCTGCCAATCCTATCTGTAAAATGATGTCCACCTCCCCCCTCCTCCCTCTGGTGGGGGGGGCCTATAGCATACGCCCAATATTACCTTCCCCACCGTGCCTTCCCTTTGAAGCTCTACCCATAGGGATTCTGCCTCGTCCTTAGCTCCATTAATATCATCCCTCATATTTACCTGTATACTGTTCTTAATATACAAACATACCCCTCCCCCTTTTTTACCTTCTCTATCTCTGCGATAAAGGGAATACCCCTGAATGGTCACCATCCAGTCATGAGAGCTGTCAAACCAAGTCTGTTATCCCCACAAAATCTAAGTCCTCCTCAAACATCAGCAGCTCCAGCTCTCCCATCTTGTTGGCCAGGCTTCTGGCATTGGTATACAAACCTCGTAATTTTGACCGGTTACAAATATCCTCATTTGATGTTTTTAGGCTGCTCTTGTGATTTTTCCCCATACCCACCCTGGGTATAGGAGCTCCAAACACCCTACCGCTAATGCCCCCATTTCTGCCCTCTGAAACTTGCTTTCCACTGGCTAATTCTACATCTGTACCCTCCTCCCCATTCCCTAGTTTAAAAGCCCCTCTAACTTTGTGGCCATCCTCTCACCCAGTACGGCTGCACCCACCCCATTTAGGTGCAATCCGTCCCTACCAAAGAGCCGGTGACCGACTGAGAAGTCGGCCCAGTTCTCCAGGAACCCGAAACCCTCCTTACTACACCAGCTCCTCAGCCACTCGTTAACTTCCCTAATCTCCCGCTGCCTCTCTGGTGTGGCTCGAGGTACAGGTAGTATTTCGGAAAATACTACCTAGGAGGTCCTACTCCTCAACTTAGCGCCTAAGTCCCTGAAATCGTTTAGGACTCTCCATCTTCCTCTGCCTATGTCATTGGTACCCACGTGTACCATGACAGCAGGGTCTTCCCCAGCCCCACCCAATAATCTGTCCACCCGATCCGCAATGTGCCGAACCCGAGCGCCCGGCAAACAGACTGTTCGGCACACACGGTCTTTGTCACAGATTACACTGTCTGTCCTTCGAATAATTGAGTCCCCTACCACCAGAACCTGTCTTTCCTTTCCCTTTCTCCCAGCCTCACTGGAGGAGTTCTTCCCCTGGCAGCTAGGGGCGTCACTCTGCTCCAGCAATGCTGGTCCCTGACTGGTTTCCCCAACATCACGCAACGGGGCGAATTTATTGGGGTGCTCCAGCTCAGGATCAGCCTCCTTGCCTTGTCCCCTTCTACCCCCCCTAACTGTCACCCCTCTACTCTGCTCTGATGCCTGCACCTCCAATACTCCGCCCACCTCTGTGCAGACCCTTGTCTGCACCTGACTGGTACGATCCCGGCTCTCCTCCGGTATGGACATTCGTCTCAGTGTTGCCAGCTGCTTCCCTAGATTCAGGACCTGAGCTTCCAGGGAAGCAACGTGCTTACATTTTGCGCATTTGTATTCGCCCTTGATCACATGTCTGAGGAACGCATACATATTACAAGATGTACACCGAGTCGCATCTCCACACCCGCCGGGCATTGTACCTACTAATCTAATGGGGATTCAGTAATTTAAGTCTATCCTATGTGGCTATTTCCTGGCTGCCAGTCGCACAACACTCGCCGACACACAGCCCGGTCAGTCGCACTCAGGAAGTAATAATAATAGGTACTCCCAGACACTCAGGTAGTAATAGGTACTCCCAGACACTCAGGTAGTAATAGGTACTCCCAGACACTCAGGTAGTAATAGGTACTCCCAGACACTCAGGCAGTAATAGGTACTCCCAGATACTCAGGCAGTAATAGGTACTCCCAGATACTCAGGCAGTAATAGGTACTCCCAGATACTCAGGTACTACACTATACCCGTGTGTTCATGTGTGCAGACGAACAAGTGGCCACTTTGCAAACCTGCATCACTGAAGCCTAAGGACGGAAGGTCCAGGAGGCACCAAGTGCCCGAGTGGAGAGCGCCTTCACAGGGAAAGGAGGAACCTGCCCCTTAATAGAATAAGCCTAAACCACAGTCTGTCTGATCCACCTGGAAATGGTCGCAGCAGAGGGAGCCAGCCCTTTGCGAGGTCTATCCGTGAGGACAAATTGTGAGTCTAACTTCCGAAAAAGACTCAGTTGTTGCCAGATACACCCTTATTGGGTCCCCAGATCACTTACGGGTCTCTTTGGGGTAGTGCAAGACTTGTTCCTTCAAGGCCTGATCGTTCCGATTTCAGAAAGTTTTTCAGAGGTTTTTACTAAAACCTCTTTACAGTTCCCTGGAAGATAGGCAACGTACGTCCCAATTCTGGACCTCAAGGAGCTAATCTGCTGGTGCGAGTACAGAAGTCCTGCATGGAGGCCATTCACACGGTAGTGGTGTCCCTACATCAGGGGGATTTCTTCTCACTTCTATTCACATCAAGGACACCTGCCAGCTCATTCCAATATGTGCCATCGCCAACACTTCCTCCATTATGTCACAGGCAAGGAGCATTATCGGTTTGTGGCATGGACCTTTGGTCTCGCCTCCACTCCTCGGGTCTTCACAAAAGTGTTGGCCCCGGAGCTGGCATTGTTTGAGTCAACGGGGGATTGGGGTACTGGGGTACCTGGATGATCTTCCACGAGCCGAGACTCCAAATGCTCTGATGGCCAACTGAAGATTACTCTGCGAACTCTAAGGGAGTTCAGTTGGATTCTGATCCTTCAGGAGTCTGCTTTGGTTCTGTCCATAAAAACTGGACTATCTAGGTCTGATTCTGGACTCGGCCTCAGCCAGTGTTTCTTCCTGTGGGAAAAACTCCAGACATTGCAGGAGGCAATTCAGCTTCTGTTCAGCAGACGGTCATCCCTCCGGGCTTACATGCAGGTGCTGGGTCTGATGGTGTCCACCCTCGAGGTGGTCTGTTTGCACAGTTCCACACAAGATCGCTGCTAAAGAGATTCTGATGAAATGGGACAAGGATCCAATCTCTAGAGGTGGCTTCGTTCTCTGGCACTTCACAACAGGGAAAATCCTGTCTCCCCTTGTACTGGACGGTTGTCACCACGGATGCCAGCCTGTCCGGGTGGGGAGGAATCCTCAGCACATTTGTGCTCAAGGGGTCTGGTCTCTGGCCGAGTCCAGAGTGCCGATTAATGTTCTGAACTCTGAGCAATAAGCCTTTGTCTGGCTCACTGGACAATTCATCTTCAGGGGTGTCAAGTACGAATTAATTTGGACAATGCCATGGTCTAGGTCAATCACCATGGGGGCACAAGTAGTGTCCTGGTGGTTCGATAAGTAGCCGACATTCTAAGCTGTGCAGGATCAAAGCAGAAGGGATTCCATCCAGGCTGACCTTGCCGGTCTTGGTACGCCCATTGGGTACGCTGGTCATCTGTGCACCTTGCGGGGCTCTCAGGGAGGATCGGCTGACCCAAGGACCGATCTTCCATCATGCTTTATAGTCGCTGGCTTTGCGGCTTGGCTGTTGAACGCCAGGTGCTGGAGGATGGAGGTTTGTCTGAATAAGTGATTCCTACGCTGTTGAAAGCTAGGAAATCTACTTCTAGGAAGGTGTACCATCGTACGTGGAAGACATACATTGTATGGTGTGTGTCTCTTGGGGGTTCATCCTCGCTCCTCCGTGGATCGGATCTTAACCTTCCTTTAACAGGGAGGGGGGGGGGGGGTTGAACAGAAATTGGCCTTGAGTACCATCAAGGGCCAGGTATCGGCTTTGGCTGTCACAATCCCTGGTGTGTACTTCACTATAGAGTGTCCGACATTTGGTTCCTTCAGTGCGGGCTCTGTTGCCGCCCTGGGATCTTAATGTGGTGCCTCCAGCTCTACAGACCCCTCCCTTTGAAAATATTCGGGAGGTTTCCCTGATTGCGCAGCCCCGGAAGGTGGCCTTTTTTGGTGGCTATCACCTCTGCTCGGAGGCTGGCAACGTTATCCTGTTGACCTTATTCACAAGGGTATGGTGGTGCTTCGCCCATGTCCGTCCTTCCCTTCTCAGGTGATCTTGGACTGTCATTTGAATGAAGACATTGTGTTGCCTTCCCTGTGTCCCAGGCTAAACATCCAAAGGAAATTGCCTTGCATGCCTTGGATGTGGTCTGGGCACTTAGGGTGTACAGCTACGGAGTCTTTTAGGAAGTCAGACTCTCTATTTGTGCTCACAGACGGACCTCACAAAGGGTTGTCCGTTTCTTCCGAGACCATTTCCAGATGGATCAGACATACATTGACTGTTGCACCAGGGGTCAGGTTCCTCCTTTCCCTGTCAAGGAGCACTCTACTAGGGTGTTTAGCGTCTCATGGGCTTTCCGTCATCAAGCGTTAGTGACACTAATGGTTAAGAAGAATCAGAAGCTGTGTCCATCATATAAACGAAAGAGAAAAAAAATTGGATTTTTGACTTACCGTAAAATCCATTTCTCTGATGTTTATTAAAGGACACAGCACCCACCTCTCTGTGGAGTTAACTTTCTTCTGACATTGCTTGTAACATTACTGAGTGCCTATAGCTGAGAGTGGGTGTATTGGGATGGGCCACATTTGAGGTATTCTATATCAAGAAATTTAACCACCGCTGCTCTAGATCCATAGTGGATTCTGATTTTCACAACTGACCTTCTGAAACCTATGTATTGGGGAAAGGATTAGGACTTGACAAAAACGGATGCCTGAGCTGCCTGCTTATAGCAGTTAAAGCATTATTAAACCAAAATGCAAGCATTATATTGCCAGTAGGTCTGTTTTTCAAAAGAACAAGCTTACTTGAAGGTATAACAGTTACAGGGATGAGGCAAACAATTCAACACTGGCAGGGGTGCTTACAATGATCAGCTTTATCCCAAAAGGAAAAGGGAATGGTTTGCTGTAACTGCTTATAAATGTGTAAACTGGAGTTTAGCTTCAGTTTGTTAGTGTTAGTACAACACCCCCCCGATTAACAATGCCGATGTCTGTTGTGCCCCTTCAGGTATGTTAGTGACCAGATCACTAGGTGAAACAGGAAAAAAAAAAAAAAACCACAAAAACAATAAAATGAATGCAGCCACCACATCGAATGATTGGTAAGCTACAAGAGATTACATTTTTGGCTTTGGGTTAATACTGCTTTAATGATTACGGATTACATGAGCAGCATAAAAAGTCATCATTTAAGACTACAGTAGTGTTCAAAATTATTCAACCCCCACTGAAATTGATTGTTTTGGCCAGTTTCACATTGATTTTGATCATTCAGTCATAATGCTTACAATTAGATGAAAGAGGCACGTGTAGGTCAGACAAATATAACATAACATTTATAATGAAATAACCACAAATGTCTTTTCTTTGCTCACATCATTATCAGTTTTATTCAACCCCCAAGTGACATTCAATCTTAGTACTTAGTACAACATCCTTTTACAGTTATAACAGCTTTTAAACGTGAAGCATAGCTTGACACAAGTGTCTTGCAGCGATCTACGGGTATCTTCGCCCATTCGTCATGGGCAAAAGCCTCCAGTTCAGTCACATTCTTAGGCTTGTGCACTGCAACTGCTTTCTTTAAGTCCCACCAGAGGTTCTCAATTGGATTTAAGTCTGGTGACTGATGGCCACACCAAAATGTTCCAGCCTTTAATCTGCAACCATGCTCTAGTAGACTTGGAGGTATGCTTGGGATCATTTTCCTGTTAAAAGATCCAACGTCTCCCAAGCCTCAGGTTTGTGACGGACTGCATCACATTGTCATCCAATATCTCCTGATACTGAAGAGAATTCATGGTACCTTGCACACGCTGAAGCTTCCCTGTACCTGCAGAAGCAAAACAGCCCCAAAGCATGATTGACCCCCCGCCATGCTTCACAGTAGGCAAGGTGTTCTTTTCTTCATAGGCCTTGTTCTTCCTCCTCCAAACATAGCGTTGATCCATGGGCCCAAACAGTTCTAATTTTGTTTCATCAGTCCACAGAACACTATCCCAAAACTTCTGTGGTTTGTCCACATGACTTTTGGCATACTGCAGTCGACTCTTCTTATTCTTTGGAGACAGCAAGGGGGTGCGCCTGGGAGTTCTGGCATGGAGGCCTTCATTACGCAGTGTGCGCCGTATTGTCTGAGCAGAAACTTCAGTACCCACATCTGACAAATCTTTTCTCAATTCCTCAGCAGTCACACGGGGACTTTTCTCCACTCTACGCTTCAGGTAGCGCACAGCAGTCGAAGTCAGCATCTTCTTTCTGCCAAGACCAGGTAGGTAGCGTTTCAACAGTGCCCTTTGCCTTGAGTTTGCGAATGATGCTTCCTATGGTGTCTCTGGTATGTTTAACATCTTTGCAATCTTCTTATAGCCATTGCCCTTCCTGTGAAGAGTAATCACCTCTTCTCTTGTCTTCCTGGACCATTCTCTTGACTTCACCATGTTTGTAACCACACCAGTAAATGTCTAGAAGGAGCTGAGTATCACAGTCATTTTAAAGCTGCCTAATTGGTGCTTATTAGGCTTTATTGCTGCTCCCTGACATCCACAGGTGTTTTCAATACCCGATTGAAAACACTTCAATGAACCTCTGTTCTTCAGAGTGGTAGTCTTTAAGGGGTTGAATAATTGTGTCAATGAAGAATTCACAAAAGAAACATTTACTACTGTATTACAAAACCAATTGATGTCATTTTAGTTGCATATGTAGGATTTAATTCTGAATACAATTACAAATGTACACTAAATTCCCTAAAACCCTTTACAGCATTGGGGGGTTGAATAATTTTGAACAACTGTATATTCAGTGAAGACAATAAATCCAATAAGTGGTGCAGTCTCCTTCCATCTCAATCTTTGTTAAAGTATCAAAAAGCTCAAGCGGAACAAATATCAAATGTTTACATTAGGCCGTTTAGGCAAAGTAATTAACGCTAATCTTGACACGAGTGTATCACGTGGTAACATCCAGGTAAAGTCTTAAGGGTTTGTTTCCACAATGTCCACTGACCTGCCGTTTTCTGCACACCATTGCATATGTATAGTGTGAACAGAGCACGTAGAAAACAATTTTCTTAGTGCCTTGCTCATTACATATACATGCAGGGGGACAGGTACCGTATTTTCCGGCGTATAAGACGACTTTTTAACCCAGGAAAATCTTCTCAAAAGTCGGGGGTCGTCTTATACGCCGGGTATCGTCTTATACGGCGGATGCTGGAGCCGAACTGGAGAATATGCGGTGGGGGAGTGAGAGCACTTCAGCTATGCTGCCACACAGACTGCCTAAGCTAACAGAACTCCCATCCAGGCTCCCCCACCCCTACCTCTGCCGCTGTCTAAGTTACAAAGCCTGTGATTTTTTGTTGCTAGGGGCGGTCCTAGCAACCAATCTGCCTGTTAAATGGAAAGTTGGACACTTCCTGCCTTATGTTCGGACATGCTGCATCCTCTATCTGCTGTGTAAGGTAAGGGGGGGGGCTGTAAAGGGCACTGTGAAAGGGAGTAATGTGCAAGTAAGGGGGGGGACAACTGTAGAAGAGACTGGGATACAAGGAGGGTGACTGTGGAGGGGATTGGGAAACAAGGAGGGGTACTGTGGAGGGGACTGGGATGCAAGGAGGGGGGTTGTAGAGCATGGCAGCTCCCATGGATTTATTGTTTTATACTTCCTTACAGCTTTAGAGTGAATTTGTAAAAGTTTAATCCACTTGCACTGTTTTATGCATACTCTATATTTTAACTGGAAAAGTTGGGGGTCGTCTTATACGCCCAGTCGTCTTATACGCCGGCAAATACGGTACTCAAAATGCAGCTAAACTGACATCGTGTGAACAAGCACTCAAAGTTACTGCCTCTCAACCAGCTGACCTCCTATAATGGGCACTTAGTAGATGGGTAAATGTGTGTGTACCTCACTGTGTGTTGTGGTGCCATACATTTTCAATAGACCCTAACATACCAATACATGCATGCTGCGTTGCAGCAGTATACCACTATTGAAAGGTCTTAATGGGCCCCAAGTATTTACATTCTGGGATTCCTGTGAAAGAGCGGAGTAATAGTAGCTGTGAAATTTGCATTTATCTTTTTTTTTTTTTAAATAAAAAGGTTACCAGCAGGAAACCCTGCATAATAGTAACAGAACTATGTCCATCATATTTTTGTTGCCACACACATCACACAGTTAAGGCCCGTACACACGTACCGATCGTCGGCATACAAACGTCGGTGGACGAAGGATCTACCGATTGTACGCGTGTTAGTATGGTGCCTCCGACAGATGTCTGCGCACAATCCGCGGACAAAAGTCTTTCTTGCAAACATGAAAATTTTTGTATGCCGACACCAGAACGGACGATTGTTCGCCTGTCAGTACACAATTCGGCCGACAGACCGCAGATTTGCAAGACTGGGCATGCTCAGAAAATAGAAAACACAGGGAAAGTTAACCATTACATGACATCACTTCTGCAGTCGGCGGACAAAATTCTTGTGCTGTCCTTGTGCTGTCTTTGCACTTTTCAGCAGACACCGACATCCCGGGGAGAAAAGAGGAACATTTGTATGCCGACCATCGGTACGTGTGTACGGGGCTTTAGAAAAAAATATTTGGTAGACATGGCTGTGTCTTCAGTTTATCTGATTTGTTATACATTGTGGACATTTTCAATTCTGTACACTTCAGGGGAAAAAAAAAATCTATTTGCAAAGTTAAGGATTCAGTCTTCTTCTGCCTAACCAATTTGCAAACAAGTTGAAAAAGCTTTCCAATTATGTAGCTAAACACTGACTTAAGCCTCCCACTGTTACTACAGTCAGCTGTAGCAAGATGGCACACAATATAAAGCAAGAAAAGAGGGGAAAAAAAAAAAAAAAAAAACACAAAAGAAACCTATCCTCTCACTTACCATAGCTATCCAGGGATTCCAGAAGGTAAAGGCCAACATAAGGTGAGCAGCAAGCGTGCACACCACAGCACACATGACCCAGATTATGTTCTTTCCAATCCGGTCGACCATAAATCCGAATACAGGTGACAGCGGTGCTGAGATTATGTAGACCACACTGTAAAGGCAGATAAACATGATAAATGTATACTGCAATACCACAATACGAATATTTTCATTTTCAACCATTAGCATACCTGTTTATTGCACCTGCTTGCAGAGGTGAGAACTCAAATTTCTCAATGAAGAAAACTCTAGATAAATAAAAGAAATTAAAAGTCAAGTTTTAAAATACATTCTTAAAATATAAAATACTTCTATATACACAGGCCAAAATCATTTGCTATGCGAGCAGAAAAATATTTCCAGCCAGATCTATAAACATTGTATGAAATATTGATATATATGTATCCAGACTGAACTGTGATGGGAGTGTCCCTGACAGTGTGGTGCATAGCAGTGAAATATAAAGTTAGCAAAATTTCAGTCTTCTACGATTTCTAAAAAAAAACACACACACACACACACACACACACACACACACACACACACCTTTTTTCCCTTAGCAACACCTAAAACTGCTACTCTCTAAGCCCCGGTTCACACTTGTGCGTGTGCGGGGTTCGCATGTAATGTCGGAGCGCACTGCTCCGACATTACATGCGATCGGCTGTGCGGTGCGAGTTTAGCCATACAAACTGTATGGCTAAATTCGCATCGCACCCGCAGCAAACACGCACAGGAGGCATTTTTGCAGCCGCATCAGGATCGGATCGCACAGCAGTTCACACTTGTGCGATCCGATCCTGTGCGAACTGCACGATCGCACTGCGATATGCGATCAAACTGGGGGTGTCGTTAAGATTACATTGACACCCCCAGCGTATCGCATATGGCAGTGTGAACTGCCGGGGGTGCGTGTGCGATGCGGGAACAGGCTGCGAATTCGCAGCCTTCCCGCATCGCATAAATGTGAACCGAGCCTAAGTGTAGATAAGTCTTACAAATATTTACTCAGAACTCTTCAAACTGGAAAATGCTATAACTGTAAACAGCCTAAATTCTTTAGGGTGTGATTTTTCCATGAGGTCTTAAACCTATTCATGCCACAAAGCATATAACCTACCGTTAATGGTAGAGTGCAGGACCTGTACTTGTCTTAAATAGGATGTAAACCCTCACACATATGCCCAGTGAAAAGCCTCAGATGATACACAGATTAGACAAATTTCCCTACATAAGCTTTACATGTGTACCTGCTGTCTTCAGCTTGCTATATTCTTTAGAAAGTGCACATCGTGTTAGAGATTTTTTTTCCTGTTCAGCACTGGGTGTGGATTCTTGGTATACACTGTGTGACAGTTGACTGGAGGAAAGGTACACGCCCCAACTCCACATAGGCAAAGGAAGGAAGGAATGTGCAAAGTTGTGCTGTGAATAGACTAGCTCTCTGCTATTTATAGCACCCACCCCAACACAAATTTCAGGCAAGTTTTAGCTCGATTGTCAGGGAACTTGTCAGAAGTGATCATGCTGATAAAAGAAGAACGGAGCAGCAGAAAGCCACAAGAATTAGGGTTTTGGAGAGAGGTAAGAAAACACTAAAGATATTTGCTTAGGTCAAACTGAATGAATCAGGTTTACATCGACTTTAAGCCAAGTTCCTTGGTGTCTGACCCAGATAACAGGCTTGCTAAAACATACATGTTTTCAACTTCAAGAGCAGGCACTCCCTCTAAAAGCCCTTACACTGGCCACCCATGGCATTTTCTTTTTTTAAATGATAAATTCAACAAATGTGAAGTTATCTAAATTGTAAGTTACTTTGATCCATTCAGTAGTTTTTGGAGGTTAAAAAAGCCTAAATTTGGGCCTCAAATGGCAGGGCTTGTATGGCCATCATAGTCTCTGAAAATAGCAGGGGCTCTTTTTTTTTACATTCTTAGGAGCTCAGAGAGAGTGGAAGGTGAGGCCATTGAACAAAGTGAAATTAGATTTTCTCATTCAATATGTTTGAGGGAAAAATAAAATGGAGATATACAAGACACCGCACACTCTGTTCCAAATATTTGGTTTTCATGTATAGCAGCTGCCTTGCTTATGAAAGTTTCCCAATATGGTGTGTTTAGGTTTGCTTTGATCGAACCAAACACTTTAGGGTGAATAAGACCCCGTTCACACTGGGGTGACCTGTCAGGCGACCTGGGCGCCTGACAGGTCACCTGCCCATAGATTAGCACAGGACCCGTTCTAATAGGAGAGATACAAGTCGCTCCGACTTGGAAAAAGGGTCCTGTACTACTTTGGGGCGACCTGCATAGACTTCAATGATATGAAGTCCGTGCATGCTGCTCCGAGGTCGCGGTGCGCAGCGGTCACCCCGGCAAGTAGCATCGCCCCTATGTGAACGGGGTCTAATGGTCACAGGTCAGTTGAAGACTACTAGTATTTACATTCTTTCAATCCAGTGAAGAATGATTTTCCTAAAAGGGAACTTGTGTTTACAAAAATATGGTTGTTAAAATTGCAAAGTTTGTTTAAAGATGCAAGCTGCAGGGCTGTAATATCCTTGGTACCCCAAATCGTGAGTCACTGACCCAGGAAAAAAAAAAAAAAAAAAGTTGGTCAGAAGTTTAAAGTTTAACTGGCTACATACACGTTTCAGTTCGGTGACTTACTAAGCACTGAAAACAAAGATAGTAATAGAAGCCTTGGAACTTTTATAGCAGAATTAAACCTTTACCTTTTTTTTTCTTTTTAAATTATAGGTTCCAGGAGCTGTTGGTTATAATGTGCAGGTACACATTATTGTGGGTTTATCTGGTAAGTGATCCTCTCCTGGGCTGCGCTGCAGGTGTTCCCGTCAATCAAGGGAGCACAGGAGTCACATTTTCTTAGCTCAGTGCTATGAAAATGTGACTCCTGTGCTCCCATTAATGCCAGGAGCACCTACTGTGCAGTGCTGGAGAGGATTGCTTACCAGATAAGCCTACCATAATGTGTACCAGCAATTTATAACAGCCGTACTATAAAAGGTGCACTAAGCTAGACGCGTGTGGCAGGGAAAATTGTTTATTTACAGAACAGACCCATAGGGTTATTATTATTAAAACTGGAGAGTCCACAATCTGGAGCAGCTGTGCATGGTAACCAATCGACTTCTAACTTAAAGCGGAGTTCCGGGCACAGAATCGTTTTTTTTTTTTTCAATCTCCCCCTAACAATCACCCTTACACATCGATACATCCGCTAATCCTGGTTAGAATGGTGAAATAATGAGTTTGCAAGAATAAAATCTTACTTTATATAATTTCTGATGTGCGGCGCCATCTTTGTTGTGGATTGCCGAGTCCGTTGTGGGGAAATGTCTTCCCTTCTTCCTGATTCCAGTGGGCGTAGGCCTGTGAGTCAAGAAATGAGAACAGTGGTCGGCCGCCCATGTGACTGCAAAGTGCATCATGGGAGGGCCGAGGAAGAGCTCCCAGGACGCATTGCGGCAGGAAGGGACGAGGAGAGCCGAGGCACAGGAGGGAGGAAGTCCTTTGAAAGGTGAGTATACAAACCTCTGTAAACAGGTAAGTGAAAAAAAAAAAAAAAACTATGGGAATATCCAATTCTGACTCAGCGGAGAGTAAGGAATACAATGCAGTAATTATTAGAAATTGAATTTTGTGCCCGGAACTCCGCTTTAAGCTTGGTCAATAAAACATGGAAGCTAACGGGTTTCAATGCAGAGCTGCACCAGATTTTGCACTCTCTAGCTTTAGTAAATCAACCCCATAGGGTCTCTGTTCTAAAAATACTATCAGCGTGCTTTTTTTTGTATAGTTATGCTTTAGCTATAAAAAAAAAAAAAAAAAAAAGTCAGCAATAGCATTGTGTTTATATACCCACATATTTTTCACTTGATGAGCAGCAGCATCTAAGGGATTTTTTCACATATTACGTTTTTTACATTATTAATTTATTTCACATACGTGCAGGGTGGACCTTTTGGTCTTTTATTTTATTTAATAGCATTGTGATATTTGTGCCAAGAAATCCATCCATATAGAAATATTAAGCATGTTTAATATTTGGAATGTCAGAATCAGCAATGAATTTATAGAATATGAATACTGCTTGTACACTTACTTGCCAAGACCAATAAAAGGAAATACAGCAACATAGTAACAAACACATATCAAAAATATTAGCCAGAGACTGAGAGAAAAGTCCTTGACATCGGTCAGTTTGATGACTTCACCTAGAATAAAAAGATAGAAAAAGGCAATCATGAGAACTACTGAATGCAGACAGCAGAGTTGTGATAGCAGTGAACTCTCTCAACAGCTTAACTTCATATGCATAAGTAAAAAAAAAAAAAAAAAAAAGCAAATAAAGTTATGCGATGTGTGACTTTAATTTTACTTTATAGGTTTAAAGCATAACTCCAGTTCTCGGTCACTTTAAAATAGTTTGTTTGAACCAAGCTTTTCAAAATAAACTATTACCGTCACTAACAGATGTGATCGCTGTGAGCACTAAACTGTATGTAGCTCCCACTGCCAGAACAGTGCTGCGTACTGTATTGTAGCTGATGCTGCATACAGTTTCTACAGCTCTCACAGAGTGCACATCTGTTAGTAAAGGTAAGTTTGTTTGGACTGGCTTGGTTAAAATTGACTATTTTAAAGTGACAGAAAGCTGGAGTTCCGCTTTACACATGATAAAAAAAAACAAAAAAAAAAAAAAACACTCTTTGTTTAGACTAAACTTAACACACCAGTTTTTCCTTGTTCTTTATTCAATATTTTTTCTGCTCTCTTATCCAGATATCCAAGTACAAGAGCACAGATCAATGAGAAGACACATGTTATTCCACCTGTGAAAAAAAACAAACCAATAGAGTAAAAACAGAGCAAGATTACGCAATGAGTCCCTTTTGTTGCTGGTGAATCGTACAGTGCTCTTTAATTGCAATTCATTAAATTGCCTGCATTATTCTACTCACCTTCTGCTCTATTCAGTGAAACCTCCAGGACATTTCTGTAAAATACTGCTGTGTTCCCTACTGCACCCAAGTGCTTCCCTGACAGTACTAGGCTTTTCAGCTTCACAGCCAAATTTCCAGCATGCACAGGTGCATCTCATAAGATTAGAATATCAAAAAGTTAATATCAGTAATTCAATTCAAAAGTAAAAAAACTAATTTATTATAGATGCATTACACACAGATTTTTAAGCATTTCTTATGCCAACATTTCTGTATTAAAATCTTTTTTTTTTTTTTGATCTTATGTAATATTGCCTTTTGTTTCACTTGACCCTCCCTTCTAGATTGTAAGCTCTAATGAGCAGGGCCCTCTAGTTCCTCCTGTTTGAACTGTATTGTAACTGTATTGTCTTCGCTCACATTGTAAAGCGCTGCGCAAACTGTTGGTGCTATATAAATCCTGTATAATAATAATAATCTAATTTTCTAAGATACTGAATTTTGGGTTTTCACTAGGTGAAAGCCATAATCAAAATTAAAAGAAAAATGCTTAAATTATATCACTCTGTAATGCATCAATATAAAATAGGATTCACGTTTGGAATAGAATTATGGAAATAAATTAACTTTTTGATGATATTCTAATTTTATGAGATGCACCCATAAGTGAGATCTACCGTATTTTCCGGCGTATAAGACGACTTTTTAACCCAGGAAAATCTTCTCAAAAGTCGGGGGTCATCTTATACGCCGGGTATCGTCTTATACGGCGGATGCTGGAGCCGAACTGGAGAATATGCGGTGGGGGAGTGAGAGCACTTCAGCTATGCTGCCACACAGACTGCCTAAGCTAACAGAACTCCCATCCAGGCTCCCCCGCCCCTACCTCTGCCGCTGTCTAAGTTACAAAGCCTGTGATTTTTTGTTGCTAGGGGCGGTCCTAGCAACCAATCTGCCTGTTAAATGGAAAGTTGGACACTTCCTGCCTTATGTTCGGACATGCTGCATCCTCTATCTGCTGTGTAAGGTAAGGGGGGGGGGGGCTGTAAAGGGCACTGTGAAAGGGAGTAATGTGCAAGTAAGGGGGGGACAACTGTAGAAGAGACTGGGATACAAGGAGGGTGACTGTGGAGGGGATTGGGAAACAAGGAGGGGTACTGTGGAGGGGACTGGGATGCAAGAAGGGGGGTTGTAGAGCATGGCAGCTCCCATGGATTTATTGTTTTATACTTCCTTTCAGCTTTAGAGTGAATTTGTAAAAGTTTAATCCACTTGCACTGTTTTATGCATACTCTATATTTTAACTGGAAAAGTTGGGGGTCGTCTTATACGCCCAGTCGTCTTATACGCCGGCAAATACGGTACTGTAAGAGGCTCCATCTTCAGCAATTACTGCAACAGCTTGTTACAATGACAATAGTAGATTTAAATTTTATTTTTATTTCTTTTTTTATTATATAATATATATAAAGAGTAAACCAAGTCAGCTATAAAAACGCAGATCTCAAACTTACTTTGTGCCTTAAAAGGAGAAGTCCAGGCAAAACCTAACGCTAAACCTGCTGTGTGCCACATTCTAAACCTAATCTAACCCTGTAAAGCAAAAATCACTGTACTTACCTTTTCTGCACCCAATCTGGTCTGGTCTCCAGCAGGGGAAGCTGTGCAGGAGAGGACCGACAACAGCTGTGATATGCCTGGGAAGGGACGTCACCTATATACTTCCTATGGGGCTTCCATTGTCAGATAACACTTCAGCATACAGCTCTTCATGTGATCACATTATCATCCAACATTCATTAACCACTTTACCACTGCTCACATTGCTGCTACTGCAGCAATGTGGCTCGTTATCGTCCAGCGACGTAGACCTATGTCGCTGGACTCAGCCCCTTGTGGGCGGCGCTCGCTCCCGCTGTTTTCAGTCACAGAGGGAGTCGGGCCAGGGGAGGAGCGGCGGGGATCGCCGCTGCTCTTCCCCGATCGTCGGGGAATCTAGTTTGGAGATCGGCCCGCTTGTGTAAACAGAGCGGGCGCATCTCCTCAGTGACAAGGAGTGACAGATTACAGTGTTCAGCATTGCTGAACATGCAATCTGTCCTTGTGTCACTCAGTCACCTCCCCCCACACGTTTGTAAGCACCAGGCATACATTAACCCCTCCCTCTCCAATAAAATTAACCCCTTCCCTGCCAGTGTAATTTTTACAGTAACAGTGCATATATATAGCACTGATTACTGCAGTAATGTCACTGGTACCCCCAAAAGTGTCAAAAATGTCAGTCAAGGGTCCAATCTGTCCGCTGCAATGTCGCAGTCCAGCAAAAAAAAAAAAAAAAAAAAATCAGATCGCCGCCATTACGTGTTAAAAAAAAAAAAAACCACCAAAAATGACAGAAATCTTTCCCTTAGTTAGTAAACGCAATAACTTTTGCGCAAACCAATCAAAAAACGCTTATTGTGAAAAAAAAAAAAAAAAAAAAAAAAAAATCGCACAGGTGATCAAATACCACCAAAAGAAAGCTCTATTTGTGGGAAAAAAAGGACGTAAATTTCGTTTGAGTACGGCGCCGCACGACCGCGCAATTGTCAGTTAAAGTTGCACAGCGCCGAATCGCAAAAAGTGGCCTGGACGTAAGACAGCAAAATCCTCCGGTGGTAAAGTGGTTAAATGTTTTATCTTTTACTTATTACTGTGTTTCCATTTCCTGCTTGAGTGAGGCATAGGTGATGTAACCCTGGCCTCATTAGGTGCATCCTGGGAAGTTCCTGTCACATTTTCCAGAGCTCTAGGCAGAGTTCCAGGAAGTAAAGGGAGATAGACTTCATCTACCCTTCATGAAAAAACGGGCACCATGAAAAGAATGGGGAGGAAAAGAAAAAAATGAGGTATACAAAAGAATAAAAAGCCTGCAACCATCAATACATATTTGTATCAATGATTGTCTTAGTTGTGATATTCTGATTCTCCCCACCTGAAGATAAACTCTGGCTAAATATTGTAAAATATATTATTTTAGGCCAGGATTTAGCAGCTTTATCTATTGCAATTTATGCTTTTCCTAAAATTAACCCACCAAAACTTAGAGTATCAGGGTTACACTAATGGCATGGAAATACATTTTATCCAAAACCAAAAACATGAACAGATCCAAAGTATCCACTCCAACAAGACTTAGACTACTGCAAAATACGCTTCTCTGTTTGACTGAATCCAACCGGGTTAACATATGTATAACAATCTACCTTTGCAATTTAAATATCATTTTGAACAAATGTAATAAATATTCAAGTTTGAAAAATTTCGATCCCAGTAAACCTATAAAAAATACCTACTGCAATTTGGCATTACATGATCAACTATAATGAACAACCGAGGAGAGTAATTTCTTTTTTTTTATGGTTTACTATCGCATTCGAAAGGACAGTAAAAGCCCACATCTGATTAAATGGGAAGTAGATCTAAAACAAGAATTTTCCTGAGTCAATGGCAGAAGGCTATACAGATTACAAGTAAAGATTTCTCTTGCATTGAGCACTGGGACAACACACAAAATATTTTAAATATACCCTTCCACTTCACCAATATGCTGGAGATGTAACCCCATATGCTGGAGATGTAACTAATAGGCAACCTGCTCCATACCTTATGGAGCTGCAGAAACTATCAAAGTTTTTGGAAAACCGTATCCTCCTTCATAGCTTCATATTACGGATAACTTAACAAAATTTACCCCTGCTATGGCATTTTTGGGTATAAATATGGACATCTACCCCATATACTAATAGCAGCAAGATTAACCATAACCAGTCTATGGAAATCCACAGAATCACCAAACCTCTCGACCTAGATTAAATATGCAAGCACAATATGAACTAATGTTAATGTTAGCGTATAAAAATGATTCCACTAACATCTTTAAAAATAAATGGCAACATCATTACACAGGCAAACACATGACACAGGGTACATAGCTACAAAAATACCTGGTAAAATAAAAGAAAAAAAAACACTGGATGCATGAAAACAATAAGCCCAAACTACCAGCAGAATGCACTACAGAAGCACAGCAGTCTTCCCTATTCTTTTCTCTTTTTTTGTGGAACATGATTATAGTAGTGTTTTATGGAGTGTAAACTGTACATATAGTGGTTTAATAGCGACCACTAGTCACAAACTAGTACTTTTTGCTATATATATATATATATATATATATATATATATATAAAAATCATAATAAAATGAGGTTTTCAGAAAAGTGGAAAAGTTCCCTTTCTCAACTTTATGCAGATCAGCCAGTGATATTCATGACACATCGTATTTAGCAATAGTTCAGTGTAATATGGACACACAAATGCTCATAATTAGGAATTACCTATCATGAGAGTTACACCGAGTGTTGTGTAACCTGCAGAACCCATCGCATCCTTTATCCGAGCATACACCAGCCCCATGACATTCATATTTACTGTGCTACCCTGAAACAGAACAACTATTGAAATCACAGGGAATATGCTTAAGTTCATAATGCATAATATATAGGTGCTAAATAATCCATTTTGTATAGTAAATCTATACAAAATCACTTACATTTTCAGCTGCACGTAGGAGGTATCAAAAGGTACATAATTTTCCTAGAACACTGAGGCTCAAGAGGGGATAAGAAAGGAAGAGCCTCTTGTTCCTCAGTCCTCATACAAAAACAGTTTAAAGCGGTAATATACAGATTTTTGTGACTTCTACCTCTAGATAAGCCTATAATAAGGCTTACCTGTAGGTACAATTTATATCTCCTAAACCTGCACGGTTTAGGAGATATTTGCCCTGCATGCAGCTGCTGACGTCTGCGGCGCATGCGCTCTGAAGGTCCGGCGGACCTTCAGAGCTGCTTGCCGGAAATTGACTGCCGCGCGCGTGCGCGGGAGTGACGTCATCGCGGCTCCGATACATACAGTATACAGAGCTGTGTTTCAGTAGTGGTATGGGGACTTCCTGTCCAATGCTCGAACAAAGTCGGGATGGGCTGAGCGCTGCTCAGCCATTCAAAGGAGGCATTATTTTATAAAGGGATACAAGGCTTCCTCTGATTGACTGAGGTTGAAACAGAGCATGACAGAGCATAACATACAAACTGAATGTGATAAGCACAGGTTTGCTTTATCGATGGTGTACCATATGAAAATGTGTGTTTGGACTAAGGCCTAGCGGCACAGAAAAATCAATGGGCTGCAAAGCACACCAAGTGTTGCCAAATACATACATGTTTATAGACAAAAGGCACACACTCATGACATTAATAATTCAAGGTTACACTTTTACCCACCACTCTAGCCATACTGAGCTGCAGTCCAAAAACCAAGTTCAGTTCCTTCCCTTTGAACCAGCTGACAGCATATGTATTTTGTGCAACTGCAAGCGATTCTCCACCAATCCTGAAAAACAGCAACCAAAACATAACTTTTCAGTTTCACTAAAAATGGATAGTGGTATTAAAATGCACACAATCTTTTGGGAATGTAAAAAAGTGATATGATTTTCTTTAAATTCTTCTTTTGGCAACCCTTTGAGTGAAATGAACTTACAGGACTAACAGTGGGTAGCTTACAATTGACAGTCAGCTACATTCTGCTATTGGTTCTCTTACTGCAAAATTCTGACTCTAAAGCTGCCAAGGGACCTTTGCAGGTTTTCCACTCCTGCATACAGGTAAACTCCATCCCCCAACTCTACAAGATCATTATTATGCAGGAAGAAATAGACATGTTTACAACATGTCTGTGCAAAACTCTGAGTCTCCTTTGCAAGGATTCTCAAGGGCTCTGGACAAAACTGGTTGTTGCTGTAGCTGCTGATACTTTAAAGGGGATTTGCTCAAGTTATGGTAAAACCAAAGCCATTTTTTTTCTGGTTAAGTAATCGAGTGTTATAACCCTGGCCAGGTTTTTCGTCTGTCTGTGTCCCATTGGGGAGATTTCCCTTCACTTCCTGTCCCACAGTCACAACAGTAAACAAGAGGAAATTGCTTCAAAGTTAGAGAATCCCCGATTGTCAAAGCCAATGCCAACTTTTTTTTAGCTCTACAGATGGAGTCACATAATTTACCTGTAACTAAGTAGATCACACAAAAATGGGATTTTTGACTTACCGTAAAACCCATTTCTCTGATGTTCATTGACGGGAACAGCTTCAGATCTTAATAACCGTTGGGTTAAACTGCCCCCTACTGGAGTATAGCACTAGGCAGAAAAAAGTCTGGTTAGTCCCATGGGCAGTCCCAGAGGGTAACTCCCTCTCTGTGCTATAGGCACTCAGTTTAGTTACAAGCAGTGTCAGAAGAATTACAACTACATAGAGGGACGGGTGCCGTGTCCGTCAAGGAACATCAGAGAAATGGATTTTACGGTAAGTCAAAAATTCAATTTTCTCTTTAGTTCATTGACAGACACAGCTTAAGATCTTCATAACTGTTGGGAAGGTCCCAAAGCAGTGTTAAACATGAGGGGTGGAAAAAGCAAAAAAATTCAAGGCTAAACACTAGCCAACCAGGCAACAGGAGCTCAACCAAAACAACTGCAGCCCACCTGAAAAACAATTCACCCCCGAAGAGGATCAGGTCCTCAACAGCAGCCTGCAAAACCTTGCGGCCAAAGAAGCATCCGCAGATGCCAACACATCCACTTTATAAAACTTTTTGAAAGTGTGCACCGACAACCAAGTGGCCGCCTTGAAAACCTGGGTCACTAATGCCTGATGATGGAAAGCCCAGGAGGCACTAAGCACCCGAGAAGTGTGCGCCTTAACAGGGAAAGGAGGAACCGGACCCTTGATGGAATAGGTCTGAATCACTGTCTGTCTGATCCATCTGAAAATGGTAGCAGAGGAAGCGGACAACCCTTTACGAGGCCCATCCGTGAGCACAAAGTCTGACTTCCTGAAGGACTCCGTAACTGCCAGGTACACCCTAATTGTCCGGACCACATCCAAGGCATGCAAGGCAATTTCTTTCGGATGTTTAGGCCTGGGACACAGAGAAGGCAACACAATGTCTTCATACAAATGAAAAACAGAGACAACATTTGGAAGGAATGACGGACAGGGACGAAGAACCACCTCATCTCTGTGAATCACCAAGGAAGGTGGACAGTATAACGCCAGTTCTTACACCCTGCGCACAGATGTGATAGCCACCAAAAAGGCCACCTTCTGGGACAGCGTAAGCAGGGGAATCTCCCAAAGATTCTCAAAGTGAGGCTTCTGGATGACCAAAAGCACCAAATTGAGGTCCCAAGGCAGCAACGGAGCCTGCACTGGAAGAACCAAATGTTGGACACCCTGAAGAAAGGTACGCACCAGGGAACGTGCGGCCAAAGGTCGTTGGGAGAAGACCACGAAAGCCGACACCTGGCCCTTCATGGAAATCAAGGCAAATTTCTGTTCAACCCCCCCAGTGAAGGAAGGTAGATAGAAAAAAAAAAAAAAAAGTCTATAGCAGAGAGAGGGAGTATACCCCCTGGGACTGCCCATGGGCATAGCCAGACTTTTTCTGCCTAGTGTCCTACTCCTGTAGGGGTCAGTATAACCCAATGGTTATGAAGATCTGAAGCTGTGTCCGTCAATGAACGAAAGAGAAATGCAATTTTAGCAGTGCGTTTCCCTTGCAAAATGCACAAGAAAAACAAAATTATATTTTCCCTTTAAATAATATGGAACTTTTCACCCCGATGCTTTTCACACAAAAATGTAGTGCATTTTGAAAAAAATCCTGCAAGCTGCATCTTTAGTGCACTTTTCAAAACCCCAATTTGTTGTCCAGGTTTCACATGTGCATGCTGGGACAGGCAACAAGAAAACGCATCAAAAAATGCATGCGTTTTTTTAACTGAGCAGTCCTTAAAGTGGTTGTAAAGTCAGCAGGTTTTTTTATCTTAAAGCATTCTATGCATGAAGATACCCAAGCCCCATCTCGATCCAGCGATGTTGCAGGAGTGTCTCAGCTGCCTTAGACTCTCCCCCCTCCTTGGCTGAGAAGGCAGCATGGTGCCACTGGCTCCCACTGCTGTCAAATTCAGAGAGCCAATGAGGAGAGAGAGAGGGGGCAGGGCCAGGCCACAGCTCAGTGTCTGAATGGACAACACAGAGCTGCAGCTCTGCTGTGGAGGCACTCACCAGGAGGGAGGGGCCAGGAGCACAGAAGAGGGACCAGAGAAGAGGAGGATCAGGGCTACTCTGTGCAAAACCAACTGCACAGAGCAGGTGAGTATTACATGTTTTTTTATTTTTTTGTTTAAAATAACAAAGACTTTACAATCACTTTAAGGGCCCTTACTGCACTTGGAAGTACCTCCCCAACATTCCCACCGTGGTTTCTGGTACTTCCGTCCCTTACAGAGTGGGGAGTGGGAAGAGGTTGGGGAAAATCCGTTTCCCACCCTCCTCTGACTATTGAACCCAGAACCAACAAGCATTTCAGTATTTCTGGGATCCATTTGAAACCGTTGGGCAAATGCCTCTGCTTTCAGAAAATATATATCACAGTTTGGGGGTTTTAAACAGTTTTCAGATCAGAACTTGTGAAAAAATTGCCCCAAACAAAATAGGTAAAGTAAATGTTAAAAATGTATGGTTTACACAGTACATGTTCCAATGTTTCTTGCTTACTGCTTTTGTCCATCAACTCACCCAAATACCAACCGACCAGCTTCCATTAACCAAAAAGCATTAAATAGAGCTCCTGCTGCAAATATAACCTAAAACAGAAAAAATAAACATAAAATGGATGAAGAAAAAACACACACACGACTTTTTGCTTTAAGTTTGTTTTTTTACAAGGTCTATGTAAACAAAAAAGTAAAGCAAAAAAAAGGATCTTATTTGTTGATACGAACACAGTTTCTGATGGTTCTAGGACCTTAAAAAGGCGTCAATTGTGTGGAAATATGCTCTACCATTAACAGACCTTTAAAGATCCAATAACTAGATGAAACAATTATATTTATTGATCCTAGGGATGTTGTTGTCTATCCCCGCAATCCTGGCATCAGCTAGATATATATGTAAAGCTCTGTTGCATGCCTATTACTGCTGCATTAGGATTGTGATTTTGCAGTAGTTCAGCAAGGATGCCAAGTAGCTGAGATACACAAGGGATTCTACAACTGTATAGGATAGATCAACAGAGCAATACTGATAAGCATGTTATTATATTTTATCAAAAGTCACTGTCAGATAAACACCAATATTAGCCAAAGTAATTGGTAAAATATTTGGTTTCCTCTTTTCTAGGCTAGCTTCTCAACTTCCAGAAGGATGATATTGTCATCTGCACTGTACTTGCACGTTCCTTTCTTACACTGTTTGAAAACCACTGAAGACCATTTTGTGTACTGGGGGATATTTCATTAAGCAGGGATACAGAAACTTTTCATGTACAATAACCCAACAGAAATCAGTTTTAAGTTATTACATAAGCTTACATCAAAAGAAGAAGAAAAAAAAAAAAAAAACCAACACATGTTAAGTAGAGAGCCGTGATCCACCAACATGAAACAGATGACCAAGTAATCTTCCCTCCATTGGAAACCAATGGCAAAGTACCACATTAGAAACGAATGAGAAAAAAGTACCGCTTTTTTTTTTTTATTAGGCCAACCAGAAAGAACAAAGCAGGGGGTACTGTTGTACAGTACATGCTTAATAAGCATTTAGGGAATGACTGTATAAGTATGACACTAAAGAATGCTTACCTGTCCAGCACATACAAAGAGACTAAATATAATTGTTCCCAATCTAAAAAAGGGAGAAAAAAAAAATTGTTAATCAACTGTGCACTTTGAAGCCAAATAGGAATAGTCTATTCCATATGCTGACAGCTAAAATGTAAAATATTCAAATACATTCTTAAAACACATGCTTTAAAAGCAACTACACCTCCTAGAACAGTCTCTCAACTCCGGTCCTCAGGGCACACTAACAGGCCAGATTTTAAGTATTACCTTGGGGAGATGCAGACTAGAATACTGCAATCACTGAGCAGCAAATAATATCACCTGTGATGCATTTCAGTTTTCTTGCAAACCTGGCCTGTTAGTGTGCCCTGAGAACCGGAGTTGAGAAACACTGCCCTAGAATATAGGATGAACCAGCCACAGAGGTTAAACACTCAGCAAAGGAGGATTAGAGAGACTCTGGTTCATTTTTACAAGAAACCAAGCAAGACTAAAAAGAGGCTCTGCCAAATTAACAACAACAAATTCTGACAGGTATAAAGTACACAAACTTGCAGCAGACATCAGTGTTGCCACTCTGAATGCCAGCCCATTCTGACCAGGCACAGCTCAGAAAATTCCTAGTAATGTTAAAACCTGCCTGTCTACATCTGGTCCCACACATCTTGTGAAGCAGTCTATGACAGTAATACAGCGAAAGAAATATGAAAAATGGCAGCAAAGGGTTCCGGGGAAGGCAATTAACACTTCAAGCATGTATCCAAGCTTTGCTGACCAGAACTTCCGGAGAGATGTACTGATAGCTGTGCAGGTATATGCAGAGATCCTTAGTGGCTGGCAGTTTACACCCGTCAGCAAATAGTTTTTTAGTACAGTGCAACAGTCCCCAGTAACCAATCAGAAATCCTCTGTTGACTCCAGTAAAGGTATAGCTGACTGGTCATTTTTGGGTTAGTGTGTGCAACGGACCCCCAATACTTCGACCAAGTATTTCCGTCTTAGGCCTCCCGAATCCCACGTGATGCAGTGACTATGGCCCCCAATTCCCCCCAAACGTCAGCCTAAGCTGGATGAAGGGTAAAACAAAAGACTCTTTATTCAACAACAACTCACTTCCAATATATACAGTCTTGGGTGCTTGATTACATCATATGCAAATATATTGTATACAGAACATAATTAACATAACTGGCCATCTGGACAGAAACAATAGGTGAATGACACTGCAGGCTCAGACAGGATTAGCATTATCATAATTGACTCAACAAACAAGCCTAAAACATAGCCGAATACGCATTCCTAGAAGTTTGAACACACACCACCTCTAAACAGATGAAAGCAGAAGACATAGGCTCGCAGACTGCACGCCTCCATTTTCAACACACCTTATTATAAGTGTCAATACACATCCCCAGATTAGACAATAGCTGAGTCTTGTGTCATTAGCATCTGTTCAGTCTCTCATTGTGTGAAGTCCTTTGTTGTAATAGGCAGCTTAGGCCCAGAGTCTGTGTCTCTTGGGGTGACATGGACTTGAATTCAAAAGTAACTACTCCAAGGGTCCCCCAGCAAACAACCCCACATAGAGCCACACTCCCCTACAAGCCAGGGCCCATAGTCCGTGGGCAGGAGGCTGGCCTCAACACTCCTCCAGTAGCCCGTGGCGAACGTCCCAGCAAATGGGCGTTCGTCACAGTGTGCTTTAAAGGAGAAGTAGGGCCAAAGCTCTGCATTCCAGTGACTCAGATTCAGTTGACAGCAAGCTAAAGCCCACTGTCAGACATTACTCAGCCAGTCCAGACTTTATAATGTTGGGATACATCCAAATGTCTAATTTGCAGCTGGCTCAGCCTCTCAGCTCGTCACAAAGCCTGAGCCAGCCGTTTCCACCCCTCCAAAGCCTGGCACACCAGTGAGCACTGGAGAGGTAGAGCAGAGAGACAGTGACTGACAGTCACCAGGCTCTCTGCTCAGTGAAGATCTAAGAAGAGAACTAAACAATCAGCAGTCTTTGATCGCCTAGTTCTCAATCCTCGAGGCAGTGAGGGACCGATGCTGCAGCCACCTAGGCACTTTTTTTGATCCCAAAATCCAGGAAGGAAAAAAAAATTACAAATACCCTGAAATAAGCAAATATAATGGGCATATGCTGGTGTGCTCTGTGCATTTTTTTTTTCCATATCTGTATAGTAATTCAATGTGAAACTTCTACTCTGTGCCGAAGCTTCCTGTAATAAAGACCACTGCCGCTCTCTCCCCTTGTGCAAGGTAACTGGTCTTGTATCACCAAAAATATTTCACTGTATACATCCATCACGGTCATCTTGCTCACTGCGACTACACCAACACACACCGCCCCAATACATATTTATTCACTACCCACACTGCAGACTTCTTCACTACTTCCCATCACAAAGTCCAAAATGCACACTTCAACCAACCCCCCCCCCCCTACCGCACCACCAAACCTCTTCACTACCCCCCAAATGCACTGAAGCACACTTCTTCACTACCACAACTCACACTTCTACCACACACCCCCTTTAATGCCCCAATGCACACTTCTTCACTACCCCCCAACTGCACCGGAGCACACTTCTAAAAACTATAATTTGCAATAGCCTCAATTTTGCCTGTTCTGGAATGGGCACTCATGCTAGCATTTATAAAAAAAAAAAAAAAAACACTATTACAAACAAAAAGCTTTTTTTTCCACTTAAGTTAAAATAGTTTTATACCTTTGCTGTACCTCTTCAGTGCTCCTGGAAACACTGACTGATACAGTACAATGCTCCATGTAATTTTCTCTAAAAGTTGCCACCTACTGCCACAATTCAACACTAAGAATCCTTGTAGGAGAGAGTTCTCCCGCATACAAGTCATACAAGCATAAGGTCTGTTACCCCACTGCAAGTGCCAAGATTATTTTTCACAAAAGCTACACAACTTTCCTGGAATTTAGCAACACCTTACAACTCTCTAAGCTTTCTGTTGGGACCAAAGTTTAGAGCCTTCATTTTTGTAGTAAGGAAAACCGCTAAGAAGTTCTTTAAGAGGTATGTAGTCCTTTTTTTGCAGAATGTCTGCATACCCTTTAGGACATTAGGCTCTAAACTTATGAAAATGATCAACAGTATAGCATATCCAACAGTGATAGTATATACAAGTTGGACTAGAGTTTAATACCTATTGAGCACATTTCCTAGGAACTAGAAAATTGTGGAGGAAAAAAAAAATCCCTGCATAGCAATTGTTTCTAATGGGAGTTAAATTTGATAAAACCTACCGGATTCCAAATACCCGGTCAAGCAAAAATCCTCCAAAGAAACAAAGAACAACATTGGGCCAGGAGTAAAATGCATATAACTGCATGAAATCTGCGGTGTTCACCTTCATGTCCTGAAAGAAAAAAAAAAAAAAAAGAAAGAATTTACAGCTCAATATAACAAGAGTTTAAAGTGACACTTGATATCCTTATTTTTCACTGCTCTATGCACACTACAAATCCCATAGTCTATAGTACATAATCCACCTCTGAATTAGGGACACATCGTGTTTTTTTTTTTAACTAGAGTTTAGTGTCACTTTAAGAGGACTTATGAACTCACTGAACATTACCACAACTTTAATGTTCATTTACTTAATTTAAAGGAGTTTCGGTAGGGTTTCAAATGTCAGGACAAGCGCACTAGCTTTTTGTTTTGCAAATTGCAGGTTTTTACTTTTTTTTGCAAATCGTAGTGATTTTACAGGAAATGTGGAATGGTTTTAATTTTATTTTAACCACTTGACCAGGCCAATTCTAACATTCCTCTCCTACATGTAAAAACCTGTGTTTTTTTGCCAGAAAATTACTTAGAACCCCCAAACATTATACACTACTCAAAAAAATTAAAGTTTAAAAACAGATTTCAATGGGGAAAAATATCATGCTGGATATGCCTACAAAGGGCTAAATTAAAAGACACCCCCTTAAAAATCAAAGTGAAAAATAATGCAGCAGGCTAAAAATGATGCAGCAGGCTACTCCATTTTGCTGAATCTTGATTGCAGCAACTCAAAAGGGTACTCCATAGTTTGTATGGCCCTCACATGCTTGTATGCATGTTTGACATCGTCGGGGCATGCCCCTAATGAGACGACAGATGTCCTGGGGTACTTCCGCCCAGATCTGGACAAGGGTATCGAGATCCTGAACAGACTGAAGAAGTGCAACCTGGTGGTGTTGGATGGACCGAAACAATGTCCTAGAGGTGTTCAGTTGGATTTAGCTTAGGCGAGCGTGGGGCCATTCAATAGTAACAATTCCTTCATTCTCCAGGAACTGGCTGCATACTCTTGTCACATAAGGCCGGGCATTGTCGTACACCAGGAAGAATCCAGGACACACTGCAACGGGTCCAAGGATTTCATCCCGATTCCTAAAGGCTGTCAGGGTGCCATTGTCTAACCTGTCTGTGCATCCCTCCATTGATATGCCTCCCCAGACCATCACTGACCCACGACCAAACCAGTCGTGCTGAACGATATTACAGGCCGCACAATGTTCTCCACGGCTTCTCCAGACCCTTTCCCCTCTGTTAAATCCACTCAGGGTGGACCTGTTCTCATCTGTGAAAAGCACAGGGCAACAGTGGCAAATGCCAATCGAGCTCCACGGTGCCAGGCAATGAGCACAGGGCCCACTAGAAGACGTCGGGCCTTCATACCACCCTCATGAAGTCGGTTTTGGATTTTTTGGCTCTGAGACATTCACACAAGCGGCCTGCTGGAGGTTGTTTTATAGGGCTCTGGCAGTGTTCATCCTGTTCCTCCTTGCACAAAGGAGCAGATACCGGTCCTGCTGATGGGTTAAGGACCTTCCTTGGCCCTGTCTAGCTCTCCTAAAGTAACTGCCTGTCTCCTGGAATCTCCGCCATGCGCTTGAGACTGCTGGGAGACACAGCAAATCTTCTGGCAATAGCAGGTATTGTCGTGCAGTGTGGTATAAAATCAGATTATTTTAATTACTAAAAGGCGGTGTCTGAATTATCAATAGAATTCGCAGTGCCTCCAGCCGATTACGGTAAATAATTTAATAACGAAAAAAAAAAACCCGATCAATTTTGTTCAGACACTCAATAGTATACCACAGCAATTTCCTGAGTTCTTGGAGCTTATGCCGATTTCTTACCAATATATAAATATCTCCCAATTAAATGAATAAATATAAATTTATTAAAATACAAGTATACTTATATATTTACATACAAAACTAAATTTACTGGTGATTCATATTGCATACATAACATCAAAGATATGTTGCACAGTTACAATGTGATTAGAAATACATTTTTGAAACCAAAAACAGAATTAGATACAACCAGACAAAGTAAGATTAACTGAGATTAAAAATAGCCAAAACAAAATGCCTGACCACTCTTAAGGTAGTTTCTCACTTTCCGTGGCCGTAGGAAAGAAAGAAACTTCTCTCAAAGAGCAACGCAGTATTATACCCAAAATACGTCCTAAATTCAATAAATCTGCTAAATTAGCATTAACCTTTTTCAATTCATAAAATGGATTAAGTGGGGGAAAAAAAAAATTAACATAAATTTGCTCTACCCAATGGAAATTATCAGATAAAAGTTCATACATACAATACAGTTCCTACTATCTTGGAAGCAAAGGTGTTAAGGAAAAATTATTAAGTCTATATCTCACCATTCCTTCCAAGGGAAAAGAAAATGTTCAAGGTATGGTGGTTCATCTTAACAGCAAGAGATCAGCAAGGTGGGCAGTGGTCACTGGCAGCGGTCTTTTCCTGTGTCATCCCTTAGGTGTGTTTTTTTTTTTTTCAGTGTCTTCTCTTTTTCCAGGTTTCCTCTTTTATATGATCAGGAACTATTGATTGCATTGACCACTCCCCAACCAATATTGGCTGTCTCCTCAGTGGTGGTTTCAGAAGTGGGCAGTATATGCACGCACACACACACACACACACACACACTTAAGCCCCGTACACACGCAGATTGTTGGCCGACCGATCGGCCGTCTTTTGTCCAGTGTTTGTTGGTTGCAATGTGCTCTAGACTTAAGCCCCGTACACACACGCAGATCGTCGTCATAGAAATGTTCGTCTTTTCTCCCCGGGATGTCGGTGTCTGTTGAAAAGTGCAAAGACAGCACAAGGACAGCACAAGAATTTTGTCTGCAGACTTCAGCTGACTGCAGAAGTGATGTCATGTAATGGTTAACTTTCCCTGTGTTTTTTATTTTCTGAGCATGCCCAGTCTTGCAAATCTGCGGTCTGTCGGCCGAATTCTGTACTGACAGGCGAACAATCGTCCGTTCTGGTGTCCGCAGACAAAAATTTTCATGTTTGCAAGACAGACTTTTGTCCACGGATTGTGCGCAGACAGCTGTCGGAGGCACCATACTAACACGCGTACAATCGGCAGATCTTTCGTCCGCCGACGTTTGTATGCCGACGATCGGTACGTGTGTACGGGCCTTTACACTGGACTTTTGTTGGCCAACAAAAACCAACTTCAGAAGTGATGTCATGTGATGGTTGACTTTCCGTGTGTTTTTTCTTCTCTGAGCATGCCCAGTCTTGCTCATCTGATTTTTGTCTGCCGAAATCTGTACTGACTGAGGAACAAATCGGCCTGTTGTTGGCCAACAAAAATTTTATAGCCTGCACACCAGATTTTTTTACGGCCGAAAATTCGCAGTTGGTTGTCGGAAGCATCATACTAACAAGCCTACAATCAGCCGATCGGACGTTGGCCGACAATTTACGGCCAACAATCTGTGCGTGTATACGGGGCTTTAGACTACTGCAAAATACGCTTCTCTGACTGAATCCAACAGGGTTAACACATGTATAACAATCTACCTTTGCAATTTAAATATATAACTGAACAAATGTAATAAATATTCAAGGTTGAAAAATTTAGATCCCAGTAAACCTATAAAAAATACCTACTGCAATTTGGCATTACATGATCAACTATAATGAACAACCGAGGAAAGTAGTTTCTTTTTTATGGCTTATTATAGCATTCGAAAGGACAGTAAATGCTCACATCTGATTAAATGGGAAGTAGATCTAAAACAAGAATTTTCCTGAGTCAATGGCAGAAGGCTATACAGATTACAAGTAAAGATTTCTCTTGCATTGAGCACTGGGACAACACACAAGATTTTAAATATACCCTTCCACTTCACCAATATGCTGGAGATGTAACCCCATATGCTGGAGATGTAACTAATAGGCAACCTGCTCCATACATTAAAAAAGACAGTTTATTGCTTTGTTCCTTTGTTAATGAAGTTTCCTCTTTCACTTTGAGTTTCAAGTCCTTATCACATCTCTGTATTTACAGACCTTGAAGATGGGAACGTTTTTGTATTGTCAATTGTGACTGAATAGTTACCCAAGCTTGTAGCCTAGTTTGCACTATTAAGAGTTTGTCAACATTATTGTGTGTGGGGCCCATCTCTCAAGGCTTCTCTTCCTGCACTAAATTTAATCGTGTCAGACAAAGGTCAAATTATATATGGCAAATTTATGTTTCATTAACTTTATAATTTTATATAGATATAACCTGACAATATTGATGTGCCATCCTGGAGGAGTTGGACTGCCTGTGCAACCTCTATAGGGTCCAGGTATCGCCTCATGCTACCAGTAGTGAAACTGACTGTAGCCAAAATGCTAAACTACTAAATAGTCAAAAAATGAGTAGGGAAAGAAGTTTCAGTGGCCTCCACCTGTAAAACCAATCCTGTTTTGGGAGTTGTTTAATTGTTGCCCATCTAGAGCACCTGTTAATTTCATTAACACCAAAGCATCTGAAACTGATTAACAACAACATTTTTTAGCAGAGACCATAGGGAATAAAATGCCAGGCCGTTGAAATTTTTTATGTCACACACTTTCATGAATAAAAAAATAAATAAAACACTAAAAGTTAACCCAATTTTTTGTACAATGTGAAAGATAAAATGTTACGCTGAGTAAATAGATACCAAACATGTTACGCTTTAAATTTGCGCAAGCTTGTGAAATGGCGACTAACTACGACACTTATAAAGAGGTAAACCTATGCGCTGCCAATAGAAATAAGGGAAGCGGAAATAAGGAGGAGGAGGCTAAATGATAAAATGGGGCACCCGGACTCTGCGGCCAATTCCATAGTGTCACCACATACAAAGTCAGTCAAAGGTAAAAAAGGAAGAATCAGCGCAAGATGTCCCTACTAGGTGAACCATACAGTGCCTTGCGAAAGTATTCAGCCCCCTTGAACTTTTCGACCTTTTGCCACATTTCAGGCTTCAAAACAAAGATACAAAACTAATTTTTTGTGAAGAACCAACAGCAAGTGGGACACAATCATGAAGTGGAACGAAATTTATTGGATATTTCAAACTTTGTTAAATAGAAAAACTGAAAAATTGGGCGTACAAAATTATTCAGCCCCTTTACTTTCAGTGCAGCAAACTCTCTCCAGAAGTTCAGTGAGGATCTCCGAATGATCCAATGTTGACCTAAATGACTAATGATGATAAATAGAATCCACCTGTGTGTAATCAAGTCTCCGTATAAATGCACCTGCACTGTGATGGTCTCAGAGGTCCGTTTAAAGCGCAGAGAGCATCATGAAGAACAAGGAACACACCAGGCAGGTCCGAGATATTGTTGGAGAAGTTTAAAGCCGGATTTGGATACAAAAAGATTTCCCAAGCTTTAAACATCCCAAGGAGCACTGTGCAAGCGATAATATTGAAATGGGAGTATCAGACCACTGCAAATCTACAAAGACCTGGCTTTCCCTCTAAACTTTCAGCTCAAACAAGGAGAAGACGGATCAGAGATGCAGCCAAGAGGCCCATGATCACTCTGGATGAAATGCAGAGATCTACAGCTGAGGTGGGAGACTCTCTCCATAGGACAACAATCAGTCGTATACTGCACAAGTCTGGCCTTTATGGAAGAATGGCAAGAAGAAAGCCATTTCTTAAAGATATCCATAAAGTGTTGTTTAAAGTTTGCCACAAGCCACCTGGGAGACACACCAAACATGTGGAAGAAGGTGCTCTGGTCAGATGAAATCAAAATCGAACTTTTTTGGCAACAATGCAAAATGTTATGTTTGGCGTAAAAGCAACAACTCATCACCCTGAACACACCATCCCCACTGTCATATATGGTGGTGGCAGCATCATGGTGTGGGCCTGCTTTTCTTCAGCAGGGACAGGGAAGATGGTTAAAATTGATGGGAAGATGGATGGAGCCAAATACAGGACCATTCTGGAAGAAAACCTGATGGAGTCTGCAAAAGACCTGAGACTGGGACAGAGATTTGTCTTCCAACAAGACAATGATCCAAAACAAAGCAAAATCTACAATGGAATGGTTCACAAATAAACATATCCAGGTGTTAGAATGGCCAAGTCAAAGTCCAGACCTGAATCCAAATCGAGAATCTGTGGAAAGAACTGAAAACTGCTGTTCACAAATGCTCTCCATCCAACCTCACTGAGCTCGAGCTGTTTTGAAAGGAGGAATGGGCAAAAATTTCAGTCTCTCGATGTGCAAAACTGATAGAGACATACCCCAAGCGACTTACAGCTGTAATCGCAGCAAAAGGTGGCGCTATAAAGTATTAACTTAAGGGGGCTGAATAAATTTTGCACGCCCAATTTTTCAGTTTTTTGTTAAAAAAGTTTGAAATATCCAATAAATTTCGTTCCACTTCATGGATTGTGTCCCACTTGTTGATTCTTCCAAAAAAAAAAAAAAAAAAAAAAAAATTACAGTTTTATATCTTTACGTTTGAAGCCTGAAATGTGGCAAAAAGGTCGAAAAGTTCAAGGGGGCTGAAAACTTTCGCAAGGCACTGTAAATACATGAATAAAACTGATGAAATATGTAAAATTCTTCTTAAATCTTCTAAAATAATACAAATATGTGGGTGAAGTGCAACCGTGATCAATAAGGTGCTTATTGTGTTGAATAAATATCAATAATAAAATTCTTATTGCGGTGATATAAAAGGTGCTCCTATGTTAAATAAATATGACTCTAAAAGTGAAAGCTCTTATACAGATCATAAATGAAGTGATGAATAAAAAAGCAAAGTAAAAAAGTGATGATGCCCTATGAAGAGTGAACCACTACAACCAATAGGTTGCACAATGGGTATATAACATTGAAATAAAAAATGAGCCAGTGAAAAAACAAACAAATGACAGTTGATCTTCAAATGTCCAGTGAATAAAAAACGTAATAAATAAAATTCTCCAATCAGGAAGTCCCACAAAAGCAAAAAGCAGGTGGGTGCAAATAGTGCACACTGCACAGAAAAGTGCACACTGCACAGAAACAAATTTATCCAAAAAAAGTGACAAAGATAATATCTTCTAATAAAAGTTCATAAAGGTGCAGTGACACAGGACACTTCCGGTGACAACCCAGTGCGGACTTGTGAGCTAGGAAATCCACAATTAAGTGTAATGGCCGCTCACCTCCATTAACACTCAAATTAGCGTTTCAGGTATACAAGGTCAACCTGCAGACCCTCTAGATCAGTTTCCAATTGATCGTGCTCCTCAAATATGGATACACTGGATGGATAGGATGGTTTGTTCTCCAATAACCTCCGGTGTGTAGAAATGGCTGTATAATTCCTGGGATACTTCTTAGTACCTTTCCATTCGATTGCTTTTGGGTTGATATGAAACTGTTGATCTTCTGGAGCCCAGGGTGTAAAGTTTCCTACTTCCTTATAATTTACAATATAGTCATCTCCAATTATCCAATTTACTATTCTGTAGTGATAAACACATTCTCCGTATTCATTAAAGAATGGCTTTGGATCGTTTGAGTCAAAACGGAATTTTTGTAAAATCTTACCGTAAAATTCCTTTCTCTAAGTCCTCCGACAGTCGCCGCCCCTTCATAATCTTCACCAATGGGTATTGACCTTTGCTCCGTAGGAGTAGCTAAGCAACAAGATTTGTTAATACAAAAGCTTTTATCATAATCACACCCCTAGGGGGCGGTCCCCTCAGTCAATACCTCCCTGCTTCCAGCATCCTCAACTCAGTTTGGTAGCATAGCAGTAGAGTACATAAACAAAACCCCAAAAGAGGGGCGGGGCGGCGACTGTCGGAGGACTCAGAGAAAGGAATTTTACAGTAAGATTTTACAAAAATTCAGTTTTCTCTTACGTCCTCCGACAGTCGCCGCCCCTTCATAATCTTCACCAATGGGACGTCCCAGAGCAGTGTAGACATGAGGGGTGGGAAACGCAGCCGCGCACAAAGCAACGCAGTACCCACATCAGAGACAGGAACCTTACCAAAGTAAGAGAACCAACAGGGCAACAGGAAAACGTGCTCAACAGGAGCAACAACCCAGGAAAGAACAAGTAACCCAGGGGTAAAACACCCCAACAGCCAAGGGCCCAAAAACAAGGGTCCCTAAGGCACCGCCGCACTAAGAACCTTGCGGCCAAAGGAAGCATCAGCCGATGCCTGAACATCCACTTTGTAAAATTTTGAGAAAGTGTGAACGGACGACCAGGTCGCCGCCTTACACACCTGGGCCACAGAAGCCCGATGATGACAGGCCCAAGACGTACTCAGAGATCTGGTAGAGTGCGCCTTCACAGGGAAAGGAGGAACCTTCCCCCTCAAAGCATATGCCTGCTCAATGGTCTGTCTGATCCATTTGGCGATGGTCGCAGCAGACGCCGCCATGCCCTTCCGAGGTCCCTCAGGAAGGACGAATAGGGAATCCGACTTGCGAAAGGATTTAGTCGACGAAAGGTAAACCCTGATCGCCCGAACAACATCCAAGGAATGCAGTGCAACTTCCTTTGGATGCTTAGGCTTCGCGCAAAGCGAAGGCAAGACAATGTCCTCATTAAGGTGAAACTCCGAGATCCTTTTCGGGAAGAAAGGAAGGGTTAGGTCGAAGGACCACCTTATCCAAGTGAATCACCAAGTAAGGAGAGCTGCAGGACAAAGCCGCCAGCTCCGACACCCTGCGAGCCGAAGTGATCGCCACCAAAAAGGCAACCTTCTTGGACAACAGAGACAACGAGATCTCCCTGATCTTTTCAAAAGGAGCCTGTTGCAACACGGACAGAACAAGGTTCAAGTCCCATGGAGGTAAAGGTTCCCTCCTAGGAGGAACCAAATGTCGCACCCCCTGAACAAAGGTGCGAATCAACGAATTGGACGCCACCGGGCGTTGGAAAAGAATGGCCAGCGCAGAAATCTGACCCTTAATCGTGGTCAGCGCCAAAACGCTGGTCCACACCAGTTTGGAGGAAAGCCAACACTCTCGATACCGAGTATGAGCGAGGGGAATACCCCCTGGACTCACACCAGGCAAAGTACGCTTTCCAGGTACGGTAGTAAATTTTTCCTGAAGAGGCTTTTCTAGCCTTAATCAAGGTGGGAGACCCCTATCCTTCAGGACCTGGCTTTCAACAGCCAGGCCGTCAAAGCCAGCGACTGTAAAGCAGGATGGAATATCGGCCCTTGAGACAGAAGGTCGTCTCGAAGCGGCAGACGCCACGGAGCGTCGACTGCCAGATTGACGAGGTCCGCGTACCAAGACCGGCGAGGCCAGTCCGGTGCCACCAGAATCACCGTATGCGGTTCCGAAGCCAGTCTGCGAAGGAACCTGGACAACAGTTGAATCGGGGGAAAGGTATACATCAGACGATACTGACGCCAGGGCGCCACCAACGCGTCCGAGGCGTCCGCCCGCGGATCGCGCGTCCTTGCCACGAACCTTTCCACCTAGTTGTTTAGACGAGACGCGAACAGGTCCACATCTGGAAGACCCCACTTCGCGCACAACATCTGGAAGAAATCCGGGTGAAGGGACCATTCTCCCTGGTCCAGGGTCTGGCGACTCAGATAGTCCGCCTGCCAGTTCTCCACCCCCGGAATGTGTACTGCCGATATCGCCGAGACGTGCGTCTCGGCCCATGACAGAATGTCGGCCACTTCCCAAGCCGCTCGGGCACTCCTGGTGCCCCCTTGATGGTTGATGTAGGCCACCGCCGTGGCATTGTCCGTCTGAACCCGAACTGGACGGCCCTGAAGCCGTTCCGACCATTGCAGAAGGCAAAGCTTTATCGCCCTCAATTCCAGAATGTTGATCGGAAGAGACGACTCCTCCTCCGACCAAGTTCCCTGGGCGGACAGAACACCACCCCAGCCCGACAAGCTGGCATCCGTGGTAATCACCGTCCACAAAAATGGACGAAAAGACTTGCCCCCCCCCGACACCGCTGGGGACTGGAGCCACCACAGAAGACCCCTTCTGGTGCGATGGCTCAATGAAATCCGTAGATCCAGAGATTGCGGTCGCCCTTCCCACTCGGCCAGAATCTCCGCTTGAAGACCCCGCGTGTGAAACTGGGCAAAGGGAATCGCCTCGAAAGCCGATACCATCAAACCCAGACATCTCATGCATGTCCGGAGAGACGAGTATTGAGTGTCCCTGAGGGACCTGACCTCGTCCTGAGCTTGTCTTCCGGCAGGAAGACCTTCGCCTGAACAGAATCCAGAATCATCCCCAGGTAGGGAAGACGAACCGACGGACACAGCGTCGATTTCGGAATGTTTATCGTCCAACCAAACTCCTGCAGAGTCTGCACCATGGCGGACAGGTCGGTTACCAGATCCTGACTGGCAGGGGACCGAAGTAGGATATCGTCCAGATACCCCAAGACAGAGATGCCCTGAGCTCGCAATTGAGCCAGGACCGGCGCTAGCACCTTGGTGAATACCCGCGGAGCTGAAGCGAGACCGAAAGGTAACGCCACGAATTGGTAATGATCCTCCCCAACGGCGAATCGAAGGTACTTCTGGTGACCCTCGAAAATGGGGATGTGTAGGTACGCATCCTTCAATGGAGGCCATAAATTCCCCCGGAACCAGGGCAGCCACCACCGAGCGCAGGGATTCCATGCGGAACTTGCGAACCCGCACAAAGCGGTTCAGAGCTTTTAAGTCCAGAATCGGACGCACCTTGCCCTCCTTTCTGGGCACAGTGAACAGATTGGAGTAAAAACCGAAACCTGTCCCGATGAGGCACCGGAACCACCACTCCTTGGGCCCGCAGGTCCCGCACCGCCAGGTGCAGATCCTGCAAGCGCTCCGGAGATAGCTGAAGATTTGAGGGAAAAAATCTGCCCGCTGGCCGAGAGAGAAACTCGATCTTGTAACCAGAGCGAACGATTTCCTGAACCCATCTGTCCCGAATGCGGGCCACCCAGGGCTGCAGAAAACCGCACAAACGTCCCCCCACCCCAGAATCGGGTGAGGGCGCCCCTTCAGGCTGAGTTGGTGTGGGAAGTGGAACCGGACTGGCTGGACTTCTGCTTACCCGCCCACGGCTTCTTCTGGGAGCCTTGGCCTTTGAAAGGCTTGCCTTTGGATTGCGACCGAAAGGCACGAAAAGAACCCTGAGCGGGCCTAAACGAGAATTCCTTTTACCGCGAAAAGACTTATTCTTGTGAGAGTGGGGCAAGAGAGTGCTCTTACCCCCTGAAACACCTTTTATCAGTGAATCCAACGGCTCACCAAAAAGGCGAGACCCCTCGTAAGGAAAATTAGCCAGCGTCTTGCGAGAAGTTTGGTCAACCGACCAACTCTTCAGCCATATCAGACGACGGTTCAACACCGCTACACTGGATAGGCGCGCCGCCAAGGGGACCAAATCCAAGTCCGCATCACACAAATACATGACACCCTGATGAATTTTATCCACCATAGCCAACGTGGTCGGCGGAGCTGAATCAGTCACCAGGGTGCGCCTGAGCACCTGTGTCCAAACTGCAATAGCTTGGGCTGCCATAATGGAAGCAAAAATAGGCTTCAGCATAGAACCAGCAACCGTATAAGCATGACGGGCAAGGGACTCCAATCTCCTGTCCGTAGGGTCCCGGAACACCGGGGTATCCTCAGCAGGAATCGCAGTAGACTTATTCAAAACGGCCACCGCGTGATCCACCTGAGGCGGTACACACCAACGCTCTTCGGTGGAGGGTGAAAATGGATAACGCAGTTTGAACTTATTTGACACAGAAAAGGGATTCTTTAAAAATTGCGCCATTGCTCATCAACATCGTGTTGAAATTCCGCAGGGCAGGGAAAAACCTGCGCTGATTTGCGTTTCCTTTGCGTCCCATAAGAGGACATCAGAGCAGGAGGACTTGGTTCATCCTGCAGACGCAGCGTTTCTTTAATAGAAGTAACTCATCCATGAGTGCAAGCTCTTCAGGCGAGCCAGGGGGAGAAGTATCAACCCCCTCCACCTCAGCCTCCCCCTCAGACCCCATAAGGTCCAGAGAGGAGCGAGACCCTGAGAAGGGCACGCCAGCCACAGCAGCCCCATCGCCCTCTGAATCAGAGGAAATGGATAATCTGGCCCTTTTTGCGAATCGATCAGCCATCAGCATCTGCACCTGAGAAGCCAAGTTCGCTACAACAGCAGCCAGATCAGCCCCCTCGGGGGGTGCAGCAGCCCCTTGGCCCCCCACCAGGGCGGGAGGAAACTTGCAATCCTGAGAATCCATGCCCCAGTAATAAACTGAAATAAAGGAACTGCCCCTTTAACACCGCGGCGAGCGCAGCCCACCGCACACTACTGAATGTACCGACCCCGCAGGGAAAATGAGCACTGAGCAAGGAAATGCAGGATAAGGAAGGTAAAAACCTGGAGAGACCACACAGGCTGCTGCCACCGATCGCTGTTCCAGTGAAAAAGGAAGTGATGCAATGACTGACCGACCTATATAGCCTATGAAGGCTCCACAAACATGGCCGCTCGGCTGAGGGATTCAGGCCACAAGAAAATGGCGCCGACATGTGCTTGCTCGATCGTTCGTCGGCAAAATGGCGGCGGTTTGGCGCCAAAACACAGCGCTGTGCTAGACAGGGCCGGTCACCACACATTAACCGAAAAAAATGGCGGGCCGCATCAGCGGCCGCCACACAGCATGTCTGAGCCCAGTCTGCCCCATACATTACACACAGCAGAGCGGGAGAGCCCCCCCCCCGCAGCCCACAGAAAGGCAGCTACACAGGGATCTTAGGGAGCCCACACTTAGACATGTGGGTCACACAGTCACAGACCGACACCCGTACAGACAGGTCCCCCCATAGAAAGTTACTTACCCACCGGATGGCGTGGGGAGCCGTCACCAGCGAACAAACCGCTATACAGATGACAGGGAGTGTCGCAGCCAAGACGCAGCAGACTGCGGTGCGAAACCGCAAAAATGGCGTCCAGTGAGGTAGCCACCTCACAGGCAGCATCCCTGCAGCGAACAGGGATGGGTCGTTCAATATGCCAGGGAAACCTGAGCTGAACGCTCGATGGCAGGCTGGAGAACCTTCTGGCTCTCAGCCCTGGGATCCAGGGCGGCCAGTCCGAGACCCAGCTCCGCATAATCATCTTCATCCGAAGAAAACTAAACTAAGGCTGATAAAATAACAGCTAAGTAAAAGAAAGAGAAAAATACTTAAAATAAAATCAAAAAAAGGATAGAAGGCTGAGACTGAAAGCCCCAGCACAGGAACAGCCAGCTACTCCTAAGCTAGGCAAATTCAAACTGAGTTGAGGATGCAGGAAGCAGGGAGGTATTGACTGAGGGGACCGCCCCCTAGGGGTGTGATTATGCTAAAAGCTTTTGTATTAACAAATCTTGTTGCCTAGCTACTAATACGGAGCAAAGGTCAATACCCATTGGTGAAGATTATGAAGGGGCGGCGACTGTCGGAGGACGTAAGAGAAATTAATATTTAACTTCCTTTAGCCGGTAGTATAGCTCAGTTTTCACATGGCTATTTAAAAAAAAAAAAAAAAAAAAAAAAAAAACCAGGGCTCGACAAACCCCAGGCACCAGGTCGCTTTGGTGACTAGAAATAGCGGTCTGGCACCTGGGTTACACTGCGGGAGACTCCCGCACCTCGCAGGAGCTTTGGGATGTCTGGGGACAGAACAGTGTGTCAGCTGTGACAGAACGGAGCCAATGCTTCCTGTATAGTTCCGTCCTGTCACAGGCGGAGTGATATCAAATATCAGTTCTGCATGCTTCCGACTCTCCGTTGTCTGTCATGTGTCTCAGGAGCCAGCATTACCAGCCTGCAGTACCCGCCAGCAGTAAGTCACATGTGCTAGGGGGTGCAACTAGCACCCAGCCCATAACTAAATATCACAGCATGTGCTTATTTCTGACTCCTACCATCATGACCACTTCAAATCACTGAAGTGGTCATGGTGGTTGGAGTGTTCCTTTATTATCTCTCAGAAGTAGTAAACAAGTACAAACAGGTCGAATTCAGGGCAACATCAGCCGATTCATTAAAACTGTCTGCCATTGGGTCCGTGTGTATGGCAGCCAGTCTGACAGAAGCCAGCCATTCGGCATGCATGAAAAAAAAAAAACTGGCTCCTAACTTTTTTAGCTGGCTCCTAGATTACAAGCAAATTTGTCAAGTCCTGCTTTAAACATTTTTACAGGTTACCAGTTAAGCCTCCGTTCACATTAGGTCGCTCCGATTTAGGGGGCGACCTGTGAAGTCGCGCGCAGCGCGACTTGCACGGACTTCACATAATGGAAGTCAATGCAAGTCGCCTCCAGGTCGCCCCGAAGAATTACAGGACCCTTTTTCTAAGTCGGAGCGACTTGTGTCGCTCCTATACTACACAATGGGAGCGTGAGGACCGCGACTTGTCAGGCTGACAAGTCGCGGTCCAAGTTGTACCAGTGTGAATGCGGTCTTAGAGTTACAGAGGAGGCCTTTGGCTAGAATTATTGCTCTTGCTCGAACGTTCACTGTGACGGTACGCACTGTCACTGAGATTGGAAAAAAATGATGTGACAGATAAAATTGATGGTTTGGACTGCTTCAGTTGGTCAGACTTGTAACAGATGCATGTCATCAGCTCAAACACCTGTCTCCCACGCATTGTAAATTATGCTGATTTGCTCGCCTATTGTTTACAGTGGGTTCTCAGTATTTACACTATGATATGTGTATTGTATCTTGTTTTAGCTTTGGTGCCAGCAGTCTGGTCTTCCAGGCTGGCTTAAGTGTACCAAGTTACTTATGTTTATTGGGATTAGCCATGAGTCAGCTGTACCTCGTTATCTCACCATTGTTTGAGGTTTTGGGTAAATAATCATGTAGTGACTGACCCATTTCTCAGGTGAATAAAAGTCTGTTTCTTGTTCAATAAAAGAGTTAGTTGTTTCCAGTATACAAACTAAGTGTCAGGCTAGCTTTGTTTTATGGCGGCTGGGATTTGATATCCATGTTCATGACTGGGAGGAAAGACCACAAGTACAGTGTGGGTCATCGGATTCCGTTTCATTCACGGTGATACCTATGGTGTGGTTTGAACGCTTTTACATATGTGGGCGCAACATACGTATGCGTTTGCTTCTGCATGCAAGCACGAGGGGATTGGGGTGCTTATAAAAATTATTTTTAGTTTTTTTTTTTTTTTTTTTAAACACTTTCCCTTAAAATGTATTTTTTTTTTTATCATCACTTTCATTCCTATTACGTGGAATGTAAACATTCCTTGTAATATGAATAGGGCACGACAGGTCCTCTATGAAGAGATCTGGGGTCTAGAAGTCTTTGGTAAAAAGCCCAATCAAAAAAATTTTTGATCTTCGCTTCCAAGCAAAAAAAAAAAAAAAAAATGCTGCGTGTACATCATAATGTTGCTTCCGGCCTCCGACGGTCAGAGATGGCCGGGGACCATCTGGTCCTCAGTCAGCTCTATGGTAAACCGCGAGGGGGGGGGGGGCATCCCCTCCCGCCGCTATGAAAGCTTTTACAGGAAACCGCAGAAAAAAAAAAGATATCCGATTCAGACATAACCACGTAAAGTGGTTAAAGCTCACCTCAAAACAACATTTTCTATTCCCACATCTAAAGCTAGGTTCACACAGTAAGAAAAAAAAAAAAACCCTGAGAGGTTGTTGTACACATTCAATGTTGTTGCAACGATCTTCTCCTGCTGTGCTATTGTGTTCGGACAGGGGGCTCAGGGCAGCCATAGCAGGTCCCACGAAGTAAAGGGGAGGGTAGAGAGCTGACCCGCGTCCTTGTTGATGAAGTCACAAGTCACTTCCAGGTCCCCGTTGACAGTTTCCCAAGTCATCAAGCCTGGGAAAGAATGTAATGCAGTGCGATGTGCATTGCATTACATTCAGTGGAGCACAGGGGAGACGTGGATGTTTAATGTCTCAAACCACTTCAAATCTGGAAGGTTTCTAACCCTTAATGACCAGGCCATTTTTTCAGCACTGTGTTGCTTTAACTGATAATTGTGTGGTCGTGTGACACTGTACCCAAATAAAATTGATGTCCTTTTTCCCCCCACAAATAGAGCTTTCTATTGGTGGTATTTGATCACCTCTGCGATTTTTTTTTTTTTTTGTGCGCCGACAATTTTGAAAAAAAATAAACAATTTTTTACTTTCTGCTACTAAAACATAAAATATCCCAATTAAAAAAAAAAAAAAAAAAAAAAAAAAAAAAAAATTTAGGCCAATATGTATTTTGCTACACATTTTTGGTAAAATCCTAATAAATGTATATTGATTGGTTTGTGCAACAGCTATAGCGTCTACAAACGATCGGATACATTTATGAACTATTTTTTTAAATTGTTTTTTTACTAGTAATGGCAATGATCAGCGATTTTTAGCGGGACTGAAACAATGCGGCGGACAGATCTGACACTAAATTACACTTTTTGGGGACCAGTGACACCAAAACAGTGATCAGTGCTAAACAAAAAAAAAAAAAATGCACTGTTACTGTATAAACGACACTGGCAGGGAAGGGGTTAACACTAGGAGTGATCAAGGGGTTAAGTGTGTTCCTAGGAAGTGCTTTCCAACAGTACTGGGACTGGATGTACTAAAGGAAAAGAGAGATCTGTGTGTGTGAGATTGTTGCCCACACTGACATGCTATTCTTTATGAATCATCCTAAATATTTCTCAAAAGTGTAAGACAATGACCCATTATAATTAAAAAGAATAAAAAAAAATAAAAAAAAAAAAAAAAAAAACACACATTCTATTAAAAGAACAATGTTCTACTATCAGAACTCCCATTAAAGTCATTAAAATATAACTAAAAAGGCAACTTTTTTTTTTTTCTTAGAACATCTTTAAGTTTTTTCATGGATGTCTGTCCACATGTTATGGAGATTAACCCTCTCCATTTGTCAGGCTTACGGTTATAAAAAGTGAAAGAAAAAAAAATTAAATAAAAAAATTTGGGGTTTTTGCCAGTACAACAATAGAGCAGAAATATTCCAATGGGGACACTAGTTCTGGTGACAACCAGGGAGGGACCTGGAACCACTTCACTTTGGACGAATTTCCTTCACTTCCTGTCCCATAGCCAGAACGGGAGTTGGAAGGGAAAATGACCCCATTGGGGCAGAGATGGATAAAAAAAACCTGACAAGGGTTATAACCCTCCCTTACTCTCCAAAAAAAAAAAAAGTGTTGCCTTTAGTTCTACTTTAACTTTGGGGCATACAATGTGACATTTAGTAAATATCCCCTGCATGTAGATCTTCCAGGTGTGTGTGTTTTTTGAATACAGTGACTGATTAACCCACAGTGAATGTTTACTGAATGTCACATTAGTTTTATACAAATAGTTTGGATTGGCTGTCTTCACTGTCCAGACAGGTAATGCAGACATGCACAAACAGCAGAAGGAGGAAAACCAGCAGTCCTTTGGGAGCAGGTATAATGAGAGAACTAAAACCTGTAGCTTAGTTAACTGCAGAAACACTTACCAACTGGACCTGTGTTTGTAGTGCTGCTGGGTTGTCATAGCAGAAATAGCTACCTATAAATGGAAAAGTGAAATGTCACAAAAATATTGAACATGCAAAATGAAAGAAACAAACAGCACAAGCTTATGCACTATTACTACTACTATTTTTTAAGCAGCTACTCTGTAAACCAAAATCTCATAACACAATTCATGTTTCACATGTTGTCTGGGCTTGCTCTTTAACATTTGTTCACACCGGGCTGTCTCAAGTTCTCCTGAGACGATGCAAAAAGTGACCGATAGTTACTGTTTCTGTCTGCTCCCACATTACAATTACCAGGCCTGTTACTTCAGTTGCAGAGCAGTCACTGCACTGCAGGATGGAGGCAAGGGTGGTACACTTCCTCCATTTCCAGGAAGTAGAAACAAAATGGGAGGAGTCTGGGCCAGCAATATAATATGTCGTTTGCTTTTAACCCATCCCCATTTTTGCTTTATATTAGTTTATTTAGTAAATATATATTTTTACTTGGCTGCCCCATGCCTGTATAATATTTGCAGAGCTAAAGTCTTTCACCCTAGTGACAGTTTTTCTGCAACCCTTTAGAACACCTAATCAACAATTTCTGTGAACACCATACAAGGCATTTTGTGAATCGGTGAGCAGAAAAGAAGCAGAGTCAACAATTCCTGCACTGCATAAAAACCAAAATTATTAGTCGCAGTGCTGGAAGAAAAGCAGTATGTGTAGTATTTGGCATGAATGAACTGTCATCTCTACGATAACAGCAGTGTCCTGAATCTATAGCATACGTTCAGTAATCTGGACTCCATGTGCCAAAACAGCCGGAGAGGATTGTTCTAAAAACCAGACAAATTGTGAATTTTATAGGTAGACATGCCAACAGAGAAACATGCAATAAAAAAAAAAAAAAAAAAAAAAACACAAATGCCTAGAATCCTAAACTGCATCATTTCAAGCAGATGAGAAATTCAAATATTCATATTTACATTTAGATATTTAGGAGAATCAAATATTGAATTCCACATTCTCAAGAGCAGGTTATTATTGTATGAATTTCCAATAGCATGAACTTTCAAAACCATAGGCGCAAACTACCCTCCCCTTTCTTCTTGTGGGACAAAACCATCTGTAAGCTCTGTTTCTCTCACAATATAGAGTCCATGACCCCTCTCTGGGAACTCTGCGTTATCCCCTGCTCTGACCCATTTTATTTTTTTGCCTGGGAAAAGGTTTGTCCCAGATTTCACAACAAAGATCCCTCCTGCCCCTCTAGAACATACTTCCGCACACCTCCCCAACCGCACTTATTTTATGAATTCACTATCTGAGAAACAGAACAGTCTTCCTTGTTGACTGTTCAGGAGTCTCCTTCAGAAATCTCTCCCCCCCCCCCCCCCCCCAAACATGTAATTTCCCTGATCTCTTCTATCCTATCCTGTGCCGATGGTGTATTTTTCATAGGTCATATGACTCAAAAACAGCATCAAAAACGTAACACGTGCATTATTGATGCGTTCTTGCTGCGTTTTCAATGCATTGCAACAGGGAGAAGTGTTTTTGGGGCGTTTTTTTTTAACCAAAAATGCAGCAAGATTTTTTAACATCACAACGGAAACGCAACAGACAAGTGTGAATTTAAAGGGAATGCATTTTTGTTGGGCTTTTCTTCTGCTAAAGGTGCCGATAATGGCCAACAATTTCATATTCATTTAAATTCACGATATTAAATAAAAAGTCAAATAAATACAAATCATAAAAATATATATTTTTTTTAAAAACGGTTATCTTTAGTTTCGTTTTTTCAGCCAAGCGCATCCTGCATTTTTGGTTCCAGTACCAAAATTTCCATTGCGTGCACCTCTAAAAAAGAAATATGATCTTCTCTATACGATTGTAGGCTGTAATTTGTTTATTTGTTATGAATGAATCTGATAAGCTAGATTGTAAGCTCTAACGAGCAGGGCCCTCTAAGAGTCGGTTCACACTGGGGCGACATGACTCTGCACGAATTCGGGAGGCGACTTGTCAGTCCCGTGCACCATGACTTCGGAGCGACTTGCAGGGACTTCACATAATGGAAGTCTATGCAAGTCGCTCCGAGGTCGCCCCAAAATAGTACAGGACCATTTTTCTAAGTCGGAGCGACTTGTGTCGCTCCTATTAGAACGGGTCCTGTAGCGGTCAATGGACCGCGACATACTGCAACTTGTCAGGCTGACAAATCGCGCTAATGTGAACCGAGTCTATGTCCTCCTGTATTGTCTTCCCTCATATTGTAAAGCGCTGCGCAAACTGTTGGCACTATATAAATCCTGTATAATAATAATAAGTCTTCTGTTCTACTTTCACCAGTGTTGTGGAATAGCAATAATCAATTGCCTGTCTGCAGCAATTGAAGCCAGGCCTAAGGATCTATTCTAAACATGGTTTTCTGATATGAGCTGGGATGGGACCAAGATTATGAATAGGTCAGTAAAGCATCACATGAAGGGTGTAACCTCACAGAGAAAACCTCCAAAGTTTCTAATGTCAGATTTGATAAAAAGAAAGCTGCTATGATATATATATTTTTTTACCATGAGTACTACCTTAACATTCCTCTTTTAAAGATTGTACTGCAGACTTGGAATGGTTGCTTCTGTCCTTTCAGCACTCAGAAATCAAAATGTTACCAAAGTGCAGTGTAGGATTTGCAACTGTCCTAGCATGTTCCATAATCTGTCACCTGATGCCATTATTGTTGAGTTGTTCATTTTCTGGGCCACATACCAGGTTTCTTGACTGACATCAGAACTTTGTCCATACAAAGACCACACACTCCAGTATTAAACCATACTACAAGTTTTTTTTTTTTTTGTAAAACCCCCCAGCAGGTTGGAAAAACAAAAAAACAAAAACAGTCAGACGCTGTACTAACGATTGGACATTAGTACAATGATTCCCCCCACCCGCTCAGCTGTCATGTTCTGTACGGGCACCAGAACACTCTGATCAATCAGTGCTCTCCAGCGTTGGCTGAGAGCACTGATCAGGAGTCAATCGGCTGCTGGTTTTCCAGCATGCAGGTCTGATACACACATGGGCCGAATTAGTCTTTTTATTTTTTTTTTTAACCAGCCGATGCCTCCCGAAATTCGGCCCATGTGTACCTGGCTTTAGGTCCCTAGGACCCTCTCACAAATGTTCAACAATGACGTGATGATATGAGGCAAATCACTATAGATTACTTGCCACACCACTGATTTACTACAATGTATATGATAAGCAGCTGCTTTATAATTCAGTTTCAGAGAAAAAAAAAAAAAAAAAAAACACAACATTTAGCTGACCCATTATTTTCCAGCCTACTTAATAAATAAGGCACAACAAAAGCCGTAGACTAATCCTTTATTAACTGCATTAGTGACTCCAGCTGCCCTTTCCCTTGTAATCCACTGTTTACATACTAAATACCTAGGCATATCCCTGTGTGTTCATGGCAGTGGGGGAGGTTTCTAGGAGAATCCTAAGAGGTCATGATTCGTTCTTTCACAAAAACATGGACATAGTAAGATTATGGCATAGAACCTACAGAAGACATTCAGGTTTACCCAAAACAAGTACTCTGAACGTTGAGAATAAAAGGCCATGTTTGGTACAATCACTTCAGAGGGAATTTATGGAGGCTGGAGCAACTGTGCATGACAACCAATCAGCTGCTAGCTTTAATTTCTATAGCCTAAGGGTTTGTGTTTACTTATTGCCCTCTCAAAATCAATCGGCAACAAAATGCTTTTTAAAGTTTTCTGACGGGGGGGGGGGGGGGGTTTGACGGTTACAGGGGGGGGCTGGTGAAAGCATTCTGTCGCTTGTGGGACAGATCAGAGTGATTCCGATTGGTCATATGCTGTTGACCAACAGGAATCGCTTTGAATAGGAAAGGGAGGGATAAGTGGCGCTGCCTAATACCAGGAGAGGTGTGAGCCAATAGGAAAAATTGAGTGAGTCTGACAAGTATCAATCATCCAAAAATCTGTATATAAATATAAAGTGCAGCAAGAGGTGTGTATAAATATATGTATACAGAAAAACAGTACCAATGATGGTGTTATGGCTAAAAAAAAGGGTAAATAAACTAAGTATCAAAAAAAACATTAATAAAGTGACAAAGTGCAAAAAAAGTGACATCTGTGTAAAAAATATGTAAAAATCCAAAAAGGTAAGTCCATAAATCATAAGCCAAATGGTTAATCAATCTTCAATGGTGATTTGTGACTGAAGGCACATGTGCTCCCCTCTCTCCCAGTTGAAGATTGATTAACCATCTGGCATTTGATTATGAATTACTAATTTCTTTATGAACTTCGCTTTTTGGATTTTTACAGATTTTTTGCACAGATGTCACTTTGAGGTTTTTTTTCCTTTTTTGGGTACTTAGTTTATTTACCCTTTTTTAGCCATAACATCGTCATTGGTACTGTTTTTTCGGTATATATTATATATTTATACACACCTCTTGCTGCACTTTATATTTAAATACAGATTTTTGGATGATTGATACTTATCAGACTCACTCGATGTTTCCTACTCGCTCACACCTCTCCTGGCATTAGGCAGCGCCACTTATCCCTCCCTTTCCTATTCATGATTATATATCACTTTATTGGGATAATATGAGGTAGGCTGCAGCCTGTTACGTATACCATAGCATGGAATTTTTACACATTTGTTTAGGAATTGCTTTGAACCACCCCAGAAGCCCTAAGGAAAGAACCGTAGGGCTTTCAAATAACAGCTAATCACCCATGGAGGCAAGTGTAGCTGGGACAGGGATGGTGAGGCGGTCGAAGGGTGTTGGTTCACCTTTTTTTGCAGGGGGAGCAGTTGAGGAGTGGTAAAAAAGGTGGCTAAATTGCATGTTTCTACTGCCCCCACAAACACAAGTGTAAACATAGGCTCATGAAAAAGCTAAAGCTAGAAGCTGATTTTTCCTACACGAAAGCTGCTTATGATTCTGTCTCATCCAGTGCTGGTTTTTGGCAAGTCCCCCCCCCCCCCCCCCCCCAATCTCAGTTCCTAACTGCAAAGTTGGCGTGAGTGGGAAGAAAATATTGCAGCATGTATAATGACATGGCAATTGTTTTAAAAACAAATTTGCCATATGATTTACTTTTATAGGGTCTCATGATCATGGGTGCTTCTGGGTATACCCATGGACGCAGACTGATTCTAGGATTGTACACAGGTAGTGGTGTAAACCCCCATACAGACATTCGTTATTATAGGTGGCTGTACGCAGCAGCTGTGTATCCCAGACACTATGTTTTAACTGCTATCCAGGCTTCTCTTATGGAGATTAATTCTCACTTCCTGTCTGGCTGACAATTATCCTTCCACAGGAGGCAAGGGAAAACCAACAGGGAGACAAACAAATCTAAATAGGGGTTCTAGCTTCTACCTACTCTATTAGGCCTCATGTACACTGCTGCTAATAAACGGATGTTTAGGAGCAGTTGGGCATTTCAGCAGCCCCTATACTTTCCTCTATAGGTTATGTTATCTGTCCATGTACATTGAGTTTTTTAATAGTTGATTAGAGGCAGTTGCGCTTAGAGGCATTGTTTGTAAAGCATAAAAACGCATTCAGGACGGAAGCCTATTGGTATTTGAAATGCCAAATGCTTGTAACAGCGTGCAAACGCTGCTAAAGTGGTAAAATGTCTATGAGCATTTTCGTTTAAAGGCGTTTCTAATAAGGAAACAATTCTGACCATATGCAATAGGGAAAAACAGACAGGAGAGAGAGATTATGGTAGGGGAAGGTATAGTGATCACTACAATCTGCAAAATGCTTCTAAACAAAAACACTCGAACGCTGGCAAATGCAGCATGTAAATGTGGTAAACGGACGTTTTTTTAACGTTGTTTACTAGCTGTCAAGTTCCAGCATTAAGAGGAGGTTTTTCCAATGTCCAGTGTACATGAGGCCCTAAAGTTCCTGCTAGACAAACTATAAAACACAGATAAACCACTTGTTTTTACCACTCCTTTGCCACCCTTGTGAAACAGCCCTCTGTGTGCTAACTTTAGATGAAGTGATAGGAAAGATTCAAAGTACAAGCCCTTTCATCAGGATGCCTGTTGTAACCACCACCACAGTTGTCCCTTTAATTAAAGAAGTGTGTCAATTAAAAACAAACCTACTCCCCTAATGCTGCTGCTGTCCCCAACTACCCCCAAGAACAGAGTGGTCACATGACTGCTGATGACTCAGTTCTCCATCTTCAGTGAGCAGTGACTGTCAGTCATGGACTCTCTCTCCTCTGCCCCTTTTGCTCTCACTGGAGCACTGTACTGTGAAGGCAGCATCTTGCTCAAGCTCTCAGCAGCGCACTGAGAGACTGGGACTGCTGCTGGTCAGGCACCTGGGTGGATCCTGACATTAGAGTCAGGATTCTTGCAGAGCCAGGATTGGCTCTGTGAAGTTAACTGACAGCAGGCTTTAGCCCATTGTTGGCTGAATCTTGGTCACAGGAGTGCAGAACGAAGCTTACTTCTGTGACCAAGAAGAGAAATATAACCAAAAAAAAAAAAGCTTTCTTCCTACTTCTCTTCTAAAGTCAAATAGCTGCCAAAGCACATTTTTAGAATGGGGAAGAGGCTAGGACCTTTGTCAACTTTTTACTGACATATGCATCTCCTCACTTAGACAAGGAAGAGAGTGGGGGGGGGAATCCCTTCCTACTTCCACTGTATGACTGTATAATCCCTTCCTACTTCCAATGGTAGGACAACAAAACGTAATGGAAAATCCCTCAACTAGTGCACAAGCAGCGCAGCAACAAGACAAAGGGCAGGGGAGATTTTCAAACCCCAGTCAGGATTTTATTGCCATGTCCCCTCCACCTCTCCAGGGAAATTTCAGAAACAGTATTTAAAACCAGAGAGGAAGATTCATGCAACAGGACAGACAGCATTTACAACCTGATAAAGGTTATAATCAGAGTCATGCTGGAGGCTATTTTTAAGTCCCTTCCCCCAACAGGAAAGATGGCCACCAGCACACACAAATGCAGCTCCGTGCCATGGAGTCTGTTAAAAGTGCCGACTTATGATAGGAAGATGTACACCTGGTGGAAAATTGGTTCTACCGTCTCATAACTTGCCTATAATTGGCTTTGAACTAGGTCTTTAACTACATTTTTGGATACCATTTGTATTTATCCTTTTATCTGAGAGATTTTGTTTCTATTTAAATTGCTGATCTCGGAACTACTGAACATTGAATAAAAAAATACATTTAAAAAGTGCTGGTGAAGCATCACTGAGCTAAGTTTCCTGCGCCCGTCACCCTGGTCAGTTGCAGCGCTGTATTCAGTGCTGATGAACATTTTAACAGGCACTGCATCATGGAAGAAGCTTGGCCACTGCGCCTGGCTCTATAAGAGGTGACTGGGCAGGAAGCAATGTTGATCCTGTTCTAATAGTCTCATTGTTGTTGAGCTACCTAGTATTGACTGGACTCTCCAACCTCAGTGCCACCACCCCCCCACTGAATGCTTCATTGGGGGGGGGGGGGGGGTGCAGACATGCTTCTAACCCTCTAACATGACAGCATTAAAAAAAAAAAAAAAAAAAAAAGACAAATGTTTTGTCTGGAGTTGATCTTTAGAGTATCATCGTGTTACTTTAAGGATGCACTCAAACCTTGGCCTTTTGAATAGCAGGCAGCTTTGCCATGATTCTGCCAGCAATGTCAAAGCACCCAAGTATGAATGACATTGCAGAAGGCACATTTGAGATGCCAATAATTTGAATGCCACCTAAAAGTGTGGCGCAGTTCTGCCACAATAAATTACAGCACAAGTAATCACAATCTTATCGCCCAGAAGCTACTTTTGGGCGACATGTTTCACGTGATGCGGTTTGCCACAATTGCAGCGTGACAATGGCCTCTCAAAAGTGCATTCTGCAATTTGTCATTCACTTCTGGGCACTTTGAAATTGCAGCAAATTTGCCTGCGATTTAAAACGCTAAAAAGTAAATACAGCCTTAGGGCTCTTGCACAAAGCCGTACAGAGTAAAGCCGGTGTTCTGTCAGAATACCGCTACCTATCAGATTTGGCTACCGGAAGTGACGTACAGACTAGAACCACTTACTGCGCATGCATTCCAACATGACTGCTATGCGTTCCAATAGGTCTCCTAATGTGACAGAACACGAAGCAGATGCGGACATCTTCTTACAACCACACGTCTTGAATTTTACATTTATTTTAGCAGTGAATTCTCCTTATATAGTAAAATAGACTATTTCACCACGACTGAGTGAAATAGTCTATTTCACTATACAATTAGTTTGTCGCTGAGCAGTGCAGGGTGTACAAAGATGGCCGTCACCACCTTCTGGCCGCAGGTTTCTCGCTATATTTACTAGAATACAAAAATAATAGAAATGTAATACTGTGATTCATTCTATAAAGTGAGGTTACTGCTAAAAAAAATTCAAATTCAGGACTTGCTTGGGTGTGAGATGTCGTCCACCTTTGCTTCGTGTTCTGTCACATTAGGAAACCTATTGGAACGTATAGCGGCGATTATGAAACAGATGGCGCATGCGCAGTAAGTTGTTCTCGTCTGTACGTCACTTCCGGTAGCAGAATCTGATAGGTAGCACTATTCTGACAGAACACAGGCCACATATAGATGTAATTTTGGGGTGGTTCTACAGGGACTGGCTGAATTTGGATCCATGTGTGGGGAGGGTGGCTGTACAGAGATCCACTTACTAATCGACTTCTGTACAACCGCCCTGTCAGATTTGTGCTGCGCCAGCAGCACCGACCTGTGGATTGCATTCTGATGGTGGGGAAGCCTCCCTGCTATCAGAACACAATAGTGCAACAAGGAGGAATCACTCATCCACATTGAGTGTGTGAATGGGGGGGGAGTGAGTTTTAAGTGGGCTGCTTAAAAATACAATTGTTGTGGATCCCAGGAGCATACTCCTTTTCATAGACATATATTCCAGAAAAGAAAAACATATGCAGCTATGCGTGTAAACAGCCCTCGCGTTTACATGCACACACACACATGCATTTTTTTTTTGTATGTAAACTTTTAGTGCCGGTTCACATTTGTGCGATCACAGAGATCGCATGCAATTCGGATCGCACTGTTTCTAAAATTACATGCAATGTCTGTGCGGTGCAAATTCAGCCATACAGTTTTGTATGGCTGAATTTGCACCGCAATCGCACCCAGCCCGCACAGGACCCTTTGTTTGTTCCGCAGCAGAATCGGGTCGCATGGTGGTTCACACTAGTGTGATCCGATTCTGTGTGAACTTGCAGATCGCACTGCGATATGTGATCTGATCAGGGGGTGTCATTAACTTTTAATTGACACCCCCAGCGTATCGCATATGGCAGTGTGAACTGCCAGGGGTGCGGATGCGATGCGGGAACACGCTGTATATTTGCAGCGTTCCTGCATCGCACAAGTTCCGGTTCACATTTATGCGATACGGGAAAGCTGTGAATATACAGCGTGTTCATGCATCACATACGCACCCCTGGCAGTTCACACTGCCATATACAATACGCTGGGGGTGTTAATTAAAAGTTAATGACACCCCCTGATCAGATCGCATATCGCAGTGCGTTTTGAAAGTTCGCACAGAATCCGGATCGCATTAGCGTGAACCACCATGCGATCCGATTCAGCTGCGGACCAAAAAAAAAGGGTCCTGTGTATGTTTCAATGCGATTGCGGTGCGAATTCAGCCATACAAACTGTGACTGAATTTGCACCGCACAGACATCGCATGTAATTTAGGAGCACTGCGCTCCGAATTACATGCGATCTCTGATCGCACTAATGTGAACCGGTGTTCCGTGAGAATTACCTACCCATGAGAAAAACCTACCCCACCTCACTTCCGGTGCTCGGCACTGTATGTAATGCAGCGGTTACATTAAAACAGCTGTGCTGAAATACGAGTCATCTCCGCTCCTATCCCTGTCACTTCCCTGATCTCGGCTAATAAATATAAAAGCGGCGGCGGCTGTATGAAAACATAAATCACGGAGCCGAGAGCCGCTTTTATATTTACTTGCTGAGAGCAGGGAAGTCACAGGCACAGGAGCGGAGATGACTCGTATTTCAGAACAGCTGTTTTATGTAACCGCCGCGTCGGTAGGTTTTTTCAAGGTACACCGTGATCGTTTCATACTAGTGCATGCGCACTAGTCAGCTCCTCTGTTCTTCCATTAGGTATCCGGGGCTCTGAGCATGCGCACTGCTGCGCTGCTCAGCTGTTTCTGGCCGGAAGTGACGTAGGTAGGTTTTTCTCACGGGGTAGGTAATTCTCACGTTACACGGCAGTCTGTGTAACGCGAGCAGTTACATTAAAACAGCTGTGCTGCACTATGAGTCATCTCCGCTCCTATCCCGGTCACTACCCTGCTCTCGGCTACTAAATATAAAAGCGGCGGTGGCTGTATGAAAAGATAAATCACGGAGCCGCCAGACGCTTTTATATTTACTAGCCAAGATCAGGGAAGTGACCGGGACAGGAGCAGAGATGACTCATAGTACAGCACAGCTATTTTATGTCACCGCCGCGTCGGTAGGTTTTTTTAACGGACACCGAGATCGTTTCATACTAGTGCGCATGCGCACTAGTCTGATCCTCAGCTCTTCCATTAGGTATCGGGGGCTCTGAGCATGCGCACTGCTGCGCTGCTCAGCTGTTCCTGGCAGGAAGTGACGTAGGTAGGTTTTTCTCACGGGGTAGGTAATTCTCACGTTACACCGGCACTAAATGTGAACCGGCACTTACAGTTTGTAAAATACACTAGTACGAGCAAAAATACACTCCCAGAAGCCCAGAAGTGTACAGACGTATGCTGAATATTATACAGACGTGTGCAAGAGCAACACACATTTAAAAAAAATCATCACACAGGATCACCCTTCAATCAACAACTCTACTGAAAATAAAGTGTCCCTATTGACGTCCACATTGTATTGCACTACTGTACAGAGCAGGAATGTGAATATAACCCCCTCCCCTCCCCCACAGGATGTCCTTCTATACTCCATTACGTGTAGTCCCACCTAGCAGGCAGCCTGACTCTCCCCACATTACACCGCTTACCGAAGCCCAGAAAACACATGAGGCTCAGAACAACCAAACGATGGGCGAACCGACTGGGGTCACATATAGCCAACATGTTCCTCTGCGGTGTGCTGGCGGAGCCCCCATCTGATCCCTCGGGGAGCAGCGCTTCTTCCTCCTCCTCGTACCCCGCCATATTGTCTACTATCTAGTCACGTGACTGACCGGGATCACATGCTTCGCTCTCATGTGACCAGAGGGGGCGGGTTTGGTGTGCACTGTGCAGCTTCTCTATCTGCTCTCCCAGTACTATAGGAGGAAGTACAGTGCACTCACCTATACTACATGGATTTTATGGAGGCGTGTTTGCAATATTTACATTTAGACAACATATATTTGTACAGTAGGGGACTCAAGTCTTGTACTCATAGGGGCCACGGGTTGTAAGTCATAGCTCCCAAATGTCCCTGAGTTCCAGGGACTGTCCATGATTTCAAGGGACTGTCCCTGCTTTGGAACAAAGTCCCTCTTTCCTCCTCATGTGTCCCTCATTTTGGTCTGATTTATTAAGTTGTATATAAAGTGCAGTTTTTACCTTTCAAAAAGTGTTTCCCAGTGCTAAACCTTTCATCCAGTTTCTAAATTGCTGCATTTGTAAATTACAAAAGCCAATCTAAAGGAATAGTAGTGGTAAAAAAAAAAAAAAAAACACTTTTGGGTTTTAAAGAGGAAGTAAACTTCCTTTCCTGACTTTTACCTATAGGTAAGCTTATAATAAGACTTACCTATAGGCAGGGCTTTTTTTCTCAAAGAAAAGGTGACTCCCCTTTCAAGCCATCCCCTTGTCTCCGCCCCCTACCAACCTCTGAGCACCATCCATTGATTACTCCCTCTATCCACCTCCCAGTTCCACCAAGCATCATTTTGTAGTAATTTTATGGAATTTTTTATTGATAAGCCATGAAATATATTCCCTGCATCCAGCAACAATACACCCCCCTTTCAACAAGAGTTTTCCCCAGCAACAAAATACCCCCCCCCCCCCACACAGCAATGTACCCCCCAAGCAACAATGGATCCATCACAGCATTAATAGACCCCTCCAGCAACAATAGATCTCCTAGAAGCCAGCATCAATAGACCCTCCAGCAGCCAACAGTTGACTCCTCCCTCTATAGTAGATCCTTCCTAGCAACAAATGAACCCCAGCAACAATAGATCCTCAAGCACACCTCAACACCCCTTGCCATTTCATGCATTCAGTGCTAGAGGTGCCGGAACTGCGTTCCCCCGCGTTCCCGCTGAAAAAAAGCCCTGCCTATAGGTAGTGTAAATGTAGGTAGTCATATAGGTAGTCCTAAATGTGCAGCGTTTAGGAGATATTTACATTACATGCAGCCAGTGAGATCACTGGTGCATGCGCTCTGAAAGAACGGCCACCCGTGCCATTCCTTCTGTGCCCTGAACAGCAGCTTCCACGCACATGCGTAGGAGTTACATCGTCGCTCCAGCCAGTCACAGAGCTGGAGCCCGCGAACCTGGAAGCAAGACGGTGAAGAATAAGCCAGCTGCAGCGATGACATTGCGGAGCTGGAACAGCTTTGTTTTAAGGTAAGTTTCACATAATGTGCTAGTATGCATAAAAAAATTAAAAAAAAGGCCAGAGGTAGACAACCGCTTTAATTTTTTTTTTGTAAAATTCTCTTTTAGGGGGCATGGCAGGGGGGTGTCCTATCCATACATACTTTTGCTAATAAATGTCCCTCATTCCCATCTCCCAGTTGGGAGGTATGATATGTGGACTACCTTCAAGTGATTGGGTACTGGCAAAAAACGTGTTATGTAAGCCATTACACTCATATAACGCCACTCACTCTATGAGACTCCAGCTTTCCCTAGGACCTGTTCTCCTCTGGAGAAGTTCTGACTGCTTACAGTGGTGATCGAAAGTTCGGGCACCCCAGGTAGAAATTTGTATTAATGTGCATAAAGAAGCCAAGGAAAGATGGAAAAATCTCCAGAAGGCATCAAATTACAGATTAGACATTCTTATAATATGTCAACAAAAGTTAGATTTTATTTCCATCATTGACACTTTCAAAATTACAGAAAACAAAAAAAAATGGCATCTGCAGAAGTTTGGGCACCCTGCAGAATTTATAGCATACACTGCCCCCTTTGCAAGGCTGAGACCTGCCAGTGTCATGGATTGTTCTCAATCATCGTCTGGGAAGACCAGGTGATGTCAATCTCAAAGGTTTTAAATGCCCAGACTCATCTGACCTTGCCCCAACAATCAGCACCATGGGATCTTCTAAGCAGTTGCCTAGAAAACTGAAACTGAAAATAGTTGACACTCACAAAGCTGGAGAAGGCTATAAGAAGATAGCAAAGCGTATTCAGATGTCAATATCCTCTGTTGGGAATGTAATTAAGAAATGGCAATCATCAGGAACAGTGGAAGTTAAAGCAAGATCTGGAAGACCAAGAAAAATATTAGACAGAACAGCTCGCAGGATTGTGAGAAAAACAATTCAAAACCAACATTTGACTGCACGATCCCTCCAGAAAGATCTGGCAGACACTGGAGTTGTGATACACTATTCCACTATAAAGAGATACTTGTACAAATATGGTCTTTATGGAAGAGTCATCAGAAGAAAACCTCTTCTATGTCCTCACCACAAAAATCAGCATTTGAACTTTGCAAATGAACATATAGACAAGCCTGACGCATTTTGGAAACAAGTTCTGTGGACCGATGAGGTTAAAATCAAACTTTTTGGCCGGAATGAGCAAAGGTACATTTGGAGAAGAAGGGGCACAGAATTTAATGAAAAGAACCTCTGTCCAACTGTTAAGCATGGGGGTGGATCAATCATGCTTTGGGGTTGTATTGCAGCCAGTGGCACAGGGAACTTCTCACGAGTAGAAGGAAAAATGGATTCAATAAAATTTCAGCAAATTTTGGATGGTAACTTGATGCCATCTGTGAAAAAGCTGAAGTTAAAGAGAGGATGGCTTCTACAAATGGATAATGATCCTAAACACACCTCGAAATCCACGGGGGATTACATCAAGAGGCGTAAACTGAAGGTTTTGCCATGGCCTTCGCAATCTCCTGACCTCAACATAATTGAAAATCTATGAATAGACCTTAAAAGAGCAGTGCGTGACAGACAGCCCAGAAATCTCAAAGAACTGGAAGACTTTTGTAAGGAAGAATGGGCAAAGATACCTCAAACAAGAATTGAAAGACTCTTGGCTGGCTACAAAAGTGTTTAGAAACTGTGATACTTGCCAAAGGGGGCAGTACAAGATATTAACTCTGCAGGGTGCCCAAACTTTTGCAGACGCCATTTTTTTTGTTTTCTGTTATTTTGAAAGTGTAAATGATGGAAATAAAATCTAACTTTTGTTGACACATTATAAGAATGTCTAATCTGTAATTTGATGCCTTTTGAAAATTTTTCCATCTTTCCTTGGCTTCTTTATGCACATTAATACAAATTTTTACCTGGGGTGCCCAAACTTTCGATCACCACTGTATTTCCCTGAGCTATCTAGCAGGTTTCAGAACAAATACCCTCAGTGTGTACCTTGGGGTCAGTACCCAGACCCCACTTTATGGGCCCAGATCTTAATGGTTGCTTTGGTCACTGGATCCTGCAGCAAATGCAATATTCCCCACTCACATGTTCCTGAAAATGGCTGTAGTAATGCTGGGTGCTGTAATGACCACTGGCTGGGAACGGTAGATAATCAGAGTGAAGGAATGTCATCAGCACACCAAGGATTTGCCTAACGAAGGAGCCCTGAGTGGCTCAGAAACATTGCCGTATATGTACTGTGTGACCATGTGAATAAAGCATTGGTCCCTTTTGAGGAATCCTTGGTGTGCTGATGACATTTCTTCACTCTAGATCCTGCATCAGGTGCTCACCTTGGGGCTTAGGGTAGCTAGATACAGGGTGCTATACAGGTCCTGGACCATTGCCCAATTCTATAGTTCCCAGACCCCAAAGAGCCCTATGGGGGTATGCCCACTGTGACTGGCGAAGCCTAAAACCCTTAAAGTGGTAGTAAAGTCCGTTTTCTGATTTTTTCCTACAGGTAAGCCTATAATAAAGCTTCTTCCGGCTCAGTGTCTGCACTCAGGTGCCTTGCGAAGCTTTTCATTTTATAGCATTGTGAGTGATGAGAGACTGGATTCACTTTAAATCCCTGAGGCTGGCCGGCAATCAACTTTTGGCTGTGTTCCTGATTAAGCACATATGATCCCTTTGTGGGATCTTTATTTCTGGTAAGCGGCAATCCTTCCGTTTTGAAGCACGGTGGTGATACACAATGCACTTTTGATACATTGACTTTGCACAGGTAAACTTTTTTGCTTTATTGTCAGTGGGGAAGTTAGAACCGCAGATCAAGTTTATAAACTCTTTGAATTCATTACTCATCGCAGATGCTGTGGAGTACAACATTCATTAATTGTATATATGCACTTTGGAAAATTGCTCTTAGCACTTTATTTATACTTTATATATTATTTTTTTTACAGAAATTAATTGAGTAATTATGGATCTTGTGATTGTTAGAATTACTTTGTAAATAATTTCATCAATACTTATCAATTGCAAGAAAGAGGGCGCCAATACATGATCACACCTAAAATAAATCTTATCTGTAGGTGAAATGAATGTATCCTAAATATGCACTGTGTGGAAGATATTCGCACTTTTGGCAGTCAGTGACGTCACTGGCGCATGCGCTCTGAAGGAACAGCATACTCGTGCCAATCCTTCAGAGCGCTGTGCTGTGACCGTGACACCCACATACATGCGTGGGGGTGATGTCATCACGGCTCAGCCATTCCAGCTGCTGGAGCCCACAAACTAAGAAGGAAGATTGGGTGAAGATAGAGGCCCTATAAGCAGTGAGAGCGCACTGCTGGAGGGCTTAATTCCAAGGTAAGTATTTTATAATGTTGTAGTATGTGATGTATACTAGCACAATATGTCATTGTCTTGCAGGGGATTTTTATTTTAAATGCAGCAGTTTACTAATGCTTTAATAAGTCCAGCATAATGGATAAGGTAGAGCAGGGTTTCCCTATGTATTTACACAGATTCCTAGCTTTAATGCACATAATCCTCAGTGTGTACCACATTATGCGATTCTACAGGCAGAGGATTCGTGCGTTATTCACTTAATCACTGTGACGGACGGTACTAACCGTCACTATGAGTGAAAGACAGATAAGTAATGGTTTGGATTGCTTCAATATTTGTCAGCAAAATCTTCATATAGAAATATGAAGATTTAATACCACCTTACACAGTGTTTTCCACGCTTGGCTGTGAGAGAGACACAAAGACTGTCATTGGCAGACTTCCCTATTGTTTGTGTATTGGGAGGGAATGTGTATTGTGTTAAAGTTTATGTGATGGTGTTCACCATCACTGGAATTTAAGGACAGATGGGTGAGGGGTTGAATTGCGTCATTTTTGTCAGCAAGGTCAATTGTTCCCTTTGCCATGAGGTTTCTGAGCAGGAAGCCCTCTCCTAATATGGTCATCCCAGGAAGTTCTGAGGAGCCGGACTGTCTGGGGTGGCTCCCCATTCAACTATTGTCAGGTGGGCTAATGCTAATGACCGCACCTGTGGTCTGCTAAGGGAGGTATTGACACAGAGTAATGTGTATTCAGGGCTCGTTAGACAACCATTGTTCTGTGTCTGACTATTGTGTACATTGATTGCCCCCTGGGGCTTCTGTCTCCTTGCATTGGTCAAAGTTATCTGACCAATCACTACTGACTCATTTTCAAGCCCTCATTTGCATTGGTCAAAGCTATCTGACCAATCCCTGTTGACTCATTTCAAGCCCTCATTTGCATGGATATTCCACTTTCTGTATAAAGTGTGCTGTGTTCTTCCAATAAATTGTCTTCCTGCTTGAACTTACATACAGCCTGCTTGGTGTTTTGTTCTAATGGATTCCGAACGGCACATAGCTGTAGTTCGGATCCCGGATCCTTGGTTGACCGAACCATCAGACGATGCGATCTGCAAGCTGACTGACTAGAAACAGAGGAGTGTCGGGAGAGCGGACAGGGCGAGCAAGGGTCTCGTCACATTGGTGGCAGTGGTGGGATTTGCTATCCAGTTACCAGGACACTCCAAACCACCACGGTCAATGACCAGCTATGCAGCATGCAGGAGAGCCACACTGAAAAACTTACTTGAGAGCCGCAGAGGGACCAGTGGGACAAAGAACAAGGCCACCCTGATCAGTGAGCTAGCCGAGATGGATCAGAGGGGTGGTGATGCAGGACCCTGGTCAGTTGAAGACTTGTTTCAGCAACGAGTTCGAGAGCGGTTGGCATTATATGGTGCTAACCCGTCAGAGACCGCCATACAGAATGCCATTAGAGACATCCAGCTGCAGGATGAGCGACAAGAGAAAGAACGAGTAAGACAAGAGAGGGAACGAGAGCGGCAGCATGAGCAGAGAATGACAAAAATGACGCAATTCAACCCCTCACCCATCTGTCCTTAAATTCCAGTGATGGTGAACACCATCACAGTTTACCTGTCTGTTCCATTGTTAAATGTTAATGACCTCACATTGTTCTGTCCAGATGGCTAGATAATCAGTTTAGTTCCTGTATACACTTTCATCTGCATTTGCTACTGTAATCAGCCAGAGTGGAGGGATTGTGTACACTGTATGGGAGTGTAAAACCCTGTTCCTATTGGATTGTGAATGTCACGTCCAGCTGGGCGGTAACCTTGTGGGTGAAAACTGTATATAAGTCTGTTTCTTGTTCAATAAAGTTGTTCTAGAGTTACTTCACCCTCAATGTAGAGACCTGTCTCTTATTGGGGGAATATGCTACAAGGGATTGCTTGGTCTTCCATACTCCCTTAGATAATCACTAAGCTCTTCTAAGAGCTTGTGTAAGAGCTTGTTCTGCTGAACTCTCTGGGGAAAGAGAGGTTCACCCACGGGAACCTGGAGCCTTGTCGTAGGTCCAGGGTGGGTAGGAGACAGCGAGACCCTAACCAAGCTGCGGCGGTTTGTGGGGTCTGAAGTGGTTACGGTGTCTGGTGGAGTGCTTGGAGCCCTCGGGAAGCACTAGGAGCATCTTTCAACGGAGGTACCCAGTCAGGGTCCTGTTCCATTACAATCACTTAATGGTATCCACAGCATTTGTGTCTCTAACATTCTGCAGCACAAGTGATGTAAACTTGGCATTTTTTTCTTCTCCTGTCAAGTCCAAGAAGGTTGAGGTAGCTCCATCATGCCTTCTGGATGGTACCTTCCTGCTACCTTCTCTGCTGAAAATGCACACGCCATGTTGCTCCAGTCCTTCTGCCATCTTGTTATATCAGCTCCTATATCTGAACAAGCAAAAACCCATCCAGTCCACTCTATTCTGTAAGTACCCCACTGGGGATCCCCACACTTAGCAATAGCAGATCAGATGCAAGGGAGATGGGAGAAAAAAAATCATAATTGCATGCATTCTGCAGTTGGCCTACAAGAACCTCTAGCACCCATTCAGGGTTTCTGTTCCCTTGTCCCATAGTAATGTCCTGTTATGACCCCACTACCATTATCTGACTCTGGCTCCACTCAGGCATACAACATGCAGTCTGTCTGACAAAAGCAGGATTTTTCTGCCACTATATATGAAACTCTTGGCACTTCTAGAACTTTCAATTTCCACAGTCCAGAAACACTATACATCTTTTATGCCCCCTGATACTTATCAGGATTCAGAAGCAGAACTTACTTTCTTTGAGAATATAGTGCAGGGAAGTATTAAGGTCATGATTTTGCACCAGAGGCTGCAGAGGATTATTCCTTCCCCTGCATTTTATGAGTGCCCACTTGAGGACTGCTGGATATTACACTTTCAGGTCCCACTGGGTTACCGTTAGCAATACTGGCATTCACAATTTAACACTTTACTTCTTGGCTCAGTCAGTGATCAGTCCAGGGGTATGTAGTTGTTTTTGGTGTTTTATTTTAAATAGGGACGGGAGAAGGGAGTAGTGGGATACTCCAAATTAACTATTCACCAAGATGGAGGACTTCGAATTCTCTTTACAGCCAGGCTGTTGATTCACCCTGCCACTTAGGTGAATTTGGGGTTAAGTCTCTATCCAGATGACTCGATGAACTAAATTCTCTTCAGAACACTCTCCTAGCATCCTCTTTCTCGACCACTGACACCTGTCCACTGACTATCCTACTCCAGGGTGGCCCCCCTCAGGTCAGGCCCCTTAACACAATCCCCTGTACTCACGATACTGTTTTTCTAGGGTCTCCAGTGTCTCCCCCTCAGTCAGCTTTCCTGGACCTCTGGGTTCAGCTCTGTTCCTCTGGCCCTCAGGGCGACCCCCTGATGTTACGTGCCACTGCTACAGAGGGGGAGGCAGCTGCCACCCTCCCCCTGGGACTCTGCTTACCAGCCAAAGACCCCACAGCACATCTGCTCCTGGCTTTTATACAGTATCCCAGAATGCACCGAAACAGCCAGTCCCTGCCAATCACCAGGAATGTATCAAAGCCTATGTACCCATTGGTCAGGTTTTCTCCCACTCTCCAACATGCCTCCCTATTGGACCAGTGTGAAACACTCTCTAGAACCAATGAATCACATACTGAGCACACTGAGCAGACCTAACTCACAGATCCTGCTCTCTGGTAGGCACAAAGCAATATAGATTTGCCTGCTGCTCCTCTGATAGACAGACAGAGCCAAAAACTATACTCTCTCACTACTAACTACCTAAGATGGTGCTACATGAGGTACAAGCTGTGGCTTTACCCAAATGCTCTGCACTATGGTAAACTCTTGGCGATCGAGCTGGAAAGAGAACTTCTCTTGCACCTCTTGTTCAACACCCCTGATAGTAGTGACAGGACTTGTGAGGACACAGAGTGGCACAAGGGTTGATGCAGCAGGCAGTGCCAGCTGTTGGTTGCAAGATACAGATAACCGTAGATCACTAGACCGGAACATGATGACACTCAATCAGCAGACAGGAGCAAAGCCAGGACACAAGCCAAAAGGTCATTAACAGGCAGGTAGCAAGGTACAAGAACATCAGGCAGAGTCAGGATATAAGCTGGGATCAGTTCAGAGCTAGGCAGCGAGGTACAGGAACGCAAGGCAGAAGTGGAGTCAGGGTACGAGCCAAGGTCACAACAGGAAGGCAGGAAGCCAAAGACAGGTCATGGGCAAGCCAGGTCATGCAGGGGAAGGTAGATGTAGCAAGTCAAGGCACAGGTAAAGCAGGAAATAGCTGCAGCCCTCAGAAATCTGTCCATGTCACAATCCAGCTTAAATAGGCCATTGGGAACCAATGCCAGTGCCAAGCATGCATTCTAATACATGACTTGCAGTGAGTCTTTGCTCAAGATTATTAGCATGGGCATGCATAAGTCTTCTTGTTCTTATATGTACTGGCCTTTTCTTACACATGGTGTGCACTGGTCTTTGCATAGCAGCACCTGACTCACCACAGCCTAAACTAGTCCCTATGGACACTTAAAAGCAGGCTAAGTTAAGAAAGATTTTTACAATCAACGCACAGATTGACTGTGCACTCTATGATGACTTGCCCAATCCTGAGAGGGTATGCACTTTTTGTTGAGATTTATCTTATTGAAAAATAATTTAAGAGGAACTGAGCTATTCCAGTAGTGGATCCTGAGATTTCAGTTCTCAATAAACACCATACAGTTCCTATTGAGGGTGTTCCCTCTTTCAATTTAAGGATTCTATTATTAGGCCTCTGGAAGCGCTCTTAAATGCCTTCTTTGCCCTTGTGGGTCCTGCGTTGCAGCTAGGTATTGCTGCTATGTCCATTTATCAGATTATTGCCAACTAGACAGGACATATGAATAGAGACCCTAAAGCCAACTTTGAAGACCTTGTTCTCTAAGAACAGATCAGCTGATTGTATTTTTATCAAATGATTTTCTAACTGCGTATGGCCAGCATAACACTCACTGTTACTGGTGTTGACACTGCACCACTAACTACAAGCACATGTGCATGTTAAAATATTCCTCTGCTGCTATGCCAGCAGATGTCTTGCTGCCCTCCATCCTGACACCTGCTATTGAGGTCTCAGGCGGGACACATGATGGTGAGGGTAGGGAGGTGGGAAAGTAAGGGGGGGTGACACATTCCCAGCAGTGTCAAAGCAATCAGGCAGCTGTAAAGTTACTTCTACTCGAGGGCCGGCAGGTGTAAAAGATTCAAATAAACCTTGCTGCTAGAGCACTGCCATTGTAGTGGTAGCAGCAATATGGTTAAAGGACAACTGCACCTTTGTTTTAAAAATCTAAATTGTAATGAACTTATTAACTCAACAATTTCAATGGTATAACCTTTCTTAAGATTATACCATTATTTTGTTGCTAAAATCAACCAAAATGGCGTCCTCCTGCATCATCACTAACTGACTATCCAAGCGCTTGTGGAGGAATGAGTACACATGAAGTACTATCCAGTGCTTTACAAGTACAAAGGTTTTTTTTTTTTAGGTTAACACATACTGTACCTCCCAACTTTCCAAGATGGGAATGAGAGACACCTATTAGCAAAAGTATGTAGGCATAGGACAAACCCCCTGCCAAGCCCCCTTAAAGGAGAATTGTACAAAAAAAAAAAAAGATTGGTTACACCCACAAGTGCTTTTTTTTAACTACTACTATTCCTTTATATTGGCTTTTGGAATTTTCAAATGCAGCAATGTAGAAATTGGATGAATGGTTTAGCACTGGGAAACACGTAAAGATAAATAGTGAATTGTATATACAACTACTGTATATCGATCAGACCAAAATGAGGGACAAATGAGGAGGAAAGAGGGACAGAGGGACTTTGTTCTAAATCAGGGATAGCCCCTCGAAATCAGGGATAGCCCCTCGAAATCAGGGACAGCCCCTCAAAATCAGGGACAGTTGAGAGCTATGGTTAACATACACTTTAATGCTTTAAACAACTTTGCTTTTTTGTAAAGTTCATACACGTTCATATAAACATAAAGTACATGGGGCAGCCATATTTGCTCATTACTGATGCAGATCCTGCTTCCTAATGGGCTTTCTGGCAGTGTACTTTACCATATGAATTGAATGACTATTAAGTGACCTATTCATTCACAATAACCTTTGATTTGGTGGCATATAATTATACTTAAAAAAATTATTACTTTGTACAGTAAAACAAGATTCCTTTTATTAGAATGGGCTGCTGTATATTCCTAAAATAATAAGCATACCTAGTTGTGGGGATAATCATGGTTTTTAATGTCTTTGAAAAAAGTCTAACGTTTGCACACATGAGAGACAATAAAATTGTATGTGTTATATTAGTATACTTTTGTGGCTATTGCTTGCCAATAAATCAAATTACCATACAGTATTTCTTGATTTTTTTTTTTTTTGCAATTTAATTGTATACATTGCAACTTTCACTTCCAAACAAAATAATAGAAATGAGGAAATTAGGGGATCAATATTGCTGCATTTGTTAAATGTAGTACTCAATAGGCATAGGTAGAGGGAGCTAACGGCATTTATAACACATGTAAACGCTTCAGTAACCAAGGGATCATTGTTATCTGTGGTCACCATCTTTTTCCGTAAAACTCAACTTTGCTTTGTCCCTAATGGAAAGTTAGATTTGGAAGAAAACCAACAACATCACAAAGACAGATAAATCACACAACTTAAAGGCAAAATTAGTCCACCGTGACTTTCTCTGACAACTACCATCCACCTAAACACAATTGTTTCTCAGTTATGTCTTGATGTTACTAACAGAGTGTTATGTTATGGTTGGTTTCATTCACTTGTATGCCTCATTTACACAAGCATTTAGAAACAACTGGTAACAAATGCTTTGCAAAGAACCAAAAAATAACTTTTTATAGTTAGCGGTGTGTTTTCACATTTATGGGGCTCATTTACCTGGTTGTGAGCTACTCAGTTCTCTTAAAGCAGAGCTCCTTCAGAAAAAAAAAAGAAGTCAGCAGCTACAAATACTGTAGCTGCTGACTAGTAATATAAGAATTACCTGTCCAGAGATCCAGTGGTGTCCTTACCCGAGCCGATTTTTCAATCGGCTATTGGGTGCTGCCACCCTATCTCCACTAAGGGAAACTGGCCTTGTGGCTTCACAGCCGGTTCCCTACTGCGCATGCGCGAAGTGCGCTGCACTCTATGAATGGGCTGGTTTTGGGGGGAAAGAAGAGGGGCTGAACTTCCAGCTGCGTTTGCCACAGCGAACTCAACCGGAAGTGGGAGCGGGTACCTGCCAACACCAGGTCCCTGCCCCCTCCCCCCAAAAGGTGCCAAATGTGGCAGCGAAGGGGAGGAGGAGGCAGACAAGCGGCGCTTTCCCTTTTGGGTGGAGCTTTAAATTCAGTGAAGGAACTCCAGGAATTATCTTTGGAAAGGAGTGTGGGAGGTAAACGTAATCAGGACTTTTTTTTCTCAGAGAATAGGTGCAGGAACTCCCCCTTCTAAGTTACTTTGTGTCTCTGCCCCCTACCCACCTCCGAGCACTAACCCTTGGTTCCACCCCTGCCAACCTCCGAGCACTGACCATTGGTTCCACCCCCTACCCAGCTTCCAGTACAGCCCCTTTTAGAGAATATAGAGCCAAGTATAATTTTGTATTGGAATGTATAGAATTAGGTTATGATAACAAGAAAAGCAATAAAATAGATCCCCCACAGCCAGCAGCAATAGACCCCCCCCCCCCCAGCAGCAATAGACCCCCCCCAGCAGCAGCCAAAGATCTCCCAGCAGCCAGCATCAATAGACTCTCTAGCAGCCAGGAACAGTGGACCCCTCCCTAAACAGTAGATCCCTTCTAGCAAAAATTAACCCTCAGTATCAAAAGATCCTCCACCAGCAACAATAGATTGCCATGCAAAAATAGATCCCCCTCCATTGGAGGTGCCGGAACTGCGTTACTCCGCGTTCCCACTGAAAAAATGCCCTGAACGTAATGAATTAATTACACTTACCTCTGCTGTCCTTTCCGAGAATACTGGGCAGTGAATTACCAGCTGGCTACTTTTCATTCTTCTGCATTGAGCTAAGCTATAGACTTCTACTGTGCCAAAATTTAAAGTGTATGTACAGTATCTCACAAAAGTGAGTACACCCCTCACATTTTTGTAAATATTTTATTATATCTTTTCATGTGACAACACCGAAGAAATTACACTTTGGTACAATGTAAAGTAGTGAGTGTACAGGTTGTATAACAATGTAAATTTGCTGTCCCCTCAAAATAACTCAACACACAGCAATTAATGTCTAAACTGCTGGCAACAAAATTGAGTACACCCCTAAGTGAATATGTCCAAATTGGGACCAGTTAGCCATTTTCCCTCCTCTGTGTCATGTGACTCGTTAGCATTACAAGGTCTCAGGTGTAAATGGGGAGCAGATGTGATAAATTTGGTGTTATTGCTCTCACTCTCTCAGACTGGTCACTGGAAGTGCAACATGGCACCTAATGGCAAAGAACTTTCTGAAGATCTGAAAAAATAATTGTTGCTCTACATAAAGATATCCTAGGCTATAAGAAGATTGGCAAGACCCTTAAACTGAACTGCAGCATGGTGGCCAAGACCATACAGCGGTTTAACAGGACAGGTTCCACTCAGAACAGGCTTGCCATGGTCGACCATAGTTGAGTGCACATGCTCAGCGTCATATCCAGAGATTGTCTTTGGGAAATAGATGTATGAGTGCTGCCAGAATTGCTGCAGAGGTTGAAGGGGTGGTGGTCAGCCTGTCAGTGCTCAGACCAATATGCCGCACACTGCATCAAATTAACAACAACAACAACCCAAAAACAGTTTTTGGGGTGTTGGTCACACTTGAAGTCGCTGCTTTACATTTTATTCTTTATTTTGGTTAGATTAGCGCAGTTGTTTTTCTCTGTTTTATACTGCATCAAATTAGTCTGCATGGCTGTCGTCCCAGAAGGAAGCCTCTTCTAAAGATGATGCACAAGAAAGCCCACAAACAATTTGCTGAAGACAAGCAGACTAAGGACATGGATCCCTGGAACCATGTCCTGTGGTCTGATGAGATCAAGATAAACCTATTTGGTTCAGATAGTTTCAAGCGTGTGTGACGGCAACCAGGTGAGGAGTACAAAAACAAGTGTGTCTTGCCTACAGTCAAGCATGGTGGTGGGAGTGTCATGGTCTGAGGCTGCATGAGTGCTGCTGGCACTGGGGAGCTACAGTTCACTGAGGGACTGTACTGTGATATACTGAAGCAGAGCATGATCCCCTCCCTTCGGATACTGGGCCGCAGGACAGTATTCCAACATATAACGACCCCAAACACACCTCCAAGATAACCACTGCCTTGCTAAAGAAGCTGAGGGTAAAGGTGAGGGATCAACAGTCTACTATTGGATCTCCAGTCACAAGCTGGGAGATGGGAGGTAGGCTAGCTATATTGCATAACCGGTTCCCAACCGGCCGCCGCCTATATACTGCGGCAATGTGGCACTGCTGCTCAAATCGACGTAGGTCTACGTCGGTCGTGAGCAGACAGCTAGGGGGCGAGCACCTTCTCCTGCGGCGTGCTCCTGCCCCCACTCCGCTCCGATTGCCACCTGACACCCACGATCGCTCCCCGCTAAGAGAAAAGGACGGTCAGCTGTTGTAAACACAGCTGACCGTTCTTTTTCCTGGAATAATCACAGAGCCCCTGTGATCCTTCTATATAGGATCACAGGTCTCTGTGGTCATTTCAGAAGCCACGCCCCCCACAGCTAGAATCACTCCCCTAGGCTCACATTTAACCCCTTGATCACCCACAATGTTAACCCCTTCCCTGCCAGTGTCATTATTACAGTAACAGTGCATATTTTTAGCACTGATTACTGTAGTAATGTCACTGGTCCCCCCAAAAGTGTCAAAAATGTCAGTTAGGGGTCCGATCTGTTCGTTGCAATGTCGAAGTCCTGATAAAAATCGCAGATCGCCCCATTACTAGTAAAAAAAAAAACAATAAAAATTACATAAATCTTTCCCGTAGTTAGTAGACGCAATAACTTTTGAGCAAACCAATCAAAATACGCTTATTGCGATTTTTTTACCAAAAATATGTAGCAGAAAACAAATTGGCCTAAAATTTTAAAATTTTGATTTTTAATTTTTTTTTTGGAGAATTTCCTGCCTGCATGCCTGAGCTAAGGGTAGATGGAATCCAGGAAGAAAATGCTACATGACTCATCTGCCCTTACTCAAGATGGCCACTGACAGGAATGCTAGGAGGTGTTTTTGTAAGTAATTTGCCAGGAAAATAAAGCATGCAGACAGGGTCGGATGGGGGAGTTTGCTTTGAATATTAAAAATTAGTTAAATAGCGCTTTTGGTTTGTGGTGCTTAGATACATTGTAGTTCTGCTTTAATGAATGTTAATAGGCATGCTAAATCATTTACATGCACGCATTACATATACACGCCTGGCTGCAACACAACATCTGGCTGCAACATAACACACAAAAGCATGCGTTAAATGTGAAGTTCACTTCAGTGCTTAATGTAGAAGAATTGCATTGATTAGAACAGTGTTTCTTGACCTATTTTCAGTCAAGGCCCTCTTAAAATTGTAGACAATCTCAAGGCACCCTTGAAATTTATGGACAGTCTCAAGGCATCCCATTCTAAAATGTAAAAAAATATTCGAATAGTTTTACACAGTGCAACAACATCCACACCCAACGTTAAAGGTGATTTTTTTCTTCTAAAGCAAATACACCTTTGTACACTGGTACTGACTAGTATTCCAATGTTTCTCTTCGCTCTCAATTTCTTTTCGTCAGTCAGCTAATGTGACCCCAGTGCTGAGGGAGAGAGGCAGAGGAGGGTCAAACAAGTATGCTGTGGCGGCAACAGACAACCTCTTTATTAACTGATGATATCATTGGTTGTTAGGATGCCAGTATCTAGAAAGTCTTAATGGCACATAATGGAAACATGTGGCTTTGTGTAACTAAAAGGCAGGCTTCATGCACCTGCTGGCTTGTATTGAACTTTTGAACAATTTGTAGGCATTTTGCCAAGGCACCCCTGAAGAAGCCTCAAGGGTGCTTGGGCACCTTGGTTAAAAAAGGCTGGCTTATAAAATGCACTAGGATTGGGTAAATCTGGCAAATACAGGCTTATAGTATTGGAGCTGCTGATATCAGTAATCTTATTGTTGTCAGCTTTTATATTCCAGCTCATCCAACTTTTGATTTTTTTTATTAACGTGTTTAAGTTAGAAAACTGGGTCTAGTTTATTTTTTTAAGTTAGACTTACTGACTGGGAAGAATTAGAGCTCTCAGTGACATAGCCCATGGATTAGTGGAACGATTTATCTCTTTTCATAGATGTCAAAGGGACTGGGGCTACATATCTGACATTTTTAGTTTCGATTTTTATCATAACCTAAAGGGCCTCTTTCCTGAAAAAATAAATAAATAAATAACACAACACCATATAGATTAATGCAGAATTCATGTACAGCAGCTTTTAGCCATAGATATATGTTGATGATATGCAGCTGGACTTTTCACCAACCAATAGTCCAATGATAAAGCAAAGGCCAGGTTATGAAAGTTTTCACAGGGAGCAAAGATATGTGTTTCTGATTGTTACAGAGCTTTTTTATGAAAATAAAGGTTTCCCAAAGCTTGCTGCAGCTAAGACATTTCATAAACAAGGACAGAAGTGTCAACTGCACACACATATCTTCTAATGATCAACCAAGCCACAAGCTACAGTGATGGATAGAGATCGTTCAGTCTATGGGCTGCCCTAACCAGCACCACGTTTTCCATGATCAATACAAAGTATGACTGTCCTTGAATGCTATACAAAGGTCACTATGTACTAGTCTCCTGCCACCATATGCATACCTATTATACTGTATATGCTGTAAAGTATTTTAATAACACATGCAAGCAAGGTTTGACCTGACATGTGCGGAGAGCCTGCGTGTCTTAGTCCCAATATTGTTGCATAGAAAGAAAAGAAATTGAGGGCCCGAGGGACTTTAACGAGACATGCAAGAATAGGTAAAATCACATAAGTTTATTGTAAAACATATCTAAAAGACACACAATATTACATACGACAAAGATGATCATCAACAATGAACATTAGGCATATCCATAGTCAGTGCATCAACAGTATCAATAGTCTGTGTTAGATGAACCTCGACGCGTTTCACGAAGACAATATTTTGCTTCATCAGGAGAGAAGCACAGAAATCTAAAAAAACAAAAAGGGGGGGGGGGGGAGAAAGAAAAAAGGGGAAAACATATACCTTGAATCGTAGCAATAGCCAGTAAATACAGATGCTCAAGGTCCACTTGACTGGACCCAACTCTTTAGACATATCCACATGTCCAGACTATCAAGAAAGAATGTGTTGAAGCGGAAAAAATCACTAAATTCCTCCCAAACAAAATTGAAAAAATTGTTGTGCTGTTCAGTCTCCCCGGGAGTTGGGGGGGGGAGGGATACCGGGCCAGCAGAACACAAAGGGAAGGCGACACTCCAGATGGCAAGGCCAAGAGATGAAAAAGGCCTAGACCTGCAACAATAGGTGTATAAACTACAATAAAAGGGAAGAAAAAAGATAAAGGAAAGAAAAGAAAAGAAGAAGAAAGAAGAATAAAATAATGGAAGAAAAAAGAAAAAAGAAAGAAGAAATAACACATTGAACATTCGGACATATTCTTTCTTGGGTTATTTCCATTGGTGTTAGACTTGCCGTCTCCACTGTTTGGGCTACATTATCAAAACTGTAGATACATTATATTTCTGCATTGAGTAAAACCGGACAATTGGTTCATTTATGTGATTATAAAGTTTTAATCTTTTCTAATTGTGTGTCCTAGATAGGCAAAATAACATTTTAACCACCATTATCTTCCATTCTATTAAAACACACATATGTATATGTTGGATTGATGGTATTGGCAGCAGCTTTTACATTGGCAGTAACCAATCTTTGCCTAATGGTGCTTTAACCAGCTCCAGCAGGATGTATTCCAGAAACTTTCTGTGTGCTACATTATTTCCCTTTTATTTGAGATAGATAATGTTAATCATTTTTGTACTAAAGGATAGATAATATTAATTATTTTGTACCCAGACTTCTGATAGATGAGATAATTTTGTTATGTTCAACATCAGAGTAAATGCTACAAATCACCCTAGATTTCTCATTAGCCTGTGGTTTCTGTTCTACTTGCATGGTCCGATTATCTACATGGAAAACACGGATAACATTAATAAGAGAGGCATTGTTGGAAAACTTATCAAACACTCCATATGTTTCCTATATAAATGGAGGTTATCAGTTCATCACAAGCCTCAACATTTAAAAACAAGAGCAGGTCCCCCAGCAATCGATGTTTTCCACGCTTTATTTTGGTCGCTCTAATCTTTCTTTGTTAAATACATAGGATTGGTTTAACCACATTTTCACCAGTATATTACTAAGGAGTGCATATCCGAGTCATTGTTTTATGACACCATAAACCTTTACCAAAGTGAGTGCAATCCTAGGACACTTGCATACGATTATAAAGTACAGTTTATAGGCAAACAATGTAAATACTGTATTTACTGCTGCAGGTGCAGCTTATTTTTGTCCATAGGAATGCATTACAACAACCACCAGCACCAACGTAAATTAGCATATTTAAAAAAAAAATAGAATTTTATTATTTAAAGAATAAATCCATATGAGTGCAAGAGTACAAATCGGTGGTGGTGGGTACATGCACACTGCGTTTTCTGTAATTTTTCCTACCTATGGGCAAAAGTGCACTGCAGCTGTGGTTTCTAGGTGTCACAGCAACAGACCTATATATTTTGTTTTACAGGTAGAAACAACAAACATTATTTTACAGTGTTCTTCACAAGGCCTTAAGGCCCCTTTCACACAGGCGAACCGTTCAGATCCGCCTGTCCGTTTTTTTGGTGGATCTAAACGGATGCCCCACCGTCTGTCCGTTCTCATCCTATCCCATCTGATCTGATCTGCTGGACGGATGGAAAATAGGGTTTCCATCTGTCCAGATTTGACGGATCGGATGTCAGCGGACATGTCTCCACTGACATCCGATGCCCCATAGAGATGCATGGGGCATCCGTTCAGATCCACCAAAAAAACGGACAGGCGGATCTGAACGGATGCCCCATGCATCTCTATGGGGAATCAGATGAGAACGGACCTTCTGTCCGCTGACATCCAATCCGATCCTTCAAATTTGGATGGATGGAAACCGTATTTTCCATCCGTCCAGCAGAACGGATCAGATGGGATCGGATGAGAACGGACAGACGGTCCGTTCTCATCCCATTCCCCCATAGAGAACAGCACACAGCGCGGAGACAGAGCTGCCATCCGCCTGCTCAGCGGGGGATCGGCGGATCGATCCCCCGCTGAGAAAAACTGAGTCTGCCGATGGACTCCAAGTGTGAAAGGAGACTAAGATATGCAGTATATTCATTTGAACTGTTTAATTGCAAAATGATTTGCAATTCTGTTAAGCCAATCTTAGGATTTACACACTTCTGCCACACTTTATTGCCAGGAAGATAAAATAAATATTTCCTGGCTACAGCCTGCTGTGTCTCCTGCCTTCTCATTGAATAAAGGTGATGATGCCTATCCATTGTCAAGTTAACAGGCATGTGAACAGAAATTCTACAGATTATCCAGGATATATACTGAAGAAAAGATCCCTGCTGACCCATGGGTGGTCTTGTTGCATGGTACTACCTTGCCTCTTTCCAAATATAAATGCTCAGTCATACCCCATATGCTTAACGCTGCGAAGGCTTTGATACCTGTCCACTGGGGCACTCCTACCATTCCCACAGTGCGGCAATGGTTACTAAAAGTGGATGCGTCTTGTCAGCTGGAAGAACTCACTTTTATTGCCCGAGACAAACTGGACCGCTTCCAATCTGTCTGGTACTTATGGTCCACCTTTAAAACCTCCACGGTTTATATCTCTTTAATCACAAATGGCACCTCCAATACTGCCCCACCCGATTCATGTGTATAGGCTTAAACTTTAGTAGCTTGTGGTCTACCTACCCTCTTCCTTCCCCTTCCTCCCCACTCCCCCACCCTTCTTATCTCCTCCTTTTCTTTTTCTCTTTCTTCTGCTTTTCCTCCGACATGGTTTACGCCTCTCTGCTCATATTGTTTATGGTCTGATTGCTCGTCTTGAGTTAGAGCTGTGCAGGATATGATGTATGCATTTGTGTTCTATAGTACTTTCTGGCACTGCATGGCATATGTTGGTCATTTGTACTTCTATTGTTATGACTTTGTAGTTTTCCCGCAATTTGCTATGTCGGATTGTGTTGTTTATGTTCTGTTTAACCATATTCAATAAAAACAAATTAAACAAAAAAAAAAAAAAAACAGGCATGTCAAATTGAAAGCTGGAAAGGTGAAAAATTAAATATGATTTCCTGGCTATGCAGTGGGATAGGGGGTGTGTGAGTCAAAATACTGGCTGAATAGTCCTATAATTGCAAGTAAAGCAAGGTTATAATATTTTTGAGCAGTTTTAAAAATAGTAGTTTCTTGGCATGGGCATCCGCAGGTAGGGGCGAGGGGGGGGGGCAAATGCCCCCCCCCTGGAATCTCAACTTCCACTTTAAAGTGGTTGTTAAGCCACTTTATACCATTCTTTCTGGTCTGTTTAATAATCCTGTGTGCCCCTGTGTCTGTGTTTTAAAAAAATAAGACGTTATTTACCAGTTTTCAGAGCGCCAAGCACCGCTCATGTGACCTGTCTGCTCTCTCCTCTCCCCATCTGACAGCTGCCTGCAGCGGTTGGTGCAGAGGATTACTCGCTGTCCTCAGTCGGGGAGGAGGAGGGGAGAAGGAGAGGCGGCAGGTCACGTGAGTGGCAATCAGTGCTCTGAAAACTTATAAAGAGCAGCTTATTTTTATAAAACACAGACACAGGGGCACACAGGATTATTAAACAGACTGTAGACAGGATATGAAACTACAGCAGCAGGAGGGGAAGGGGGGCACTGACACAGGAGCAGACAGGCAGGGAGGGGGGGAGGACAGAGGAGGACAGGAGGACTGTGGATGACAGAGGCACGTAAACTGACCACAGTGTCAGGGCTCAGCAGCCATGGTATACCGTGGTCAGTTTACAGAGGGGAGGACATAGCCAGGCAAGATCAGCCAGGTATTTTAGGTGATACCGGAGGGGGAATTACACAGCACAAACACTGTGCTGTATAACATGCTTTTAGGGAACAGGATCATTTTTTTTTTTAGGTTGATAAATGCTTTAAAAATAAATGCTGCTGTTTGCCCTTTAAAAATAAATACTCAAAATAAGTATAATGACTAAGCCCCTCCCCTTTATGACATTGTTAAAAAGAGGCGGAGCATGGGTGACCTTAAAATGATGCCCCCCCCTGAAAAAAGTTCTGCGGACGCCCATGCCTCTTGGCTATCATGCTGGTCTTTACTGTTTGTAGGGCTTTGTCAGTTACATTATACTTTGGTTATTGCATACTTTAGCAAATTACCTTTTCAGAAGAAGGGTTCTATTGGCCGCCCCAAATTTCTCATTCATTAAAGCAGAAATGCAAAAAGGTTTTTTTTTCTTTAATTTACCCCATACATACCTTTAAACCAGTCCTCTTCTGATTTTGTTTACATGATATACCGGGGCAGTGGTAACCTTTAAAACTGCTGAGAGCTGTTACATGTTATGACATGAGTGTGGCTTTCTGCAGTTTTGTGCTCTGAGCCCTGGCTGACCTGATGATGTTGGGGGTGTCCATGACTATGTGCCTATGAGCTTCAGCTCACAGCAAATATGTTGAATGATGCTAGCTGTCATTCAGCCTGAAAGAGGACCAGCACCAGTATCAGAAGGATGCAGGGGTACTCCACTGAAAACAAGATGGTCAATATGTACTAAATGGTGCAAGTTCAAGTCGTTTTAAAAGCATCTACAGGTAAGACTTTTTATCAGCTTACCTGTAGGGCTAAGATAAACTTTCAATTTTACTACTGCTTTAAAGTCAACCTATAGCAAAAATGTAATTTAAAGATTTAAAAAGAGTGGGTACTAAGTCAAAATGCCATCTACTGCCATGTGTGTATTGTTTTCTGTGATTTACCCACAGTTTATGTGATTTAACAAGAAACAAATGGTAATCTCCCCCAAAGGGATAGAACATCCCAGCTTGACAGTTGACATGGGAACAGTTGTCCTCAGTGGGAGGCTTCCCCTCACCTTGTATCTTGATGACAACTATATAAATGTAATACTACCCCCCAAGGAGCCACTTTGGTTTGAATCCTCTGTTCTTTGCCTCTACTCTGTGAATGATCTCAGTCTACATTAGGTTAAGCGGATAGCAGTTGCTGTATGGCAGAAAGTGTAAGGATATGTACTAGTGATTGACCTATATTGGTTTTTCATTGCCGATACCGATATTTTGGCCATTGAATATCAGTATCGGCCGATATTGTTCGATATTTTCGTACATTTAAAATTTTTATTTTTTTTTATTTTCAGCACTTGACAGGTACTGTTGTGGAGGGATCTGGGGTTCTAAAAGACCCCTCCTCTGCACTTAAAAGCATTCAAAACACCAAGTTTGGCTGTTTTGAATGCTGTCATTTTTTGAATCTGGCGCTGAGTACCCGGAAGTGATATCATGACATCACTTCCGGGTTTTTTCATGGAGATCCGATCAGAGCCAAATGCGGCTTTGATCGGGTCTTCGGCAGCCGTGCAGGCTGGTTGCCCGGGTCTACCGGTGGGACGGGAGACCCCGGAAAGCCGCGGAAGGCGGCGGGAAGGAGGGATGTCCCCTTCCGCTCCTTGTAATGACAGCCAAGTGGCTTCTCAGCCGCATCAGTTGTCATTACAAGACAGCCGACCGTGGGCTATGGACGTCAGTACCGGGGTGATGCCTCTAGCTGCAGGCATCACTCCGGTACAAGCACTTTTCCGAAAATATCGGCAATATCGGTAACCTCAGGGGCCGATTCCAATATATCGGGGAAAGTGCATATCGGCCCCCGATATATTGGTTTGCAGATAATCAGTCAATCCCTAATATGTACTCAACACACAGTTATAACTATATGAAGCTAAACACCAGTCCGGTTAAGAATATGTTATATTATAACAAACTGAAGGGGTTGGCAATCTGTACATTGGCAGGTAGAATGTACATCTAACACAACCCTCCAGACAGAAGAGCTATCACGTTGTTATAGTTTAAAGTAATAAACACAGCAGTTAGATAGATCAATACCAGATGAACTGCAAATCAGTATTCGTCAATGGTATCATCAACAGTAATGGTAAACAGTGTTTGCATAGCTTTCCTGCTACCAGTATACTATACTAGTACTTCTTCAGCAGTACCCCTTTTGCTATAGGCAATGCCTGGATTTCTTGTAGAATAGCTTATTAGCTTATCTAAAGAGACAGTCCTATGCACTGGATCTTCAGCCAGCTAACGCTGTGGCCCAATCTTTACAATGGTGCACATGAATACAGCCCCAGTGGCATCTGTATGCAGTGGTACATGCTGCTGGTTAGGTGTCAAATCCCTAGATGTTCAATCTAGAGGCCCTCTCACCAATCCAGTGATAAAGCCACAAAAGTCCCACTGTGCAGGTGTGTTTGGTCCCAGTGCAACTCTGATCCTCAGTTCGGCAGACTACAATGCTCCAGTGTCTTTGCAGCTCGAGACTGTATCCCACAAATGACTCAATCATCAGTCTCTGCGCACTCCGGAGATGTGCAAACTCTGGTTTGTGGCAAAAAGAGAGAGAGCCGGTGTTCTAAAATTTAGTCGGACCTATGAAAATTCCAGACCCTCGTCACTTCCGGTGACACTACGTCATAACCCAGCTGCTGCAAGCCCCGGTGCGCATGCGCACAAGGCATTTTCAAGGTCCGATTAAATTCTAAGACTTACGATCAGCTGAGAGGAGGAGGAGGGGCTGAGGTGGGAGGCACACATCGCTGCAGGATAATGTTACAACACCGCCACGCAGAGCTGACTTAGAGGGGGCGGGAAGGAAGTGAATACTCATACTAAATAGTAATGATAAAAAAATAATAAGAAATACTAAACATTTTTTATCATGACTATTTAGTATGAGTATTCACTTCCTTCCCGCCTCCTGTAAGTCAGCTCTGCGTGGCGGTGTTGTAACATTTTCCCGCAGCGGTGTGTGCCTCCCACCTCAGCCCCTCCTCCTCCTCTCAGCTGTTCGTAAGTCTTAGAATTGAATCGGACCTTGAAAATGCCTTGTGCGCATGCGCACCGGGGCTCGCAGCAGCTGTTGGTGAGGGAGCGTCCCCCGGAAGTGACGAGGGTCCGGAATTTTCACGGGTCCTACTAAATTTTAGAACACCGGTGTTCCGTGAAAAAACCATACCCGTGAGAAAACCATACCCTCGTCACTTGCGGTGCACCTACGGAGAGTATAGATTTATCACGGTAGTATGTGTAACGTTACACTTGCGGCGGTTACATTAAAACAGCTGTGCTGCAATATGAGTCGTCTCCGCTCCTATCCCTGACACTTCCCTGATCTTGGCTAATAAATATAAAAGCGGATCACGGAGCCGACATCTCCGTCATTTAGATGTCATACACCCGCCGCTTTTATATTTATTAGCCAAGATCAGGGAAGTGTCAGGGATAGAAGCGGAGATGACTCATATTGCAGCACAGCTGTTTTAATGTAACCGCCGCAAGTGTGACGTTACACACACTACCGTGAGAAAACCATACCCTCGGAGCATGCGCACTTGTCAGGCCCTCGGCTGTTCAATGACGTATCCGGGGCTGTGAGCATGCGCACTGCTACGCTGCTCAGCTGTTCCTGACAGGAAGTGACGAGGGTATGGACTTCTCACGGGGTATGGTTTTCTAACGTTACACCGGTCCATTGCCAGCTAAAAAAAACAGCCTCTATCTTTTCCCTTGGAACTATCTCCCCTGGAAATTGTAGTCTAATGGTCAATAAAGGTCTGTGGCACAGCTCCCTTCCTGAACTTAAACTCCCAAATTCCAATGCGGCCAGCATAGAAGGCCATAGAGCTCCTTCAGCTTGCCTGTTCCCCCTGGTGGCAGGAGGCAGGCAGTGTGCTTAAATCCAGCAGGATATTCAGTTTTTGTTTAAAGAGCAGAGGTAGACAATGTCACAACTGACTTCTGATAGCCAAGCATCTGGCTAAATAAAATTGTAATTGTATTCTTTCTGTTCCAGAGCCAACAGTCACTAACTAGAAAAGGAAAGAGTTTCCCAATGGTGACAGAACAATACAAATCTGATTGAGATTCTTTCACTTCCCAGCTCTATCCAAACTGAAAAATATTTTTGGCTGGAATTTCAGTTTAGATTATGTTTAGTGTCTTCAAAGATAATTCATTAGAAATTTTACATCTTTTTTATCTTTTGCTTTTGAAAAGTCACACATTATTTGTCCTCATTTTTTCTTGTGAAGAGAAAATAACAGACAAAATCTTTCATATTACTTAGAAAGATTACAAACTACAGATTTAAACTAAGTAATTCTTCAGCATTTTAAAGCTGATAATGAATCGTTTAAATGAGTGGAAAAACTGCTCTCATTTTTGGTTATGGCTCGTGCCTATTTAAATTGAAATTCCAGATTTTATTATTTTCCTCATGTGCCAAAAATGGATGAATGGAAAGTGTGCTTGTTGTCCTAGCAAACAGAGCCTTTTTTTTTTTTTTTTGCAAAAAATAAGTGACAGCTGTAATCTGACTAGTTGCTATGGACAGCACAGGCTCCTTTGAGACACTTTGATAAATGATGCCAATTGTCTATAGAACTGACTTACTCACCCCATAAAAGACTGGTGGTGGTCTCCAGGGCTGTGCACAATAGGGATTTCTGATGAAATGAGGCCTCCACAAAGGATGGCCAGATCAAGCGAATAGACCACAGTCAGGCATTATGTTGAAACATCTCCCGCCCACCTATCATTTTTTTATTATCATGCTTCATGCCAACATCATGATGTTAAGACCTCAGCCAAGTCACTAATGTTCACATTCCTTCGGCAGCTGGCAGAACTGTCAAAACACTCCTCCTAGTAGAATGGGCTTTTGTACAGAATTGATTTCATCACTAAAGCTAGCTAAACAAAATGTGGGGCCTTAGAAGAATATGGAATGTGGGGCTCACATTCCTATAGATTTCAATACATTACAGAACTGAAGACCTGACCTTGGTGTATGTAAAGCGCACAATGGGGCCTTCAACTTCTGCTTCGTTGGCTCTTTAATATAGGAGCTCAGATAGGTAACAAGGCTTAACATGTAACAAACAAACTAAGGAGTCAGGTGACTGAACTGACATGTAAAAGAAAGAGTAGTGATAAAGTGCAATGTGCAGTAAACTGTATAGAGTAAAAACCATTCTTCTCTTGCACCTGTTTACCCTTTATGGACCAGAATAATTTTAAATTTCTGGCAAGGACATATTGATTCAGTGATACATTTATTGGCCTCTTGCCTTCTGGACCAATTCTGACATTTCTCACATACATGTAAAAATCAGCATTTTTTTCATGGAAAATTACTTAGAACTACCAAATATTAGATATTTTCTGAAAGCAAAGGCCCTGGAGATTAAAATGGTTAGTGTTGCAATTTTATGATATTTGCACAGTGGTTTATCAAATTCAAGTTATTAGGAAGAAAAAACTTAAATTAAATTTAGTGCACACAAACACAATACCCAAGTTTTTGTTAAATTACAAAAGATGATGTTATGCCGAGTAAATGGATACATTGCATGTCACACTTTAAAATTGTGGAAATCGCCTGTGGAATGGCGACAAACTACGGTGCATTAAATTATCCATTGGTGACGCTTTAAAAGCCCTTACAGCAGGGGTGTCCAAACTTTTGCCCTTCCTATGCCACATTGGAAGAAGAGGAATTGTCTAAAAAGCAGATCACGAGTTAACGGTCACTGATATAGATAATGTACAGTACAATCTGAGTAATAAAATACTTGTTTTTTGTAATTTTTTAATTATAAAAGCAAAAGAGGACAACATAAAACTAGAGCGATATTTGATAAACTAACACATCAATATCAGGTTCGATGGATGTAGTAGCAATTCTCAAGGTGCTCTTCGGATATTTTGATATTAATGTTGCCCTTCCTGTGCTTCATCCTTGGAAATATTTGCTCACAAATAAAGGTGCTGTCGAAAAACGATGACATGAATAAGGCGTGATTGTGAAGAGTGAGATATTTTTTTTCCCGGAAGATAAAGCTTATAAAAGTTCAGTAACGAGACAAATATTTAATTGTCCGCATGTTTTTGCCAAGAGTAAATGCATTTTTCAAAAAATTCCCCCAAAAAAAGTAAGTTTATGATTTTTGTGTTGGGCTGCATTCATAGCTGTCTTGGGCCGCATGCGGCCTGTAGGCTGCAGGTTGAATGCCCCTGCTTTACAGGTTGCCAGTTTAGAATTAAACAGGAGATCTGGTGCTAGAATTATTGCTCTCACTCTGATGTTCCTGGCAATACCTCACATGTGTGGTGTAATCACTGTTTACATATGCATACGGGACCTACATGCACGTTTGCATTTGTGCATGCACAGTTTCTTTTTTTTTTTTAGGGCAACTCTAAAGATTGCAGTCTGACTTTTATGTGACTTAAATGCGACTTATTACACTCTATGGCACTCAAGTTGCATCAAAGTAGTGCAGTAACCTGGTTTAAAAACATTTTGACTTTAGTCGCATCGATTGGAATGTGTCCCATTGAAATAAATTGGTTTTGACTTGTCATGTGCCTTCATGTGTTGTAAGTCACATGACAAGACACACTAGTGTGAACCAAGCCTTAGACTCCTGATTTTCCTCTGCCCTCCAAAGCAGCTGACCAAACTAAGAAGTGACAAAGGAACACTTTTTAATCTGAGTATAGCATCAAGTCAGTTAAACTCCTGGGATATTGAGCTGGTCGGTTAAGTAGCAGCATGGGTTGTTAATGAAATTAACAACAGGTGCAACTCGATGGGCAACAGTGGGACAACCTCCAAAACAGGAATGGTTTTACAGGTGGAGGGCACTAACGTTTTTTTCCCTACTTATCTTTTCTGATTGTTTTTCACTGTTTTGCATTTGGCTAGGGTCAGTGTCACTACTGGTAGCATGAAGCAATACCTGGACCCTATAGAGGTTGCACAGGCAATCCATCTCCTCCAGGATGGCACATCAATGTGTGTCATTGCCAGAAAGTTTGCTGTGTCTCCCAGCATAGTCTCAAGAGCATGGAGGAGATTCCACAAAACAGGCAGTTACTCTAGATGTATACATGTGTAGAAAAGTGGGCAGGATGTGAATCAAGTAAAGCTGCAACCTTAGAACCAATCGGGGGAAAAGAATGTATATAAAGAAGCAGGTGCGCTAAACTGATAAGTGTCAACCAATCGGGTTGAAGTGAACCAAAACAACAATGTGAAAAACAAATAGTCACACAACTAGTACATTGGTGATGAATGGTAAACTGATAAGAGTCAAATACAAAAATGTGGTTACTATATCAGCAATGTGAATAACTAAATCACACTCAAGTGAAAGTGAAAAATTAGTAAAGGTGCATAAAGTCCAAAACTGTATTTTCAGTTAGATGTGAAGATATCCAAGTGAAATATCCACAGCAACTTTAGGGTGCAGATGATCCCGCCACCATGTTAAGGACTGGCCCCTTACCACAGAGCAGAATTTTAAGGGCATGTATGTAAACTCCAGATGAGGAATAGGTGCTCAGGGGAGGATTCGAGAATCAGTAGGCGGTTTGCATCAGTTGGCTGAGTGCAGGGCGGAGGAGCCCCGGGGAAGCCTCGTCTGGCGGAGAACGGGCACCGGATAGTGTCCTTTGAGGTACCAGTGGGTTATAAGCAGATGTGAGGTTCTCTCAACGCGTTTCACAGGGTGAAGCTTCATCAGGAGAGCAGGACAAATTGGGCTTTCATTTGGTGGTAAATGATACCTGCGTGGACATATACACTGGTACCAGAGAGGAATTGTCCAGAGTGAGGACGCCTAGGATAGAGGACGAGCACCACTCAGGAGAATTTATGATCAAGCTCTAAATTATCCATTGTTTGGTAAGTGGCTTATCCTCCTATTTGAGTGGCATTCTATGGTTCACATGCTCCCCTGAGCACCTATTCCTCAGCTGGAGTTTACATACACGCCCTTAAAATTCTTAGTTACTCTAGATGAGCTGGACATGGTAGTAGAAGGTCCTTAACCCATGAGCAGGACCGGTATCTGCTCCATTATGCAAGGAGGAACAGGATGAGAACTGCCAAAGCCCTACAAAACGACCTCCAGCAGGCCATTGGTGTGAATGTCTCTGACCAAACAATCACTGTCGTGCACTGTGGAGCTCGATTGGCATTTGCCATTGAACAACAGAGTTGGCATGTCAGCCACTGGCACCCTATGTTTTTCACAGATGAGAGCAGATTCACCCTAAACACAGTGACAGACGTGAAAGGGCCTGGAGAAACCGTGGAGAACGTTATGCTGCCTGTACCATTGTTCAGCATGAACAGTTTGGTGGTGGGTCAGTGATGGTGTGGGGAGGCATATCCATGGAAGGACGCACAGACCTCTGCAGGCTAGACAATGGCGCCCTGACTGCCATTAGGTATCGGGATGAAATACTTGGACCCATTGTCAGACCCTACGCTGGTATAGTGGGTACCATTTTGAATTGCTACAATGAAAATTTCAGCAAAATAGACTGACCTGCTGCATAATTTTTTCACTTTGAATTTAGGGGTGTCTTTGAATTCAGCCCTCTGTAGGTGCATAATTTTCATTTCCATCAAACAATGTGGTATCCTTTCCTTCCTAAATCATTACCCAGTTATCCAGTCCATATCAGTATAGATATCCAGCATGATATTTTTCCCCATTAAGATCTGATGTGTTTTTCATAGTGTTCCTTGAATTTTATTGAGCAGTGTGTATATATATATATATATATATATATATATATATATATATATAGATAGATAGATAGATAGATAGATAGATAGATAGATAGATAGATAGATAGATAGATAGATAGATAGATGTATTCTAGTTGGGAAGTGGTTGTTTTGTTTTGTTTGCTTTTTTTTCTGAACAAAGGATTTATTTTAGTAATATTTTGTTAATTTTAACTTTTAATTTGCAACTATGGGTGTGTGTGTGTGTCTTGTTTGGTAATTTTTGCTGTAATAGTTTTCTTGAGAAGAGGAGATTTTGCTGGTGGGGGGGGGGGGGGGGGGGTAGGTGTTGAGGCAGGTGATCCTTGCTTGGTAGTGTTCTTGAGAAGAGGGACTCTTTGCTAGGGCGGTAGTGATTCTGGTGTGGAGGGAGGTCTTGTGGGGAGGAGTTTTTTGCTAGTGAGGGTGATTCTACTGTGGGTATTTTCATTATATTACATATTCCTGATCCTTGTACTTTGTTATATTGTTATTACACACTCCTGGTCAAAGTGTTAATTTTCTAAACAGTTGCTGGATTCTACATGGTCTCCAACTATATTAATTTAGTTCTTATTAAAGATAAGCTCAGAGCGCTTTAGCAAGGCGTCCTTTTACTTATTATGGTCATTTGCAGGCTCAGGCCCTTTATTTTATTTTGCCACTACCCCCTGGACTCCTGGACACATCCAGGGGATAAATGTTTTTTAGCTGCTCTTCCTTAGAGAGACTGCACTTAATGAGGCAGAGGTGGCTGGACTTGTGTTTGGTCCTCCCTATTGGTGACAGCATATGTGTTGGAGCCAATTAAATAGCAGAGAGCACTGTGCCATATTCTACCAGAAAACTGCACGTCAAGAGAGGTGGTCCTGCTACTCCAATAATTGCTTGTGATGAGACTGGCTGGGACTCCTCTAGCTGCTCACCTGGGGTGCCAGCCCTGAGATACCTCCAGCTGTTTGTCTGTGTAACCAGACTTACCCTGAACCTCTCTGTTGATTGTTATTGATGCAGAGGCTAAGTACAAATAACTGTTTATGTACTGTAGTGTTTACTGTGGATGTCTCTAGTATCTTCGTCCTTTTTTTTCTGACAAAATGTGTGCATTTATTATTTTTTCTGAAAAAGTGAACTTAGCCTTAAACTCTCTCCCACTGCAAGCACAATATGGCCACACTCACCCTTTGCAGCAGTGCACTACCCACCCTAATTAGTTTTTCTCCTCAATGTGCGCTGGGTCTTCCACAATGCCAGCAAATCTACTGGTTATGGCTGTGAGGTTCCTTGTGCATATATGTTAAAATTCTGCACCTTGTAATATAATCCTGGCCATTACAACTTTATACATGTCATAGCCAGATCTGTACCTCCTCCCTATCACCTGACATCAGGATTGGCCACAGATATTACATCACTAGAGATGTGGTTGTTGCCACTAAATCTCTGTCAGTGGAAATAATGGTGAAAATGCTCTGTCCACTTCAGCGGCCTAGATTCTACCACAGGAGAAACTGAACAGACACACAACTGCAGATTCGACTACAGAAAAAAAAAGGTATACTGTATTTATCAAGATTGAATGATAAACAAAACACAAAAATTATTGCAGCCATATGTTTGGTAATAGATTAATAAATGCTTTTTTTTTTATGTAAGTAGACCTCTTGCAGGAAGAGAGAGCAAAGTGAAAAAGAGATCAGCTCATCAGCTGCTTCTTTTTTCACTGTCCAGTCATGGGAAGGGGAATGGGCAGGAAACCAGTTCGTAAAAGTAAAACTGCATCAGAGAGAAAGATCAGGTCTCCTCCCCTGCTAGAAAAAGCTGTGCTGGACTGGATAAATAATAAACCTCTCATTTACTGTATGTATTTCATCTGTGTATTTAGCTGTTTGCCAGTTGTTCAGGTTTTAACAAAGCAATTTGACTGAAATGGCAGTGCTGTTGGCATACATGTAAGCAAGTTTAAAAAATGAAAAAAACATTTTTTTAAAAAAAATCCTACCCCTGCGAAAACAGTGACCTACAAACAAATTAATGTAATAAATAAAATTACGTGTTGAAATAATGCCTTGAAATAAACCTTTTTACTTTGTGTTTAGTTTGTGTTTGGAGCTGCTCGTTTTAAGGCTAATTTAGCCAAAATATGTTTGTTAGAGTATATTGAAAAACCGTGCTCACAGTTTAACATGTGTACCATTTTCACTTAAACATATTAACATCAATCTTAACTTTTGTGATTGAAAATGAACTTTCACCGATTAATCGCACATTCACATTATCTGGTTATAGTATAGTTAATTTTCAATCCAAAAAGTTAAAGCCGAGTTCCACCCTGGGAATACTTCTTTAATAAAAATACCCCCGGGACAGTCAGGGCTAGTACATTCCACAATGGCTAGCCTCTGATCTGTCCCGGGTTGCACTTACATTTTAGGACAAATACTTACCTTGAAAAAGTATTGTCCAGCGCTGCCATCTCAGGTGTGGGCAGCTTGAAGCCAGCGCGATCCTCTTCTGCGTCCTCTTCCATCTTCTTCGGTCCCACGATGCACTGCACCGGCCCCGCCGTCACTTCCGGTGCACGCGCGTCATCCCTCCACAGCTTCTGGGCATGCCCAGAAGCTGTTTAGAAGGGAATGACGCGCGCGCCCTGGAACTGACTTCGGGGCCGGTGCAGGCGCAATGATTCCTGGGAGCGATGACGTTCAGCTCCCATGAATCATTGCAAAGCCAGGAAGTGACGACGGGCCGTGGCCGCCGAGGGGAGGAAGAAGGAAGTAAGGTAAGTATATTTTCTTCTCTACAAGGTAAGTAAAAAAGAAAAAAATGCGATTATCCATTTGTTTTTCAGGTGACCCGGAGCGAGAAGATGGAGGTAAGTATCATTTTAGGGTGGAACTCCACTTTAAGTTAGATGTTATTATGTTTAAGTGCAAATGGTACACAAAATTGAAAAATGTATTCTGATCAGTTGCTTAGCTTTACTATAGCTCACTCTTTGCGCTATTTCCAGCTTGATAGAATTTCTCCTTGTGACATTAGTGCTGGGCCAACAATAATATAGTCTAAAGAATGTGTCTCACTTAACTGTAGGCCAAAGAATAAAAATGCATCAGATTTTTTCATAATCAATCCACACTGTACTGCCAGTCTACCGTATACCCTTTTGTACTTACATTATTTTCATTTTTAACAACTTGTTTGAGCACAGTTCTGAAGTGTAGGTTAAGATCATCGTAAGACTCAAACTCATTGTGATGTTATGGGCAGTGTACCATAAAAAACCTAGAGCACCTAATCAAGCTGCAGAACTGATTGCCTTTCTCTGTGCTATTTATTGTATGTTGCAATAAATGAATTACTAATGCTTTCATCATGATTACGACAATGGATGTTTAAAAAGGCCAAGTGCCCAGTTAGAGTCTTTGAAAGCTAATGAGCTGAAGGTGGGGGGAAACGTGCCTCTTTATGCATGGCTGGCTGCAGTCCATGGTTACAGAATATAAGTCAATGTTCAATGCAAATAGATATGTGCTTATGTGTCCCCCACAGAGTTCCTCTCCTGCCTGCTCCCTGTTCTTCCTGGATATGGCGTGACATTTTTTTAATTAGTGCATCATCTAAGCTTTAACATCTTGTAATATTAATTTTCAGTACAAGTGTAATTTTTTTATGGTGGTCATTTCCTTCCTACCAGCCTTACCTTGTAAATAAAATACAAAGACATTTCTTACCAAGGGCTTAGCACTGGTATGTAAATTAAAAAGTGTCATATTCTATTGATGTGGATTGCTTATATACATAGTGATAACTAAAATATATGGTAGTTACTCAAAAATTCTATATGAATAAAAGTGTTTTGTTATATCTGTTCGATTGGTGAAATAACAAAAAAAAAAAGATTTATCCTGCCAGAAATTCATTAACCGGTTGCCGACCGCCGCAAGTACATATACTGCGGCGGTCACCCCCGGCCAGGCAAAGTGACGTACCGGTACGTCACTAGCTTGGGAGCCAATAGCGGGCGAGCGCGCGCCGCCGGAGGCACGCTCCCTCCTAGGCTCGTTTAAGGACACCTCCGAGCGTGTGACCGGCGGACCTGATGTCCGCCGGTCACTCGCGATCGTCCGCTGTGAAGGGAGAAAGGCAGGCGGCTAATGTAAACAAAGCCGCCTGTCATTCCTCCCCGTGTAAAAGCACTGATCTAACGGTCCTGCTATGTAGGACCGTTGATCTGCCCTGTTACACATACAGCCACATCCCTGCACAGTTAGAAGCACGCCCCTAGGGACACTCTTAACCCCTCCCTCTCCAATAAAGTTAACCCCTTCCCTGCCAGTGTCATTTTTACAGTAACAGTGCATATGTATAGCACTGATTACTGTAGTAATGTCACTGGTACCCCCAAAAGTGTCAAAAATGTCAGTCAAGGGTCCGATCTGTCCGCCGCAATGTCGCAGTCCCGCAAAAAAAATCGCAGATCGCCGCCATTATTTGTTAAAAAAAAAAAACAACAAAAATGACAAAAATCTTTCCCTTAGTTAGTAAACGCAATAACTTTTGCACAAACCAATCAAAATGCGCTTATTGTGATTTTTTTTTACCAAACATAGGTAGCAGAAAACAAATTGGCCAAAAATGTTTAAAAAAATTAGATTTTTACATTTTTTGGGGGGGGAATTTCATATAAAAAAAATGTGAAAAATATTATTTTTGCAAAATTGTCGCTCTTTTTTTGATTATAGCACATGATCAAAAAATCGCACAGGTGATCAAATACCACCAAAAGAAAGCTCTATTTGTGGGGAAAAAAGGATGTCAAATTTGTTTAAGTACAGCGTCGCACGACCGCGCAATTGTTTGTTAAAGTCACGCAGTGCCGAATCGCAAAATACCCCCTGGTCAGGAAGGGGGTAAAATCTTCCGGGGCTTAAGTGGTTAAGATCCTAATTTCCTGTACTCTGCCTGTGGTGCATTGAAACTTCAAGCAGTATTCTTAGTCCTGTCCTGTTCTCTTCTGTATGTGCCCCCTGAGACCCCTCCATCCCCAAACAATATGACACTAATTAATACAATAGACCCCAATTAATAGACCTACAAAGAAACATGAATTGCATGTGGGACTTTAGATGAGGTGCAACACTCAATAATTATTATTATTATATAGGATTTAGATAGCGCCGACAGCTTACGCAGCGCTTTACAACTCGAGGGTAGACAGTACAAATACAATACACTTTAATACAGTAGGAATCAAAGGGCCCTGCTCGTTAGAGCTTACAATAAAATCAATAAGGTAAAGATTTGTTGGTAAATACAATTTCCAACAGATTCACAGTGACATAATATAGTCAAGCAGATTAGTCAATATATACATATTAATTCCATAGCCAGGTACAGTGTTTTGAGGATCAATCCAAAATAGGTGTGAACTTGCATCTACAGTATGTAACCTGACACGTTTCGTGACATAGTGTCACTTCGCCAGGGGTTGATGAATACACAATTGTTTATAAAGTAGAAATAGTTTACAAATATATGACACACATAATACAATGTATTCTGTTAATGCAAACATTGGGTATCAACCAAAAAGGGGACCCATAATTACAAATCTGCAAGACATCACATGCTCATGACCTAGCATAGCAGCCTGGAAATGTCTGATTGGCAACGGTGGGTGTGGGATTCGAAGGGCCCAGCAGTGTAAACAGGACAAGATGTAATGGTGGGCATGGAGAGCAATCCAACAAGTCCTCCACCGTGATGGCTGTGAAAGATGTGACTTATGTATTAGCATATATGAAATAAATCTACCACTTAGGTGTTGACAAGAAAGGAATAATATGTGTAAAGAATGTGAGATGTATTTATAGTACACACAAGAACACGAGTGCAAAAAAAATATATATCAAAAAGGGATAAACAATAAAAAAGTAAGAAACAATTGAAAATTAAAATTCAACATTTAAATATATTAAATAAATAAGATTAAATATGGGCAGCACAAACTAAAGTGTACAATTTAAAATTGCACCAAGTTGGAGTAAAGGGGTGCATATTATAGCAACCAGCTACATGACTTCTTCATAGATTTGTTTCTTTCATAAGATAATCTTTAGCATATGAATATCCATTGAGTAGCAGCCTCTGTCACAGGCAGAATGGACATCTGGCTGCAAAGATTGGCTATAGACAGAAACATCTGCCTATCCTTACACCAGCACCTGCCAAGGTTCTAGCCCACAGCTGCACATGCACAATTCTTCAGATCCTTCTGTCATCACTTGTAATTATTTGAACATCTAAAGCCAGCCTAATAGTTTGGAAATAGATTCTACTTTTGTCTGAGTGTTAAGAGCCAAGCCATGGAACAACATACTAAAGTAGTACTGTACCAAAGCCCCAAGGAAAGTTTTGACTAAGCTGCTATTTAGAGAATTCATGAATGGAGCAAAACTCTGAGAAAGAAAGAAATATAACTATCAGTGAGGAGTTGGGTCAGAACCCAAAAGTCAGTACTTACTGTTTTGGGAGGCCAGCACTATACACAGGGTTATATTTATATTTTTTTATTCCATAGGCCAACTATAAATGCCTCCCTCCTCTTTTCCCCAGCTGGCTAGCTGGTTAGCCTCCACTATGATTGGGTGTAATAATCACAAAAGGCATATCAAGGTAAGGGGCAGATGGGCTGAAAGAGGCAGTTTGAGCTCTCTGCCTTGGGTCACTTAAAATTAGGTAGGGCAGTCCTTTACTCCTTCCTGCCTGCTATTGTATAGACCCAGTAAACAACATGATAAGTGGATGGCTGTGTGTCTTCGTCTGAATCCCTGAAATCCTAGGCTATGGCCTATGTTGGCTATGCAGAAATCCAGCTCTGACCATAAACCACAATCATATCTGACAATATTTTACCCAGAGATTCCACTAATCTAAAATTTGAGTAAAGAAGGAATACTGTATAACAGTATCACGTACCTGGAGGTGAGCCTGAACGGTGAGGAAGGCCTCTCTTACGCCTCTGACTCGGAACCCCTGATAGTGCAGACAGGAGGCGCCGAGTATAGAGTAGCACGAGTGACTGATGTAGCTGGAAGCAGGCTGATGTCCACAGACAGGAATAGCTGGGTAGGTCCAAGCAGGTATGCAGGCAACTAGTGCTGGTGGCAGAAGCATAGTGAGACAAGCCGGGTCAGAATCCAAACGGTCATACAGGAGCCAGAAGGAGCAGACTGGAGCGGAGGTCAAGGAACAAGCCGAGGTCGGTGCAGGCGGATAGCAGAGGATAGTCAGGACAAGCCGGGTCTGGTACTGGTAAAAAGGATACAGGTTAGCACGTTCAGGTCAACAAGGCTGAAGACAAAGCAGCACTGGAGCTGAGCAAGGGCTGGGTTTAAATAGTCCATTTGGCGCCAGCATCTGTCACGTTGCGCGTTTGCGTGCTTGCGTGCGCGCGTTCGCGTGCGCGCATTTGCGCATTCGCGCATGCGCATTTGCCAAGTCCCGGCGGGATTGAACAGAAACACAACTCTGAACAGCAAACCTCTTCTTACAAACAGTCAACAGCAGCTAGATTGGAACTAGTGGACAAGGCCTACAGATCTGTTGTACTATTTTCCATCTCACACACTCTTAAGGAAATTGCTATAGCAGTTACGGTATAAACACTTGCACCTGCTTCCATGTTGACAGGTTCCATTTCACAGTTAGCAATCATTGTGATGGTGTCAGGGCAATCCTACTCCACTAGATGCATCCAAATAAAATCACAAATACCTGTTACAATCTTGATAGCATCCTTCTTCTTATCCTATGGCTTGCCTACTGGTCAACTCACTTATTAAGAATAGAGGCAAGCATGACAGAAAAGTTGCAACATACAAACATTTAGGAATGGTAGCCCAAGATTGCAAAAAAAATGACCTAAAGTGATTGTAAAGTCTGAAGGTTTCTTACCTTCAGTGTGCAGCTTCCCCCTCAACCCCCCAATACTTACCTAAGCCAGATCTCGATCCAGCGATGTTCACGAGACCCAAGGTTCTCCCTCCTGATTGGCTGAGATGCAGCAGAAGTCATTGGCTCTTGCTGCTGTCAATTACAGCCAGTGAGGCGGGAGCAGGGGGGGCCGGGCTGAGCCACGCTCTCTATGTCTTATGGACTCAGAGAGTCAGCTCGGGAGTGAGCATGCAGAAGTGCCCCCACATCAAGCGGCTTGCTATGGGGGCACTCGGTGGGGGAGGGGGGCTCAGAGAGCTGGCGAGGCACTCAAAAAGAGGAGGATCGGGCTGCTCTGTGCAAAACCACTGCACAGAGCAACATATAATGGGGTCTTTAGCAGCCTTGAGCATGTCTAGGCTTACGGTATTTCACTGCATCTTTAAAGAGAAGGGGCTACCTCAATGATATACTGCTCTCAATTTATTAATTGTGGTATATTGTATATGTCCTAGAATGGAAACTTCAAGGGTAACTCCACTTTTGAGGGGAAAAAATTAGCAACATAAAAAATAATATAGCGTATACAATTGCTACACAAGTCATATTGTCATCGAATGTTATTAAAAATAACCTTTACTTTTCAATCTGCAGTGCTGTAATTTTTTGTAAAATGCAATACAATATGGCTTCCTAGAGGTGTTCTGTACACAGATGGTGTAAAGAATGCCCCCAGAAATGTAATTTCCTGCTTGTGTGATTGCCTCACTAATTTTCCTAGAAGTCTGCACTAGAATACAAGTCAGATTTTGAGCATCCTCTGCAACAAAAATTCATTTTTGGTGAGATACTCTCAAAAGGAAATCACGTCTAAAGGGATGTAGACCCAGCAGCTTTCCTCATCAGAATCCCGCAGATGCAGCAGCTGATTGATAATTATAAATACACTGTCATATAGATTAACTTGGCACACGAACACAGACAAATAAACAGCTATTTCTTCAGAATAACAAAATGACATAACTTGCCTAGGCTGGAAAAACAGAAAATAACTAAAGAAATGTAAAATAAAATGTTTTTGTAAAGAAAAAAAAAATTAAGTTTAAACACAAGTAAATGTGATATACTTTCCTATCTATTTATTAATGCCAGCAGCATAAGGATTAAAATCAGTCAATGCTGATTGAGAGTGAGGTTCCACTTCCCGACCATCATATAGTAAAATGTCAGCCGCAAAGTGGTTGTCCCATCCCATCTGGGCGTCATATGAGCAGAGTGGCGATCGGTGGTGCAGTGTGTCACTCTGACACATCACATGACGTAGGCTCTTTACCATATGATCAGCTGTGTCCAATCACAGCTGGTCACATAGTAAATAGGAAGTGCCATTGATCTGCTTTCCTCAGTTCGCGCCATGAAAATTAAGTAGGCTCTTTATCATATGATCAGCGGTGTCCAATCACAGCTGGTCACATAGTAAATAGGAAGTGCCGTTGATTGGCTTTCCTCAGTTCGCGCCATGAAAATTACGTAGGCTCTTTACCATATGATCAGCTGTGTCCAATCACAGCTGGTAACATAGTAAATAGGAAGTGCCGTGATCGGCTTTCCTCAGTTCGCGCCTGAAAGGCGCGAGTAGAGGAGAGCCAATCGGCAGCTCTCCTGACAGGGGGGGGGGGGGTCTGTGCTGGTAATCAAAGCATTGATTACCAGTGCAGACCCTTGGGGGGTGCCACTAGAGCCATCAGGGATTGCCCACCCATGGCCACCAGGGATGCCCACCCATGTTCACCAGGGATGCCCACCCCTGCCACCAGGGATGCCAATCAGTGCTCAGGGAGCCTGTTAGTGCCTTCCTCATCAGTGCTGCCCATCATTGCCATCTATCAGTGCCACCCACCAGTGCCCATCATTGCCATCTATCAGTGCTGCCAACCAGTGCCCATCATTGCCCATCAGTGCCGCCTATCAGTGCCCATCAGTGCCGCCTATCAGTGCCAATCAATGCTGCATATCAGTGCTACCTATCAGTGCCCATCAGTGCTGCATATAAGTGCCGCCTATCAGTGCCCATCAGTGCTGCATATTAGTGTCTCATCATCAGTGCCACCCCATCAGTGCCACCCCATCAGTGCCTCCTCATCAATACCTACCAGTGCGGCCTCATCAGTGCTCGTCAGTGCAGAAAAAAACATATTTATTTACAAAATGTTATAACATAAACAAAAAAAAACCTTTTTTTTTTTTTTAAACTTTTCAGTCTTTTTTTATTTGTTTAGCAAAAAAGAAGAAACCTTTTTGTGGGAAAAAAATGACATAAACTTGATTTAGGTACAGTGCTGCATGACCGCGCAATTGTCATTCAAAATGCAACAGCGCTAAAAGCTGAAAATTGGCCTGGGCAGGAAGGGGGTGTAACTGCCCTGAATGGAAGTGGTTAAATATTTCAGTGTTAGAGACCACACTTTGCAGAGGCTCCCTAATGCAACAAAACTTCTGTTTTTAACCAAAAACTTTTAAAGGTTTAATTAGCCTGTTGTGCTTGATCATTTAGAGCGTATAGGAGGGGGGGGGGGTGATTTTTGCACTTTCCCCTTCACCTGTCTCCCCCATTGCTATTACCCTCTCAATTATGGTGGTTTATGCCTACACCTGGAGCTATTGCTTTAGGATATAAACCCTTGCCTTGGTCACTGGCACCCATACCAATACCCATTGTCTACCCCAACAACTTCTGCAATAGCAGCAGACCCCCAAAACTGTTCCCTTCCCTATTACTTCCCCCTACTGTTGCCCTTGCCCTTTGATGCATCAACTTTTGCTTTGCTGTTTTATTCAACCGAGTAACCTGAGAGTTTGACTCAGGTTCAGAGAATGTGGACCTCAAATACCTTGTACATATTACTGTAAGGAAGAAGAAGCTTGCTGAAGTAGTAGTGCCCCTATACTCAACTCAGGTACTGAATAACACATAGATCCATAGCTCTCTGTCTCCACTATTCATTGAACATGGGAAAACATCAGCCACGCTCCAATTCGCTCTTCTTGCAGTATTTTTAATAATTAAGGCACTGACTGCATAAAGTAAGTTTCCACAAGTTTCTTCCTCAACACATTTCACCACTCCTGGCTTGCTCAGAATGATAGAGGGGCAAGCCAGGGGTGGTGAAATGCATCAAGAAAGGCTGGTCTTGGATTGAAGATAATACAGTATGCAGCCCGTGCATTGGTTATTAAAAATACTGCAAGAAGAGTTTATTGGATTATGGCTGATTTTTTCCTATTTTCAGATACCAAGTTCCTGCTTTCTTTGAAATGTCACATATTGTCAATGTCAACCAATTACAGCCTTACTACTTATGGTAAGCTTTCAAATACATTTGCTTCTGTGTTCAATGTAGGTTGGTTATATAGTGGGCCACTTGTTCTTGGCACCTCCATGCTGGACGACATCAACAGGAGGAGGGTATTGTATACATACACTATATTACCAAAAGTATTGGGATGCCTGCCTTTACACGCACATGAACTTTAATGTCATCCCAGTCTTAGTCCTTAGGGTTAAATATTGAGTTGGCCCACCATTTGCAGCTATAACAGCTTCAACTCTTCTGGGAAGGCTGTCCACAAGGTTTAGGAGTGTGTCTATGGGAATGTTTGACCATTTTTCGAGAAGTGCATTTGTGGTGTCAGGCACTAATGTGGACAGGAAGGCCTGGCTCGCAGTCTCCGCTATAATTTATTTTAAAGGTTTTCTATCAGGTTGAGGTCAGGACTCTGTGCAGGCCAGTCAAGTTCCTCCACCCCAAACTAATTCATCCATGTCTTGATGAACCTTGCTTTGTGCACTGGTGCGCAGTTATGTTGGAACAGGAAGGACCAGCCCCAAACTGTTCCCACAATGTCGGGAGCATAAATTTGTCCATAATGTCTTCGTATGCTGACGCCTTAAGAGTTCTCAGGAAATAAGGAGAAAAGCCCAAACCCTGGCTATGTCCTGACGAAGCTGAGGTTATCAGCGAAACACGTAGACATTACGCTACTAGGTGGCTGTGGCTGTTGTAGCCGGGGCTCCTTGGCTTACGAGCGGGGCTGTTAGACTTCCATGGATATTACACAGCTAATTCCTCTGTGGCCAACTGTTCCAGTCCCTTATTATAGGTAGACTATGGACTTGCCAGCTTTATATGCGGTAAACCTGTTGGTGGAAGCTTAACATTGGATTTCAGATGATTTGCAAGGTGTGTGGTGAAGCTGGATGGATGGTGTGTGACGTCATGCTTGTTGCAGACATGTGGTCTATGGCGTGCTGTACAATAAAACTTTGCATCTACATGCTGCTCTGACCACGGATGGATTGACCTGCAGCTTATCTTTCTGAGACATCTACCTCTACTGCCTGTTTTCCCAGCATACGATTTACTCAGACACCCCTAAATTAAGGATCCCCATGGTCGTTTGAACTATACCATCCCACATTCAGGTTTGATACCTGTCTGATGTTGAAGTGTCTTTCTTGTCTTGGCCTTGGGTGTAACCTTAATTATACTTGGAAGTGATTCCCAATTTTCCTTTGGCTTACCAGCACTGTTTGCCTAATCTAAAAGACTGCTTACTACATTTATGGAAGTGATCTGTTCAGTTACCATTTACTTTATTTGACTTTTTTCGCTTTGGACATTCCGGTACTACCAGTATTTACACATTAGACTACTTAGTGTTCATCCCATCAGTTTTTCTTGCCATTATGAAAATTCTATGGATTTATGCCGATTTTTGGTGCTTGGCGTCTCTATGCCATATGGAAGCTGGCCTTATTTGATTATAATATTCATTGTTTGACTCCTTTGGACTTGAAATTACATACATAATTTAATTATTCTTTATATATTCCTGTTACTTTTGCATACCAGGAGCACCACGGTTTGATGTATCATACACCTTGCAATTTACATCGGTCCGCAGAGACCACCTCCCTTTTTTTCGGACCTTTGCCATTTTTATTTTTGTCCCTGGTGTCATCTCCTGCTGGCTGACGGGGGGATGTTGTCCCTGGTCCGGCCATTTGCAGCTTCTCTGTTCCGCAATTTGTTTGCAGAGATAGCTGCCGGACATGAGCCGGGACCCTTTTTTCCTGTTGGTAACCAGTTTGAGATTGGTTTGTTGCTAATTTTATTTTTGTTATTTGCCATGCTACCATGTTACCATTTATGATATTTACTATTTTGTTTTGATCTCCTTATATTGGTCATCATTCACTGTCGGCTTTTCCTTTCTGTGATCTATGCATTGCAGTTCCCATATATGCTGGATGGTGTCTGTGTAGCTTAATGCTCGAGATCAGAGGCCATACATTGGTCAATTTGATCTGCCTCAATCTCGGTTACATGCAATCTACTTAACTGACACCTTACACCATAGCCTGTGGTTTGCTTACCCCGCCGTATCCTCAGTTTGGATGTGGTCAATTGGCTGCCCAAATATATTGGATGCCCCGTGATCACTTCTAACTGGGTTGCCAAGTTGCCCTGTTTTGTCCATTTTTCCATTACAGTGGATTAATTGTTTATTTATTTATTTTATTTAAACATTTTTGCCTTATCCATTTGCTAATTGGTTATTTAATTGCTCACATGACAGCTACAGCCTACCTATACGTATGTGTGTTGTTTTTATTCACCACGTGGTTAATTTTAATATAATGTCTTGGTGAGGTGGAAGGTTTATTTATGGGAATGGTAGGCAGGATGCTTTTATCCTGAATAATTTTTTAAAACCAATTTTATAATTTAACTATATAGACATACATAACATGTAAAACACTATACCATTTTTTTTTTTTTTTTTTTTTTAATAAATAGACCACACCAGTTGGCTTGCATTTAAAAAGGCCGCGGCTGTTTTATTATTGACTTTACATAAATAAATAATTTAAAACTGTGTTTACATTTCAGAGTAGACTTACATCAACAACAACCTAGCCAGACGGCTCAGGTTGACAAAACATCACTAGAACTTTTTTTCCACATTATCCAACATCACATAGACTTCACCAATAAATAACATTCGTCCACCAAAGTATCTCGACTAAGGCGACAGCATTAGCCAATAATAATAACTAGGCCGCGACAATAAAAAAGGGGAGGGGGGGGAGGGGAACGCTGAAGAGATCTGAGGTCCTGACAGGAACGAAGTGACCCGGAGTCCCGCGGTCGCTTCTTAAATAGCCCCTCTCTGGAACCAGCTTGAGCTGGAAATACTGACCAGGAGCGGGAATATTTGGGCGGGAGCGGAGCTCCACACTCTAAATCTGCCCAGTGATAGCCCTGCAAAGCAGGCGGGAAAAATTATACATTAAAAATAATACTCCTGTTATCTACCTCAGCCTGACTCAGGTCAAAAGTTCACTGACCCTGGCCACCTAAAGGGAAAACCTATTGATAACTCCTAGATATTTTATTCCCCTGCCACCATCCCATAAAGAAAGGGGGGCTATAGCAGCACCCCTTTCTTTTTATGGGAATGGTAGGCAGGATGCTTTTATCCTGAATAATTTTTTAAAACCAATTTTATAATTTAACTATATAGACATACATAACATGTAAAACACTATACCATTTTTTTTTTTTTTTTTTTTTTAATAAATAGACCACACCAGTTGGCTTGCATTTAAAAAGGCCGCGGCTGTTTTATTATTGACTTTACATAAATAAATAATTTAAAACTGTGTTTACATTTCAGAGTAGACTTACATCAACAACAACCTAGCCAGACGGCTCAGGTTGACAAAACATCACTAGAACTTTTTTTCCACATTATCCACCAGACAGGCGGAAAATTTCCGCCTGTCCCCACCATCCCAGCGCGCGGCCATTTCAATACACGTACCTAAATTATTATTCAGGATATCTAGGCCAATATCGGAAAGATGGACACCATCCTTCCGATAAAGACCCAACAAACCCCCCTCCAACTCGACGTGCCTAAAAGATATGATTCCCAAACCACCTAATAGTTTGGAGAGACCTCTATTCAAACGTTTCCTCATCCTCTCTATCGGCTTAAAACCGTAAAAGCGGAAAGAGATCAGACGCGGAATCACTTCAGAGAAAACTAGACGAAGCTTGGGGAATAGTGATTGAATAAAAACCAAATCATCACGAATGGAAAATAGTAAATCTAAAGTTTTAAACCTCCCGATGTCATTTCCCCCTAGGTGTATCACCAAAATATCGGGGGGGGGAGCTGAATTAGTAAGCCTTAAAAATTCAGTAACAAGCTCCGCCCATACCATGCCACGCTTACCAAACCAAACCACTTGAAACTTGTTCCTGTCCAAACCTAAGTTCTCGGTGTAGACCCGATTCTTCGCCCGCTGCTGGGCCCAGTGAACATATGAATGGCCCATGATCCAGACCGAGAGCTTGGTCCCTGAAATCAAATATAAGCATTAGGGCGTACGTAAGATTTGTAGCAATCTGAAGACCACCTACCAATTCTTTTTACCGTTTCCACCCCTAAACCCAGCCTAACCGCCTCAGTAGCAGCCCCGATGCGAAACGAGTGAGAGGTTATTTTTTCCCCGCCTAAATTCAGCTGCTGCAAACACATACGCAATACTGCCGAAAATTGAAAACGAGAGAGAGGTTTTCCTGAAAAATGGATAAATAAAACGTCGCTAATGTGCGGTCGTAACGAAACGTATTCTTTTAACAGAGAGACAGGACAAATCGCAGAATTCCTGAACTCATAAAGAATAGTTTGCTTTCCCGAACCCATTTGGTCGGTCTTGGAATGCGCCAAAAAAATACCGACGCTAGCTGAATGAAATGAAACATCCTGAATGCGCAGGCCCGGAAAACCCAATTTCCGATCAGGAATCAATTCCGAGATCCTGAGTGCGGCGAAAAACATAACTACAAACGCCGCCCTAAATAATTTTGCCTCATATTCAGAAAAGCAAACCTTAATTAAAGTTGTGCATAGATCACCCAGCAATTCTAAAGAAATAGGCTTCCTATCGTCAGTTTTGAAGTGAAGTTTTTTGTAACCCTTCATAGCCTGCCTCACCGAAAAATAGGAAAGGCACGCTGGCCTGTTATGAAGTTTTTGAAAAAATGATATCCCTGCAAGAATTTTGTGGATATGTGACCAAGAGAATTTGTCCAAAAATAGGGAGTTCAAAAAGGATAACAGCAAAGATTCTGAAAAATCGTCCGATGGTACACTAGCTGACTGAAGATGCTGTAGCCACAGCAACCAAGCTGATCGATATCCAGCGAGTGTTGACGGGGCTAGAGACAGTTCAATATTTTCCATGACACTGGCTAGATCAGGTCCCACAGGTGCCCCGGGCAGGAGTGTCCAGTTAAGTCTGCCGTTGGCAGTAGCTGAAAGAATCGACCCATCTGAAAACGGGATAAACAGTCTGCCAAAATATTATCTTTTCCCGGCACAAAAGATGCTTTTAACCAGATGTTGAATTCTAGACACTTTGCAACCAGATACCTCAGCATTATGGTAACGGGTGGAGATTTTGAGGACAAGCAATTTATTGCGTATAAAACGCCCTTGTTGTCCGTCCGTACCATAATCCTTTTGTTCCGAAAATGATGGCCCCATAATTCCAGGGCCACTATAATCGGGAACAATTCTAGCAAGACAATGTTGCGTATAAGACCAAGATTTTTCCATTTGGCGCACCAAGGTGCCGCGCACCAATGGTTACGCCAAATGGCGGCGAAACCCTTAGACCCCGCCGAATCCGTAAAGAGCAAAAAATCTCTGTCTACGATAAAAGGTTCCTGCCAAACCGTAGCCCCATTGAAAAATAACAAAAATTGTATCCACACTAGAAGGTCTTCCCTCATCTCACTTGAAACCCTCACGTGAGAAGAGGGAGATTTTAAGCCCGAGATCGCTGCATAAATACGTCTGGAAAATATCTTACCTACCGGTATCACCCTGGATGCAAAGGCTAACAACCCCAATAGGGATTGTAGCTCTTTCAGACAAACCTTTTTCCTTCTGATCGTCTGTAAAAGAGATCCGCGAAGCTTTTCAATCTTATCTTCCGGTAGCCTAAACTCCATCCGGGCCGCATCTATAGTGATACCTAAAAACACTATGCAGTTGCATGGGGGAAAAGTTTTCTCGAGGGCTAAAGGGACCCCAAATTGTTCACAAACTTTTAAAAAGGTGTTTAATAAGATTTCACAAGTGTCAGAGGAAGGAGGGCCTATAAAAAGAAAATCATCTAAATAATGTACTAAAAGGTGAGACCCTGAAATCTGACTAACCACCCATTCTAGAAAAGTGGAGAAACTTTCAAAATAAAAGCAAGATAATGAGCAACCCATTGGGAGGCACTTGTCAAAATAAAACTGGTTTAAAAAATGGAAACCCAAAGAATTGAAACTGCTGGGATGAATGGGTAACAGACGAAATGCGGATTTAATATCCGCTTTTGCCAAAAGAGCCCCCCTTCCTGCAAAACGGAGTCTCTCCAGGGCATCTTCGAAAGTAGCATATTGAACCGAAGCTAATTCACCACTAATTTCGTCGTTGAGGGATTCGTCTTTGGGATAAGATAAGTGGTGGATCAATCTGTAGGAATTCGGCTCTTTTTTCTGGACTATGCCTAATGGAGAGACCCTAAAATCCAAGAAAGGAGGCTCGGTAAAAGGACCAGCAAATCTGCCCTCTTTTAATTCAGCAGCAATCTTTTCGGCCACAATGCTTTGCAGGCCCAGAACTGATTTTAGGTTTCTATGGATTACACAGTCATTGCCCTTAAAGGAAGGCAGCACAAAACCGAATGTAAATCCCTCAATTAAGAGGTCCGCTTTCTCCCGGTCTGGATAGCGGAGGAGCCAGGGGAGCATTTCTGGCAGCTTCACTGGGGAGTTGGCTTTTTTGAACACCTGACTGTTGTGCTGCCATCCTTTTAAAACATTTGAACACGGGATGTGGCCCGGCGCAAAATGCGCATTCATGCTTAAACTTGCATGATCCGGGCCATCTACATTGTGTTTCATTGAAATTGAAACATAAGCCTTTCTTAAAGGACTGGAGGCCTGTCTGTTGAGGGTTGACAGTAGGCTTGGGGAGAAAGGACCGCTGAGGGACAAAAAGATCAAGCCACAGCCCCACGTCCTTTACTCCCCATTTTAATGAAGGCTGAACTGATAATTTTTGCCTGAAAGCTACGTCGTAGCTAAACCAGGCTAAACCCCCAAAATTTTTATAAGCCTCCAAGACTATTTCCATGTGCTGAAATAATCCCACACTTCTATTTGGGAACTTTTCACAAAGCACACTGGAATATATTAAAAAAGCTTGTAACCAGTTATTGAAGGACCTAGCAATTGGTCTCTTCCTTTCCTCGTCATCTTTTTTATTTGCAAAATCCTTAGCTGATGGCAACAGAGACAATAGGTCAATAAATGCTCCCTGCCAGATCTTATCTTTAATTGCTTCAGAAAGGTGGAAACCAAGGGGGGAAACTTCACAAGTCAATGGTTCCCTTAAACAAACTTCGGGTAAGTTCTGGCTCTGAGCCAGATCAAAAGATGAAGCAGGCTGACTGACTGAAATTTCCCCACTAGGTGGCGCTATCCACACAGAACTAGCATCAGTAGGGACTTCAGGGGAATTTTTAAAATGTTCAGTGAAAGACCTAAATTCAGATAACAACTGTAACATGAGAGAAGACATGGACTCAGGGGCAGATGACTCACCCGATGCAGGCAAAGCCGACGCTCCGGCCTGTGCTGAAGAGGATGCTGCTCTGGCGGCCGGAGGGGGGCCCCCCTCCGGTGTGACAGGTACCGACCCATCGTCTGACGCCCTGCGCCCAGGTGTGCGCTGCCTCCGCGATGATTCCTCCGTCTGGCTCCGATTCGGGCGACGGCCTCCTCTTCCATGGGGGGAGCTTCTTCGAGACGGACCGGCTTCATCTCTTCCGGTTGACGGTGAGTAGCTCTTCCGGGGCATCCGGCGTCTCTTCGATGGGCCAGCCTCCGTTTCGTGAATGACCGCCGAGACGCTACTGCGCATGTGCGATGACCCGGCTGCCATAACTCCGATGTCCGCCGGGCGAGATGTCTCTTCACTTGTTCCTTCTACCACAAGGACTCCACTTCCGCTGCCGCTGGGAACCTCCATGGCTGCCGATGCTGAAGCGACCGAGGCTGACTGCGCCGACGACAGCGGTAATTCAAGGCAGCGGCGGAGCCAGTCCTCGCTGCCCTTCTCTCCAGCTTTCTCTATTAGCTTCCTAATAAGGCTCATTCCGATAGGTGGTACAGGAACGCTGAAGAGATCTGAGGTCCTGACAGGAACGAAGTGACCCGGAGTCCCGCGGTCGCTTCTTAAATAGCCCCTCTCTGGAACCAGCTTGAGCTGGAAATACTGACCAGGAGCGGGAATATTTGGGCGGGAGCGGAGCTCCACACTCTAAATCTGCCCAGTGATAGCCCTGCAAAGCAGGCGGGAAAAATTATACATTAAAAATAATACTCCTGTTATCTACCTCAGCCTGACTCAGGTCAAAAGTTCACTGACCCTGGCCACCTAAAGGGAAAACCTATTGATAACTCCTAGATATTTTATTCCCCTGCCACCATCCCATAAAGAAAGGGGGGCTATAGCAGCACCCCTTTCTTTTTATTCCATTGTCAATGATCTGTTTTGAATTTCTGATGCAATCAAATTTATTTACCTTTATCAATAAAGTGATCTACTTGGAATCTTTGTTTGACCCACATACATATATACCCTGTGGCTCTAATATACGGCACTTTCCCTGGGCAACTTTCTCTTTTCTTGTTGTCCGTGCTTTTTTGTCCCCTGAAAAACATCCCTAAACCATAATCCCCCCACCAAATGATTTGGATCAGTGCACAAAGCAAGGTCCATAAAGACATGGATGAGCGAGTTTGGGGTGAACGAACTTGACTGGCCGGTACAGAGTCCTGACCTTAACCCGATAGAACACCTTTGGGATGAATTAGAGCACAGACTGAGAGCCAGGCCTTCTCTCCAACATCAGTGCCTGACCTCACAAGTGTACTTCTGGAAGAATGGTCAAACATTTCCATAGACACACTCCTAAACCTTGTGGACAGCCTTCCCAGAAGAGTTGAAGCTGTTATAGCTGCAAAGGGTGGACTAAGACATGCGTCTCAATACTTTTGGTAATATAGTGTATATGCCATACGTTGGATTAAAACATTTGCTTTCAGCATCATTTGATGAGTGTGAAACAAAAAGTTTAGAGGAATTTAAAAATCCAGTGGGAATAAAGGTTTCTTCAGTTTCACTTTCTAATTTAAGTTAATTGCTCAAACTTTTCCACGAATACTTATCATTGCGGAGTAAAGGATTTCAACCTGAACAGTGATTTTTGATACACTACGTTGACCACAGCAGTTCTATTTGAAATCATAGGTATCAGTTTAGAAACAGGAAACAAGATTTCCTGTGCAGTCATCAAATATTCATGAGAGCGTGCCCTTTCCATCGACTAGAAGATTCCTGTCACGCTTTTCTTTTCTGTTCATTGAGGATTTATGAGACATGCAACTGCCCTCATATTCTTTACTAGTTTTCCATTCCCTATCTACAGCTATTTATATGTTTTTCATCTTATACTGCTATTGTTTTTTTTCCATCCTAAGGCTCCATGTACACGTGACGTTGTTAAAAGTCCCTTTTAATGCTGGAATTTTTAGGACGTTTGAAACGTCCGTTCGGTCGCGTTTATACCCGCGTTTAGCGGGCGTTTAGCGGGCGTTTGCGTTTAGAACCGTTCCTAGAGGTCAAAAAAATGACTCCCCTTTAAAATGGAAAAACGCGAACGCTAAACGCGGGTCATCGCGTTCGGTCGCGTTCGGACGCGTTCGGTCGCGTTCGGTCGCGTTTTTGCGTTTGAAACGCCGGGAAACACACGTTCGAACGCAAATAATTGCGTTCTAAAAAAAGTCCCTGAACGCAACTGCCTGCAAATGACTGTAAATAACCCTGTGTACATGGACAGATAAGATAACATGTAGGTGGGTTCAGGGGCTTCTGAAAAATCTCATGAGATCTCATGAGAGGGGGGGTGAAAGGGGGTGGGAGAGAGAGAGGGGGTGGGTGAGTGGGGATGGGAGAGAGAGGGTGTCAGATAGGGGGGATGAGAGAGAGAGGGGTGTGGGTAAGGAGGGGATGAGAGAGAGAGAGAGGGGGGGTGGCTGGGGGAGGGTGTGAGAGGGGGGATGAGAGAGAGAAAGAAATGGAGGGTGGGGAGAGAGGGAGAGGGAGAGAGAGAGGGGGTGGGAGAGAGTGAGAGGGTGGGTGAGAGGGGGTGGGAGAGAGAGGGGGGGTGGATGAGTGGGGGTGGGAGAAAGAGAGAGGGGGATGGGAGAAAGAGAGTGTGAGATAGGGGGGATGAGAGATAGAGAGGGGGTATAGGTAAGGAGGGGATGAGAGAGAGAGGGGGGGTGGGAGAGGGAGAGAGAGGGGGATGGCTGAGGGAGGGTGTGAGAGGGGAGATGAGAGAGAGAAAGAAATGGAGGGTGGGGGGGGAGAGAGAGAGAGAGAAAGGGGGTGGGAGAGAGAGAGAGAGAGAGAGAGTGGTGGGGAGAGAGAGAGGGGGATGAGAGAGAGGGGGGATGAGAGAGAGGGGGGGCGAGAGAAAGAGAGAGGGGGGATGAGAGAGAGAGAGAAAGGAGGGGTGGCTGTGAGAGAGAGAGAGAGAGAAAGGAGGGGGGGTTGAGAGAGAGGAGGGATATGAGAGAGAGAGAGAGAGGAGAGAGAGAGATGGGATGAGAGAGAGAGAGAGTGCGAGAGAGATGGGGGGGAGGGAGAGAGGGGGGTGAGAGAAAGAGAGAGAGAGGGGGATGCGAAAGAGAGAGAGAGAGAGGGGGAATGAGAGAGAGGGGGGTGAAAGAGGGGGGTGGGAGAGACAGAGTGGGGGATGAGAGGAAGAGATAGGGAGGGATGAGAGAGAGAGGGGAGGATGAGAGAGCAAGGGGGTGAGAGGGGGGAGAGAGAGAGAGGGGTGGAAAGAGAGGAGGGAGGCCCCTTAGCCCTGCCTGCAGTCCCCCTGTGCCCCCTATTTGTGGGTAGGTGTGTGTAATGCACCTACCTCCCGCCCGTCCTCGTCTTCTGGGCCCTCGGTCAGCATATCTTCCTGTTGATGTCCCAGCTGGGAGCGCAGAGGAGGTTTGAGAAGGACTACTCTGGGAGATGCCAGGGATGCTGCACCCGCTGCTGCTTAGCACAGGTTTGCACTGTGGCAGTGGAGGTCTTCTCCCTTCTGGGCTCTCAGTTCTAGCCAGCCTCCAGGGCCGGCCGGCTGCCCGCTCGCTGTGTGAAGACGCCGCAGCTCAGCAGCAGCTGCTGTCGACGGTGGACTGATAGATTTTGCTCTGTTGCCTTGCACCCCGCTGTCCCCGGACCAGCAGGACTCTTTGGGCCACACAAGCACTAGGAGCGGAGGAAGTGAAATCCTCCTCCACTTTGAATTATGGGCACAGCCAGGGAGTCATGGCCGTGACATCACTAGTTGCTAGACGCCAGCCGGCTCTAGCAAACAGTGGCCAATACAGTCTCAGGTGGAGGCGGGGGTGGCTATTTTGCCACTCCCCTGCAAACTGCCACCCTAGGTCTGGGCCTTGTCAGCCTAGGCCAAAATACAGCACTGTCCTTAGGTACGAATAGTTGACATATGAACTGGAGTTTTTTTATAAGGACTAGCTGAACAGGTGCAAAATGATATGGTTATTGTAAACACAAACCTCTTGTTTTTTCTATTTGATGATGCATATTGTAGTAGGGTGGTATATAACAACCTTCACAAACACACCTGTATCCTTCAGCATAGCTATGATAGAACTTCTCAGCTTATTATCCTCTACTGTCAGTCCAGAATGAATAGAATCAGAACAAAAAATAATAATCGTCCTACTGCCTTAATGACCTTACTGTTAAGTGATGGAGAGGGACTGATTACTATATTGTGTCTGACTACGTAAAAGCTTTAAAAGGTAAACAAAAGCATGGAGGAAGTCATTATTGACCTCTTATTCCGAAAACATTTGTCATGCAGCCCCTTAGATCTGGAAGAACTTCTGACTTGCCTTATCTCCATGCTTGTTCTGGCTAACTTAGAAAGTGTTAAATCTGGTGGGTCATTAAAACATTATTATATTCAGATCAGCAGTGGCAACCCTATTATGCCTCTCATGACAGCAAAACTTACACAGGACTTCAGGATGCTCTGGCAGCAGATCAAGGAGCAGCTGTAAGTTCCTGCATGTGAAAATTACGTGTTTATGGTTTTCAGACAGCAGGTGGAACCTTAAACTCCTGACACAAGCATGACAGCATACACGTATGGGTATAGGCTCCGCCCCTCGCCCCATCAGGACTGGTTATACTACATAAATGAGTCGCCTCCCCCAAGGCGGCATTCTCTTTTTGTTCCTCAAATGCTCAATCGGTTATTACTATTGAAAGAAGATTTTTATTTTTACCCTCACCTTGCCAGATTCATCTGGCCAGCTGCACAGGTTCAGCCTCTCCTTTGTCAAAATTCCCTCTGTTCGGGTATAAACTGTCTATACGAGGGAAGTCTCCCCCAGGTCCAGGCACTGGGGGGTAGAATACTGGTCTCTGGGGACAGGTAAGTAACTCCTCCAGTGACATGGGTCTCTCTCTCCTTCCTCCTGGCTCTCCATGGCTGTAAGGTTCCCTCATGCTTTTTGGGTCGTGGATGCGCTGTTTGGGAGTGAAATACCAGGCAGATTTCCAAAATGGAGTCCCGTGAATTCCGGAGGCCGTGCTGCAGGCTGCCCTATCCAAGATGGTGCCCGGCAGTCTTCAGGCCGGTGAAAGTGGGCCAAGATGGCACCAAGCGACTTCCGGTTCGCCATAGGCGGCCGAGAGGCTCTGAGAGCCGCTCGGGCAGCAATTGGGGGACACATGGAGAGTAGGAAGTTCCCCCTCTCCCCCCATCCCCCTTTATTGGGAGTACGAAACAAGCCAGGTGCACAAGACAGGAGAACGTGCAAGCAGCAGAGGCCAGGTAAGGGGAGAGGACCCAGGGTTGCTGGGTATAATGAAATGTGTGGTATGCAGGTTGTAAGAATCTTCCTTGTTTGAACCGATTGTGCCTGTCTTGTCCCATTCCTGTTCAGAGCTCCTGTGGAGGTAAGACATGTCCTATTGATTACTTGCAGGAGTGGAGATACACGTAGTAGGTTTAGTACAACCTTTTGTTTCAGATTCTTAAAGGCATACCAATAGCTCTCCCAGAGACCAGCCACATAATATAAGGTGAGGGTCAGGTAAGTAGGTATCAAGTCTAATAAAAGAGAGCGCATGGCTAATGAAATGTAAATCTTTCTAGCCCTCACCGCCAGCACCAATCTTCAAGACGTGCAGACAGAAGCCCTACTATGGCTGCAAGCCATTCAAAAGCCCCCCAAGAAGGCCGACAAGCAATGATGGAGACATAGGCTGAGGAAGGGGCAGAGAATCAATGTTTGGGATGCGGCCTAAAGGCATTACCTAAGAAGATATTATGTCAGTCTTGTCTGCTGGAAGCAGCAATGGAAAAGGAAGCGGAAAAGGCAGATATGATCTTCCTAATTAAACAAACAGTTAAAGATTCCCTACAAGAAATGGTGGTCAAAGCCAGCCAACCAGAGACAGCAGGGGCCAGCCCACCATTAGCTCTGAGAAGCTCCCTAAGAGAACCATCACCAGTGTCGGGCTCAGGAGATGGGTTCCTGGTAGACTAGTGGATGCAGCTGTCTTTAGATTGGCCTGGCATGTCACATTACCTAGTCTCTCAACTACAAATATATTGACACTCTCATACCTCACGGCCTCCAAATGTCTCAGGCTGTTAGGGTCACTAGCGGCTACAATACCCATGGAAAAGTGGGCCCACTGGTGGACAAGAACCTTCCAGGTGGAATTCCTGAGACAATGGAAGAGCTGCTCCACGCATCAAGGGATCAGAGTGTCACCAGTGATGAAGCGTTTCCTCGATTGGTGGCAGAAGTGGTAATCACGTTAGATGCATCAGCAGTAGGCTGGGGAGCACATTGCAATGGGCATCTAGCCCAGGGCCGGTGGAGAAGCAGACGTCCAGTCCCCAATGTATTAGAACTGAAGGCAGCCTTCCAAGCTCTAAAAGCATTCCAAGACCAAGTCAGAGGGACCAGTGTAATGCTCCAGATGGACAACAGGGCAGCAGTCGCCTATGTATGCCGCCAAGGAGGAATGTGGAGTCAAGCACTCCTAGCGGGGGTCATGCTCATTATGAACTGGGCTCAACAGAATGTGTCATGTCTATCAGCCACTTACATCCCAGCTCCACAGAACTATTTGGCGGATGTACTGAGCCAAAAAACATTGGACAACAACGAATGGGCACTGATTCAGTCAGTTTTCCAGTGGATTTGCAGTCAGTGGGGTCATCCAGACCTTGATTTAATGCCATCTCCGATGAACAAGAAATGCAAACCCTTAGCGAGGGTGAAGTTCCCATAGGTGAAAGCAGTGAATGCTCTGAATGGATCTGTACCCTAGCATATGTATTCCCACTAATACCTATAACTCCCAGGTTACTCAACAGAGTACGCAAACACCCTGGGGTGGTGATAGCAATCATTCCCTGTTGGCCCCACAGGCCATGGTTCCCACTACTACAGGCTTTGGCATTGGAACCCCCAATCCTAATACCGGGGATACCAGATCTCCGCCAACATGGTCAGTTGTGTCACATGGATCCTACCAGGCTTCATCTGATGGCCTGGAGATTGAGAGGCAAAGGCTAGGGGAGGCAGGTTGCTCGGCCTGCTGAAAGCAAGAGCAGCAACGATGAACAGTACCTACTTGAGGATATGGGAGAAGTATGCCACCTTCGCCAAGTCCAGGGGATTCGACCCATTAGTGCCATGGGAATCACATGTGTTAGAATTCCTTCAAGCAGGCCTTGAAATAGGCCTACAGGCAAACACACTCAGAGTCCAAGTTCCAGCCCTTTTCGGCCTTGTAAGGGGTAAGTTGAGCTACCCAGCAGTTAGTACCCCAATTCCTGAAAGCATGCATTAGAGTTGGTCCTCAAAGTTTGTTCCTTCATGGGACTTACAGGTGGTATTACAGATTTTGTCCCAACCTCCTTTTTCAGGGGACCAAGCAACCTCGCTGTGGAATAGAACGATGAAAGCAGTTTTCCTCACTGCCATTACATCAGGAAGAAGAACATCAGATATTCAGGCCTTGGGATACAAACCTTACTGTTGCCATTTACTGGATCGAGTGATATTAAGAAACAACATCTGCCTAAGGTAAACAAACCATTTCATCGGAGACAAGACATCATTCTCCCAACAATGCAGAGAGATACATCTAATCAGACGCACGAGTTAGATGTCAGGTCTATCCTGCAATTATACATACAGAGAACAGCATCTTTCAGAAGACCTCTTTCAGAAGAACAGAAAACTTGTTTGTCATCCCTGGTGGGACAAGAAAAGGACTAGCAGCATCTAGAAGAACACTAGCTTTGTGGCTGGTTAAGACCATCATGAGGGCTTTTGAGGCAAGAAGTTTGGAACCTCCAAACAGGAGAGCTCACTTGACAAGAAGCCTAGCGGCATCCTGGGCAGAATTCAAGGGTGTATCCCCAGAAATAATATGTAGAGCTGCAACATGGTCTACATAGCACATTTCTGACTCACTATAAAGAACTACAAACTACTGTAGAGTTTGGTTGTTCTGTACTGGCCGGAGTTAACAACGAATAAAATACTTCAGCATACTCTCCCTTGTAGTTTTTTGGACGTGTTACATCCTATACGTGTATGCTGTCATGCTTGTGTCAGGAAAACTGAAAATGTTATATGGTAATATTCCTTTCCTCATGCATAAGCATGACAGCATACAGGTCCCTCCATTGGGGACTTCACATTTGAGTCTAGTTACAAGAATGCCGTATTGGGGGAGGCGACTCATTTATATAGTATAACCAGTCATGATTGGGCGAGGGGCGGAGCCTATACCCATACATGTATGCATCAGGAAAGGAAAATTACCACCAGGTAAGTATAACATTTTCCATTTTCTGTGTGTTTACTAAGCTAATCACAATGGTTTTTCTGAAAAAAAGAAGACACCCCTACAGAAAGAGAAAAGGTATTTCATTTGAACTTTGCCAGTCATAGAGAAAAGTGGGAAGCATGTGAATACATACTGTGACTATCCACAAAGTAAGTTCCATTTTGTATCTATGTATAGATGGCAATGGGCCTAACAGACAGTGCAGGAAATATAAAGGGGGATCTGGTCTCTTTGACATCATCAGAACTTAGGAGAACAGGCAGTTTTTTAAATTCAAATAGATTTAAGAGTTATTTTCTGGTTTGTTATAAATTATTAATCAATCTTTAAATTCTAATATACTATAACCACTGACTGTAGTCATTCATATAAAAATAAAACTATTCATTGAATAATATAAATACTTAGTGTTTTGTATGTGTTATCTATGTTAATTTTATTTGGGACTAAAAAAAATAAATAAAAAATGTTAATTTTTTTGTAAACTTGAAATATTGTGCATTTCCACTTCCAGACAGCAGGTAGTGCTCTAGGCTCCTTTTCACATGTTTTCACAAAAATCGAAAAGTATTAATGTACTTTACTAAACATTTGTACTTGTGCGTGCAGCCTATGAAAACAATGACTTGATGGGTTTTTATCATGAAAATAAATTGTGCTTTCAGAAACAGGACCTGGTCATTTGCTTGCATGCATCTTTTCTTTGAACAAGCTGTTCCTGGTCGCCACTAGAGACAGCTGTTTGGTGACAGGTGACCTGATCTGTATTGAACTGAACCACAATCTCTTTCTGATAAGCAGATTTTTCAGAGCACAGCAGGCTGCAGGCATTGGAAACAATTCATCTCCTAATGAATAAGTGCATGTTTACTCCTTAAAAAAAAATTAATATCCTCTCTTCCGGCCCTCTTTGTCTTTTTTGAGCAGAAAATGCTTACCTTCCAACAAAGAAGTCACTGAACGCTTATCAGCAAGTCAGTAATCAGGTTTCCATTGAAAGGAAGCCTCCACATGGGCTGTATTTCATTTCTACCTCTCCTGTGAACTCACAAGTTGATGGGAATCAATACCAGCTTATGGCTCTGTAGGATGCGTATGTGAAGAAGTTTTATGAAAATCTAAAAGCTACCTGATAGGCAGCATACAGCGGCACCTGCATAGTTAAGGTAATATTGTTTTTAGGTTATTATATCGTTATGGAATAAATATGAGAGCCAAACAAGTTTGGAAGACACCTGCCCCATATATATTTGAAACAAGAAGAGTATATGAAAGGAAGATTGGTTGTTGGATAAACTATGATTACCTGGTATGACCACCCTCCAATCCCGAGTAATACAAATAAGAACACAACAGGGATAGTGGGATTCCCCTACTAGAAAGTGGGGTCCCAACTATGCCTATAAAAGAAAAGGGATGGTAAGGAGGGTGTCATAAGCCAGTAAGTTAGAGCATCAAAACATCAAAATCCAAAGAATAAAGAACAATGTTGTATAAAAAATTCATTTTATTTTAATAAGACATACAAAAGGTAAAAATGGAGCCAACTCCATAAAACTGACATCATTTGTCTTGCAATAGGCGACAAGCACTCAAATGTTAGCAACCGATGAGGATGGGTCTAACGCGTTTCACATAGGTAGCGCTTTCTCAAAGACCGCTTGATAATCCTCAATTGACTATCACAAAGGAGAAAAATATAAGAAAAAAACACAAAAGAAGATTACATACAATATTCATTTAAGAAATACATACATATTTATATAAACAGACATTTGTATCGAAATAAATCCTATAAAACAAAAAATTGATGCTCACTAACGTGCTAGTGCTGCAAATGCGCGGACACGAAACCAGAAGGATAGGCTGTGCTGAACACCACACAGAGGGCCACATGCAGGAGGGATACAATCAAGTGGGGACTTCAGGGTGACCACCCTAACTCCTCACTTCATAGAGACAGGGAGAGTGCCGAGTCCCATACCCTCAAAATGCAGACGGGGAAGTGCACCCCCTCACACTCGAGAGCCCCCAAGGCACAGAGGGAATCCCATCTAGGGAATAAGCATAATAAGGAGCAATTCCTAATATCAAGGGAGTAAGCACAGATCTTTGAAAGCAAGTTGATACAAAAACATACAAGTTACCCCGTGTGTCAATCACACATTTAAACAAAGAAATGGGAGGGGGTCTGCCATCAGGCACCTACCACAGCGGCTTATAGATCCCACCCCTTAACCAAGTTTCCAATATATAGTGTACAAAATAAAGTCAGAATAAATGGCTTAAGGCATCCCCAGGGATAATAATAAACCCTCCTGCAAGGAAGGAAAAAACAGGGGATTAATGATTTCCAGCTTACCCAGTATGCTTGTAAGGCGAGGACAGCGCAACACCCGCTGTATCTAACAGCTAAGCCCAAACTCAAAGAGTGGTCCCCCGAAAGGATAAGGTAGCCCCCAGTGGAGAAGAGCCCCCCCCTGTGTGCGTCCAAGGGGGAGAGAGACAGCCGTGTGTGAACGCCGGCCGCCCTCCCCCTAAAGTACGGGACTCCACCGGAAGTGACGCGACCGGAAGTCGCGTCATCTCCGGCGCAAGTACCGAAGAACCCGCCGGAAATGACGAACCCGGAACTGATGTCACCCTCGGCGCGGGCGCAGCGGGAGGAGGCAATACACCCGGATGTCAGAAGACATACGGGATGTAGCCTCATCACAGGCTAACCTTAATTAGCCAGACCGGGAGCCAAGAGGACAATTGCTCACCGGCTTTGCGCCCGGACACTTCCCTAAAACATCTCATAGTTGATCCCTTGGCCCCTGAAGTGTAAGGTGCACAGCCCATGCTCGGGATACCTTCCCAGCATTCCAGCAGAAACAAGCACTAAACAAAAAACAATACAAACATGACAATAGCATATATATTACAACATATTGATATATCAATTACTGTTACAAATTATTATTAAATACATGACACATTAGTTACATAATTTTGGAAAAAAAAAAAAAGGGGAGGAAAGGGGGGGGGGTTTATTTAAAAAAAGGCTGATATGAGATAACCGAGTTTAAGCCAGGAGGAGTCGTGGCATGCAGGTTGTAAATCCATCTGGCCTCTAATTTTAAAATCCTATTATCAAAATTGCCCCCCCGAATGCTGGGACTAATAACCTCCAAGACATGAAATTTAACTACTTCAGGGTCAAAATTATGATGATTGCCTACATGCTTGCAGATGGGGGTATATATCAACCCCACCTCCATATAGTACAAATGATCACCTATTCGGCTAGCTAAGAACCTCTTTGTTTTGCCCACGTAGAATGAGCCACATTCGCAGAGAGCAATGTAGACCACTCTAATTGTTTGGCAGTCTGCATAACAATTGTGTTTGTGTATAGAGCCGTTCGGGAGGGTGCAGGTTGTTTCTGCCTGTATCCACGGGCAGATGTCACACTGGCCACATGGATACGTACCTCTCCGTGTCTGATCACCATTTGACTGCACCTGCTGAAGATGGCTATGGACCATAGAGTCACAGAGTGATTTGGACTTCCGAAAGACTAATTCTGGACATTCACGGACGTAGTTGGATAAGACCCTGTCATCTGTCAGGAAGTGCCAATTCTGCCTCATAATTGCTCTAATCTGCGAATGATGGCCATTGTACGTGGTAACCAGTTTTGTAGTGCCAGAGCCTGATGCTTTTTTCTAAGAGTTAAATATTAGTTCATCCCTCATACGGGCTTTAGCCTTGCTATATATGCCTTACGAAGTACATTTTTGCTGTAGCCCCGAGACCTAAGTCTCTTCCTTAAGGCTGCAGCTTCTACTTCAAAGACGTCATTCCTTGCGCAGTTTCTCCTAAGGCGGAGGTACTGGCCAAACGGGATGCTATTGATTAACCTTCCCCCATCCGCGCTACAGCCTATATACGGCTGCAGCGCGGACTCGAATTTTCGGGAGGCCGTTTTTAAACGGCATCCCAGTGACAAGCCCCCCGCGCGCTCCCGCGAGCGCGCTGCGGGGAAAATCTGTGTCGGCCGTGTCCAAGGGACACGGCCGATCATAGATCGTGGTGAATGGCCAATCACAGCGGCCATTCACCATGTGATCGGGCCGTCCAATGAGCGATGATCTCATATGTAAACATATGAGATCATCTCTCATCGCCGGTGCTCCTTCCTCACACGGAGCCTGCAGTGTGAGGAAGGAGGGGGAGCCTCACAGCGCCGGGGACACAGGAGAATGTAATCAGGGCACTGATCACCAGTGCCCTGATTACTAAAGGTAAAAACACACACACAGTGCCCCCCCATCAGTGCCCACAGTGCCCGCCATCAGTGCCCATAGTGCTGCTAGTCAGTGCCCATCAGTGCCTGCTCATCTAAGCACTGATGAGCACTGACTGGCAGCACTATGGGCACTGAGTGTGGGCACTGATGGTGCTGCCCATCAGTGCCGCTCATCAGTGCCACCCGTCAGTGTCCATTGCCATCCGCCAGTGCCCATCAGTGCCGCCTATCAGTGCCCATCAGTGCCGCCCGTCAGTGCCGCCTCTCAGTGCCGCCTCTCAGTGCCCAGCAGTGCCACCTCTCAGTGCCCAGCAGTGCCGCCTATCAGTGCTCAGCAGTGCCGCCTATCAGTGCCGCCTATCAGTGCCGCCTATCAGTGCTCATCAGTGCCGCCTATCAATGCCGCCTATCAGTGCTTATCAGTGCGGCATATTAGTACCTCCTCATCAGTGCCCATAAGTGCCACCTCATCAGTGCCCATAAGTGCCACCTCATCAGTGCCCATCAGTGCAGCCTATCAGTGCCCATCAGTGCCGCCTCATCAGCGCACATCAGTGAAGGAGAAAAATTTATTTTCAAAATTTACTCGCAGAAAATAAGAAAAACTTTTTTTTTTTCAAAATTTTCTGTCTTTTTTCTTTTTTTTTGTAAAAAATAAAAAACCCAGAGGTGATTAAATACCACCAAAAGAAAGCTCTATTTGTGTGAAAAAAATGATAAAAATTTCATATGGGTACAGTGTAGCATGACCGCGCAATTGTCATTCAAAGTGTGACAGCGCTGAAAGCTGAAAATTGGCCTGGATGGGAAGGGCGTTTAAGTGCACAGAAGGCAAGTGGTTAAAGGACGAGGGTGACTACTTGTGTAGTGTAGGATCGTATTGCCCGCAGTTTCCTTGCGGTACAAGGTAGTGCGGAGCATACGATCCTCATCTACAAACAGCCTGGTATCCAAAAACGGGAGACTTTCAATAATAGTCCGCCATTGGCCATTCAGAATGATCCTGCTCATAGAGGAAGGTGGAAATGACCTCAATACCCCTGGAATGGGGGATGCTTGAATATAAAGCATCAATGTCGGTTGCGACTAATAAAACAAGAAGAGATTAATTCCATAGAGGAGCAAAAATGGGCTTTTAAATGGTGACTCCCAGACAATATTCAAATGTAGCACAAACGTTTCAATAAAATGTTCAAAAATATTTTTATTATTCGACATTCAGCTTTACAAACACACTCACATTAAACCATGGGCCATGGGCCATGTAAAGTCAACAGTACATTAAAAAAAGAAAGACATAAATTATAATATAACGGATGAAAGTACAAAATATGCCAACATGTTTTGTGTTATAGATGTCCCGCTTCTTCAGGGATTTTGTTTGTCCGCATATACTTTACAGATGTCCACCAGAAAGAGGTGTCGGATATATTCCAGTTTTAGGGAGACCAAATACAACGTGCATCAAATACCACGGGTTCCCAAATATTGCCACTTGCCCAGGGTTGAGTTAAGACTTTCCATTATAAAAAGGAAAATCTGCATTCATGTATCCAGAACTGTACCATACAGGTCAATCCGTCTCAGAAGCATATGGGCCCACAGTAAGATGCCTGGGTCTCCCAAGACCCCACCAGGTTAGCACTGGAACCCCCAGATTTTCCTTTTTACAATGGAAAGTCCTAAAGCAACCCTGGGCAAGTGGCAAAACGTGGGAACCCGTGGTATTTGATGCATGTATTATTTGGTCTCCCTCTAACTGGAATATATCCGAAACCTCTTTCTGGCAGACATCTGTAAAGTATATGCGGGCAAACAAAAGCCCTGAAGAAGCGGGACAACTGTACTGCAAAACATGTTGGCATATTTTGTACCTACATCCGTTATACCATAATTGTTGTCTTTCTTTGTTTGCAATGTACTGTTGACTGTACATGGCCCATGATTTAACGTCAGTTTGTTTGAATAATAAAAATATTTTTGTACATTTTAATGAAACGTTTGTGCTACATTTGAATATTGTCTGGGAGTTACCATTTATAAGCCCATTTTTGTTCCTACGGAATTAATCTCTTCTTGTTTTTCGAGTATTTTTTTGATTAAATAAATGGAGGGCCATGAAGGAAGCTTTTTTTTCATTTTTAGAGGCACACATGCACTAATGCTTTTGCAAAGATAGCACATCATACTTTCTTCTTTTTTTCAGAGGCTGAAGAAAACAGTATGTAACTCTAATTAGGAATGTGCCCCTGTATTTTGTCCTTACTGAGCAAACAAATTGGCTGACTTTACTCCAGGGATTATTAGAATGATTTACATGCCTTCCGAATGCTCCCCATCACTATGTTTCTCATTACTTACCTCTATCGAGAACATATAATTTTCTGTTTCCCTACACTGCATTGTTTCAGCAACCAAACACCAGGTCCAAACAATGTTAAGTGGGTGATGGGAATAGTTTTGCATTTGGGCATTTCATAGTTACAATCTCCAATCTGCAGAGGGTGCTCTAGATTCTTTTTCACACGTGTACCAGGTTGGTATAAATAGCTTTGCTTAACCACTTAAGCCCCGGAAGATTTTACCCCCTTCCTGACCAGGGCCTATTTTGCGATTCGGCACTGCGTGACTTTAACGGACAATTGCGCGGTCGTACGACACTGTACCTAAACTAATTTGATGTCCTTTTTTTCCCACAAACAGAGCTTTCTTTTGGTGGTATTTGATCACCTGTGCGATTTTTTAAACATGCGCTATAAACAAAAAAAGAGCGTCAATTTTGCAAAAATAGCAATATTTTTCACATTTTTTTATATGAAATTCCCCAAAAAAATGTAAAAATCAAAATTTTTTAACAATTTCGGCCAATTTGTTTTATGCTACATATATTTGGTAAAAAAAAAATCGCAAAAAGCGTATTTTGATTGGTTTGCGCAAAAGTTATCGCGTTTACTAACAAAGGGAAAGATTTTTGTCATTTTTGTTGTTTTTTTTTTAACCACTTAAGCCCCAGCCCTATTTCGGACACTTTTTGTTTACAAGTTAAAACCAGTATTTTTTCCTAGAAAACTACTTAGAACCCCAAAACATTATGTATATTTTTTTAGCAAAGACTCTGGAGAATAAAATGTCGGTCATTGCAAAACTTTTTGTCAAGCGGTATTTGCGCAGCGGTCTTTAAAACGCCATTTTTTTGGGAAAAAATTGAAAAATCACATTTCACTGCATTTAAAAAATACTAAACAGTAAAGTTAGCCCATTTTTTTTGTATATTGTGAAAGATGATGTCACGCTGAGTAAATAGATACCCAACATGTTATGGTTTAAAATTGCGTCCTCCCGTGGGATGGCGACAAACTACGGTCAATAGAGATCTCAATCTGCGACGCTTTAAATTTATTTAACGGTTACCAGTTTAGAGGTAGAGTGTAGCTCTTTTTTTAAAATTATTGCGCACGCTCTGGCGATCGCGGCGATACCTCACATGTGGGGTTTGAACAGCGATTTCATTCGCGGCTCGACTTGCGTATACGTTTTTTTTTGTGCGCGAGCTAACGGTGACGGGGGCGGCGAAATTTTTTTTTTTTCCTATTTATTTTTTTATTTTTTTTAAACTTTATTACAGGTTTTTTTAAAAAAAAAAAAAAATCTGATCACTTTTATTGCTGTCACAAGCAATGTAAACATCCCTTGTGACACCAATATATAGTGACAGGTACACTTTATGGAGGGATCGAGGGTCTAAAAGACCCTAGACCCCTCCACTACACTTCCCTGTATGCAAAACGCCGAAAACGGCATTTTTGCATACACCCGTTTTTTAAATTTGCCGCCTTTTGCAGCACAGTAACCCGGAAGTGACGTTATGGACGCCGCCTCCGGGTTACGTCATCGGAGCCCCGATCGATGCCGTTTCTGGCATTCATCGGGACTCCATCCAGCCGGCGGACGTGCCGGCTGGGTGCTCGGGGCTCCCAGTGGGACGGGAGCCCCGGGCAAAGCCACGGAAGGCGGCGGGAGGGGGGGGACGTCCCCTCCCGCCCCCCGGGTAACGATCGAGCGGCTCCCGAGCCGCATCGGTCGTTACCGACGGAAAGCCGACCGTCGGCTTCAAACCACGGTACCGGGATGGTGCCTCTAACTATGCGGTTTTTTTTGCGGTACTGCGACATTGCAGCAGACAGATCGGATCCTTGACTGACATTTTTGACACTTTTGGGGTTACCAGTGACATTTCTACAGTAATCAGTGCTATACATATGCACTGTTACTGTAAAATTACACTGGCAGTGAAGGGGTTAACTTTTTTGAGAGGGAGGGGTGGTGTGTGTCCCTAGGGGCGTGATTCTAACTGTGATTGGCTGTTGCTTGAGCTGTAGAAACAGTGATCAACGGTCCTACATAGTAGAACCGTATGATCACTGTTTCTACACAGGGGAGAATGACAGGCGGCTTGTTTACACTAGCCGCCTGCCTTTCTCCCTCTGCAGCGACGATCGCCGAGTGACCGGCGGACATCGGGTCCGCCGGTCACAGGCTAGCGACGTAGATCTACGTCACTCTGCCTGTGAGGGGCTGACTGCCGATGTAAATAGTCATGCGGCAGTCGGCAAGTGGTTAAGAAAGCAAGCTCACTTAGGCCTGTCATACATTGATCAAAATCCAGCCGATTTAACGGGGAATGCTCGAATTATGATTCATGTGTCCACACCCTGGTTGTATAAAAGTTGATCTACTGATCGACTTCTGCACAACCAGCCTGTTGGGCATTTCTTAATCGATCAGTGCCGCCGGGTATAGCGGATGGCAGGGAGGGCTCCCCGCCATCAAAGCATGGGTGTCCGCAGGTAAAGGCAAGGGGGGGGCAAATGCCCCCCTGGAATCTCAACTTCCCCTTTCAAGTGGTTGTTAAGCCACTTTATACCATCCTGTATGTTCTGTTTAATAATCCTGTGTGCCTGTGTATCTGTGTATGTGTTTTAAAAAAATAAGCCCTTCTTTACCAGTTTTCAGAGGGCGAGCGCTGCTTACGTGACCCACCGGCTCCTCTCCCCGTCTGACAGCTGCCTGCAGCGGTCAGGGCCGAGGATTCCTCACTGATGTCAGTCGGGAGGGGAGGAGGAGGGGAGGGGGAGAGAAGGAGAGAGGCGGCGGGTCACGTGAGCAGCGAGTGGCGCTCTGAAATCTTGTGAAGAACGGCTTATTTTTATAAACACATACACAGGGGCACACAGGATTAATAAACAGACTGTAGACAGGATATGAAACTTTAAATAAAACTACAGCAGCAGGAGGGGAGGGGAGTGGGCACTGACACAGGAGCAGATAGGCAGGGAGGGAGGGAGGAGAGAGGACAGAGGAGGACAGGAGAGCTGCGGATGACAGAGGCAAACTGACCACAGTGTCAGGGCTCAGCAGCCATGGTATACCGTGGACAGTTTACAAAGGGAAAGACATAGATAGGATCAACCAGGTATTTTTGGTGATAGAAGGGGCCAAACTACACAGCAAAGCACTGTGCTGCATAACATGCTTTAACTGCTTGCCGAACGCTCACCGCAGTTGTACGGCTGCAGTCTGGTGCTCCCAGGCAAAGCGTCGTACATGTATGGCGCTTGCCTGGGAGGAGCTAGGGGGCAATCACGCGCCACCGGAGGCATGCTCCCGCCCCCGCTCGTCAGCTGGGGAGCCAGCGCGTGTGACCGGCGGGTCGGTTGGCCGCCGGCCACTCGCGATCTCCTGCAGCAGTGAGAGAAGGACAGGCGGCTGATGTAAACAGAGCCGTCTGTCATTCTCACTGAAGTAATGACAGAGGCTATGCGATCCTGCTGTATAGGATCGCATGTCTCTGTGATTACTTCACAAGCCACGTCCCCTGACAGTTAGAATCAAGCCCCTAGGGACACACTTAACCCCTTGGTCACCAGTAAAGTTAACCCCTTCCCTGCCAGTGTCATATTTACAGTAACAGTGCATATTTTTAGCACTGATTACTGTAGTAATGTCACTGGTACCCCCAAAAGTGTCATAAATGTCAGTTAGGGGTCCGATCTGTCCGCCGCAATGTCGCAGTCCCGCAAAAAAAAAATCGCAGATCGCCGCCATTACTAGTTTAAAAAAAAAAAAAAATGACATAAATCTTTCCCGTAGTTAGTAAACGCAATAACTTTTGCGCAAACCAATCAAGATACGCTTATTGCGATTTTTTTTACCAAAAATATGTAGCAGAAAACAAATTGGCCTAAAATGTTCAAAAATTTTGATTTTTACATTTTTTTTGAGAATTTCATATAAAAAATTAGAAAAATATTATTTTTTCAAAATTGTCGCTTTTTTTTTGTTTATAGCGCAAAAAATAAAAATTGCACAGGTGATCAAATACCACCAAAACAAAGCTCTGTCTGTGGGGAAAAAAGGAATTAAATTTTGTATGGGTACAGCGTTGCATGACCGCGCAATTGTCCGTTAAAGTAACGCAGTGCCGAATCGCAAAACAGGGCCTGGTCTTCGAGCAGCAAAATCCTCGGGGCCAAAAGTGGTTAAGGGAACAGGATCTTTTTTTTAGTTTTTTTTTTACTTTTTTTTTTTTTAGATTAACAAATGCTTTAAAAAGAAATACTGCTGTTTGCCCTTTAAAAATAAATACTCAAAATAAGTATAATGATTACGCCCCTCCCCTTCATGACATTGTTGAAAAGGGGCAAAGCATGGGTGACCTCAAAATGCCCCCCCCCCCCTGCATAAAGTTCCCATGCGTCAGAGCACAATGGCACAGTGGTAGGATTACCAAATCCACATCGAAAGTGTGGATGGGGAAGTTCCGATAATTTTTTTATTCAAGATGAAAGTATGGGCTGCCTTAGGACTCATGAACACTGCAGCTAAAAAAAAAAAAAAAAAGCAAATTTTACAGGCATTTGAGCTTTTATTTCTCTGCCTAAAAGCTTAAAGAAGCTTGTGCTTTTTTGCGCTCTTTTGCGTGTTTTATTGCCCATTTTTGTGCTTCTTTGTGCTTTTTTGAACTTTTGTGAGCATAAGTGTTTTTTTTTTTTTTTTTCACAAACCCTCCTCAGATAATTTTTTTCAATTTTTTTTTCATGCGTTTTTGGGTGCTTAGGTGTCTTTTCTTCTTGAAAACTCCTCTCAAAAACGCTTGGTGGGGTTTTTTTTCAGCCTGCGAGCTCATATGCCTGTAAACTCCTGAAAAAGCCATAGTGTGCATAGACACATTAGCTAACAAGAAGGGGTTTTCCAGGCAGCGCAAAAAATAAGACATCAAAAATGCTCAAAAGTCTGTAGGAGCAGCTTCTTTGAGCTTCTTTGAGATGTAGTGTACATGAGCCCTAAGGCCCCTTTCACACGACCGGGCCAATCAGGTCTGCCTGTCTGTTTTTCAGGCAGACCTGATCGGGCCACCCATTCTCCTCTATGGAGAGGCAGATGTCAGCAGAGATGTATCCGTTGACACCCATCTGTCATCTGATCCGACAAGACCTGCTTAAAACAGACGGATGGCTATACGTTCGCTATCCACCCAGCGGGTCGGATCGGATAAAAACAGACATGCTGTCCGTTTTCATCTGATCTCCCCATAGAGGAGAATGGGACTCTGACAGGTCTGTCTCTGCACAGTGAGCAGAGACGGACCTGTCATATGCCCCTGATCCCCGCTGGGCTAGTGCAGTCCGCCGAGTGGATCCTCCCTGTGTGAAAGGGGCCCAACTGAAGCTCTGATAAAGTCAGGATAGTGACTCATCCTCCCTTCCTCCCCCAGTCTCTCCCTGATCTGTTCAGCTTTGCACAGGCCTCCAATTAGACAGAGAAGGTCTGAAAGCAAACCAGCTATGGATATCAGTATTTTGAGTGGACCCCTGTACATCTAAAACTATGTTTATAATATGAATAGTAAAAAGATTTTAAAAAAGTATAATCGAAAATGAAATAATACTGAACCAAAACTGCTATAGTTAATTTTAATAATTATGCCAATTTTCATTTTTACAAAGTAAAGAAAATGTGATCAGAAAATTATATTTCTGGCAAGCTAAAGCTTGCATCCAGCTGATGGAAACTTTGCAAATGATAAAATCACTATTTCATAAATCTCCTCCAGTTATGTACTATAACAACAAGTCAATAAATTTCTTCATATCTTTCCTCTTCCTGCTTTGTCAATCTATGCCATAGCCCAGAGGATAGTCAACCTTAAACCTTAGTCCCGTAAAGGTACTTCTGAAAGGTTAAAGTTCTATCCAAGTTTGTTAACCCTCCTCTTATGTTAGCTTTCTGTTACTATTCATGATGTTAACGGGTCGGTTTTGACCCGTGTCTTAAATCAGCCATAAAATACCCTCTGAACAATTATTTATCATCCAATTTGTTTCTTACCTCTTGGTTACCTTGTTAGGCTTCTTTATCCTTGAAAAGATTGGTTTTAATATTTTTGGTGTGACCCCCTTAGACCTTTCTTTTGATAGCATACCTCTCATTGTCAAATTTAAAAAATGGTAAAATAAAGTCAGCAACTCTGAAATGTATTGGTCCTATGTTTCTTCACTTTATTTAGAGAAGCAGACAAGCAGGAAAAGAGATAGGCCCCTCCCTAACTACAGCTCACAGGGTTGAGAGGTGATTGGCTGTCACTGTTACTAAGCAGAGAGAGTGTTTATGATTTCAGTTTTGGCACTTATTAGTGTCCTAAAATCCTATATTATAACTGGGTCAGAATTGACCCTAACACCATAAACATCTTAATTTTCACCACAGTATTTTATAATTTAGTGAAAAGGATTATTTTTCTATTACATTGTTTAAATAGAGGTTCCTGACAAAGTAAAAAAATCTTGATGCAATAAACAAATTTATGTGATACTTATAGATATTCAAAACCTGAAAACGGGTCAGTTCTGACCCTAACATAAGAGGAGGGTTAAACTAAACCCTGTTAAACATTTTTGCTAATAAACCTTTTATAAAATATACTCCAGTGGGAATATTTTATAATCTAAGTGCCCTTTCACACTGAGGCACTTGAAAACTGCCCATAAAACGCTGAGCACTTTTTTGCAGCACTTTTAAAGTGTTTATCAGGTGCTTTTGAAGTGTTAGCGGTGCGCTTTTTTTAAAGGACACGTGACTTAAATCGGTAGTATACTCCGCGTTTTAACTTTTACCTACAGGTAAGCCTATAATAAGGCTTACCTGTAGGTAAAATTAGTATCTCCTAAACCTGCACGGTTTAGGAGATATTCGCCCTGCATGCAGCCGCTGACAGCAGCGGCGCATGCGCTCTGAAGTTCCAGCGGACCTTTAGATCTCCTTTCCGACTCCTTGCCTGAAAGTGAACTCCCGTGCGCACGCAGCTCCGGCCACTCACAGCGCCGGACCCGCCGAACCCAGAAGAGACACAGAGGGAAGATGTCAGCTGCCTCAGCGGTGTCCGGGCGACCGTGTCGGGGCTTCGTTCTAAGGTAAGTATTTCATAATGAGCTAGTATGCATACTAGTTTATTATGCCTTTGTCCTGCAGGGTTTGTTTTCTTTTTCTTTTTTTTTTCTTTCGAGGATACAACTGCTTTAAAAACTGCTTCGAAAAACACTTTTAGGTGCTTTTGAAGCGCTTTTCAGATGCTTTTAAGGCGCTTCCCATTCATTTCAATGAAGAGGGGCATTTTTGAGGTGCTTTTTTTAGTGCTCCAAAGATGCTGCTTGCAGGATTTTTTTTACCCCACCCCAGTGTGAAAGCATTGATTGATTTCAATGTGAATAGGTTTTTGTGAGCTTTTCAGGTGATTTTTTAAGCGCCAAAGCGCCTCAGTGTGAAAGGGCTCTAAAAACAAATCATATTGTATAAATGCGTGTTTATAAAATACTCATGTTCTCCTTGTGTGCTAAATCTAAAATTTTGGCAGCTTTCAGTAAACCTTTATTAATTTCAACGGTTAGTTGAGGTTATTGCATCATCAATCTACAAATCAGTAAATGTTATGAATGCATTTGATACTATAGTAAAGACTATACATACTTTTCATTTAGGCTCCGTTCACACTGGGGCGGCACTCCTTACTACTTCGGGGGCGACTTGTGCATTCCCATGCACCACGACTTCAGAGTGACTTGCATGGACTTCACATAATGGAAGTCTATGTAAGTCGCCTCCAGGTCGCCCCGAAGTAGTACAGGACCCTTTTTCTAAGTCGGAGCGAACTTGTGTGATCTTCACTTACCTCACGATTCGATGCGATTACGATTATTAGGGTCGCGTTTCGATACGATTCGATTCCGCAATGCATCACGATTACTATGGGGACCTTTTTCTAAAGGGAGATCTATGGGGACCCTGCTCTAAAGGGGGATCTATGGGGACCCTTCTCTAAAGGGGGGGATCTATGGGGACCCTGCTCTAAAGGAGATCTATGGGGAGCCTGGGCCTGCCCTAAAGGGATCCAGGGGAACTGAGCTCTAAAGGGGGATCTATGGGGACCCTGCTCTAAAGGGGGATCTATGGGGGGACCTGCTCTACTAAAGGGGGATCTCTGGGGATGCTGGCCTGCTCTAAAGGGGGATCTATTGGGACCCTGCTCTAAAGGGGGATCTATGGAATAGATCCCCTTTAGTGCAGGGTTGCCATAGATCCCCCTTTAGAGCAGGCCAGCATCCCCAGAGATCCCCCTTTAGTAGAGCAGGTCCCCCCATAGATCCCCCTTTAGTAGAGCATCCCCCTTTAGAGCAGGCCACATCAGGTTAGAAGAGTTACCTGATTCTAGTTGTAGTACTGTAGGCCCTGGTAAGGAGGAATGCTGGGCTCTGTAGTCCCCCTAGTTGTAGTATAGTAGGCTCTGGTAAGGAGGAATGCTGGGCTCTGTAGTCCCCCTAATTGTAGTATAACAGGCTCTGGTAAAGAGGAATGCTGGGCTCTGTACAGAGCTACAGAGCCCAGCATTCCTCCTTACCAGGGCCTACTGTACTACAACTAGGGGCACTACAGAGCCCAGCATTCCTCCTTACCAGGTCCTGTTATATTACAACTAGGGGGACTACAGAGGCCCCCATAGTTGTAGTATAACAGGCCCTGGTAAGGAGGAATGCTGGGCTCTGTAGTACCCCTAGTTGTATTATAGCAGGCCCTGGTAAGGAGTAATGCTGGGCCCTGTAGTGCCCCGACTTACCAGGAAGCAGAGCTGCAGCCAGTTGTGGGTGAAGTAGCGGTAGCCAGTAGGTGTATAGGGCTCGGACACGGACAGGTCCCGGTTGATAAGCCTCATGTCGGCATTTGGAGCTCTGACTCATCCAGTTCAGTGTGCACGGTACAGGCGGACAGCAGGGCCTCCTCGGCCAGTCCATTGGGGGGGGGGGACGGCAGTCCGTGGGTTGGGTTGCTCTGCAGGCTCTGCTCTCCTCCTCTCCTCTCCCACGAGGAGCTCCGTGTTCGCAAGCCCGGCCACCGCCGCCACTCTCATCAAGCGCCAGCGCCGCCCACCCTGGAAGTGACATCAAGCTAATCGATTTTGCAGTCACCCCGAATAGATACAGAATCGCGAAGGGTCGCATCGCGATGCATCGATTCGGCGATTATATTCAGCAGGCCTACTTTGTTCATCATAAAAATGAAGAGAGACTCACAGTTACTAAGGCTGTGAGGTCAGGCTCAGGAGGGTATTCAGTAGGATCTCATAAATAAGTGTACCTTACTGACAGTGTCATTAAGGGCATGCAACATAAAATGACATACACCAGGAGCTTTAAAGGGCGTTGGGAAGGAAGAATCCCCTACCGCTGTGTCCGGGTCTTGCCAGAGAACAGCAGGGTGTATGCAGGTGTCACCAGCCCTTTTAACTCAAAGTCCCTACAGCAAGTCGGGGCTTCACCCTTCCCCAGGAGTCTGTGAGGCTGTGGGGGAGCAGCCAGGAGTGTGCATGTCTGCACCAATGAGCCCAGTGAGAGTGCAGAGAGAAAGCTACCGAGTGGTATGTGAGTATCAGGGTGCTGTATAGCAATCTGAGGGACTAAACTAAAGACCTACGCTTGAGGTCAGATCAGCAACAGAGAGCCAGGAGGCTGGAAACCATTTATATTCCTGTTCAAGGTGGAAACTGTTTTACTTTGGATATTATCAAGCCTGAAACCTAGTTCCTGGAGGGTGTGAGCTCACTATATGCAAAAAATATATATAAATACCTTTTGTTTGTTTTTTTATAAGTGACCACATCTGTGTTCAGTTGCAAAGGAGACTTGGAGATGTGGGGTGTAGACTGAGGGGAGAGGGGTATCAGCAAGAGGCAACGAAACAGCAATACACTGATCTTACCAGTGATGTGCTGTGCAGGGGGACTTGTCTGCACAAGTCTTGGTCATTGGAGGACAGGCAGGCTGTTCTTCCAGCACAGCCAGAAACTGACCATGCTGGGAAGGATGTGCTTCCATGCCCAGCGTGGCCAGTTTGAAATAATAAAGCATGAGTACTAGCAGGATCACCAGGTATTTCACACAAAGGAAGCAACGAAAAGAGAACAGGATACTTTTTAACACAAGTACATGGTCCAACAGACCTATCAGGAACATGAAATTTTGGGGAAATAAATAAAATATCTGTAGTCAAAATGGGTAGACCTTATTGACAGTAAATATAATGTAGTATATTGCAATGCTCAATATTATTATAGTTCATTTTCTGCATTGCAGGAAGAATTACTCATAATGTCATTATGAGCTGGAAACTTTTCTGGCTTCTCAGGAACTTGCTGAGTTTTCAAGTTTTTTCATCATAAATCCAGCAACCCATACCACAGTTATCTGACTGTTTAAAAGTAATGTAAATGCCTGATCAAGTGATAGGTAAACCAGCAATTTAAGTTCAAAATAAACCTGTCCTGAGAGATATATGGGAGAAAGGCTGGGGGGTGCTGGGCTTAGGCTGCTCTCACTGATCTCTCCTGATAAAGTGAGCTACCTGGCTGTTATGTTGGCTTTTTGGCTTTGGTATTTACCTAGCTTAAGTACTGTATATAGATAGCTAAATCACAGAACCATCCATCTCTGCATACTTGTTCTGAGTTAGTAATTCAAAAGATTAAAGCCAGAAGGTCATCTTGACAACCAGAAACAGGTAATCAGTGGCAGCCTCTATGACATTATGTCAGCAATGTCATCGAGATAAAGTTATTATGCCTCTATATCAATTCAGATTTCCTATAAACATAAAAACATAGAAAAGGTCCAAATGGTTTATCAAAGTCTATTTTTTAATTCACGTACTGTTGACTGACGTATTACATCCACTGGAAGTCTGTTCCAAGCATCCACTACATTCAATGGCTAGTTTTGACATTTTCTCCTAATGGTTTGAGGTTACAACCCCATGTTATTTATCTCATATAGAAAAGATGAAAAAAACTGCCCTACTGAAAATTATTTTAATCAAGTCCCTTCAAAAGGACAGCTTTCTAGCCCAACCCTTGCATATGGAGGACCTGTTGTCTACCCACTGGCAAAATTATTTTTGTTAGCTTATGACCCCCTGCATGGACATAGACATATAGACATGGGCAAATATGCAGTGCTCAGATAAACCTGGGATACAGCTTACTATGTGTACATCGAATTAGAATATAACCAAAGCCAAAATGTTAAAAAAACATTTTTCTTTTCCATTTTGGATAACAGTAGGGAGTTTTTTAGCTATTTGAGTCCCATTGGGGCAAATTTACCTCACTTTGTGCCCTGTAGACACAAACAAAGTGAAAGGAAATCTCTCCAAATTAAGTTAAATCCTCCCTCCTCTGCCACCAGCGAAAGTGCCCAATTGAAAGATTTCCCTTCTATTCCTCTTCTGGTGACAGCAAGAAAATTTGGGATTCTGCCTCATTTTCAGTTTTGTTTGGACAATAGATAGAGGGTAAATCGCCCTTGCAGAGACAAAAACACCAATAAAATCCCGACAAGAGCGTCTCAACATCCTGTGCCACACTAAAAAAGTAATTGACCAGTCAAATGACATTAACTCCTCAAGTACTAATTGAAACCCTCTCAGGGCCCCAAAAGGTAGACCACTGGCTTGACTATTGTCTCGAACCAGCTGAGCCAAAAAGTTTATGAGGGCGTGCTCATCTTTCGAACACTGATGTCTTATAAGATGTTGATATCATACAGATGCATCTTTATAATAGAGTTTTTCAAGGATCATGTTGAAGTCAATATTATATACCATAGAGGCTAAATAAATAAAATTGCTTTTTATGTTTATCTATCCTGTTTTTATGTTATGTTTGCTTTTTAGGTTTCTGTACATATAACTTGAAAAAAAAAATAAGATTGAACTAAAAAGTATATGGATTTTTCAAGTAGAATATGTAGAAATAAGTCTTTAAAGAATATTACATTGAAAAGTATAATCTGTGACCAAATAAAAAAGTTCTTCCTTTATATTTTTTGCAATATGTTTAATGATTTATCAAATATAATAGTAATATTCAACATCAATGACCTTGGCAGAGAGATTATTCTCCACTTCTGTTCTGATCTTTAGGTGACAACCAGGGCTTGGTTAGAAGTTTAACTACTTGCCTTCTGTGCACTTTCACCCCCTTCCCATCCAGACCAATTTTTAGCTTTCAGCGCTCTCACACTTTGACTGACAATTGCGCGGTCATGCTACACTGTACCCATATGAAATTTTTATCATTTTTTTCACACAAATAGAGCTTTCTTTTGGTGGTATGTAATCACCTCTGGGTTTTTTATTTTTTACAAAAAAAAAGAAAAAAGACAGAAAAGAAAAAGTTTTTCTTATTTTCTCAGAGTAAATTTTGAAAATAAATTTTTCTCCTTCACTGATGTGCGCTGATGAGGCGGCACTGATAGGCTGCACTGATGGGCACTGATGAGGTGGCACTTATGGGCACTGATGAGGTGGCACTTATGGGCACTGATGAGGAGGTACTAATATGCCGCACTGATAAGCACTGATAGGCGGCACTGATAGGCGGCACTGATGAGCACTGATAGGCGGCACTGATGAGCACTGATAGGCAGCACTGCTGGGCACTGAGAGGTGGCACTGCTGGGCACTGAGAGGTGGCACTGAGAGGTGGCACTGCTGGGCACTGAGAGGCGGCACTGACGGGCGGCACTGATGGGCACTGATAGGCGGCACTGATGGGCACTGGCGGATGGCACTGATGGACACTGAAGGGTGGCACTGATGAGCACTGATGGGCGGCACTGATGAGCACTGATGGGCAGCACCATCAGTGCCCACACTCAGTGCCCATAGTGCTGCCAGTCAGTGCTCATCAGTGCCTAGATGAGCAGGCACTGATGGGCACTGACTGACAGCACTATGGGCACTGATTGTGGGCATTGATGGAGGGCACTGATTGCGGGCACTGTGTGCACTGTGTGTATGTTTTTTTTACCTCTAGTAATCAGGGCACTGGTGATCGGTGCCCTGATTACATTTGTTCTGTGTCCCCGGCGCTGTGCAGCTATCCCTCCTTCCTCACACTGCAGGCTCCGTGTGAGGAAGGAGCACTTGCGATGGGAGATGATCTCATATGTTTACATATGAGATCATCTCTCATTGGACGGTCCGATCACGTGGTGAATGGCCGCTGTGATTAGCCATTCACCACGATCTGTGATCGGCTGTGTCCAAGGGACACGGCCGACACAGATTTTCCCCGATCAGGGCACTGGTGATCGGTGCCCTGATTACATTTGTTCTGTGTCCCCGGCGCTGTGCAGCTATCCCTCCTTCCTCACACTGCAGGCTCCGTGTGAGGAAGGAGCACTTGCGATGAGAGATGATCTCATATGTTTACATATGAGATCATCTCTCATTGGACGGTCCGATCACGTGGTGAATGGCCGCTGTGATTGGCCATTCACCACGATCTGTGATCGGCTGTGTCCAAGGGACACGGCCGACACAGATTTTCCCCGATGCGCGCTCGCGGGAGCGCGCGGGGAGACTGTTTCTGGGAGGCCGTATAAAGACGGCCTCCCGAAAATGTGAGTCCGCGCTGCAGCCGTATATAGGCTGTAGCGCGGATGGGAGGTGGTTAATGCTTCCTTTCTTTTAACTAAATTCTCCATTTCTTGCTATAAAGAACCTACGGGGATCAGTGATACCAGTCTTCTAGTGCAATCATTTTCAGGTTTTTTTTTTCCATGGAGGAACCCTAAAATAATGCTCAAGGCTGATGGCACCCAGCTTAAAATTATTATATCTACAGATTACAGCTTGATTACTTCGAGCCTGCAGTGCGATGTGCAAAAAATAAACACCAAAGTAAACGAAAAAGTACACTTAAGGTGTGTCTTTATTCCCTTCAGAAGAGTTAGGACACCTCCCTGACTCCCTGTGGCTCAAGCCTCCTTACAGGGGTAAAACACGCTCAGGTCCACCTATCCAAAAGGCCCGGTGGACCCCTCTTCTCTTGATCAGCCAAAATCAACCACAAAGTTATAGGTGTGAAGCTCTTTCGAAAAGAGACCCCCCCCCCCAAGGCAGGGGAGGAAGGAACACACATCCTCCCCCTAGACTGCAGGATAGGCCCAAAGAGCCACACCCTTCAGACTGAGTAAAAGCAAAAAAATTACATACATAAGTGAAGAGTGGCACACGTGAAGAGAAAATAAATAAATCTGCAAAACTAAAAAGTGCCAGTGCAAGTGCATTGGCTAGGCCTTGCGGCCTAGTAATAAAAATTGGCCAAAAGGCCAAGCCCCTGAAGGATAGTGCAGAAGAAAAGCTTAGACATCATGGCCTAGTTCAGTTTCACACAGTGGGGTCCCAAATCCATAGTGCTACTCTGACACCCTGGGATGCCACGGGCCCTCTGCCTTTCCAGACCCTGATCTGACAAGGTAACAGTCAAATTTAGGGGGCACTGGGCCTCTCACAATCCTTAACTAGGGATCTACTCCTGGCCTCCACTGCCCAGCGATGCTCTGGTTTCTGTTCCTATGAGGAGATCCCTTATGGCATCCTACCAGCAGGGATACTGTATAGCCAGCAGGCCAGAATGATGACAGAACTGATACTATATTTGATCTCAGACAAAAGTCTGAGAGGCAATCTAAAGATTATAATACCTTAGCTGCATAACACTGGTCGCTAGTGAAAGAAGCCCATTACAATAGTGGTGGGTGTAGTACCCCATACATTGGTGAAAAGTAGGATGCTATGTACATTGGTGGTCAGTGGTGGAAAAACCATTCCCCTTACAGAAAACTATTTATCATTGGTATAATTGGTTATGTACTTAGGAAATTAGACGAGAAGCTTCATTGGTCCCATGCTGCTCTGTTAGGTGGTGTTGTTGCCTGGACTATGCAAGCAGGAAGTCAATCTGCCACAGCTTATTGCTCAAGCAACCTTTTCATGCACCCTAGGATTTCAAAGAACCTTGGTTGGGAAAGGCTGGTTTAGTGGAATCTCAAAATTGTATATAAAATGGTATTTTCCTCACTATAGAGAGAAAAGATTAACTTCATCTTACAGCCAAACCCTCTCTGGCTGCCAAAGTAGCACTGGTGTCTCCCTAACACGTACAATGGGGATCTGAAGCTACCCTACTTTATCCAAAGCTAAATAAACTGTTATAGCTGGGATTTTCACTTCAATATATTTGAAGGATGGCTCAAAGGGTAACTCCCCTTTCGTGGGGAAAAAAATAGCAAATAAAGAAAAGATAATATAGTGTATACAATTGCGATACAAGTCATGGAACAAAAATGTCATTTTTGATGAGATACTTCCAATAAGAACATGTCTAAAGGGATTTCCTCATAAGTGCCCTGCAGCTGCACAGCTGATAGATAATTATGAAACCACTCCCATTTGACCCACTCAGCACAGAGGAACAAACAGGGATTTCTTCAGAATAACAAAAGGTAGGAATCTGCAACAAAGTTTGTTATAATCCTTGCAATGTACAGAGATCACCCAGAGAGGAATGTTTTTTTCTCAACAAAAGTGGAGTTACGCTTTACTTTACTGGGAAGTGGTGGGGGGACCTCTCCCACTGCCTATATAAAGTAATCCTGGGGCAATTGCGCCACTGGGACCACTTTTATTTGGGAAGCCTGCTGCCTGCTGTAAATAAAGATGCCAGGGTTTTGGCAGCTAGCCGCTGACATAACCCCGATATTTAAGGTCAAAGTAATCACATATATTTACAGTTAGGCGGTCGGCAAGTGGATACTGAAAACATTTTAACCATAGTTTTTATATACTGTACAATATTAAAAGTGTATCTAAAAGCAAAAATATTCATTATTAATTTTAAAACATTTTAACCATAGTTTTTATATACCGTACAATATTAAAAGTGTATCTAAAAGCAAAAATATTCATTCTTAGTTTGATGTAGTGTATGAAAGGGTTAGCAACCCAGTTTTTTTTTTTTTTTTTTACCTCTTGCCGTCTGTGTCACAGCTTGGCAGATTCACCCTATATTTGTTCTAGTGACCATTATCTCTGTAATTTAACATTAGAGAAAATCCAATTTGAGTTGTCACCAGTACAGGATTAGAGGTGAAATCTTCCTATGGGGTCGCTTGTTATAGTAACCACTGTCCAAGAGGGTTTCTTTCACTTTGGATGTTGGACACAGCCAGCAAGTTAAAATTGACAAGGGCTTAAACTTTTAGCTACTCTATTTGGGCTATTTATACTTTATTAAAGCAATATCAAACACTCACATTTCCAGAAAATGTGTAAAAAAAAAAAAAAAGTTATTCAGTGCTAGAATTCCTGCTGTCCTGCCCCTGCAAAGTTAAGGATGCATTAATGTAAGGAAGAAAATAGGCAGTTATAACTATATTGATGTGTCTAGAATATAGAACACATAGTGTTCAGAAAATATTTGGGACTTTATATGAGATGTGGCCAGTTTACAAATGATGATGTAAATAATAATTCATATACACATGCTGGTAAGCACAAAACAAGTATAGAATCAATTGACATCACGTATTTATTAATATATAAATGGCAGTTAACATCATCGTACAAATACAATACAACAGCAGTAAACAGGCATAAAAGGTATGTATATATAAAATCTAATAAAACCATACACAATATTAAGGACAATGAAAGAAATTTTCCAAATAATAATGGTTAAGATGAATGAAGAAGAAGTATATGCATGATGGAGCTTGTAAATAAGTTTTGCCTCATAAGCTCGACGCGTTTCGTGAAATAAATTTTCACTTCCTCAGGAGCAGGCATGATAATAATATCTAAAAAAACACATATACACAGATGATATTGCATCCAATGAAGGGATATATTTAATAATTATTGCGTAAGAGATATAACTTACACATGGATATTAACTGTCAATGAGGCTGTAAAATCGCCCGGAAACAAGTCCAAGGTGGGAACTGAGAGAGCGTTGTCCCCGCACAAGGTCAAAGCGCAAGGTCCATACGTGTAATAAAGATCTCAGTAGAAGGTCTTAAAGGGCTTGGCTTAGTAGTCGCATAAAGCTGTACAAAAAAATATCAGACTGGTAGTATCAATAAGGAGATCATAAACTTATATTAGTAAAGTAGGTGAGCCCAGACCAAGATAGCAGAAAAACAAACAAACTGTGTATGGCTGTACATCAGCCAGTCCGGATAGATATATTGATGTGTCTTTGACTTCAGTGAATTTCCATGCACATAGTACCATGGGTATGCATCAAATTACATTTTAAGAGATACAATTAAGTTATCATTGTTATGCTTGGGGATGGCAACCTGCATAATTTTACAACCCAAAAACCAGGCACAATGCTGACATAACAAATTCAAGTGAATAAAGGACTATAAGATAAAAAGCATGACTAGTCTTTGTAAACCCTTGCTATGGATACATGTATACATTTTTTGAGTTGTGAGATAAGGAAGGATCTCTTCACAAGTTCCTGGAAGCAAGTATACTTTGTATAGATAAGGAGGAAGGTTCCATACATTACAAATCCTTTGTATCTGGCAGTTTATCCCCTTGGTATGCAGAGTCTCATTCCTCTGCAATGAATGGTTCTACTATCATTACTCTACAATGGAGGGACCAACTCTTTAAATTGTTGATGTGGTCATCATCACCAACTTCTCTGATAACCTCTCTATGACTAAGCCACTTAGTACTGGTAATGCACCTCTCAGGGACTGTAATGGTGAGATCACTGTTTCTGGTTATCCACGCCTGAACACCTGCTGCAGTCGTCCGTCTTCAATGTATTCATACTGATACACGCTGCATTAACATCTTTTGTTTTCTATTAAGAAATAAACATCCATGTAATCCAGCACTGAAGAGCTACCCATGCACACATAATCTGTGTGAGCTCACAAAGGACCCAAACGTGTTGATATATTTTGCATGAGTTTGTACTAAACGGTAATCGAGTATGCTAAATTTATATGTGTACAGTATTTTATTTTTGTAAGAATGCGCACACAATGTAAAGTTAGCAACACTTACAATCATTCTTTTTTAAAGCAGAACTTTACCAGGGACCCCAAGATGATGATGAATAAGTGGTTCAGGTGAGAGCATGGCACTGGACCTCTGGACAGGTGAGTGTCATTTACAGTATTTGTAGCTGCTGCCTTAAAATGTTCTTAATACAGGGCGAAGATCCTCCTTAACATTCTGATCACAAGATTCTTACAGTGGTTGTAAAGGCTGAAGGATTTTACCTTTATACATTCTCTGCCTTAGGGTAAAAAACCTTCTGCATGCAGCTCAGTGCCCACCACTGCTGCCAATCAGTGCTCACCTGTGTCTTCTCATCAATGTCACCTACCACCTATCAGTGTCGCCTACCAGTGCCCATCAGTCCTGCCTATCCGTGTAGCCTCTTCAGTGTCTCCCTATCAGTGCAGCCTATCAGTGCCACCTACCAGTGTCGTCTACCAATGCTGCCTATCAGTCACGCCTATCACTGCTCATCAGTATCGCCTATCAGTACCCATCAGTGCTGTCTATCATTGCAGCCTCATCAGTGCCCCCCAGTGCTGCACTGATGAGGCCTCATCAGTGCAGCCTATCACTGTCGCCTACCCGTGCCCATCAGAGTTGCCTACCAGTGCCCATTAGTGAACATATCAGTGCTCATCAGTGTTACCTTAGATAACTTACCTATCAGTGCTCATCAATACCACCTATCAGTGCCCATCAGCGCTGCCTCTCAGTGCAGCCTCATCAGTGCCTCTTTATTAATGCCCACCAGTACTGTCTCATCGGTCTCATCAGCACCGCCTCATCAGCGCACATCAGCGCTGCCTCATGAGCGCACATCAGTGAAGGAGAAAAATTACCTGTTTGCAAAATTTGATAAACTATGAAAACGTTTTTTTTATTTTTAAATTTTTCGGTCTTTATTCATTTATTTAGCAAAAATAAAAAAAAACAAGAAGTGACTAAATACCACCAAAAGAAAGCTCTATTCGTGTGAAAAAATGATAAAAGTTTAGTTTGGGTAAAGTGTTGCATGACCGCGCAATTGTCATTTAAAATGCGACAGCGCTAAAAGCTGAAAATTGGCCTTGTCAGGAAGGGGGGAAAGTGGCCAGTGGGAAAGTGGTTAATCTATATGTAAGTGATAGAACTGAAGGTTTGATGGGTAAGGTATGTCTTTTTGGTGATGGTACAAATTTGTGCAATAGGGTTGATATCCCTGGAGGTCTGTAACCAGGAACATGATTTGGCATTGCTGGAAGATTGGAGAGAGCACAACATTGGGGGTACAGTGTGAGCCAGCACTACAGAGGAAAAGGATTTGGGGGTGCTTATTTCAGATGATTGCAAAATACTGTGTCCATTCTGAGACCTCACTTACAGAAAGATATTGATGAGATAGAAGAGTCCAGAGCAGGGTAACAAAAAATGGTGAAAGGTCTGGGGGATAAAACATATAGAGAGGAATATCAGGAACTTAATATGTACAGTCTGGAGGAAAGAATTAAAGCTGTAAGGGGAGACACGATTGAAACCTTTAAATACATCTAGAGGGTGAATTAGGTCCAGGAAGGCAGTTTTTTCAATATGAAACCAAAATCAAGAATACGGGGACATGACCTCAAACTAACTGGAGGAAAATTCAAAAGGAATATTAGAAAGTATTATTTTACTGAAAGGGTAGTTGATGCTTGGAATAAACTACCAGCAGAGGGAGTGAGACAGTCAACAGTAAATGGCTTCAAACATGCAAAAAGCTATTTTTTTCAGCTGGAACTTGGTGGAATTCAATTCCACCCCCTTTGGCTGAGACCCTCTGCTCCCTGCTCAAAACTATCATTTGTAAACCCTGAAGTTTGGCTTCTGTGTTTAAAAGTGACAGCTTGACTCCCAACAGATCTGATCTCTTGAACAGCTCCCACTAAGTGCAGGATGGGTACAAGGGAGATGCAGGTGCCTGGGCTGCAGCGTGGCCATTGGCGAAGGGGGGTCGGGGGATGCCTGGGTAGGCTGAACCTCTGTGGTCTCCATTATTTCCTTGGTACCAGGAGGATGCTGACACCCCTTTTGGATGATCTCCCTGCAAGTAAAAGAGGTGAAGTGGTCTACAGTGTGTGGGGAGGTTCTAGAGCTGGCTAGGTGCTTCAGCTTAATACGGCAACAAAAGCAGGACATGTGGAAGATGGTGGAGTTTTCAAGGAGGGGCGAGGGATGATTGTGTGCAGAGGTCACAGATGAAGAGGAGTGAAAGTGAGATGTGGATGAGAGTGCAGAGGTAAGCAGTTGTGGAAAAGGGCCGAACAGTGAACTGTGCGTGTAACCCTGTGAACTCTGCACGTAATGCACTCCTGGTTTTTAATGCGCCTTTATGATTCTCCCACTATTAGTGAAATTTGGCCACAACCACTATTTAATGCAATAGTAAGCAGTAGGCATACTAGAAAGGACCTGGGAAATGGAACAGAGAAACACGGCCATCTCTGGATTGGTGTCTCATCAAGGGTGTTTGAGGAAACAGAGAGGGTTTGGAGGAGCTCAAACTGAAGAATGTGGCCCTCACTAGAACTGTGTCTTGTCAAGGGTGTGCAAGAAAGCCCACTGGAGCAGGAAGGGCCTGGGAACTGAAAGGAGGAACACAGCCCTCATTGAAATGCCATCTAGCCAAGGTTGTAAGAGGAAGCACACTGGAACAGAGAGGATGTGGGACCTAGAGCTGGGGAACACCACAATTGACACTGCATCTTACCAAGCGTGCACGAAGAAGCCCAGTGGATCTGGATAGGAGGAACATGGCATTTGCTAAAACCATTGTCTTGCCGGAAATGCACATGTCCATGTGGGAGCAGGTAATGCAGAACCCCCCAAGGTGCTAAGTCTAAAGGCAAACCAATATTCACCAGGGACCGCCTTGTGGGGGTTTGGACTGGTTAACTGCATGCTAACCCCAGGTTCACCTGCTCTAAGCACTACAGACCACAGAGAACTCAAATCAGGAAAACAGCAGGATGCCTTGGACATAAGACCACATATGCCTTGGACAGAAGACCACACTGAAGACACAAGCAGGATATAGGGTAGAGGTTAGGGCAGTGGACTTGGATATCAGGTAACAAGGCAAAAGTCTGGCCCGGTGTAGCGTTAAAAAACTCTACCTACCCTCGTCACTTCCTGTCATATACATAATGGAACAGCTGAGCAGCTTAGCAGTGCGCATGCTCACAGCTCCGGATACGTCATTGAACAGCTGAGGAGCTTAGCATTGCGCATGCTCGGAGGGTAGGGAATTTTCACCGTAGTGTGTTGTAAGGTTACACCGCATCAGCTGTTGCGGCGGTTACATTAAAACATCTCCCCTGCAACATGAATCATCTCCGCTCCTACCCCTGTTACTTCCCTGATGTCGGCTACTAAATGTAAAAGCGGCGGGTGTATGAAAATATAAATCATGGAGATCTCTGCTCCATGATTTATATTTTCATAGACCCGCCACCGCTTTTACATTTAGTAGCCGAGATCAGGGAAGTGACAGGGGTAGGAGCGGAGATGATTCATGTTGCAGCGGAGATGTTTTAATGTAACCGCCGCAACAGCTGAGGCGGTGTAACGTTACACACACTACCGTGATAATTCCATACCCTCCGAGCATGCGCAATGCTAAGCTCCTCAGCTGTTCAATGACGTAGGTGCACCGAAAGTGACGAGGGTAGGGAATTTTCACGGGTATGTTTTTTTCACGGAACACCGGCAGTAAACAAAGATAACAAAGAACAAGCTAAAGATCAGGGAGGGCAGTGGACATGGAAAACTCAGAACATAACAAAGGTCAGGGCATGCAGTGGACATAGATAACAGGAACAAGCCAAATATCTCTACACAGAGAACAAACTGAAAAGGGTATGGAAGGAGCACTTGCTACAATCAGGCAGCTATCTAGTAATGTTACTGGAGCAGTAAGCTGGAAGCTGAGCGAAGTTTAAATAGACCAGCGAGGAGAAAAACACAGTGCTAATTGGCTGCAGTCAAAAGAAGAGCTCTGCACTGATTGGCAGTGACTGCAAGTTGCACGGATTTACAAAGGCCATGACACTTAGATATTTTTACCAACTCAAACATTTTGAATCAAACAACAATCAAAGATCCTCCTCTTTTCGGGTCCCCCACTGGTGCTCTGGGCTCCTCCTCTTCTCTGTGTGCCACCACTGAAATCTGCTTCCTATGGTGGCACACATGTGGGCTTGATCCCAAGCTGTGCAGTGCGTTTCTATTTACACACACAGTGCAGCTTGGCTCCACCCCAGCTCGCTCATCACTGGGTTTGATTGACAGCAGCAGGCGTCAATGGCTCCCACTGCTCTCACTGAGTCCAGTGAGGAGAGAGAGTGCCACTGCTCTTGGGCACAGCGCTGGTTTGAGATCGGGCTCAGGTGGGTATTTAGTGGAGGCTGCAACCAGGTTTTTACAATAATGCAGAGAATGCATTAAGTTTAGAAAATAAAATTACCAAATGTGGCAGTGGAGGGAGGTGGAGGGGGGCACTTTAAATAAAAGTTCAAGGTGTCAGTTGGGCACAATCATATATTTCTGTACAGTCATGATTTGAGAGCGTTGTTTAGGTTTTCCATGTGTATGGTCAGTTCACATCAATCACTTGATTGCTCAAGGTCTTCAGCTCCTGCACTGGTATATCCCATATGGACCTGAGCAATTTTTACTTTTTAGCTAGGGGCCTTCTAATTTGGCAACAATGTTATTACTTTTGATACCAAAGTAGTATGTGCATAATTAAGGGGGGTTTTCTTTTAGTAGTTTTGTATTACAAAATGTATTTAATTTTTTCTAGATATTCTAAAAAGTAAAGTTTTTTTTCCCCCAATTTCTTCAGTGGTGGTTAAAAAATGAATGATACCTTATTTAAAAAAAAAAAAAAAAATACAAATGTTACTTTATGATTTATCCTATGCAATAATGCATAATCAATGATCATAAACCTCTGATTTAATCTGTCTCCACAGACCCAGTTCCTACCCTCTTGCCTCTTGGACTACTTCATATTGCCTCTCATAAAGTATAAAGAAGGTATAGATAATTGTCTCTGGCGGGACAAAGATTTGGGGGGGGGGGGGGGTTGCTATTCTCTACTCTATCCAAAATGAAAAACTAAAGTTTTGGCGTTAGATAGACTTTAAAGTAAAACTTTTTCACAAATCAAAGCTGGTTAAAGTACTAGGGAAGGAAAAGCAAGCAATTTGTATGCTTTCATCGAATTCTACTAACTGTCCATGTTTTGTAGATGTCGGATTCTCTGTTACAATAAAAACTACACTATTGCACTTTAGTTATTTTTATGCTGACCATACACTGTTTGAATTTCAGCTGGTTCCTGCTGGCATGGCTGAAATTTGAGTTGCATAAGGCCCTGCCACCACCGCTCCTCTTAACAAAAGTCAGTTGTTCGATCGATTTTTGTCAAAGGAGCCTGTTGAAAAATTGTAGGGCGAACAACACCTGAATCCAATCAGATGCAGATACTGTTGGGATAATCTGATAGCTAATGGCACCGGCAGTCAGAGTACAATAGTCTGGAAGGGGGGATTCATCCATCTGTGCTTTTAGCATGTATAGAGATATCTTAGTGAGCTTGTGTACCCTCCTAGGTGACCTCTGACAAGTCACAGACTTACCTGTCCATTCTACAACAAGTTTTCCCTGTGTGACCTGCTGAGGTTTCTTACTCTACTTGTCCTGGTGTATAGTCTATGCCCAAAAAACAGGTTCTTTCCCAAGGATACAGGAATTGGTTTGCATATACCGGTCAACGTATATTACAAGGATTTTCGGAAACTTTGCTGCAGAGCCCTACCCGTTTATTCTCTGAATTGTCTGAATGGGAGTGACTGGTTCATTTTAATCAGCTGATGCACTTTCAGTGTTCCCATGAGAAAAGGTGCAGTGTCTGCATACCTTTACAAATATTTAACCCTTTAGGAGTAACATGAAATTTCTGTTGCAGAAGATTCCTAAATTCTGACTTGTATCTTAGTGCAGACTTCGGAGAAAATCAGTGAGCCAATCACACAAGCAGGAAATTACATTTCTGTGAATTCTACAGAAAATTATAAGGGCTACAGACTAAAAAAAAATATGACCTTTCCTTTTCAAATAAAATAAAATCACATAATTGTAAATGCTACCCTTCAAAGCCGGTTCACACATATGCGATATCAGACATTGCATGTGATTCGTAGCGCACTGCTCTGCAAATCACATGCAATGTCTGTGCGATGCAAATTCAGCCATACAGATTGAATGGCTGAATTCGTATCTCATTCGGACACAACTCACACAGGACCCTTTTTTGGGTCCACACCAAAATCGGATTGCATGGGTGTTCACACCTATGCGATCCGATTCATGTCCGAACTGACAGTTAGCACTGCGATATGCGAACTGATCTGGGGGTGTCAACTTTTTATTGACACCCCAGTGATTCGCATATGGCAGTGTGAACTGCCTGCGAGTTGAATGCGATGCAGGAACCCGCAGTGGATTTGCAGGGTTCCGGCATCGCATATTTGTGAACTGGCACTTAGTATCATTTCACACTGATGTGATGCAGAAACCAGCACAATTCCTCCACAGGTTCCCGCATCGCATCTGACTTGCAGGCAGTTCACACTAACATCTGCGCACTGCTGCGGGTGTCAATGGAAAGTTATTGACACCCCCAAATCTGTTCGCAGATCGCAGGTCGGACTGTGGAATCGGATCACATGGGTCTAAACACCAATGCGATCTAATTCCAGTGTGGACTAAAACAAGGGTCCTGCACCATTTTGGTGTGAATGTGATGCGATTTCAGCCATGCAAACTGTATGGCTGAATTTGCATCGCACAGACATTCCATGTGATATGCACAGCAATGCGGTGCGAATCACATGCGGTGTCTGGCATCGTATAAGTTTGAAGCCAGGCTTAAGCATAACTTGTAGTGGTCCATGTGTAATGACACCACATCCGATATGATTATATAGTAATACAAAGAACCAACTATAGGGGGCCTTTTAGCTATTGTATAAGCAATGTTTACAATAGGCTGAAAAAACAAGTGTTTCCATATAGTGACAAATATATCATGATTCATTCCTACTTTAATAAACATTGATAATGTGTATTTGTGTTCAGCATACATATCAGCTTATCTTTGCCTTACCTGCTAATTCTAAGAAAAGCAGTATTACATCTAAAAGCAAACATTTATTAAATTGCAGCTTACCAATTCTGGGAGTTAGTTTTAATTTTTAGTTTTTTTTCCCCCCTTTATTTTCCTCTGGTAAAACACCCAAAACGTATGTTGTTTTTCAACAGAACAAGATCTACAAATGTAGCAGATTAGAATGTTTAGACTAGGGCTGGGACAAGGGGTGGGCAGGAGGGAGGCTGCCCTGGGCGCAATGGTTTATTGCAGGCATAGGGATGCCCTGACCCTAACCTTAAAGGAAAGGGGGAGGGGGGTGGTGCAATTTGGCATCTTTGCCCGGGGCGCTGGATGACCGTGTCCCGGCACTGGTTGAAACAATACCATTCCCCACTGACAGGGGTACTTACAAAGATCAGCTTTTATTTATTCATATAAAAACCTTCATCCCAAAAGAAGTTTTGCTTCAATCTGTTAGTGTATCCGAATCTGCTAGTACATCTAAAGCCTGGTACACATTGGGCTGAATGTTGGACAGCATCGGCTGGTTTAATAGAAACCGGCTGACATTCGGCTCCGTGCATATTGCAGTCGGTCTGACAGAAGCCAACCTTTCAGCCGGCTTCTGTCGAAGGGGCATGACTGATAAAGGATTGCCGATCAACTCCTGAACAGTGTTCTCAACCAATGGCTGACAACTCTGATCGGAGTGTTCTGGCGGGGGGGGGCGTCCTCCTGACAGAACACAATAGCTCAGCAGGGGAGTTTGCTGTACTAATGTCAGATAGTTAGTACAGTGACTCCTGAGCGGTCAGGCTTTTTTAGTTCGGCCCTGTTGGTGTGTACAAGGCTTTAGGCTGGTCATACATTACACACAATGTTCTTATTCAATTTAGATTTACCTCCAGCTATGTATTGGCATGGGCACCCCTGACTGCATGCAAATTGAAAGAGTTTAGGTTATGTAGTTTTGATATATCTAAAGAAAGTTGTATAACGTATGCAGTGGCGTAGCGTGGGTTGTCAGCACCCGGGGCAAGGCAAGTAATTTGCGCCCCCTAACCTGCGGGATTTTAGCACTCGAGTCTCTTCCACTAGATTAGTTAATCTTAGTTGCCTCGGACCCGCTTCCTGATTGGCCAGGAGGAGGATCCTTGTGACAATAGCGAATTTTCATTCGCTATTGTCACACAATGGGTGGGCTCGGGGGCGCACTGCTCTGCGCCCCGGGTCCACCCTTTTTTGAAGCCTATTAGAGCCTCTGGCTCTAATCAGGTGATAACCCACTCTGTGACAGCGCCAGGCTGCTGACACACTCGCTGCTAAACTGACTGAGCAGTGAGGAGAGGCGGCATAGGCGGGGCTTGGCTTGCAACGCCACCCCACCCTACACCAATGGACAGGTGAGGCACAGTCCAGCCCCGCCCTGACCCACCATTTTCAGCCCTAGGGCGGACACGCTGGAGATCTCCCAGCCTACAGATGGAGGCAGCCGCAGACAGTGTTTGAACTGTGTATGCCAGAGTCAGACAGACAGAGTGACACTGCAGATGCGCCCCCCCCAGATGTTGGGCCCGGTCCCCCCTGCACCCCCCACGCTACGCCACAGAATGTATGGCCAGCCTTAGGCCCCTTTCACACGGGCGGATAGATTTCCGCTTTTAGCTGCAGATAAAGGAACATATTTACCCAGGGCCGTCTTTATTCTTGATTGGACCCTGGGCAAAAATTTTCTTGGGCCCTCTTGAATCCACTTATCAACTATTTGGGAGCTCAAGGGGCAGCTGCTTTGGGCCCCACAACAATAACTAGACCCGGGGCAGCTGCCCCTTTTGCCCTGTGTTAAAGACAGCCCTGTATTTACCACAGCTAAATGCAGACAATGCATCCCTATGGCCCTGTTCACACAATGCGTTTAGTAATGTATTCATAACATACTGTTTTCTGCATTTAGGAAAAATAAAGTTGATAGCGTCCAGGAGCGATGAACTGCAGCTATCTGTACAGAAGAAATAAGTAAACCGTTTCTACACAAAAGGCAAAGAATTTACTAACGCAGCTGCATGTAAACCCAAGTAATCACATATATAAACGCAATGTACAAACGTGAGTGATCTCTGTGCCAGGAGTGTTGGAATTTCAAATGAACAAAGCATGCTTTTACCATCAGCAATAAATACCGTCAATAATGCCAGACCGTCAATAATGCTGCCCAAAGGTGCCCCCTAGGCTCCTTCATCCAGAGTGGGGGGGGGGGGCGCTCTAATACCGGTGGTGTGTTATTGGCCAGATCACCGGGTGAAAACACAGGGAAAAAAGCCTAGAAAAAGAAAACTAACGCAGCCACTACATCTAATAAATAGTAAGCTGCAATAAAATGGAATTTCTTGCAGTTTTGAGTTTAATACCGCTTTAAACGTTTATATTTGATCAAGCTATGCTGGGAATCAGAGATGTTCCAATGAATTGGGACCCTCACAAAGCTGAATTTTCTAGTCACACATAAGGATTTCTATTTTGCTCAGCATATAGCTGTGCTTTGTAATTGTTTTTCTTTTCTTCTTCTTTATTTGTATGTACATCAGTTAAGTGCAGCATTGATACAGAACAATACTGTCCATACATCCTTCATGATACATGGCAGGTGAATGCATTGCAGATAAAGTCATGCAAAGGTCATCCATGTGAACCCCTCTAGTTTTAGGATTAGTGAGAACCTTGACATTTGTAAATGGTGAGTCACAGGCAGCATTCCTCCATACAATGGACAGAAGAAGGTGAATGGGACAGACACCTGCCTCACCTGTGCAGTCATTGTGATCAGAGCACACAGGTGTAGGGATGGTGGAGGGATGAGGGATTAGTCAGCACACACAATGATGGGGGGGGTGCCAGCAGGAAGGAATGGAGAGATGTGACAGGTAGAAGTCATTGTGATGATCAGAGCACACAGGTGTAGGGATGGTGGAGGGATGTGTAGGGATGGGGGATTAGTCAGCACACACTATGACAGGGGGGTGCCAGCAGGAAGGAATGGAGAGATCTGGGAGGTAGAAGTTATTGTGATCAGAGCACACAGGTGTAGGGATGGTGGAGGGATGTGTAGGGATGGGGGATTAGTCAGCACACACAATGACAGGGGGTGCCAGCAGGAAGGAATGGAGATATGTGGGAGGTAGAAGTCATTGGAGCATAAGCTGATTTATGGGAAAGTAGAGAGGGAGCTGGAGGATGTCAGAGATAAGCCTGGTGGGAGGAGGTGATGGAAGGGGCAGGACACCCTCTGGGAGGAGGGATGGGCACACACACACTATATGTAGCTGGGATCTGCAGCTCTCTGATCACAGACAACTCCACCAACACACCAAGATGACGATGCCAGGGATCTGCTGCCTGCTGGCTCTGCTGCCCTTCACCATCCATGCTGCCCCCTCCCAGGATCAGCCCCCCTCTGACATCCCCACTAATAGCAGAGTAGCCCGACATGCAGCCCGACTCGCACTTCATTTCTTCAACTACCAATCCGGCTCTCCCCATCAGCTGCTTGACGTGACAGATGTCAAGAAAGCCACCCTCGTGGTAAGTGTCAACAGTAACCTGCAGCAGCCAATCAGATTTAATCTGCAGCTTGTGCTTACTTCACTTTCTGCATTGTTTTCTGTTACTTTGTTCACTTGCTTTCAGAATGTTGGTTTTAATGAGATCTAACAAGGAGGGAGAGGGAGAGGGGCTTGTATATTTACTAAAACTGGTGCAGCTGTGCATAATAACCAATCAGCTTCCAGGTTGGAGCCCTCGTTCACATTAAGTGCCGGTTCACACTATTGCGATGCAGGACCACTGTGAATCTACTGCGTGCTCCCGCATCGCATCTGCAGCACAGGCAGTTCACACTGCCATATGCGATACACTGGGGGTGTCAATTCAAAGTTAATGACACCCCCCCCCCCCCCCAGATCAGATCGCATATCGCAGTGCGATCTGACAGTTCGCACAAGAATCAGATTGCACTGGTGTGAACCACCCAATGCGATCCGATTCTGCTGCAGACCAAAAAAAGGATCCTGTGCGAGTTCACTGGAATTGCGGTGCGAATTCAGCCATACAAACTGTATGGCTAATTTCGCACCGCACAGACATCGCATGTGATTTTAGGAGCAGTGCGCTCCGAATCACATGCGATGTCTGCCATCACAATAGTGTGAACCGGCACTGAATGCAGCTTCCAAATTATGCAACTTCATCTGAAGTTGCACGATTTCAAAGCCACATGTCAGTGTCACTTTTGAGACATCTGTGCGGCTCGATGCACAGATATCTATGCAAGTCGCACCTGAAATCGCCAACAGTAGTGCAGGAACGACTTTTTCAAATCGATGCAGCACCGTAAATTTGGCGTTGCATTGATTTGAACATGGTCATTGTCGCAAGGGTGCGACTTGGACAAATCGCATGACACATCGCTCCAATGTGAACTAGGGATCATTGTCAAAGCTTAATTGAACAAGCTGAGGTTAAAAGCTGATTGGATATACACATGCTGCTGGTGAACCTTGATTGAAATTAATTAGATCAAAGATGATATATATATATATATATATATATATATATATTTTTTTTTTTTTCCGATCCATGTGCCATTTGATCAAATCCAAAAACCATAACTTCACTTCTGATCAGTTTAGACACCATTTAATTTAGATCTGATTCAATCTGCCAGGGTAGAATATTATCACTTGGTTTGCACTGTGATATAAGGTTCATGAATCCAGTTATATTTCGATCGATCAGATTATGAGATTACATGGGTAAAAACAGAAAAGTCAGTTTCAATCATTTAATTATGATTGTATCTTCACCATTTATTGGAATTCACTTCCCTAAATGTGGTATGGCAACCTAATGGGTTATTGACTATAGATTGGTTATTCCAGTCGGAAGAAAGCGATCAGAAAAGAAGTTGATAATTTAAGTTGGGTACACACTATACAACTTTTGTTGCTAGATTTCCTTTAGATTTACCTTTAACTATGCAGTGCAAGGGCCTGCCAGATTGCATACAAATTGAAAGTGTTTAGATTTGACCTCATATTATCTGGTTTTAGTAAATCTAAAGGAAAAAAATCGAAAGAAAATTGTATAGTGTGTGTATGGCCCATTACTGAAGCGTGTATGGGTCACCATGAGGCTAGCCATACACTCGCTATACTGCTTGATTGTACATTCTCCTATTATCAATTGTATAGTAATAGTGCCTGTGTGATTCTAAACAAATCAACTAGATTGCTTTCATAGCTTTGGTAAAGCTGCCCATAGATGCCTTGCAATTTGCCTGGTTCAGCAGAGACCAGCCGAATTTCAAACCATCTTTGGCTGTTTTCGCTCAACCGAAGTCGAACGATCAAGTTCTGTCTAATGGGACTTTTGGAAGACATTTGTTGATCGGTTTTTTTGCTGACAGCGGAAGAGTCCTCACTATACAAAACACAGAGAGGGCGCACCGACCTAGTGCATTATCCCGAGACAAATAATTTATTGAATAAAAACACAGTAACAAGGGCAACAGAAAATTGTGCATCACAGATCTCTGTAGATTCCATCCAATGTGTCAACACGTAAGGGTATAAGTCACTGAAGACCCCTGTGGGGCTAACGCGTTTTGAGGAATTCCTCTTCTTCAGAGCCACACCAGCGAAAGAGTCCTCACTGTCAGATTTCAGTGGCACAGCGGAGAGGATTCCTCCATCTGCCTTACATGTGTGGATGGGGGTATCCATTTGTTATTTTTGATCAGCCTGCTGGCCATACACTATGCAATCTGATTGTACAATCCCTTTAAACTGGCCATACGCTGTACTATCTCTGTACAATCTCCTTAGCATTTACCAAAAGTATATATTATACGGACAAATATAGACTATTAAACTTGTATCCAATCAGGCAGGCTTTTATGCTATATAGTTGATGGTAAATATAAAAGATTGTACAATCACATTGTACAGTATATGGTTGGCTTTAGGTGTACCAACTATGTAATGTATGGAAAGCAAAACCTGAGAAAATTCTCAGCTCACTTAACCAAGCAGTCTGCTACCAACTAAATTATCCTGTCCAACAGTATGCGTTAAAAATGGGTTTAGTTTGCACACATTTGCGTAAGCTGCAGAACCCCTCCAAGGCACCCCCGTATTCTCTGTAGTCTCCACTCTTGTATATCTAGGAGAGCCTCAACAGTGGAAGCACATACATTCTAATGGAAGATAGGAGGCAGGGGAGCCTGGAGGTAGTCCAACTCTGGACACTGGGCACCCAGCATATAGCCACTATGGCAGCAAAGGTGTCCAGTCTGTCCCCTCACCAGTAATCCAACAGTACAAACAAAATGGCCCCTGTCCCCACCTATAACTGGCCTACACAGCAAGGAGCACATGGAAGAGCAATGCATGCAAGACAAAATCAGAGAAATTCCCAGCTCAACTCACCAACCAGTCTGCTTACCAACCAAATTTACCTGTCTAACGGTTGTTAGCAAACACATGCCTAAGCTGCAGAACCGCTCCAAGGCACCCCAATATTTCTGCTGTCCTAACTCTTGTAAATTTATGAGAGCCTCCATAGTAGACGCACATGCATACTAATGGAGAGATGTAGAACAGGTGAGCCTGGAGGTAGCCCACCCCTCGCACTGGCCACCAATGTGAGAGGGTCATTCTTCGCACTGGCCACCAATGTGAGAGGGTCATTCTTCGCACTGGCCACCAATGTGAGAGGGTCGTTCTTTGCACTGGCCACCAATGTGAGAGGGTCATTCTTTGCACTGGCCACCAATGTGAGAGGGTCGTTCTTCCCACTGGCCACCAATATGAGAGGGTCGTTCTTCCCACTGGCCACCAATGTGTGAGGGTCGTTCTTCCCACTGGCCACCAATGTGAGAGGGTCGTTCTTCCCACTGGCCACCAATGTGAGGGGCCCTTCCTCCCACTGGCCACCAATGTGAGGGGCCCTTCCTCCCACTGGCCACCAATGTGAGGGGCCCTTCCTCCCACTGGCCACCAATGTGAGGGGCCCTTCCTCCCACTGACCTCTAATAAATTGGTTCTAGTAGAGGTGAGACATAGAAAATGAAGGGTTCCTCTGGGGTATAAGAATTGAGAAAGGGTGCTGTAATAACTGCTCAATGGGGTCATTAAATTAGACAACTTACACCAGGGTATAATTTAATAAGCAATAGTTTTAACTTTTTATTTCTCAGTAAAGGGCCAGCTGGTGCGTTCCTCCTTCCACACATGACTGGTCCCTTTGGATGTACATTAGTATTTCCTATGTGCCTGGGTTGTACATGCCCCTTGAAAGGGAACAATGATCCTATTAGCATAAAATAAAAAGCTGTGAATTAATGAAAATCGAGCTGGTTGCTATAGTGCTCATGGCATACTTCAGTGGTTGCCATAACAGGCAATCAATTGTGTTTGTTTTTGGTTGCACTGGCATTAATTGGATGCCATGGTTCCATTTACCGAAATAATGTGCTTTTTTGCATTTGTTTACAAGAGAAGGGCCTTTGCTATATAAATAGCTTACTACAATCAATCCATATAACTTGTGAATCCTGACAGTGCCCTAAAGTAAGAGTTAGACATACTGAAGTAAAAAAACAATTTTTATACCTTTTTATGCGCTCTTTAACCACTTTACCACCGGAGGATTTTGCTGTCTTCCGTCCAGGCCACTTTTTGCGATTCGGCGCTGTGCGACTTCAACTGACAATTGCGCGGTCATGCGACGCCGTACCCAAACGAAATTTACGTCCTTTTTTTCCCACAAACAGAGCTTTCTTTTGGTGGTATTTGATCACCTGTGCGATTTTTACTTTTTGCGCTATAAACAAAAAAAGAGCATTAATTTTGAAAAAATAACAATATTTTTAACATTTTTTTTATATGAAATTCCCCCCAAAAAAGATGTAAAAACCAATTTTTTTAAAAATTTTTGGCCAATTTGTTTTATGCTACATATGTTTGGTAAAAAAAATCGCAATAAGCGTATTTTGATTGGTTTGCGCAAAAGTTATTGCGTTTACTAACAAAGGGAAAGATTTCTGTCATTTTTGGTGTTTTTTTTTTAACGCGTAATGGCGGCGATCTGCGATTTTTTTTTTTTTTTTTTTTTTTTTTGCGGGACTGCGACATTGCGGCGGACAGATCGGACCCTTGACTGACATTTTTGACACTTTTGGGGGTACCAGTGACCTTTCTGCAGTAATCAGTGCTATATATATGCACTGTTACTGTAAAAATGACGCTGGCAGGGAAGGGGTTAATTTTATTGGAGAGGGAGGGGTTAATGTATGCCTGGTGCTTACTGACGTGTTGGGGGGGAGGTGACTGTGTGACAGAAGGACAGATCGGATGTCCAGCTATGCTGAACAGTCCGATCTGTCACTCCCTGTCACTATGGAGATCCGCCCGCTGTGTTTACACACAGCGGGCGGATCTCCAGACTCGATCCCCGACGATCGGGTAAGAGCAGCGGTGATCGCCGCTGCTCCTCCCCTGGCCCGACTCCCGCTGTGAATGAAAACAGCGGGAGCGAGCCTCCGGCGGCGCGCAAGCGCCGCCCAGAAGGGGGAGTGTCCAGTCACGTTAATACTACGTGGCTGGACGATAACGAACCACTCTGCCGCAGTAGTATTACTGTGAGCGGTGGTAGAGTGGTTAATGGGAGGATAAAAAGAATACATCATGAGCACAAATTGTTTGTTTGAGGAAAGAGGACAGACCGGTCTTTTGTACAACAGCAATTTTAATACCTAATTTGCAATAAAAGTAACAAAATGAAGGATATTGCCTTTTCAGCACTAGCTAGAACAACTTTTGTCCCATTACATAGCTGAGTTTTTTTTATTAAAGGAGACCTCTACAAAGGAGGCCATCACTGTGACCCCACCATCTACAATAATAAAGTGGCTGTAAACCTCAGACATGAAATCTAAGCAAAGCATATCCTTCTATAGTGTGTACTTGTCTTAATCCAGAGCACTAAGTGTCATTTCTGGCCGCTGCCATCAGCAGGAATCACTTCTTACACAAAGAGAAAAATGGTGACCGGGGAGGGAGCTTCCGCTAATTGACAGCCTCAGCTCTGTTCCTGTTTCTTGTGTAAAGGGGGGGGTTCCTCACTTTCAATCAGCTCTCAATGTAACTTCAGCTCTCTGCCCCCAGTTTATCAGAGCTGATAGATCCTGTGTAAATTCTGTGCTTTGAATTAATGTATGGGAAAGACAGATGTAGATAAACAGGTGCAACTTGTGTAGAAGGATTTGTTTGTATTATCTGGGGCCAGTCACTTCACGGGATATATGGAAGGGTTTACAACCACTTTAACTCCCCTACTGTCATGCTAATCCAATGAAGTCCGTCATTTCTGGGTCTCTGTTTTAGAACAACTATGCAGGTTGGGAGTTATAGGACTTTCATGAACTGCATGCTTGTTGTAAAATATTGAAGCCAGGGATAGCCAGGCTAATAGCAATTCTTAGGAAGTCTGGCCTTTATTTCTCCTATTGCACAATCCCTATTCTAGTCTTTTTTTTTTTTTTGGGCTACACATGCCCAAAAACATCTGCTATGATCAATAATGGGGCTGTCAACTCTCTCACAATGTGCCTGAATTGTCAAAAAAATATAACGTTGGATCACTCTGTGCGAATCAACATTGATTGTTACACGAGAGCTATGTGTGTGTCTGTCTCACCGCACGTGAAACCCATTGGGCCCTAAAACTTCACTTTTATTATAACCTGTTACCTAGATAAAAAAAAAAATAGTTGCTGAAATAAGTTGAATTGGGTGATCTGAAGTTGAGTGACCTTTGGAGTGTTTCCTAAAGAGCTAACTACCTCCAGCTAAACTTGACTCATAATAAAGGTCCAAACTCTGACTTTATATATAATCTTTGCCTCAAACGTGTTTTATGAAATAATAAAATGTGCCCAAATGCATGTAATGATGGTGGCCCTCATTTTTGGCTTTTAATCATAATTGCACTCAGATTGGCATGATTACATCATCACGCACTTTAAATTTGTGGGCCTCGGTCATTATGTATGCATACGTGATGGCGTGATGATGTCATCATGCTGCACATGTATTACTATTTCTGATTGACGTCATCATGCTGCACATGTGTTGCTATTTCTGATTGACGTCATCATGCTGCACATGTGTTACTATTTCTGATTGACGTCATCATGCTGCACATGTGTTACTATTTCTGATTGCAGTAGTGAAGTAACAAGTTGTGCATGTACCTATAAGTTTGGAATTCCTCTTTAAACATAACTGGTTAAAGACCATAGAATGACACATTGTGACTACTTAATTCGATCTGAAAATTATGATTACTGTGAATTCTTGTATTAAAATATTTGCTTTATAGATTTCTAAAAACGTAAGGAATAGCTTTTGCCATTTTTTTTTTTTTTTTTTTATTTTGCTATGGACTACCCATAAATAAAATCTTTTCCTCCAGGTTGTAGCATGTAGTTTCAGCAATAATAAAATATTCCGGAATAGTTTAATAAGGGAGCACTGTTTCCCTGTATGTAAATGATCCCACACATGTCTGCCATCCATTGCGTGGCCTGTTTGTTCTGCTCTCTGGCAGTGAACACCTGAAATCAGTTAGTTGGAGTTACATATTGGAACATCTTAAGTAACACATTCACAAATAGAATGTAAAGGTTATTTATTAAAATGTTGTTTAGTCTCTACAGTACAGAAAATTCCTGCCGCCCTCGAATTTTTAACACACTGTAATAAGAAGCAGGCACCGGGCACATCAGACTCCATTTTGTTCCAGTCTAAAGGTCACTGTACCAATAACTTTTCTGCTTGGTTTTAGCAAGGACTGGCGTGTTTCTGAATTGTTATCCCAGTCCCACCAGTCATAACAAAGTATTGTTTGCCAAGTGCTCTTCTCTCTCCTGTTCCAGATACCAGCATTGTGCTTCACTGCGCGTACAAGATCAGGGCAGCGTACACAAAGTCATCATTATCAGCATGTACGAGGCACATTGTAGCCTATATTTGGGGCCTATAGTATACTAATAACTAGGGTGGAGACAAATCAAATGATTTAAAACATCAAAAAAAATTTTTTTTTAATCAAATACATTTAAAAAAAAAAGGCTTTTGGAGTAAAAAATCTAAAAGATCGGTTACTATTTACATTAACCACTTCAGCCTCGGAAGGGTTTGCCCCCTTAATGCCCAGGCCCTATTTTGCGATTCGGCACTGCGTTAATTTAACGGACAATTACGCGGTCGTGCGACGCTGTACCCAAACTAAATTTACGGCTTTTTTTTCCCCCACAAATAGAGCTTTCTTTTGGTGGTATTTGATCACCTGTGCGTTTTTTTTTTTTTTTTTTTTGCTATCCACAAATGCGACAATTTTGAAAAAAACATTTTTCACATTTTTTTTTTTTTCTTATGACATTCTCAAAAGAAAATGTAAAAATCAAATTTTTTTTATTTTAGGCCAATTTTTGTTTTCTGCTACAATATTTTTGGTAAAAAAAATTGCAATAAGCGTTTTTTGATTGGTTTGCGCAAAAGTTAATTGCGTCTACTAACTACGGGAAAGATTTATGTAATTTTTTAGTGTGTGTGGGTTTTTTTTTTTTTTTCTTCTTTGCGGGACTGCGACATTGCGGCGGACAGATCGGACCCCGTAACTGACATTTTTGACACTTTTGGGGGTACCAGTGACATTACTACAGTAATCAGTGCTATTAATATGCACTGTTACCGTAATAATGCTATTGGCAGGGAAGGGGTTAATACTGTTATAATCAAGTGGTGATCAAGTGGTTAAATGTAAGCCTAGGGGAGTGATTCTAACTGTGGGGGTGTTGGGCTTGTGTGATGATCACAGAGACATGCGATCCTGTATAGCAGGATCACATATTCTCTGTGATCACTTCAGGGAGAAGGACGGTCGGCCGACCATCCTTCTCTGTCAGCGGGGAGAGATCGCCGGTGTCAGACGGCAATCGGAGCCACCTGACACACGCACTGGCTTCCCGGCTGACGAGAGGGAGCACGCCGGCGCACGCTCGCTCCCTAGCCTCCCCAGAGCGAGCGCCGTACGTGTACGGCGATTTGCCTGTGGGAGCCAGCCTGCCACAGTATATCTGCGGCGGCTGGTCGGAAAGCGGTTAATAGTTGAGTTCATTCAGCATGAAATGGAGCTTAAGTTATGTAGCATGAGGCTGTATATTCTGCAATTTTTAATCAACTCATTCAATGAATCCAAGCTTTGCAAGCGGAGATAACATTCACTGCATTGATGCATTCACACAATTTCACACTAACTACCACCAAGAATGAGTCCTTACATTTAAAGAGCACCTGTCATTTCAGATCCATCATGGCAGTGCCTGTTAGCGGGCATCCACTTACCTGCTGCCGCCACGTCCTCCACCTTGTTGTGTCACAACCGCATCACCAACCATCCCATTAAAGTGAATGGGACTGTCGGTAAGTCAACAGCGTGTCAGAGGAGGAGCTGCTGCAGGACAGAGATGACAGCTGCTCTTTAAAAATTATGATTTAAATCCAATCTACCCTGCTAATGTTTTTTTTTTTGCACAATTAAAGCAGAACTCTAGGAAGAACACACAACCGAAGTACAGTGCCTTGCGAAAGTATTCGGCCCCCTTGAACTTTGCGACCTTTTGCCACATTTCAGGCTTCAAACATAAAGATATAAAACTGTATTTTTTGGTGAAGAATCAACAACAAGGTCGAAAAGTTCAAGGGGGCCGAATACTTTCACAAAGCACTGTATATTCCTTTAAAAATAATTAACTGTATCTTACCATATATCTAGCATAGGCATCTGCATTTGTTTTTAATATGGGCCTTCTGCTGTGCAGAGCATGGCAGAACTCCAACTGGGAAGTTGTTTGTGCTAGACCTCTCCATACTGAATGACATCACTGGACTGCAGCAAAGTCTTTGTGATATATGTTTGTCATTTTCTATATATTATATAGAATAGCGTTAGTTTGTCCTTCGTTCTCAGAATAGGGGAAGCATCTGTCATTACTTATTGTGTATGCGCCCTGCAGTTGCAGTGTAGCGTTAATGCTGGCACTAGAGCAGTACCATCTGTCACTGGTTATGATTGTCCGCCAACAAGCTAAATGTGAAAGACTTGCCTGTGAGTTGCACAGTTTTTAGTGTACTCCTGTTCAAAAGGCAACCTACAGTAAAACGATCTGCGGCCAAATTGTTTGTTGTAACCAGAGATGAAGAGGTACTGATCACTGTGGCAGGGGTTGAACCTATAGCTTAACTATCTGAGAGATAGTGTATCCATACCCCTTGAAATTTCCACATTTGGGTCATGTTACAACCAAAAACCGAAATGTGTGTTATTGGGATTTTTATGTGATAAACACAAAGTGGCATATAATTGTGAAGGGAAAGGAAAATGATAAATGTTTTTTTTTTTTTTTTTTTTTTTTACAAATATCTGAAAAGTGTGGTGTGCATTTGTAATCAGCCCCCCCTTCAGAAGTCTCCTAATTAGTAAATAGAATCCAGCCGTGTGTAATTTAACCTCAGTATAAATACAGCTGTTCTGTGAAGCCCTCTGAGTTTTTTTTAGAGAACCTTAGTGATAAAACTGCATCAAGGAGGCCAAGGAACACACCAACAGGTCAGGGATAAAAGTTTTTGTGGAGCAGTTTAAAGCAGAGTTAGGTTATTTAAAAGAAAAAAAAAAAAAAAAACAATCCCAAGCTTTGAACATCTCACAGAGCACTGTTGAGTCCATCATCTGAAAATGGAAAGAGTATGGCACAACTGCAAACCTACCAAGACATGGCCTTCCACCTAAACTGACAGGCTGAGCAAGGAGAGCATTAATCAGAGAAGCAGCCAAGAGGCCCATGGTAACTCTGGAGAAGCTGCAGAGATCCACAGCTCAGGTGGGAGAATCTGTCCACAGGGCAACTATTAGTTGGGCACTCCACAAATCTGGTCTTTATAAAAGAGTGGCAAAAAGAAAGCCATTGTTGAAAAACCATAAGAAGTCCCATTTGCAGTTTGCGAGAAGCCATGTAGGGGACTGTCAGAATATTTATACTGCTCTGAATATAACAGTGTCTATTTATGTAAATAAGCAAAGATCTGTAAGGTAGGAGAAGCTCAACTTATTTCCACAAATCAATATGTAGCGAATTCTTTTTAATCAATTCATTTCTTTTTAAAAGCATATACTAATCTTAGTGAGTACAGTCTACAGTAAGGAATATATAAAAATATTCACAAGACATGTATTCACAATATATGATCAAACTGGAAATGACACACAAAGATAACTCTACATAAAATACAAACTTCAAACAATAAATGCAATGGGATATGTAGCTCAATGATGAAAGTAAAAATAAAAGCAAGATTACCTTTTCTCCAGGTATAGCATAAACCATAGGTAAGTGTTCTATATAAACAGACCACAATTGTCTGCGAATTGCGTATCCGTCAGTCACTCCACTGCAGATGGAGCGAGAATAAGCCATGCAACATGGGAGACTAAAACCGAAAATATTGCGCTGAATCTGATATTAATAAAAATGTATAAAAACAAAAATCAGCTTTTTAGAGAAAAATCTACTATGGTTTATACGGCTGGGATTGTAATCTTATTACCCTTAAATATGCAATATAAAACATATAAGGAAAGAAATAAACAATATTTGAATAAAATCAAATAAACAGCAAGGTATATTTTCCACACTTAAGATGACTGCTAGCTTCAAATGGTCGTTACCAGAGTCTTTAAGATGAATGCCTTATTAAAATGGTGGCCAGTTAGGGAGGAGTTTCGTTTGGCGTCCCTCAAAGTTTCAGAGAAATGATGGAGCAAGATGGCGTATGTATAGATGAGTATATAGATGGATGTGAGTAGTGTGTATGTTGTAGGTGTAATGTGTGTTAGTAGTGTAATGTCTAACATCTGGGTTCTCCTTTTTATATGGTATTGAACAAAGGACCGTTAAAAAAAACGTTAAAAAGTTAAACCCAGAAGGATGAAACATTATCCCCATTGGTTGGGATATCCTATCCATTAACTGATGAGGTCCTAGTCACGTCTCTTTAACCCAATACTTCGGATAATAAAATTAAAGGGATGATTTCTTTATATTTAAGAGTAATCATAAAAGCAACATATAAACTTGTCCATACTCTCAGTACATACATAAATGTCCATCTAGAATCTCCATCATTACCCTGGCAGTTATTGGATCTGGTAAGCCATTTATAAGATTATATTTTTAATACAATATATATATATTTATATTGGAAAATACTGAGTTACCCCAAGACTGCATTTAGTAGCATCTCCAAAGGGGGCAGTATTGTACTGTTCATTAGATTCAGCATATAGAATAATTACCATTATTATCTGATGACCTATCCCAACCTCTTGGCTAGTGAAAATCCATTAATTGTTTGAATTCTGTCAAACACTTCAGACATTTAGGCTAGTATTGTAGGATTTATATCACCTAGCCGAGACTGAAACAAATCTTATACAAAACTCCCTATAAGTGAAGCGATTTAAGTGGAATTAGTTTTACCTAAATAAGATTATTCTGTGCAAGAATATAAAACCAAACTGTGAATATAACATTCCTATATGTATATGTATACATATACGTATAATTATTACTCATATTTTCTTACACACGATATATCTTTAAAACTTATATAGTTTAAATGTCTGATAGATTACACAGGGCTATTGTCCATTGTTAAAATACAGATAAGATTACAAGGGAGACTGGCCATCACTGACTGTTGGTGTCTGGCTAAAATGACCCTTATCTGATGAGATGTCCATGTACCACTTATTTACGATCAAAGACAAGAGATCTTCTATTGAAATTTTAGACTCTCTTGTAAGAGACATTTTGCAAAAGAACATATATGAACTTTCATTCACCTTCAAACAAGATGGAAGCTGTGCTGTTCAAAATCTATATAAGACTGAATATACATGGCTTATTAAATACTATCCCTAAAAAGACTTACAGCTGTAATTGTAGCAAAAGGTGGTTCTACAAAGTATTGACTCAGGGGGGCTGAATACACTTTTTTCAGATATTTATTTGTAAAAAAAAAAATGTAAAACTATTTTATCAATTTCCGTCCACTTAACAATGATGTGCCACTTTGTGTTGGTCTATCACATAAAATCCCTATAAAATACATTTTGTTTTTGGTTGTACCATGACAAAATTTGGAAAATTTCAAGGGGTATGAATACTTTTTCAAGGAGATATATGTACAGTTCTGATACCTACACATCAAATACTAAAATGTATAGAACTGTACTACTGTTAGCTATGGAATGAAAGTGACAAGCATATTTTATGTAGTTTACTGTAAACCCAGATGTTTTATACATTTAAATTCATTTTAGGTTACATTTTATTAAAATTCTGCTTTGAAAAACTAGAAGTAGTAGGGAGTGTCTGAAAATGATGAGTAAGTATATTCCAGTGCCAAGGTCCCGATGCTGACATATTTCAGCACTTGAAGGAATGTTCTTCATCACAGGGGATTCCACTAAAGCAGAGGGGCGTACACAAGCAGGTGCTTCAGATTGGATAATAAAGCCAAAACTGTTTTTTTATTTTGGATAGAGTATGGAGGGTTAAAACCACTCCTTTCTTTCTTTCTTTCTTTCTTTCTTTCTTTCTTTCTTTCTTTCTTTCTTTCTTTCTTTCTTTCTTTCTTTCTTTCTTTCTTTCTTTCTTTCTTTCTTTCTTTCTTTCTTTCTTTCTTTCTTTCTTTCTTTCTTTCTTTCTTTCTTTCTTTCTTTCTTTCTTTCTTTCTTTCTTTCTTTCTTTCTTTCTTTCTTTCTTTCTTTCTTTCTTTCTTTCTTTCTTTCTTTCTTTCTTTCTTTCTTTCTTTCTTTCTTTCTTTCTTTCTTTCTTTCTTTCTTTCTTTCTTTCTTTCTTTCTTTCTTTCTTTCTTTCTTTCTTTCTTTCTTTCTTTCTTTCTTTCTTTCTTTTTCTTTCTTTCTTTCTTTCTTTCTTTCTTTCTTTCTTTCTTTCTTTCTTTCTTTCTTTCTTTCTTTCCAGAAACAAGTGTTACCTCTATTCCTGTTTTTTGGTGGCAAAAATTTGGAAGTGGGTTGCTTTTGCTTACCAAACCTAGATGAGTTTAGTGATGCCTAACAAACATATGACACTGAACACCAGTGTTGTTTTCCAGTAAAATTTCTGTTCTTATTTATCCCTTGTTCATTAGAAAAACAGATACTGATCATTCCACACATGCTTTTATGCATACAAATGCTTGGGAGAAAAACCAAAATACAAATGAAAGAAATATGATGAATGGGCCCCTTTGTTAAAAACAGCTATACAAAACTCTTTGAACTCATGAAAGTACTTTGTTTTCGTAACTTGGAGATAAAATGGGGCTTCATGTTTGGCAAGCAATGTGGAAAGATTTAGGGATAGGGTTTAGATAGAAACGACTTTATGCAGGACTAAAATTACAGCATAGTCATTGCATTTATATATTACTGTTGGTGTAAATCAAATTTGCCACCAGACTAATATATGTAGGCTGTAATTGCTGACTTAAATCTGAAAATATTACCTTTGGAGTCGTTCTACTGGGCCTCCTGCCAGCACGCAGTTTAGGAGTTTTCATTTACACCTGAAGTATAGCTTAACCACTTAAGCTCCGGAGGATTTGGCTGCTCAAAGACCAGGGCCTATTTTGCGATTCGGCACTGCGTGATTTTAATGGACAATTTAACGGAAAATTGTGCGGTCGTACGACACTGTACCCAAATGAAATTGATGTCATTTTTCCCCCCACAAACAGGGCTTTCTTTTGGTGGTATTTGATCACCTGTGCGTTTTTTTTTTTTTTTTTTTTTTTTTTTTTGCGACAATTTTGAAAAAAAATAACAATATTTTTCACTTTTTATAAGAAATTCTCAAAAAAAAAGTAAAAATCTACAATTTTTAACATTTTAGGCCAATTTGTTTTCTGCTATGTATTTTTGGTAAAAAAAATCGCAATAAGCGGTTTTTGATTGGTTTGTGCAAAAGTGTTTGCGTTTACAAACTACGGGAAAGATTGTTTTATTTTTTTTGCGGGACTGCGACATTGCGGCGGACAGATCGGACCCCTGACTGACATTTTTTACACTTTTGGGGGTACCAGTGACCTTACTACAGTAATCAGTGCTAAAAATATGCACTGTTACTGTAAAAATGACACACTGTAAAAATGACACTGGCAGGGAAGGGGTTAACTTTATTAGTGATCAAGGGGTTAAGTGTGTCCCTAGGGGCGTGATTCTAACTGTCAAGGGGCGTGGCTTGTGATGTAGTACAGTGGTGTAGTGGTTAGCACTTTCACCTAGCAGCAAGAGGGTCGCTGGTTTGAATCCCAACCACGACACTACCTGCCTGGAGTTTGCATGTTCTCCCTGTGCCTGCGTGGGTTTCCTCCGGGTACTCCGGTTTCCTCCCACTCTCCAAAAGGCATGCTGATAGGTTAATTGGATCCTGTATAAAAAAAATGGCCCTACTATGTATGTATGTATGTATGTATGTATGTATGAATGTGAGTTAGGGACCTTAGATTGTAAGCTCCTTGAGGGCAGGGACTGATGTGAATGTGTAATGTATATGTAAAGCGCTGCGTAAATTGACAGCGCTATATAAGAACCTAAAATAAATAAATAAAATGTAACCACAGAGACATACGCTCCTACATAGCAGGATCGTACAGTCTCTGCAGTTACACCAGGGAGAATGACAGGAGGCTTTGTTTACATTAGCCGCCTGCCTTTCTCCCTCTCCGGCGGGAGATCGCGAGTGGCCGGCGGACATCGGAGCTGCCGGTCACTCGTGCGGGGACGTCGGGAACGAGCAGGGGCGGGAGCGCACCTCCGACGGCTCGTGGGCGTGCGATGTACCGGTACGTTGCTTTGCCCAGGAGGAGCTGACTACCGCAGTATATGTACTTGCGGCGGTCGGCAAGTGGTTAAAAGAAGAAGAAAAAATTGAGGCCCCTTTCACACTGTCTGCTCTGTCGGCGGACTCTGTTTTTCTCAGCAGAGATCGATCCGCTGATTTCCCCGCTGAACAGGCGGATGAGTCTCCGCTCGGTTTGCAGAGATGGAGGTGTCAGATCCCCGCTGTCCTCTATGGGGGAATTGGATGAGAACGGACCGCCTGTCTATTCCCATTAGATCCCGTCCGATCCGCGAGACGGATGGAAAATAGGGTTTCCATCTGTCTGGGATTGAAGGACCGGATCGGGTGTCAGCGGACATTTCTCCGCTGACATCCGATGCCCCATAGAGATGCATGGGGCAGATCTGCCTGAAAAACTGACAGGTGGATTTGAACGGTCCACGTGTGAAAGGGGCCTTAGTGACCTAACTTGCCTGTAATGAAGTATGTCATGTAGGCAGCTACATATTATTGTGCCTCTCTGCGTTCACAGTGCATAGACTCAACATTATTATTTTATTCATACATTTTTTTTTTTTTTTTTTTTGTTATGTAAAAAAAAATATATAGTCTCTGTCTTTGCAAATGCAGCCTACTAAAGCCACACACGTGCATATATAATAATAAAAAAAAAAATGTCAGCAAATACAAATGTAGCTGCTGACTTTTAATATGACACTTACCTGTCCAGGGATCCCACAATGTTGGCTCCCTCCCCCCGAAGCAGATTCCTACTGTGCATGCACGAGTCGCGCTGCGCTTTCTGAATGGCCCTGTGTCTTTTGGGACACACAGATCCCAGAAGGCAGCAGAGGTCAGAAGGAGGGCCCGATCTAAATCTGGAGATGACGTACCTTGCTGCGGCGATGTAGGACAGAAGCCCTGCTGGAAAAACAAAGAAAGGTACACAACGCCCCCCCAAAAAAGATATTCAAATATGAGGGGGGGGGGGGCGGCGGGATGTTCAGTTGGATTACACCTACTTTGATTGTAGCTTGGAACTCCGCTTTAAATAATACACTGACTGACTGGTCTCTCACTCAGAAAATGTGGCCCGATACAGCAATACTGAGCATAAAGTCACTACAATATTCCTGGCTTTTTCTGTGATATACACTCTATTTTTTATTTTTTTTATTTCATGATAAATGCCTCCTCCACTTTACCACTCCAATTAGGCTGCATACATACGCTCCAGCTACTGTACTTAAACAGTAGTACTTAAAAAGTATGTGTGATTATTGGTACTTATTTCAGCATAGAAACTGCCTAGTCACTGAAATGTGGGTTTTTGTGTTTTTTTTTTTTTTTTTTTTTTTTTTAATGGACTTCTGACATTTTACTTAACTTTAAGACCATACAGTGTGGTAGTGGGTAAAAGAGAAATACAAACTGTACTATCAAACAGTTTTACTCCTAGACAGTTGGCACAAAGTTGAGGGCTTTAGCTTTTTTTTTTTTTTTTTTTTTTTTTTTTTAACAGTAAACATTCTTATAGCTTTTCAGTCTGTTGTGGCTGGTATTTCTACAGATTTATTACTGCTGGATTTACTAAAATTGGCTCTTGCAGCCACATCTACAAAAAAAAAAAAATACAATTTTCAAGTTGAAATGATTCAGATTGGGGTTCTACTTCTGTATTTAAACAAAATTAAAAAATGATTTGCACATTATAAAAAAAAAAAAAGTGGTTAGAATACAGTTTGATGCCGTCTGTGATAATCCTACTGTTCCATAACATTTGCAACTTAAAAGCATCTCTCAAGCATGTAATATAATTTAATGGTATTATTTCCATGTTGTCCTCAAAGTGGATTAAAAAGGAAGACCTTTTCCCCCTCTGTACAGTATTTGTTTGCATTTGTACTTATTAGCCCTGCAGATGGCCAGAATTGAATAACAAGATTCACCCTCCCCTTGATTGAAGATTTGCATACCTGTTCCCAAGCTGAACACAGGCAGATTCAATCTTTCCTACTCTTAGTTGGTTAAGACCCGGTCCACACTAGCGCGACTTGTCCATTGACCGCTACAGGACCCGTTCTAATAGGAGCGACACAGGTCGCTCCGACTTAGAAAAAGGGTCCTGTACTACTTCGGGGCGACCTCGGAGCGACTTGCATAGACTTCCATTATGTGAAGTCCATGCAAGTCGCTCCGAAGTCGTGGTGCATGGGAATGCACAAGTCGCCCCCGAAGTAGTACAGAGTCATGTCGCCTTAGTGTGAACCGACTCTTAAGTGTTTTAGTATCCTTCACAGTAGACTTTACAATGACATTCAGTATTACACATGGCAAGAGATTGACTTTCTCCTATAGCTGAATAGGCATGATTCCCCTACTTTTATATACAAGAATAGGAATTTCTGTTAAAAATTGCATGACAAAATAAAAGCGCTATATATATATATATATATATATATATATATATATATATATATATATATATATATATATATATATATATAACCCTACTGCAGAGATGTCTGTGAGTTCCATTCCGTTTCTTGGTGTCCCCCCTCTTCCAACAATCTACAGCTAAATAAAGTTTAATCACATAACTTGGTTCCCTGCAAATACTGTTCCAAGATGTTCCTTGTGAACATTTCTTCTCCCAGGATACTTATTATACTCCCTCCATAGAAACTGGGATACTGTACCAAAGTTAACAAATGTTGACTAAAATAGAAGCTTCAGTGTGCTCCTATATTTTTTTTTTTTTTTTTTTTTTAGCAAGAACTCCATTCTAACAAAAGAGGTTATTTGCTTAAAACAAGGAGCCACTGAAATCACTAAGTAAAATAGCCTAAAGTGGACCTCTAGCCAAATAGTTTTTTTTTTTTTTTTTTTTTTTTTTTTTTTCATTTTAGCTTTGAACAGTTTAGAGTTTAACCACATGCTGACCAGCCTATAGCAGTTTTAGCGCTACAGGACTGTGTACAGGAGTATGTATGTATGTGTATGTGTGTGTATGTATATATATATATATATATATATAAATTATGCACTCCACCACCAGCTTGCTTCCACTGTGATTACGCACAGTGGGAGCCAATCAGCGGGTACCGCAGATTCAATCTCAAATGCCAGTCATCAGCCACAGAGAAAGAACTGCAATCTGCCAATGTGAACAAGGCATTGCTGCTCTGACTGACAGGGGGGAAGGCATGGATCATGTCTCTGCAAAAGCAGGGACTAAGGCTGGCCATACACTATACAATTTTCTTATTCAATTTCCTTTAGATTTACCTTAAACTATTTAGTGCAAGGGCCTGCCTGACTGCATACAAATTGAGAAAGTGTTTAGGTTTGACCCTATATTACATGGTTTTGGTAAATCTAAAGGAAAGTTGAACAAGAAAATTGTATAGTGTATGGCCAGCCTAAGATCCATGTCCCCCCCCCCCCCCAGTAAAAGCACCTGCCACAGTAGTTGAGAAAAACACTGGTCAGGCACACAGCTAACACTTTGATCACCCCTGATGTTAAACCCTTCCCAGCCAGTGTCATTAATACAGCGACCGTGCATATTTTGATCACTGTATTGGCGTCACTGGTTCCCAAAAAGTGTCAAAGGTGTCAGTGTCCTGCCTGTCCACCGCAATATGGCAGTCCCGCTATAAGTCGCTGATTGGCAGCATTACTTGTAAAAAAAAATAAATAAAAATATCCCATAGTTTGTAGAAGCCAGAACTGCACAATTCCCATCAATATTCGCTTGTTGGATTTTGTTTTTTACCAAAAATATGTAGCCGAATACATATTGGCCTAAATTGATGAAGAAATTTAGTTGCGTGGGTTTTTTTTTTTTCTTTGTTTATAGCACAAAAATAAAAACACGAAGGTGATCAAATGCCACCACAAGAAAGCTCTTTTTGTGGGTACAGAGACCACACAATTGTCAGTTAAGGCAGTGCAAAAAATGACCTAGACAGGAAGGGTGGGGGGTAAATCTTCCAGAGGTTAAGTGGATAACTAAAGGCAGACAAATATTAAACTGTGCATTGTGAGCTGCTATGGTTACAAACAAAAAGCTAAAAAACTGAAATCCTAGCAGCTTCCACCTTATCACACACTCTTATGCATGTGCTTATAAACCAACATACAAAATAGTGTAGCATTTTTTACATATTCTTATTTAATCAATATACTTTCTTAATACCACACTATAAACAGTGCTTAAAGGAGAAGTACAGCCAAAGCGTTTCTGGCTGTACTTCTCTTGTGGATCACAGGAGTGCAGTTCGTTCTGCACTTTCTGTGATTCGTATTCAGCCAACAGAGGGCTGCAGTCCGCTATTGGCTGACATCAGAGCTGGTTCAGGCTCGGGAAAGATCGTGACCATATGGTTCGCGATCCGCCCACATGCCTGGACTGGCACCCAGCTCTGCCTCTCAACGAGCCGATGAGAGCCTGAGCCGGCCATTCCTGTCCTCTCCACAGTCCAGCACTCCGGAGAGCGGGCAGAGTAGAGAGCTGGTGATAGTCACCAGCTCTCTGCTCAGGGGGCACAGAGAACAGAGCCTTCGTGCTGGCAGGGGACAGATGCAGCATCTGACCGATGCTGAATCCACCTAGGAAACCATGATTTTGCAATTTAAAAATAATCCTATACTTTTCTTTTCAAATGGATCCAAATGGACAGTACTCAAATCTAAACAAACCACAAAACTATATATGCAAAATTATATTAAAGAAAAGTTTCTCAAATTCTTGTCTTGTGCTTCTCTTTAACCAATCGTGCTCCTTTACTATGTAAACTACCATCAGTTGTGTTCTCACTTGGATTGCATGACCTTACAACTGAAGAAAGGTCATACAAGTCCCATGAAAAAAATTGCCTTCAATTATACTTTAAATCTTGAGAAGTTTACAATGTTCATACATCTTCAGCATTCTCCAGTTTACATTACAAAATAAATTTTTTCCTTAGTTCTTTTACTTACAATTTATATGATAAATATACTTTCCTAATATCACACAGTGATCAGTGCTTAAATAAATCCAAACAAACCACAAAACTACATATGCAAAATTTATAATAAAAAAAGCCTCTCATACAAGGTCGTACAAAGCTTGTGTCCACCTCAGTAGACGTATATTTTCTCCATGGCCTCGTTGGTGACTCTTCCTGGTGGTAATGCCTCTTCCTGTGCCCTGGTTTGTAAACCATTATCTCCACAGTACCCAAATGATTAGGTGGACATATTGATTTTACGTTTTTTTTTTTTTTGAGTGGGTGGGATTAGAACATCTGTCAGGTTTAATTGCTGCCTGTGTCCTGTTCAGTATTCACCCTCTCCATTTTTCTGGGTTACTGTTCTCGCTGAGATTGAAGGTAAAAAAAAAAATCCCAAATTTTGGGTTGTCTCCAGAACAGTAAAAGAGGGGAAATCATCCAATGGGTACACTAGTTCTGGTGATCCTGGTGACAACCAAGGATTCTCTCACTTTTTTTTTTTTTTTTTTTTTTTTTTTTTTTGGGGTAGGCCAAAAACAAAAATGTATAATGGGCAGAGCAGTGAAGTTAGGTCCATTTGCATATGTATAATTACTTTTTAAGATCTAGCATGACAGTGACCATTATCAATCATGTTATCCGTGTTGCCAAGAAACAGGAGCTCTGCTCATACAAACACAAAAGGGTCATCTACAGGGGGTAAAACACAAACAAACCCTGTTTGAATTTGAATTTTTTTTATAATTCTAAGAACAAGACTACAAGTGAGAAAACAATATAGAGAGAACGGGGGGATGGCGGTATGATTCTTTCGATTTTAGGTGCTGAAAGCGGTACCATTATTTTGCATGTAATTCTTAAGAACGAGATTACAACATTATAACATCTCGGGTATGATAAAGTTTGAAACACAAAAACATTAATTATAATATAATTAACTATAAATAAGTTAAAGTATGTGTGTGTGTGTATCAGTGTTGGGGTAGTTACTCAAAAAATGTAACTAGTTACTAGTTACTTCTGTAAATTGTAATGAGATTACTTTACTAGTTACTGCATTTGAAAAGTAACTTCACTACTTATTACTTTACTTACCTCTTTCTTAATTGACTGTGTAGAAGAAGATACATGACACTCTTTTCTGCATAGAGTTTATTGTATAAACACAGGCTTTGGGAAACATGAGAACAAAACCTGAAAAAACTGAATAAAACATAAAGTGCAACAAAAAGTCATAAACTTCATCCCTCTCTATTCTTCGAAATAACGATTGCATCGCACGGCTTGGGTAACGCAGGAAAGCGCGTTCCTATAGCTTAGTAAAGTAGTGTAGTTACTTCCTATAGCCTAGTAAAATAGTGTAGTTACCAATATTAGTATTGTAACTAGTTACTTTACTTAGTTACCAAAAAAAGTAATGTAGTTACTGTAATTAGTTACTTTGTAACTAGTTACCCCCAACACTGGTGTGTATATATAATATAAAGTACAGTAAAACTGCAGGAAAGGGGACTGGGGGGCAAACTAATGTGAATTTATTTTATTTTGTAATTTATCAGTGTGTGTTTGGTGTGTTTTACTATTTGAATTTGCCGCCGGTTACACCCCCCCCCCCCCCCCTGCGAGCGTCACGTCACGTTGCAGGAGATGGAAGCCGGGGCACAGAGCATCAGGAGGAATATCCGGCCGCCGCACACCGCCGGGATACATCGCTGGATCCCGGGGACAAGGTGAGTACCCTCTCTTACAGGATCCAGCAATCTCCCTAGCAGTAACCCGAGTGTGGCTCGGGGTTACCACTAATGGCTCTGAAATTTCACCCTGAGCCATACTCGGGAATACTGCTAAGGAGGTTAACCCTCTACCTGAGGGGGGTGCTTCGTCAGTAAATCTTAGTGTGTCGTGGAAAATTGGAAGTCCAATAAAACCATGTCTTTCATAAGAATTCTTCTAGTTTTTGCATAGACCTGGTGAGGTCTTCCATAGCATGTATTTCTTTAACTGCGTTGATCCATTGGAGTTTTTCCAGTTGGGATACAAGACCTGGCAGTGTTTAGGTGGATAACTAGAGGTTTACAGTATTTTTTTTTTGCTTTGATAGAGTATTGAAATAGGAGGAGGCACACTGCAGGATCATTTGCCAGAGATAAGCCTTTGAGGTCCAAGATCATCTCACAAACCTTGGACGAAAAAGGACGTATCTTCAGACATGTCCAAAATATATGGCAGAGAGTACCCTGGGAGTCTCCGCATCTACAACAGTTAGATATTGATTCCTTCATTTTCAGAGGATTCCCTTTTATTTCCTGTTTCAGCTATGGGACAGGAAGTGTAGAGAAATTTTTATATATAAGGATATAACCTTTCCCTTTTTTCCAAAATAAACGAAGTGCTTTTATTTGTACTTAAAAGCTCTGTTAGGTGGTTGTTGGCAGAATTAAGTCAACAGGAATCCCTCTGTATATACAGACCGGGCCAGTGCTAGAAATTTATCTGAAGGAGGGGTTAGGTAAGGAGGCAGAAAGGGAAAGAAAAAGTAATATGGCGACGGACACCACCTCCTGATCGTCTGAACATTAGTAGATGATCATTTTTAATGTACGTTTTATATGATGTCTTGTATAAAGTGAAAGCTGAAGAGTGCCAAAAATGAACAGATATGAACTATAAAGTCCTAAAAGCAGCTGAATGGCCTCTATGCCAGGAGAGCATTCCTTCTAGGTGGCAGATGGAGAACATCTTATACCCATTCTGATAGAGGGGAGATACCTGGTTTGCACCAGTGTATGACCATTTTAGAAATAAATATTACTTTTATGAAGATTTTATTTTTTTTTATACATTTTAAAACTATAATGTTTTATTTCAAGTTTGGTTACAGAGGGAAAGAGTATCAGAAAATGGATACATTAATAATTTGTTAGAACAATTTAATATATAAACACAAGGAGGGCATGCAGCTTTCCAGTAAAGTCACCTGAAAGCCTCCCCAGGCTGAACTGGCTGTGCCTGGCTGATAAACGTAATGTTTGCAGTCTGCTTGAAGAAGGGAAGAGGGAATTCATTTGTATGAACACAAAGAACACAGACCGGTCCTTGGTGACTGCAATAGGAATGTTACTATGGGTTTACATCTCCGGGGCTCTGTGCTGGGACTAAGCTATTCCTTTGCAAACATGTTGTCATGGCACTGGCTTTCCTGCACAATCTATACACATCCAGGTGGCAATTGTATTTTTACAACATGCAGGACTTATACATACATTTATAATTTTACTTGTGACGTTATCATGAAACACTGGAGCCTCTGCTACTCAAGATAAGGTCCTTGCGACTCTCCAACCAAAGCTTTACGTTTCTAAAGTTGCACCCATTTGAACATTTAAAAAAATGGGCACAATGCACTTCCTCTTTGTGACCAATACAAAATAATCTTTCGCAGAAAACAGTAATCCTATTGGTTGCCAGGAGTTCTTGCACTTGCTGATCATTATTTTTACGCCTCACCCAGAAACACAATTTGCACTTAGGATTTGTTCTTGAACAAGAAAGGAAAGCAAAGAGACACCACCCTTTAAAACCTAGGAGACAGTGGGGTTCATTAACTAAAGGCAAATAGGTGGTTCACTACGTAATGGAATTTGCCCCAGAGCTTAGTGAATGGTAGTGTGGTTTCACTTTGCAAAGAATATCTATCTAAGAGAAAGAAAATAGCATTTTTGTTTGCACATGATTGGATGATGACAGTCCGCAGAGCTTCATCTCATTCACTAAGATCTGGGGCAAATTTCCTTGCAAAATGAAACTTCCCTTGCAAAGTGATCAGCCTATCCTTTAATAAATCAACCCCCATGTGTATTTGCTGTAAATTTATAAATGTATGAATGTGTGGATTAGACTGATATAAATCATAAAAACTATTTTAATAATCACATGGGACTAAAGCTGATTTACAGTGAGTACGGAAAGTATTCAGACCCCCTTAAATTTTTCACTCTTTGTTATATTGCAGCCATTTGCTAAAATCATTTAGGTTCATTCTTCCTCATGAATGTACACATAGCACCCCATACTGACAGAAAAACACAGAATTGTTGACATTGTTGCAGATTTATTAAAAAAGAAAAACTGAAATATCACATGAAACAAAATGAGGTTGAAGGAAATATCACATGGTCCTAAGTATTCAGACCCTTTGCTGTGACACTCATATATTTAACTCAGGTGCTTTCCATTTCTTCTGATCATCCTTGAGATGGTTCTACACCTTCATTTGAGTCCAGCTGTGTTTGATTATACTGATTGGACTTGATTAGGAAAGCCACACACCTGTCTATATAAGACCTTCCAGATCACAATGCATGTCAGAGCAAATGAGAATCATGAGGTCAAAGGAACTGCCTGAAGAGCTCAGAGACAGAATTGTGGCAAGGCACAGATCTGGCCAAGGTTACAAAAAGATTTCTGCTGCACTTAAGGTTCCTAAGAGCACAGTGGCCTCCATAATCCTCAAATGGAAGACGTTTGGGACGACCAGAACCCTTCCTAGAGCTGGCCGTCCGGCCAAACTGAGCTATCGGGGGAGAAGAGCCTTGGTGAGAGAGGTGAAGAAGAACCCAAAGATCACTGTGGCTGAGCTCCAGAGATGCAGTCAGGAGATGGGAGAAAGTTGTAGAAAGTCAACCATCACTGCAGCCCTCCACCAGTCGGGGCTTTATGGCAGAGTGGCCCGACAGAAGCCTCTCCTCAGTGTAAGACACATGAAAGCCTGCATGGAGTTTGCTAAAAAACACCTGAAGGACTCCAAGATGGTGAGAAATAAGATTCTCTGGTCTGATGAGACCAAAATAGAACTTTTTGGCCTTAATTCTAAGCGGTATGTGTGGAGAAAACCAGGCACTGCTCATCACCTGTCCAATACAGTCCCAACAGTGAAGCATGGTAGTGGCAGCATCATGCTGTGGGGGTGTTTTTCAGCTGCAGGGACAGGATGACTGGTTGCAATCGAGGGAAAGATGAATGCGGCCAAGTACAGGGATATCCTGGACAAAAACCTTCTCCAGAGTGCTCTGGACCTCAGACTGGGCCGAAGGTTTACCTTCCAACAAGACAATGACCCTAAGCACACAGCTAAAATAACGAAGGAGTGGCTTCACAACAACTCTGTGACTGTTCGTGAATGGACCAGCCAGAGCCCTGACTTAAACCCAATTGAGCATCTCTGGAGAGACCTAAAAATGGCTGTCCACCAACGTTTACCATCCAACCTGACAGAACTGGAGAGGATCTGCAAGGAGGAATTGCAGAGGATCCCCAAATCCAGGTGTGAAAGACTTGTTGCATCTTCCCCAAAAAGACTCCTGGCTGTATTAGATCAAAAGGGGGCTTCTACTAAATACTGAGCAAAGGGTCTGAATACTTAGGACCATGTGATATTTCAGTTTTTCTTTTTTAATAAATCTGCAACAATGTCAACAATTCTGTGTTTTTCTGTCAGTATGGGGTGCTATGTGTACATTCATGAGGAAGAAGAATGAACTTAAATGATTTTAGCAAATGGCTGCAATATAACAAAGAGTGAAAAATTTAAGGGGGTCTGAATACTTTCCGTACCCACTGTATATAATATTATTTCATATTGGGTCCGACTGATTCTGACATATAAACGTTTTATATGACATTTTCATGTGCATGTAACCAATCATTTAACCAGTCTTACAATGGTTTCTTTTCTCCACTTACACCAAGAACTCAAGCACAAGCTTGCATGTTACATGCTACATTCCATACTTTTACTTAATTTGCACAACCATTTGTTAGCTGTGGCTTCACAATAAATTATATATAATTTGCAGTTAGTAAGTGGTAACACTTGTGTTTTTCTATTTGAAGAAGCCATAAACTGTCACTTCCTAATTAATATGAAATATTTGTTAATTACATAATTGATTTTCTGATAAAAATGACTTGAGTAATACTAAAATGATGTTTAGACTAATGAGAGATGCTTGCCATACAGATCAGGACCCTTCACCCAAGGCCTTTAAAATATACAGAATCAATTTGATTTATAGTTCAGTTGTACCATTGAAAAAAATGTAAGATTTTTCATTATTTTCTGTCTTGGTGACAATGGTCATTAGAACAGAAAAGGTGAATCTCTGCTATGTTGATACAGCAAAAAAAAAAAAACTTAACAGGGATTTTAACCCTTCCCTATTTTAATATAAAATGTTGGCTTTAGATATAGTTTAATTCAGATTTTAAGTATAAACCAATGCTTATACCAAAGGCTGCCTTCTTACACTTAACCTGCCTTTTGAGAGACCCCTTTTATCCAAAGTAATTGCACCTATAAAAACAAGACCGGTTTTTAGAAGTTCCTGTAAAATTTCTCCCATTGAAGAAAGTGGCGTGACCGATTACAGTAACAGCAGAAAATGGTTAGGAGAAAACCATGAAACACTGCTGCCTATTCCATGCATGACAGGCTCTGTAATGTAGTACAAGCCTTCCCTATGGTTATCATTGTTATCCACTTTAGCGGAGCAGCAATGCTTTTCTACCCTGTTGGGTATCCTAAAATCAAATAATGGGGAGTAAAACCGAGCAAGCCATCGCTGGCACTCCTTTATCTCTACTATACTGTATAGCCTGGACTGAATGCATTACCTTGCCTAAAAGGGAAGCAGAGTTTTTATTTGCAGCAGTGACCTATCTGGAACCGGACCCTTAGTATTTAGGTCTTTGCTATTCAGCAGTTGTCTTTGTCTTTTTGTAAATATTCCTGAAACTACTTCTTTCAAAGGTAAAGCAACTCTCTATTGCAAACCTATATTTACCCATGCATTGCAAAGGTACGCCATTAAATGGAACTTAACAAAAAACAACATTGCTAGCAGAAAATCAATATTTTCATTGCCCCTCATGCTCACCTGTGTCTACTTATGATGTCCGCTGCCCAATATTTTTTCAAATGTTTGGGCTGTGTGTGTACCAGTCCTTACATCTGTTTCCTCTCATTTTTCTTTCTTTAATCCTATCTGCTTGCAATCCCCTTCCTCCTTACTTCCTGTTTTTTTTTTTATTTTATTTTTTTTGGGCTTTTCTATTAGTTGTCCATTGCCTAATCATTCTGTTCTCTAAACCAGGGCTTACCAAACTACGACCCTGCAGTTTGTCAGGAACTACAATTCTCATCATGCCTAGTCATGTATGAGAATGTCAGGGTTTTACAATGCCTCATGGGATGTGTAGTTCTGTAACAGCTGCAGGGCCGTAGTTTGAGAATCCCTGCTCTAAACCATATTCATCTTGATCCTAAAGTGGCGTTATTTGCAAAATAAATACATTATACAGAATGTCCCTAACGGCAACCCATCAATATTTGTTTTTTTCTGAATCCTAACAAAGTAATAACCTATTTGATCTTACCAGTAGATCTGTTCCAAGTTCCAGTGCCATTGTGGGCTGGGATAGAGAAGAGGATACTGTAGCTGTAGGAGTGGGAATTAGGTCAACGGTGGATTACATCACTTCTGACTTCAACTTCCTTTATTAGACCAAGCTGTCCAGCAAAAGTGGCAGTTGAAGGGTTGAGACAAGCCATTTAACACTGACAGGGGTGCTTACAATGGTCAACTGTTTATGTAAAACATTTATCGCAAAGTTAAAAGTTTCTGTAACTGCTTAAAAAGTGTTTTAGCTGAAATTTAGGTTTTAGTTTTAGTCCCTTCTACTACTAGTCCAGCTAACACTACCCTCTCCAGACAGTGCAGCATTTCAAGGGTTTCTCTGTTGCTCCTCCGTTCAAAATGAAGACAGTCTAAAGGCCCGTACACACGATAAGAAAATCGGAAGTAAAAGTTCGTCCAACGAACGATCTGCCAATTTTCAGATTGTTAGCATAGTGCTTTCGACAGCCGATTACGAATTTTCGTACGACAAAAACTGGATGTGCAGGCTATAAAATTTTTATCGTACGTGAACACCAACGCCCGGTTTTCATTTAATTAGTACAGTTTTCGTCCAAAAAAAAAATCCTAAGAGCAAGACTAAGCATGCTCGGAAACTAAAGAATACATACAAAAAATTCAAAACATCACATCACTTCTGAAGTTGAATTTTCGTATGAAAGTAACCTCTTCACTTTCCATATGAGACTAGCATGCAACACAAAACGGACAAAAGATTGTCCGATAATCTGATCGTGTGTACAAAGCATTAGACCAGAAGTGTGGCTGGCTGGAAATAAAAATAAAAACAGAAAACCAATAGAGCAACCACATCTAAGGATTATTAAAATGATTTGGGGTTTAGATATGCTATCTGAGAAGTGAAGGAATGATAAGGTTGATAGCTTTGAAGAATGTATCTTGAAGTCTAACTAAAGGCAGAACTTTTTTTTTTAAGTTTTGGATAGAATGCAGAGAGATTGGAACGTTTGTCAGTCCTTATTGCTTTCTGTGACCCTGTTAAGGAGATTCACTCTTTCTATTTGTTCTGTTTACCATTGTCATTGAAGTAAAAGAAAATCAAAAACTTTGGGTTGTTCCCAGAAAAGTGATAGAAGGAAAATATTCCAATAAAGACACCTGGGGGTTCCAAAGGAATTCCCCTAATTTGCAGAGATTTCCTCTCCCTTCCTGTTTTGGCTATGGGACAGGAAGTGAAGGGAAATCTCCGCAATGTGACACAAATGGCGAAAAGAGATTTGATGGGTTATAACCATTCCTTGCACTGTTAAAAATTATTTTTTTTTCTTTTTTTTTTTTTTTCCCTATAGTTCTACTAAAAACAACAAAATTTTTTCTTTAAATGAAGCTAGTAAAGGATATGCAGTTTTCCATGTAACCACCAGGTGGCACAAACTTTCTGACCTTTTTTAAATGTGTCCTGTTTGCCATACACACTGCGGTCCATGCACTGGAATGACAAGAGTGTGTCTTAAAACCAAATAAATTGTATATAGTTACACCTTGCTAGTAACAGGTTGGACCCCCTTTTGCCTTCAGAACTGTCCTAATTCTTCATGGCCTAGATTCAACAAGGTGTTGAATGATAGCATTACACAGTTGCTGCAGATATATCGGCTGCACGTCCATGATGCAAATCTTCAGTTCCACCACATCCCAAAGGTGCTCTATTGGACTGAGATCTGGTGACTGTGGAGGCCAATGGAGTACAAGAAACTGATAGTCATGTTCAAGAAACCAGTGGTGAGATGATTTGAGCTTTGTGACATGGTGCATTATCCTGCTGGAAGGAGCCATCAGAAGATGGGGACACTGTAGTCCGTAAAGGGATGGACATGGTCAGCAACAATACTCAGGTAGGCTGTGGCGTTTAAATGATGTTCAATTGGTACTAAGGGGCCCAAAGTGTGCCAAGAAAATATCCCCCACAACAATATACTGCCACCACCAGCCTGAACTGTTGGTACAAGACAGGATGGATCCATGCTTTCATGTTTACTCCAAACTCTGACCCCACCATCTGAATGTCGTAGCTGAAATCGAGACTCATCAGACCAGGCAATGTTTTTTCCAATCTTCTATTGTCCAATTTTGGTGAGCCTGTGTGAATTGTAGCCTTAGTTTCCTGTTCTTAGCTGACAAGAGTTGCAGCCGGTTTGGTCTTCTGCTGCTGTAGCCCAACTGCTTCAAAGTTCAAAGTGTTGTGCTTTCAGAGATGGTATTCTGCATACCTTGGTTGTAACAAGTGGGTATTTGAGTCACTGTTGCCTTTCTATCTCAAACCAGTCTGCCCCTTCTCCTGACATCAACAAGGCATTTTCGTCCACACAACTGCCTCTCCCTGGATATTTTTGCTTTTTCGGACCATTCTCTTTAAACCTGAGAGATGGTTGTGCGTGAATCTCAGTAGATCAGACATTTTTGAAATACCAGGACCAGCCTGTCTGGCACCAACAACCATGGCACATTCAAAGTCACTTGAATCCCCTTTATTTCCCATTCTAATTCTCAGTCTGAACTTCAGCACGTTATCTTCACCATGTCTAGATGCCTAAATGCATTGAGTTGCAGCCATGTGATTAGCAAGCAATTGAACAGGTGTAATTAATAAAGTGATATAACTGATATATTTTAATAACAGGCAGAAATGCCCTGAAGGGTCATATTGTGGAATCTATGGAATGATTGTTTTCAAATAGGCTATAAATGATGAGCAGTTCAAACAAACAACCTCCATATCATTCATATCTATTAGCGTCTTTTTCTTCTAATGTGAAGACATCAGGGTTGAGTCCATAAAATGGAAACCTGTTCTGTAATAATAGCCCTGGAGCTGCATGTTGAGGGAATGCATTATTCATCTTTATATCCAGTCTCCCAGACGCTATAAACAGTACATGTAAAATAATTTGTTCAGTGAAGTCACGTTATGTAATTCTTCCCAGACTAGAACATCCTGTTATTTCCTTTACAAGGATATTTTTATAGCCGCATTTTTTCTTCTACATGCTTGCAAATATTGATAGCTTTGAAAGAAAGCAACAAAATTCTTTATCCAAACTGCTAAAGAACTCCTCCACTTAGGAGAACATTAATCTATTATGATTTATTAATGTTCTCCCAAGTCTAGTAGCTAGGACTGCTGTGAAATTGGCTTGCAATCTATGTCTAGTTTGTCGTAAGATCATTGACCCTAAATGGAAGCCATGGTGTCTGTGTCTCCACCATTATTTATTATGACTATGATATGCAAGGTAAGGGGAGTGGCCATACAAAGCTTCAATCTTTGGGTTTTTTATTAGGTAATTCTTTACATATGTAAATATATTCACCGATCTGCCGTAACTTTATGATCGCTGACAGGATAAGTGAAAAAACACTAATTATCTTGTTAAAATTGCATCTAAAAGTTGGTGGGATACACTATATTGCCAAAAGTATTGGGACATCAGCCATTACATGCACATGAACTTCGCCAGTTGGGAGCATGAAATTGTCCAAAATGTGTTGACATGCTGATGCCTTAAGAGTTCCCTTTACTGGAATTAAGGGGCCAAGCCCAACCCCTGAAAAACAACCCCACACCATATCTCCCCCTCCACCAAATGATTTGAACAAGTGTACAAAGCAAGGTCCATAAAGACACGGATGCGTGAGTTTGGGATGGAGGAACTGACTGTTCTGCAAAGTCCTGACCTCAACCCGATTAGAACACCTTTGAGATGAATTAGAGCGGAGACTGCGTGCCTGACATCTCACAAATGAGCTTCTGGAAGAATGGCCAAACATTCCCATAGGCACACTCCTAAACCTTTGTAGACCACCTTCCCAGAAGAGTTGAAGCTGTTATAGCTGCAAAGGGTGGCCCAGCTCAATCTTAAACCCTACAGACTAAGACTGGGATGCCATTAAAGTTTGTGTGTGTAAAGGCAGGCGTCCCAATACTTTGGCCATATGGTGTATCAGACAGTAAGTGAACAAGTTGTTCCCGAAGTCTTATGTGGCTGTGGAGCTGCAGACCAGCCAGGGTGCCCTTGTTGACCTGTGTCCACAGCCAAAAGCACCTACAATGGACATGTGAGCATCAGAATTGGACCACCACCAATTGAAGAAGCAGGTGGTCTGGTTAGATGAATTAAAAATTTTCTTCTACATCATGTAGATCGCCGGGTGCATGTGCCGCTTACCTTTTTAGGCACACTTGGAATTTCAAGACATTCCCTCTATAACAGCAAATCTTCACATTTTAGATTCAGGTCTATATTTTCGAGATAAGAGCTCAACATGAAACCATATACAGCCAATCCACAGGTAGTAGTCTGAGACCAGGCCAATATAGAAGCATTATATTGCTATGATTTGAAAGATCTCAGAAATATCAGCATCAAACAATAGATTCCCCTCTGCGTGTTGTATTCCTGTGTTTCCTTGTTCAGCGTTGTCCTCTACATTAACAAATATAATAAATGAGTTGCTATAACTGTATTCTGGCATTTGGCTCCAGAAATAAAGCTCAGGGTAGCTGTTTTGGGATGGGCTATGCTTTGGTTTGTTAACCACTACTTGAAACCCTTGCATGACTGATTACAAGCTTGCTTAAAGGAAATGCAGACCTGTTCATTTAGTTAAATGTAGCAGTTTAATTAAATCCAAATTGTGCTAAGCAGATGAATTTAAGAACAGTTATTGAATTAAAAGCCTTTTATACGCAAAAAAAAAGTTTTCATTGCACATATTGCTGTCAATATACAAAACGCATTGAAACTTATGCTTTTTGTACATTTCTCATTCATTTTTTTTTAAAGCCTCATTTTATGACATTTGAGAGTTTTCCCAATCACCATTTTACAGCTTACAACCAATCATGTGCCTTCCCTTTTGTTGCCCTGGAGCACCAATAATAGACAGTAACCATGGAAATCTTGTTTGCTTGTTATGAAAAACCAAACTGTACATGCTTTCTTACAATCCTCCACTCCTCCTTGAAAAACTATGGATATGGAAATATTTAAATCGAATGGGTATTTTGCAATGGGCAGTATTTTGGACTCCTTTACATGGATTTAGCATTTTCTCTCTTTGTTTGTGTAGGTTTCTCCAATGTTCTTCCAAATATATTGGACAATTTAATTGTCTTTCCTAAGAACTGGACTCATAGGGTTGATTTTCTAAAACTGGAAAGTGCAAAATCTGGTGCAGCTCTGCATAGAGGCCAATCAGCCTCCAGTTTATTTTTATTTTTTTGGTCAAAGCATAATTGCCCAAGCTGAAGCCAGAAGCTGATTGGCTACCATGCACAGCTGCACCAGATTTTCCACTCTCCAGTTTTAGTAAATCAACCCCATAGTGTTCTTATATGGTAGTGATAGGTGCCCTAAATGCTATGTTTGATTTGTGTGGTCACCTAGGAACTATGTAGGGCAAAATGCCAGGTTCACTCTTGGTGTGGACGTGGCTCACATCAGGGGTGCGTTGCATCCCTGTTCTGTTTCAGGTATGAATCAGGCCCAAATTTGTGCCTGAAACAGAGCCAAAAACGCACAGGACCCTTGTGCAATCCGCTTTGCATCCGCCACAGATGTGTAAACTCGCTCCATTAAGAGCTGGGCACAATCTCCTGTCATGCGAATTGGATGCGGCACTAGTGTGAACCCAAGCTTAAACATGAACTAATGGCAAAACTTTGTTTTATTTTGAATAGAGTAAGGGAGGGTTATAAATCATGTCAGTAGTTTTGCCCTCTGTCCTGTTGGGGAGATTTGCATTTATTTCTTCTGCCCTATAGCCAAAAAAAATCCTTCCAAAGTTAGGCAATCACCTGGTTGTCACCAGAAATGGTTCTGTATTGAAATATTCCCCCTCTATTCCTGTTCTGGTAAGAATTTTACATTCGGTGATAACGGTAACCAGGCCAAATTTAGAGGGAAATCTCTTTAATGGGAGCACAGACAGCAATAAAAAAAACCTGACGTTTATTCTAATACAGCTTTACCTTTAGTTATACTTTAATCCCTGGCCGCCCTCCTGCATATGCTGTGCTTGATTTAGCACTGTCACATTGGGGTAAGGACAGATTACTCAACCCTGTGTAAGCTTTGACAGAGATCCACTTGGAGCTTAATTGGGCTTCTTCTCCTGCTTCCCAGAAGGGAACAAGGCAATGAGTGCGTGGTAGGTAGATATATGTTATGGGTGTCTGCTTTAACAAAGCACTGGTTCAATTTAAGGGAAACTCAAAATTTCCAGCTTTAAATAATCCACAACATTGGAAACCAAAGAAGCGGCATAGTTTGGTTGTGTCATGTGATTGCCATTAATGCTTATTTAATGCTGCCAATTCAGTTAAGCATTGCTGTATACTTAAGCCCCGATTAAGGTGGGGTGTCTGTGTGCATGTGCTGAACAATAAAGTTGATTTACCCTTTGGAAGTGGGATGCTGCCATTGCACCTTTTTTAAAAATGTAATTTGTTTGGCTGTCTCTGGCTCCAGCATTTGTAAATCGCAGACAAGCATCAACAGCCTTACCTGAGAGGTTCATTTGTACTTCTCAGAGATTTATTGAGCTGGCTGTTTAACCTCCTGGTTGTCAGTGATCACAGATGGACAGGATAGAATGGAAAATAACTTTCAAATCTTTTAAAATCCATTGTTGAGTAAAATGTATAGCTGCACTATATAGCAATCTATTAATGGTTTGTTTAATGTCCTACCAAAGCAGCCACTTTAACATGTGACCCTTTGTTTTTCTTGCAGGCATTTCCTTTTGTTGGACACAAATACTACGTAGAATTTTCAGCCAATGTCTACCAAACCATGGTAAGTTCAAATAAAGACTGGAACTAACAGAAAATCCATGATACATGCTGAGTTATGACTACTTATGGTAGAAGACCCTTGTACATGAACTTCTCCTCTCCCTCTTATAGGAGAATGTTGGCTTGTGCAGTGCATCAGTATTCTTCCTGGATGAGAAGCCTCGGCCTTCCATTTCTGTTAACTGCTCAGGCAGTAAAGTGCAAAAGCAAGCTATGGACGATGACTATGAGTTCTACCAGAAAATGAAAGCCCGCACCTCCCCACTTACTGGAGAAAATATTCCTGGTGAGGTGTTGATTGTGTGTGTTTGTTTTTTTTGTTCTAAATGGTAATTCATCTTTTTTTTTTTTTTTTTTTTTTTTTTATTCCTTTTCCATACACAGACAGGGAGGCACCTACCCTCCCCACAGCACACTGGGCTAGGGGACAGGGTGGCATTTTTCCTGCCAGTACAAATAATGAATGTTGGGTTGGTGGCCTTGAGTGGAGCTACTGCCCCATTCAAACTTTAATTGGCGCAAGAGCGGCAGTAGGTAACAGCTGCTGGGTGTTCTACAGCTATCTGCTCCCTGTTCACAGACCTGTGATGCTCAGAACCATGTTGTTAGGGACAACACCTACCTTTCACAATGGCCACCAATCCCTGCACACACTTTTTTTATGATGCACTTTTAGCCCACAAGGACTGCCCTAAATGGACCAGTTGATTGTGTTTGCCTCCCATGTCAAATGTACAGTCAACCCCTGGTCACACAACAGACCCATGTTACTGCTGATTTTCCCATTGCTTAGGGTTTTGTTATAATAGGACAGGAGCTGGGGGTGACTTCACAAAAAAAAAAAAATACTATATACAGTATATATTGTATAATATTTTATATTTATATATATATATATATATATAAACAAAGACAAATGTAACACTAATTATTAGTTCTGCAAGGACATGGCTGCTCATAAAATGGATGATTTTTGTCATTTTTACTCTCCTTTTATGTGATGAGTATATTATACATCTAATATTAAAGTACCTTGCCTTCCTATTGGTTTAACTCTGAGCCTTTTACAAACTACATAATACTGATCACATTAATTAAACAAAACCATGTTTTTAAAATAGGAGATAGAATGCATGGAATTTATTAAGACTGGAGCAGTCATAACCTGGAGAAGCTGTGCATGGCAACCAATCAGCTTCTATGTTTCATTTTCAAAACTTTAACTAAACAAGCTAAAGTTAGAAGCTGGTTAGTTACTCTGCAAATCTGCTCCACTTTAATAAGTTCCCTCAGTATGTTTTGTCAAACTGTATTAATGGTGTGTCGTTTTCTCTGGTATCAGACAGCTATGGAAACATTGAACCACAATTTGAGGCGGTGTGGCAATTAGCCATCTTGGGAAGCAGCTATGTTATAGTGGATAAGGCCACAGAAGACCATGAATACGCTATGGCCCAAATTAGGACTGTAAAGCAAATTGTAAGTATAAAGTACCAACCATTTTAGGGTTCTGTACATTGCTAATGGGTGTTTTTTGTAGCACAGATTAAAGGTTTCATAGATTTACATATAGATTTGTGGTATTTTCCAATAACTTGCAACTCCATTTCTAATATATGTATCTTATATAGGCTATAGCTCTGATGAAGGGATAGTTATGAAGAGCTTCCAAGTTGAAGTTTGTCTCAGCCTATGACCCAAATGACATACTGTATCTAGAGGGGTCTGTGCATACTACCTGCAGGTTTCTAAACCTTTCCATCAGTTGCATCTCAAAGCCGTCACTTTCAAATCAGTTTGCCAGTAGCAAAGTCTTTTAATAGGAAGTTTGATGGTGGAGGGACCGTGCCAAACCCCTAACCCTTTAGGTTTGGACATTATCCCCAGTTTTATGTTGAAAAAGCAGGATTGTGGCTACAGTTTAGTTACCATCCTTGCTTTTACAGTGCTGTGGTGTATGGTTCAGTTCCAAACAGGACAAAGTCTGCATTAATGTTGCATATACATCCCAAGGCTGTTGGTTTCCTTCAGCTGTACTGGTTTTCTCTCACACCTCCAAAACCTATTGGAATGTTACCTGGCTTACACCAAACTTGACCCTAATGCACCTGGAGATGACTATGGGCATTAAATTGTAGGCTTCTTTGCTCACAGGCTGTAATGAATTATATATGTACACCTAAATGCATCTTTTGTATGTAGTATACAAATAAAACTGGGGAAAGGGGAACTGGAGGTGCTGTGCAACAAGTTGTTGGCTTTATTCTCCTCCAATGTATTAGAAATATATATTTAGTAGCACTATTAAAAACACAATGCATATTGGGATCAGATCAGGTCCCAATTCTAGTATGAGTTTGTCAACATTTTTTTTTTTTCATTCCAAAAAAATGTTTACTGTCGCCTTTTTGTTTTTCTTCTTGTTTTTTCCAGCCACGACAGGATAGGTTCATTGCCTTTAGTTACGATCTCTATCTTTATGAAAGACCTTCAGAGGTAAATGACTTGTCAGTGGACAAACATAGTGTGTGATCCATTCCAGATAAAAAAAATTTCTGTATTTTAATTCTAATACACTTCCTCTCCCCTAGGAAATGGTGTCGTGTAATCTACATGTGGTATGGGCCCCTGGAAGATCACCAAAAGTGGACTATAGCTGCCATGATTACTCAGAGAATGGATCTGGTAGCAAAGCAGAAGAGGGATCTGCCTTCTTAGGAAATTTTAAATAAAATTATTTCCTAAAATACAAGTTATTTTCTAAAAGTTGATTGTACAAAAGACAGTTGGCCAACTTTGATTCGCTCTATATCACAAGTTAAATTTATTCCATTCTTTAAATTTTCACTGACATAACTTTCATGCAGCTCATTATTATGGCCTGGCCTTTTTCCTGGAAGTACTATATAATTCTATAGCCTGAGCAGGGTGTCTGACTTGCTCAGACAAAGACATTACTAAGAATATTGTTTTTTATCTGGGCTCTCATGCTGAAATTCTACATTAGTCCATGATGAATATCATTATAGCAGTATGAACAATTTAGAAAATTGGCAAAACTGGTATAGGGTCCATTTACACTTTATTATACTTTACCATGTCTTACATTGCACTTCCAAGTGCAAAAAAGTGCTGTCCTATTGTTTTCAGATGATTTTTTTATTGTGCATTAAAAATCCTGCTTAGCTCTTGCATATACAATGCTCTACGCATATGTTTTTAAATGCATAAAGGCACACAAAAAGTCGCTTAACTATTCCACTTCAAGATCTCCAATTAACACATGTAGAAAACGCACACTCCCTGCACATGTTAACACATTACAATGCATAGGTTAAAAACCAAAGTGTAAATGGGCCTGAAATCTTTGACATATGTAACTTCAAAAAGGCGAAGAGCAATGCTCAAATGCACTTACCCATAGCCATCAATCACAACTCTGCTAAGATAAAAGCTGGTTGCTATGGGATGCTGCACATCGCTGCTTATTTTTTTGCACTAAACGGCAGGTATAATTTGTAAATGGTTAATATGGAGGCTGTGGCATTGCACAGCGCTTTTTTGAGCTAACCATTTCCTAATATTTTAAGAACTAGATCTTTAATATCGGTCTTATTTCACCCACTGTGGTCATGCAGCTTTCACAAATAATAACGGCCAAAGGTTAGTGGACCGCTAGTTGAATCACACTTTAAATAGAGCTAATATATTAATTATAAGGAGAATTTTTGATAAATCTAGCTGCAGAAATGTCTAACTAGTGTAAGATGTATATATATTTCAGAAGCACGTGATAAAGTAATTTCCACATTTGAAACTGCTAATCAATATAAAATAATGTTACATCTGACAAGACAATGATACTGTTTTAGAAATAGTAACATAGTGCCACAAATATCAATAAATCAATGCTAATTTAGCTGAATAACGTGAGATTTTTTTTTCGACTTTGTTGGTGGAATTGACACATTGATGACAGCTGTCTTATCTGCAAAATGTTAGTCTTAAAATACTACATGGGGCTCATATGAGTACACTAAGCTTTAAGCCCCGGGTTAACACTACTGCGTGTGCGGGGTTCGCATGTCATGTCGGAGCGCACTGCTCCGACATGACATGCGATCGGCTGTGCGGTGCGAGTTTAGCCATACAGTTTGTATGGCTAAATTCGCATCGCACCCGCAGCAAACACGCACAGGAGGCATTTTTGCTGCCGCATCAGGATCGGATCGCACAGCGGTTCACACTTGTGCGATCCGATCCTGTGCGAACTGCACGATCGCACTGCGATATGCGATCAAACTGGGGGTGTCAAGATTACATGACACCCCCAGCGGATCGCATATGGCAGTGTGAACTGCCGGGGGTGCGTGTGCGATGCGGGAACAGGCTGCGAATTCGCAGCCTTCCCGCATCGCATCAGTGTGAACCGAGCCTTAAACTTGAGTTTAGGAGCTTCTGGCATTTTTTTTTTTTTTTTGCCAAAGCTTCTAGACTCCACTCCATAAAAGCTGGTGTCCATGTACACATAGGCTTTTGCAAGAGTTTAGAAGCTGCTGCAGTTCAACCCCACCCACCCAACCTCCCTCTCCTGAATATCGTTCAGGATAGGAACGTTTTGACCTTCGGCCGCAGTAAAATCGTGGCGTGATTTTGCTGCGTTTTACGGTCAACCTAGTCTGTGTGTACATGAACACTAAAGCTGGATACACCCTATACTATACCAAAACCATATAATATGAGATCAAACCTAAACACTTTCAATTTGTATGCAATCAGGCAGGCCCTTGCACTACATAGTTGAAGGTAAATGTAAAGGAAATTGAACAACAAAAGTTGTATAGTGTGTCTCCAGCCTAAGATTACAATTTTCACATGTACCTGAGCTGCTAACGTAAACTGGCCAATACTATTATGTTACTAAAATGGTTTTGGAGGTTTTCTAAGAGCAATGGAAGCTCAAAATTCTGGGAATCCCCAATTAACGAATCTAAGCACTTCTTTCAAGAGCTGGCAAGCCCTCTTCCCCTCCTGTCTATTGGCCAGTAAGGTCTACCATCATAGCAATGGGCCAGCAGATAGGTGCAGAAATGACAGGACAGCTCTTGAAACTGGTAAATCATGTAAAACCTAATTGGTGTGCCTTGATATCTTAGGGATTTAAAATAGTATGTCTGCAGCTTTTTAGTAATGCTGTCATACTGACAGAGGTGGCTTACTATCTTAATCCGAAAGGGTTTGCCATTTCTGAGCTGAACCAAAATTAAACGAGAGTTTGCATGAGTGTGCTGCATAAAATATTACTCTCTTCTCTATTCATTTCTGCAAGATCTTCCAAGTCTTGGCTCACTGCTCCCCCTTTACCTAGGAGTTGGACTCTTAAACTATGGAAAATCAGACAAGTAGGCAGTGGGATCTGCATTTTGACAGGCAGAATTTAAAGTGGTTGTAAATCTTTACATATACCCACTGAAGTGATTAGCCTCAGGCTCAGGTGATACACAAAAATGCGCAGCTATTTTATAATTCTCCATTTTATGTATGGTTTGTTTAATGCACACCATTAGTAGCAGCAGCAGCTTCCTATTTCAACTTTAAACCTAAAATTCTGCACACCGTGTTTTTTAGGGATCCTTTGTGCAAGTTTATTTGTCATAAAGAGCTGAAACAAACCATCCTACACAAGTTGTACCTGTGTATCTGCAGCCATCTCCTAAAGCACACATTTTACACAGCATTTCTGAGCTTTAGAAGGCGGGGATCTGATGACACACTGCATAGCATAGAGCAGGGAAGAATAACTGAGGACAGAAACCACACTAGGTGCATTGGATCAAGGTGAATATGGATCTAATTTATTCAATTTAGAGGTTTACAACCACTTTAAAGCAATACTATCAATTCAGTAGGAGATGAAAATCTGTAAATTCTTTTTCTGATGAATCTTGGTACAGCTCACAAAATGGCTCTTACTCTGTGGAGGTGAGAATTTGCACTTTGTTGACTGCCTGCTGAAACAATGCCATGTGTACATGTTCATGAATCTTCAGGTATTGTGCAGATATTAGCATTATCTTCTATAAATCACATATATCAGGTTAAAAAAAAAAATCTTTGTTTTACTGTTAAATCTGACCACAAAACATTTAATAACCTCAACTCTAGGAAGAAAAGAAATGTTGAAAGACTTAGTTCACACCAGTGCTACTTTAGTGCGATATTTTTTTTTAAGCCACAGATCCGTTTGACTTGGACCTTCGATGTCACTATGGCTTGCGACTTCATTTAACAAGTCAACGCATGTTGCCATGAAATCGCAAAAAACGTGCAGGCAGGAACTTTTTTTTTTTTTAAGCTGCTGCAACGAGTTCTGATTTGCACAGTGGCAATGGGGTGCGATTTGTCATGTGACTTTAAACTGTCAAATCACACTGGTGTGAACTAGGGCTTGATGTCATTTATTATAAAAGACAAGCTTTTCATGGCAGCACTAACTTTTAAATTCTTTACTGCAGCATTTCAGTGCAGAAGGCAATAGGGTAAAAGGAGCCCTAGCAAACCCTGCCCTGAGACTGTTGTACCGTGTAGCATGCCTTGTCTTTGCAACCTCATTTTGGTTTTCTGGTAGTGATCATAAATATTCTGTCACTGATTCGCTAACAAATTTCACATTGGAGACGTGTTTAGCAAGCTTTTGTAGTTTGCACCTTACGTAAATATAAAATATAACCTATGTGTAATCTATTTTCCATTAACCTGTAAAGATGACTCCTGTAATATAACCTGCCTACTTAATTAAATAAAGTTTTATACTATTTTCATGTTGTTATTGTGTGGCTGCTAATGAAAAGACAAAATGTATCCTGTACTTGTTCAGAAGATGACCTTGGTTTGCAGCGACCTGTAAAAAGAGTAATATTGAATTACATCTGACTGCTAATAGGACACTTTAACTGGAGCTGAATACATCTATTTATAGGTAGTGGTCTGGGGAGGGTCCCCTGAGATCCCTTCCAATACAGTCACTGAATAAAAGGACAAGTCGCCCTCTACTGAGCTGTGAATGTGCTGGAGCAATCGTCTAACGAGCAATCCCCTGATCACAGCTTCTCTGGCCAGCCACTAATTAAAGGCTATAAAAATATACCTTTTCACATTGGGCAATTTAACTTTGTGCACTAAGCTAAAAACTTTTATCTAATGAGAATGCAAAAAGTATTTCATGAACATTCAGATGCATAATTACACAAAAGCAAATTGTAGAAATACTTTGAGGAACCCCAAGCATTCCAGTTTGATATGATGGTGTTGTGGTCTATTGGAAACAGAGCTCTCTCTCTCACACATATATATATATATATATATATATATATATATATATATCTTGAAAAAACAGATCCAACCTCTAATAGTGTTAAACATTGCTCAAGAAATTAAAGGAACACTTTTTATTCAGAGTATAGCATCAAGTCAAGTAAACTCCTGGGATATTGATCTGGTCAGTTAGGTAGCAGAGGGGGTTGTTAATCAGTTTCAGCTGCTTTGGTGTTAACAACAACTGGGCATTAATGAGGCCACCTCCAAAACAGGAGTGGTTTTACGGGGCAAGGCCACTGGCTTTTTTTTTTTTTTTTTTTCCTTTCTTCTTCTAAATGGTTCTTCACTAGTTTTGCATTGGGCTTGGGTCAGTGTCACTACTGGTAGCATGAGGCAATACCTGGACCCTATTAGATGTTGCACAGGCAGTCAAACTCCTCCAGGATGACACATCAACATGCCATTGCCATAAGGTTTGCTATGTCTCCCAGCACAGTCTCAAGAGCATGGAGGAGATTCCAGGAGACAAGCAGTTACTCTAGGAGAGCTGGACAGGGCTGTAGAAGGTCCTTAACACATATATATATCGACACAGTGTCTCACAAAAGTGAGTACACCCCTCACATTTTTGTAAATATTTTATCATCGCTTTTCATGTGACAACACTGAAGAAATGACACTTTGCTACAATTTAAAGTAGGGAGTGTACAGCTTGTATAACAGTGTAAATTTGTTGTCCCCCCCAAAATAACAACACACTGCCATTAATGTCTAAACCGCTGGCAACAAAAGTTGCAAGCCAAAAAAAACCACACAAACACAGAAACTGATTATCAACCCCCACTGCTACCTAACTGCCCAGATCAATATCCCAGGAGTTTAATTGACTTGATGCTTTGCTCGAGTTAAAAAGTGTTCCTTTAATTTTTTTGAGCAGTGTGTGTATATATATATATACACACACACACACACATCTCTTTATGGACCTTGCTTTGTGCACTGGTGCGCACTAATGTTGGTACAGGAAGGGGCGAGCCCCCAAACTGTTCCCACAAAGTTGGGAGCAGAAAATTGTCCAAAATGTCTTTGGTATGCTGATGCCTTAAGAGCTCCCTTCACTGGAACTAAGGGGCCAAGCCCAACACCTGAAAAACAACCCCACACCATAATCCCCCCTCCACCAAATGATTTGGACCAATGCACAAAGCAAGGTCCATAAAGACATGTATGAGCATGTTTGGGGTGGAGGAACTTGACCTTAACCCGATAGAACACCTTTGGAATGAATTAGGGCACAGACTGCGAGCCAGGCCTTCTCATCCACATCAGTGCCTGACCTAACAAATAAGCGTCTGGAAGAATGGTCAAACATTCCCATAGACACACTCCTAAACCTTGTGGACAGCCTTCCCAGAAGAGTTGAAGTTGTTATAGCTGCAAAGGGTGGGCCAACTCACTATGGAACCCTACAGACTAAGACTGGGATGCCATTAAGTCCATGTGGGTGTAAAGGCAGGCGGCCCAATACTTTTGTATATATTTATAATAAAAAAAAAAACACAATTATCACAAGGGTGTATTTTGATACCTGGTTAGCACATGCACATTTGTCACGCAGCAAACTCAAAAATTCAAGTGAAAAGGATGTCCTATGTGTAATGTGTGGAAATGTGAAAAAAGAAACACGAGCAGGGACAGAAGCTGCTGCCTAAGATGTGATGATGTTTCGGTATAACGGAAGTTTCCAAAACAGTCAAAGAAGCTTGGATTAGTAGTGGAATCTTTTGTGTATGTGCAGCTGCCTAAATATTTTAGTTTTAAAGCGTATGTACTGTATATGCTAAAACGTATCTTCATTCTGGATTAAGTAGGGAAAGGTTAAAGCATATCAGGTTTTAATGTATTGCTATCTGTGTCTCAGTGCAGTGGTTTCGTTTTAGGGCATAGTCACACTTCTGCAATGTTCTTTCTGATGCATTTTCCATTGACAGCAAATGAAACAGAGTATAGATGTGCTTTACAATGCACTTTGAAGTAAGATTTCAACACCTATACCACTCATCAACGCATATTGATGATACACATGCATGAACGTGCATTTTCGTTGATCTCAAAGAAAAATACATAGGCGTGAATAAGCCCTTACTTCCTGTCCCAAAAGACACAACAGGACAACATTTTACCAAAGTAAAGCCCCGTACACACGTACCGAATGTCGGCCGAACGATCGGCCGTCTTTTGTCCAGGGCTGTCGTGTCTGTTGAAAACTGCAAAAGACTGCACACAAATTTTGTCGGCCAACAACAGCCGACTGCAGAAGTGATGTCATGTGATGGTTAACTTTCCTTGTCTTTTTTCTTTTCTGAGCATGCCCAGTCTTGCTAATCTGCTGTCTGTCGGCCGAAATCTGTACTGACTGGCGAACAATCGGCCGTTCTGGTGTTGGCCAACAAAAATTTTAATGCCTGCACGACAGATTCTGTTCGGCCGAAAGCACGCTGTCGGAAGCATCATACTAACAAGCCTACAGTCGGCCGAATATTTACGGCCGACAATCGGTACGTGTGTACGGGGCTTTAGATGAAATCCCATCTTCAAACATTCGTCCTGGTTTGGAAAATTAATCATCACCCTTTGCTCTGGATTTCCCAGTAATTTTTGTCTCTGTCACAATTGGAACCAGCACAGAGAGGGTAAATCTCACCAGTTAGGACGCACACAACAACTTGACAGAGGGTTGAACCTGTGCCTACTCCTTACAAAACCAAAAATAAAAAAAAATGTCATTACATACACTTTAGGTAGCACTTCCATACCTATGGAACAGATCTGTTGTATTACCGCTTTATGTTGTGCAACTCTGTGACTCAAGAATTTGCATGCAAAGTCATCAATTCAGTGTTACACAAAGTGACTCTACAGTGTATATACATTTTATTTAAAATGACAGAGAATAAAGACTAAACTATAACTTTTTTTTTTTTAACAGGTAAACATGAAATATTGCATAAAATATTTTGTATACTACTTTTTCAGCAGGTAAATCATTATGCTCTTAATTATATGTAACCCAGTTGCAATAGTTCCTGCTGACTACCCATTTACACCTAAGCTGAAATATACACATAGTAAATAAGAGGACTTTTTCCCTACTGAATGGCTTTGACTGATTGAGGTGTCACTGAGAACCTGTATCTGCCTGAAAAGAATTGGAATACTGCTGAGCCATCTTTTTTTAGCTAACCCATAGTGCTCAGGGAATCTTGACACGTATTAACCACTTGCCTACTGTGCACTTAAACCCCCTTCCCATCCAGGCCAATTTTCAGCTTTCAGCGCTCTCACACTTTGAATGACAATTGCGCGGTCATGCTACACTGTACCCATATGAAATTTTTATCATTTTTTTTCACACAAATAGAGTTTTTTTTTGGTGGTATTTAATCATCTCTGGGTTTTTTATTTTTTACAAAAAAAAAGAAAAAAGAAAATTTTGAAAAAAAAAAAAGTTTCTTATTTTCTGCGAGTAAATTTTGAAAATAAATAAATTTGTCTCCTTCACTGATGTGCGCTGATGAGGCGGCACTGATAGGCACTGATGAGATGGCACTTATGGACACTGATAGAGTATAAAAGTACCTGCGCTGCTTGTCAATAAATAATATGTGTACAAATCAACATTTTATATCGTGCATAAAGTGCTAGTGCTTAACCTACTATGCAAAATAATAGAAAAAATATCTTAAGTGACAATCAATATGCATAAATAGAAGTGAGCCAAAAAGATTCTAAACAAATATTAACTGTTATGGTAAATGTCTTATTTTCTTCAATTAATCACGTGATCTAATAGTGACAATCTTTGTGCAAAACATAAGTCCAAAGTCCATGCTCATATAAAAGTGCCGGTGCTCTCTGTTCACGAGTAGGTGCTCCCCTCTTGGTCCCCTACTCACCAGAAGCCAAATGATAAACCGCTTTAAGGATATTCTTTGGTGATAATAGCCTTGATGGACCGCCAAATAAACAACCTTATGGGTGTACTGCAGCTCACAACATCCAGGTGATGCTCATAAAAGAGAGAGATGCTAGCATCGTGAAGCATGTCAAAACTTTATTTGATGCACACATTAAAAGGTTACACTTACAATTTAGTAGATAGTCAAACGCCTGAACACCATCCCACGGGTCGCCACACAGATGGCTGTACTCTCTCCCTGTGTCCCCGGAAACCGGAAGTCGGATGCGGCCGGACGTAGTACGTATTCGGACGAACGGCTTGACGCGTTTCGCTCCGCAAACAGAGCGTTATCAAAAGCCTAACTTATGGGCACTGATGAGGAGGTACTAATATGCTGCACTGATGAGCACTGATAGGCGGCACTGATGAGCACTGAGAGGTGGCACTGCTGGGCACTGAGAGGCGGCACTGATGGGCACTGGCGGATGGCACTGATGGACACTGATGGGTGGCACCATCAGTGCCCATAGTGCATCCAGTCAGTGCTCATCAGTGCCTAGATGAGCAAGCACTGACTGGCAGCACTATGGGCACTGATTGTGGGCACTGAGTATGTTTTTTTACCTTGTGTAATCAGGGCACTGGTGATCGGTGCCCTGATTACATTCTTCTGTGTCCCCGGCGCTGGGCAGCTCTTCCTCCTTCCTCACACTGCAGTCTCCGTGTGAGGAAGGAGCGCTGGCGATGAGAGATTATCTCATATGTTTACATATGAGATCATCTCTCATTGGACGGTCCGATCACGTGGTGAATGGCCGCTGTGATTGGCCATTCACCACGATCTGTGATCGGCTGTGTACAAGGGACACGGCAGACACAGATTTTCCCCGATGCGCGCTCGCGGGAGCGCGCGGGGAGACTGTTTCTGGGAGGCCGTATAAAGACGGCCTCCCGAAAATGTGAGTCCGCGCTGCAGCCGTACATAGGCTGTAGCGCGGATGGGAGGAAGTTAAAAAAAAAAAAGACAACCCTAGTTTATTGAAGGCCTCGTTTCTACTGCAGAGGTGTAGGTAAAAAAGAAAAGATCCACCACCACATATCTATCCAGGGAGAAGGGAAGCACACATTGTGCAGAGGTTGCATTTGTGAACAGAGATCTTTTTTCCATCTTGGTCTTTTATGTTTTAGAGTTACTGCTAGAGCTGCACGATTCTGAATAAAATTAAAAAATGTGAATCACTATTCTTTTGCCTAGAATAAAGATCACAATTCTCGACGCAACATCATCTTTAACATTATACAAAAAAAATCGGACTAACTTTACAGTTCAGTTTTTTTATTAAATTCATTAAAGTGTATTTTTTCCCAAAAAACTGTGTTTGAAAGACTTCTGTGCAAATACAGTGTGACATAAAAGATTGCAACGATCCCCATTTTATTCTCCAAGGTCCCTGCTAAAAAAGTATATATATATATATATATATATATATATATATATATATATATATATATATATATATATATAGAATGTTTGGGAGTTCAGAGTAATTTTCTAGCAAAATATTGTTATCAAATACTTACCGTAATTTTCCTTTCCTGATGGACTCCATGGCAGCTTACGTGTGGGTTAGTCCCGCCTCCTCCTACCTCATAGGACCCTACTCCCATAAATGTTTACTCCGTGCTAGAGGCCATGTTCCATAAATAGCCTACTCCAGCAGATGGGAGGGGGACTCCTGCTGCCATGGAGTCCATCAGGAAAGGAAAATTACGGTAAGTATTTGATAACAATTTTCTGTTTTCCTGACAGACTCCATGGCAGCTTACGTGTGGGAACTAACTAGCCAAAACGCACAAGGGTGGGAAACTGCTGGCCAAAAGAAATTAAATTTGCACCATCAACAGAGAGTACTTGCAAACCAAAGTTAACAGAAGACAATGAAGCTGGCTCAATACAATAAGGAGTCATGAAAGTTAATGGAAGATCATGAAGCCGCCTTGCAAATTACTTCAGGGGCCACATGACGAGAAGCCGCCCAGGATGTGGACACCCCTCTTGTCGAATGCACGGTCACCGCTTCTGGAGGAGCCAAGCCCTTAGCCTTATATGCCCATTGGATGGATGACCATTGGATGGTCTGAACAATCCATGCTGCTATGGATCTTGAAGAGGCCCGCAAAGCCCTTGTTCTTCTCGTGGAGGAGAACAAATAGATAATCTGATCGCCTGAAGGAAGCTGTCGCATCCAGGTACAGTCTCAGAATTGCACCCACATCTAATGGATGTGTATCCGGATCATCTGATGATTTGAATGTTGGAAGGACAATCTCCTGGTTCTTGTGGAAAACAGAGACCACCTTGGGGTGTGATTCCCAACATGGGGATAAGAACCACACGATCTGGAAAGAAGGTCAGGAATGGTTCTTTGCAACCCAGAGAACTAATCTCGGAGACTCTTTTAGCTAAGGTGACGGCTACCAAGAAGGCCGATATCAGAGACAGATCTTTTAATGGAGAGTTGCTCCGTGTGACTCCTTCTGACGTCAGAAAGGAAGTTCAAGACGAGTGGAAGATCCCATTTAGGGAACCTTGGCTTCCTCTGTGGCCTGAGTCTGCACGCTCCCCCAAAGAATTGAGGAACAAGAGGATGAGACGCCCAAGAAGTTCCTGTGAAGGCCGAAATAGCAGAAACTTGCACACGTAGTGAGCTAACGGATAATGGTAGGTCCAGTCCCGACTGCAGGAAACCAAGGATATGCTGAATATTTAGGTCAATGCATGACCCCCCCTTCCTTGGTAACAAAATACATGAACTTGGACCAGATCCTTCCGTAGACCTTGTTAGTGCCCGCTCTTCTGGCACTTGAGAGTAGAAATTGCCCCACTCTGGCAACCGAACGCCTCCAGCCTTTCCCTCTCAAAAACCATGCCTTCAGGTGCAGATGAGCCGGGCATGGGTGTAGAGTTGCTCCCTGGAACAGAAGGTCCGGCCTGATGGGTAGAGGAACTGGATCCCGAAAAACTGAGGAGCATCAGCAGGGGAAACCATGGCCTGTTCGGCCAGTATGGGGCTATTGTTAGCACTTCCACATCTTCCATCCCGAGTCTAGGCTAGGAACCGGAGAATGACAGGAACTGGGGGAAAGGCATATGCCCTGTGGAATCTCCACTGGTCTGTCAGAGCATCCGTCCCGAAAGGCTTGGGGACAACGGAACCTCACATAATACTTCAGAAGCTTGTGATTGCATGGGGATGCAAATAGATCCATTTCCGGGCGAAATTCCAGAGAAGTGAGCCACTAATAGACATCGTTGTGAAGGCTCAATTCGTCGTTGTCCAAGCGGACTCTTGAGAGGAAGTCCGCTTGAACATTCTGTACCCCCGGAAGAAACACTGCAGTGAGGTTGACCAGGTGTTTCTGGGCCCAATATAAGATCGGATCTACCTCCTTCAACAGGGAGCGACTGCGAGTGCCTCCTTGTCGCTTCACATAGGAGACCGCGGTCGTATTGTCCATCCTCAGGATCACAGAAGTCCCTTCTATTAGGTGATTGAATGCTTTCAGAGCGCAGAATGCAGCTCGCAATTCTAGAATATTTGACACTACCATGTAAGCTTGGAAATCCCAGCTGCCCTGGGCTATCTCCATCTGACAGAGGTCACCCCATCCGGTGTTGCTGGCATCCGTGGTAACTGTGATCCAAGAGATGGGCATGATGGAATGGCAACTGAGGATATTCCTGCTCTGCAGCCACCATGGAAGGCTCTCCTGCATTGATGATGTTATGCGAATGAGGCGATTTTGATCTCCTGGACGCCACTGATGGAGAAACCCCATTTGGAAAGGCTGCATTTTCCACTGTGCCCACTTCACCATTGGAGTCGTGGCTACCATGGTCCCAACCACTCTTAGACACTGAGATGCTCGAAGGTGAGTGGCCAACGCAGCTACGCGTACCGTGTCCCTGACTACCGGGATCTTCTCAAGGGGCAAAGAAATTGTGCCTCGACTTGTGTCGAACTGAGCTCCCAGAAATATTAACGACTGGGTAGGCTCCAGGTGGCTCTTCTCCATGTTCAGTAGCCAGCAGAACTCGCGAAGAGTGGCTATTACCTGAGACCTGTGTACCAGAAGTTGTTCTCGGTCTTGTGACAGCAGGAGCAGGTTGTCCAGATAATGGTGTAGACGGACGCCTTTGGTCCTGATCAAAGCCAGATCTACTGCGAATCGCAGGAACTTCTGGTAATCTGCTGCCACTGGCACATGGAAATAGGCATCCTTGAGGTCGAGCTTTACCCCGGATGCCTGCATTCTCAGATGTGCCTCTTTATTTATCATCAACCATGTGAGTTGCTAAATATTGTACATTCATTACATGTAACCATATTGCTACGCTTAGAGGCACCTCTCTTCTTTTTTATACTCTGTAGCTTCTGCTGGATTTTGCTTCTAATCCCCTTGTGGAGGCTGCCATTTATGGATGGACATTTTATGGTTGCACAACCTATCACATTGCTATAATCTTTTTATATGGACTATAAACTGAAGGACTTATAAATAAATGGTTGTGGAACGAATCATCTTATGGTGGAAATTGTCTTTGATACGAGTGCTTTGGATTACAAGCATGTTTCTGGAACAAATTACGCTCCCAATCCAAGGTTTTACTGTATTAAAAAATTAATGGGAGATGGGTTGGACAACAAGAGTGGCTATTCCATTAATGTTGTGTCACAATGTTTGATAAAGCCCTTTATTCTCAACCACTTATGTCATCAAATAGTCAATTAATAAGTGTTTGCAGCACAGTATGACAAGCCCATTTTAAATAAACCATGTTTAATTATTTTAAGACGAAAGGAATCTAAATATGAAAAATGAACAAACAAGCATTTCTGAAGAAACACTCATCTTGAAACATTTCTGGCAGTAATCTTAGTTGTGAAATAATAATGCACTCATTCTCAGGGGTTCATGTCACAAGTCTGCTATCAGTTCTAAAAATAAATTCCATCCAGTATTTTGGATGTGTGATGTAAATATGAGGAAACAAATAAGTTATGCTGCTAAATACAATTGATACATTTGAAAAAAAATGTCATCATTAAAAGGTAGTTTGCGTGTATCAAGTTAAACTTAAACAGCCGTAAAGTCCAATATAGTTACATTTTTTTTATAAGGGGCAAAAGTGACCACACCATCCTTTAGTTATTATGGTTACCCAGTGATAAGACCAATACAGTTCATCCACTGATACCGATTCATAGAAACTTATCCTGTTTGCATTGGTGACTTTAATTTGCAAAAAAGCTTAAGCCTAGCACAAATGGGCCGAATGCCAGGCAACATCGGTCGGTTAAAAAAAAACAAAAAAAAACGCTGCTCTTCGGTTCGTGTATGCCAGCTGGTCCGACAGAAGCCTGCCGTTTGGCCGGCTTCTGTCGGATGTGCATGCTGGAAAACCAGCAGCCAACTGGTTCCTGATCAGCGCTCTAAGCGGAGATTCCCATCAGAACACAAAAGCTCAGCAGGGAAGATCGCTATACTAACGTTGGATCGTTAGTACAGCAACTCGGACCAGAGCTGACAGTTCTTTTTCGTTCATTTCAAAACTCATAGTGTATACCAGGCTTAATTGTACAATCTGTGTTCAAAAGCCTTTAGAATAACTAACAATTATGCAGTACAACAGCCTATTTAAAAGCATTTGCTATAGTTCTAAAGGCTTCTAGAAATATATATAATATACTTAGAGGGCTATAAAATAGAATTAATCAATTTCCATTCAGGTAGTTTCAGACATTTCCTTAAATACATGTTGTAGGTCAAGAGGAGACTGTACAATCAGAACATAACTGTTGTGACCAGTTTAACACTTGTTAAAAGGTAGATATCTTTGAAAGCGGCTTACCTAACAAATAATTTGATAACATCTATAAAGTACACATACAGAGGGGCCCAAAAATTGTATACACACTTCAACATGATAAATGTATGCATAATCATTTTAGTATTAGATTTATATAAACATCAAAGGGTAGCTGTAAGTCATGTTTGAATTATCCAAATCAAATTAGGTGCTCAAAGTGGTCACCATTAGCATCCAGTTTGGCAAACTACTGCATAAACAACATTGACTAGAGTGTCCACAGGAATTGCTCTGCATGAGGTTTCAATTTTATTCCCATAGTGCATTCAGTGTAGGTGGATTTCTACGGTATACAACATCCTTTAGTGTTCCCCACAGATAGAAATCGAGAGCTGTTAAGTCCGGGGAAGGTGGAGGGAATTGAACAGTACCTCTACGGCATATCCAACGTCCTGGCAGACTGTCTTTGAGATAGGCTCTCATGTCCCCATGGTAATGAGGTGTTGCGCCATCTTGCCGGAAGTACAATTTCCCATCCACATAAACTGCATAAATGCCCAGTAAAATGGATGTGTGAAGCATGTCGAGGTACACTAGACCAGTGACCGTGCCTTCAAAAAAAAAAAAAGAATATCGTTGAACTTCACACACATTTTTAAATTTACTTTAAAATGGTCTTGCGTTGCTTGAAAGTCAAGGGTACCTCCGCCATTTTCTTTGACTCTCTGCTGAAGGTCACATGACGACAATGGTGCAACTACTGACATCTTTAGGGGAAACATATTACTATACATTCCTGCCATAATTCCCTTTGGGTTTTAAAAAGGGGATAGATAACTGTTGAAGTGTGTATACTTTTTTTTGGGGCTCCTCTGTATATTCTTGGAGATCATAGGTAAACTCAATAACGAATTTTAGAAACACAAATGACTGATGAAAAACCAAAATACTGAAGTGTCAGCAACAATAAACTTTATTTCACTGTGGTGAATTGCTGTAATAATTCATGAAGAGAAAAAGTTGAACGTAAAATGCTAGACAGTCATGTAGCTGATGAATTTCCAGGATATTGTAAGATTATGGTTTCCTTCCACAAGAAAAGAGCAGTCTACAATTTAGTCTGTATTCACCAACATCACTTGGGTTGTCTTGAGAGAGAAGATGAAGACTTGTGCCAAACAGCCTGTAGAACATGTGATTGCTTCATATGATGAACACTCAGTTTTTACCATATCCAAATTAAGTCTGAGCTTTGTGGATTATATGTTAACTACACAGGTTTAGGGGTTTCACAAAAACCAGCCATGAACCTTTAATATCTGCTGTAACCACACTCCATGCATGGCTGGAATGTAAGGGTGACTTAGTAGAAAGGTAACCATTGGTGGGAAATCTCAGAAAATAAAAAGCAGAGCTGGGCTCAAGTCTCTAATTAGGGATCAGAAGTAAGATCAACTCTTGTACTTTCCTTTCTTCACTGGAAGCTGGCCCGTTGCCTCAAGATGTTTGTTGATAATTTCTTCTTGCACACTGGCTAAGCAAGGCTGGTACTTCTGGTACTCCATAGTGTATTCACCCTTCCCCTAAACATAGAAACAAATACATGAGCACAACACAGCACAAAAAAGCATTTTCTTTAGATGATCTGTTACAACTAAAATTAAACAAAAATCTACCAAATGCTAAGAGACTATAAAAACAGAACAGGACGCACTGACCCGGTTTAAATTCATATCCCAAATTCAACTCAAACCTTTAAGGGAATTTGTCCCCTCAACTAATCCCAATGCCTTCAAACAACTCTGCCTAGAAACTTCTCCCATTCAACACGGCCATTCCGTTTCATTTAAGCTCCTCTCTCACAGCTTCCTGATAACTGTGCCCTGTCGTTCCCAACTTGCTGGGAAAGAGACCTAAATGTGACTGATTCTCTCTGAACAATGACAGAGGATACTGAAACTGCACACAAATCTTCCATTTCCAGTAAAATATAAGAATCTTGTTAGAAACCGTTAACTCTTTTGTATTGGGTGTGGAAAACATTACATAAAATGTTCCTGCAGTGCTCACAGCTTTACTGGAGATGCCAACAGCATGCAGGGTGGTTACTACATATTTTTTTGGACTGTCCAGTCATACAAGAGTTTTGGGATAAAATCTGTGACTTTAACTTCCAACTGACCAATTTGAAAGCCTGCATTGCACTATATTGGAGACTTCTGTCCCTCTGATTGTTTTGTTGATACATAAGGGCAATCAAATTAGAACTATGGAGGGTTTGATGGCAGGAGTGCACTACAATGAAGAACGATTCCTTAAAACCTGGTTCTATTGTGCAGTCTTCCAAACCACTCCTGGAATACAGTGCCCTCCTGAGTACAATGCAGGGGTTGGTTTGAAGCACTCTTCCAAGGGTCCTCACTCTCAATACCCCCCTCCTCCCAGTCTTGTCTTTGCATGCTACATTTCCTGCACTTTTTTCACTTTCCTTTGCTTCTTTGTGGCGTTCAAAGGTCTTCTTCTATGTCAGGATACATACAGTCCATGTGCCAAGAATTCTGTACATCTATATGCTCAGACTTGTCTTTAAGGGAGGATTGAGTTCTCGACCTTTACATACTGTTGCTGTCCCCTCAAAATAACTCAACACACAGCCATTAATGTCTAAACAGATGGCAACAAAAGTGAGTACACTCCTAAATGAAAATGTCCAAATTGGGCCCAATTAGCTATTTTCCCTCCCCAGTGTCATGTGACTCGTTAGTGTTACAAGATCTCAGGTGTGAATGGGGAGCAGGTGTGTTAAATTTGGTGTTATCACTCTCTCATACTGGTCACTGGAAGTTCAACATGGCACCTCATGGCAAAGAACTCTGGGATCTGAAAAAAAAGAATTGTTGCTCTACATACAGATGTCCTAGGCTATAGGAAGATTGCCAAGACCCTGAAACTGAGCTGCAGCACGGCGGCCAAGACCATACAGCGGTTTAACAGGACAGGTTCCACTCAGACAGAACAGGCCTCTCCATGTTGACCAAAGAAGTTGAGTGCACATGCTCAGCGTCACATCCAGAGGTTGTCTTTGGGAACTAGACGTATGAGTGCTGCCAGCATTGCTGCAGAGGTTGAAGGGGTGGGGGTCAGCCTGTCAGTGCTCAGACCATACACCGCACACTGCATTAAATTAGTCTGCATGGCTGTCATCCCAGAAGGAAGCCTCTTCTAAAGATGGTGCACAAGAAAGCCCACAAACATTTTACTGAAGACAAGCAGACTAAGGACATGGATAAACGTACTTGGTTCAGATGGTGTCTAGCATGTGTGGTGGCAACCAGGTGAGGAGTACGAAGACAAGTGTGTCTTGCCTACAGTCAAGCATGGTGGTGGATGTGTCATGATCTGGGGCATGAGTGCTGCAGTTACTGGGGAACTACAGTTCATTGAGGGAACCATGAATGCCAACTTGTACTGTGACATACTGAAGCAGAGTATGACAGTTTGGTGCCCAATTTGGACATTTTCACTTAGGGGTGTACTCACTTTTGTTGCCAGTGGTTTAGACATATAGACATAATATTTAGGATTGCCACACACATGGGAAAAAAAATGAATGGACACATATCTGGTCATTTACATGATCTTGATTGAAAACAATTGTTCTATACAACAAAGTAAACATCCATTTCATCAAATGAAATCATATTTTCTTTTAATAAAATTAATAGTTTATTAAACTGGACTGTTTATTCAGTGCAACAGATTTTTAACCACTTACCGCAAAGTGACGTACCCCTACATCGGCTGACATTGCGTGGTTATACCGGGATGATGCCTCTAGCTAGAGGCATCATCCTGGTACCATTGTTTAGAGGCAGCGGTCGGCTTTCCGGCGGTAACGACCGATGCGGCTCGGGAGCTGCTCGATTGTTACCCCGGTGAGCGGGAGGGGACGCCCCCCCTCCCGCGGCTCTGCCCGGGTCTCCCATTCCACTGGCTGGATGAAGTCCCGATCTAAGCCGGATGCGGCTTCGATCGGGTCTACGATGACGTAACCCGGAGGCGGTGTCCATAACGTCACATCCGGGTTACTCAGCAGCTAAAGGCGGCAGATTCAAAAAGTGAGTGTATCAAAAATGCAGTTTTCGGCGTTTTGAATACATGGAAGTGTAGTGGAGGGGTCTAGGGTCTTTTAGACCCCCGATCCCTCCATAAAGAGTACCTGTCACTGCATACTGCTGTCACAAGGGATATTTACATTGCTTGTGACAGCAATAAAAGTGATCAGATTTTTATTTTTTTTTTTAAAAACCTGTGCTAAAATTAGAAAAAAAAAAAAAAAAAATAAATAGGAAAAAAAAACCCCAAAAACATTTTAGCCGCCCCCGTCAGCTCGCGCACGAAAGAAAACGTATATGGAAGTAAAGCCGCAAATTAAATCACTGTTCAAACCACACATGTGAGGTAACGTCGCGATCGCCAGAGTGTGAGCAATAATTAAAAAAAAAAAAAAAAGAGCTACACCTAACTCTAAACTGGTAACCGTTAAAAATTTTTAAAGCGTCGCCTATGGAGATTTCTATTGACCGTAGTTTGTCGTCATTCCACAGGTGTGCGCAATTTTAAACCATAACATATTGGGTATCTATTTACTCGGCGTGACATCATCTTTCATAATATACAAAAAAATGGGCTAACTTTACTATTTAGTTTTTTTTTTAATGCAAAAAATGCAAAAATGGTGTTTGAAAGAACGCTGCGCAAATACGCGTGACAAAAAATATTGCAATGACCACCCTTTTATTCTCCAGAGTATTTGCTAAATATATATATATATATATATATATATATATATATATATATATATATATATATATATATATATATATAATGTTTGGGGGTTCTAAGTAATTTTCTAGCAAAAAATGCTGATTTTAACTTGTAAACAAAAAGTGTCAAAAATAGGCTTGGGGCTTAAGTGGTTAAGAAAGGATTCGTTCAATGAAATGATTATTGGAGTGAATGATCATATTGTAACATATATGGACAGTATTAGTGAGCATCATTTATTGTCAGAATAAGCGTACCTTAGCTGTTGACACATTGGGCAATAGATCAGCGAGAAAGACATTTGACAAATACTGGAACATCTAACCGCTTTCTACATTTCCGTTGGAGATCTAGATCCCACTGGACTGTTCTCATTGAGTAGAAAATCATTCACATCACTTAGCTTGAAGTACGTGGTTGAGCGTGTGTATGATCTCCCCAAATGGTTGGCAATAATTATATATATTATTCAGGGGATTTATTGGGTAAAATACTCATTAAAGTAATTAAGTCTCATTTTTTTAAAATAACAAACATGTTATACTTACCTCCTCTGTGCAGTTGGTTTTGCACAGGGCAGCCTGGATCCTCCTCGTCACACGTCCTGCTTCACAGCTCCTGGCCCCTCCCTCCCGTCGCTTGCCCCCACAGCAATCAGTTTGCCATGGGGGCACCTGAGCCGAGCTGCAGCTCTGCATGTCCATTCAGACACGGAGCTGTGGTTGCCCCCCCCCCTCCTGATTGGCCAACTGACTTTGATTGACAGCCATGGAAGCCAATAGCTCCATAGCTATCTCTCAGCCAATCAGGCGGGAGAGTCCAGAAAGGCCGAGGGGACTCGTGGACATTGCTGGATAGAGATGGGGCTCAGGTAAGCATTAGGGGGTGCTGGGGAGGCTGCTTCACACAGAAGGCTTATCTTAATGCATAGAATGCTTTAAGATAAAAAAAAAAAACCTACTGACTTTATAACTCCTTTAAGATGAATGTAGTAACTTCTTACAGCTACACTATTGTACAATGGCACATGTATTATTTGTTAATAAAATTGTCTGTGGTCTCACTGTAGCTGATCTATTCCCCATTACTGGTTTACAGTGCCCTGTTCTGCTTTCTCACGTCAGAGCTTCCAGTAAGGAGAATAGTGAGAATCACAGCAGTGACATCATCAAATCTCACTCCAAATATCCTAAAATGAACAGTCACAGGCAGCAGTGTCTTAGATCTCACACTCTAGATATACAGCTATAAGACTGTAGGTGCATAAATGCCTACCAGGAAGTGAACTGCTATTTTTGAAGAAGGAATTCAAAAGGTAAATCTTTTAGGGTAATGCTTAGACACAACTAAATGTTCCCTATAACAAAATAAAAAAAATATGCCTTTTGAGGTTAGGTGAACTTTCATAATACATTAAAATGACAATATCCCAATTCGGTGTAGACAAATACAAAACAAGTTATAAACAAACCTCTGTACATGATCGAAGTTCAGTTGCATATCCAAACATATCATTCAGTGGAACCTTCAAAACAGAAGACGAGAAATCACTGCATCATGTAAATTACCAGTATTCATATTCAATTCTAAAAGGTGAGTGGTTGCAGCGCTGCTAACAAATATATAAAATGTGCAAATTCTTATATGAATAAATACTAAACAGTGATAAATTCCAAATTCATAAAGTCAATAAATATTCATAAAATGTTGAAAAAATAATGAAAAAAATCTCTTAAATAACGTCCATACTTGAGTCCATCAACAAATTGCAAATAAAGTGCTTCTGTGCTTAATCCATGCTTGGAATGGGGTTCCCCCCGCGTGGTTGTCTACTTACCACAATGTGCTTTTAAACAGGCATATATTGCTGATCACTTTCTTTGCATATGGCTCTCTGTTGATGCTGGTAAGATCCTCGATGGCGCTTAATAATCCAGAGTTACCTCATGTAAAAAAGAACCATCCACAGTGAAGATCGTTTTAACAAGTTTATTCATGCAAACAAGAAAACGTACTCACAAAATAATAGCAACTGGCCGAGCGGACTGCCACGTCACTTCCGACCGGTGGAGCGCACACGCTGCGGGAGCAGCGTACCACCGTGTCGCATCCTACATGCTTGATTTTATATTATGTTTGTGAGTACGTTTTCTTGTTTGCATGAATAAACTTGTTAAAACGATCTTCACCATGGATGGTTCTTTTTTACATGAGGTAACTCTGGATTATTAAGCGCCATCGAGGATCTTACCAGCATCAACAGAGAGCCATATGCAAAGAAAGTGATCAGCAATATATGCCTGTTTAAAAGCACATTGTGGTAAGTAGACAACCACGCGGGGGGAACCCCATTCCAAGCATGGATTAAGCACAGAATCACTTTATTTGCAATTTGTTGATGGACTCAAGTATGGACGTTATTTAAGAGATTTTTTTCATTATTTTTTCAACATTTTATGAATATTTATTGACTTTATGAATTTGGAATTTATCACTGTTTAGTATTTATTCATATGAGAATTTGCACATTTTATATATTTGTTAGCAGTGCTGCAACCACTCACCTTCATGATTTAAAGAGCACTAGCACTTTTTTGCAGCAAGCAGCTTGTTTTTAGCACAGACACCATTGTATATTTCTTATTTAGAGTAGCACGTACTTTAGCACTTTAATATTTTATTAATTTTTAACACTCACCACAAGCGCAAGGTTTTACTGGCATACAATTCTAAAAGGTGCCCACAGACATATACATAATTTAGAAAGAAAGGTTGTTTTGCAAACAAGCACACGTTTGCACACCAATCAATGGGGAGGTGCAATGTTCAGTTTGTATTGTAGTCAAACAGAAATTGTCTTTGATTACTCATGTGCTCTGCTTTATTACTGTTGTCTGGGTGTGCATGCACATATATATATTTTTCAACTATTTTAGTTATGGTTACAGTAACAGTACAGGTTTTCAACCTACAACTAGTAAAAGTACCCAGATCTGTTTTATTAGCCTCATGTAATGCCTCCTGTGCAGTCTGTAAGAATGAAGATGAGAAACTAAATTGGGCTCTATTGCTTTGTACAGTGATATCAAACACTAAGGCTCCGTTCACATGTAGGCGTTTTGGGGCATTTTTGGGGAGTTTTTCTGCTCTAGGATCAGCTCTCAAAACGCCCAACAAGACAAATCCTCTTCATTTCAATGGCCCCTGTTCACATCTGAGCGTTTTGACGCTGTAAGCAAAACGCCCAACGCTCAAAAAAGTACATGAGCTTCTTTTTGGGCAGATTACAGGCGTTTTCCATTGGTCTCTATTCAAATCTTAAAACGCCTGCACAAAAAACGGCTGTAAAAACGCCTGTAAATCGCGGTAAAAATCACGGTACAATCGCGGTAAAAATCACGGTTAAAAAACGCGCGAAAACGCTACGCTCAGGTGTGAATGTAGCCTAAACAGACCTAAAGGGTGAGTAGACTTCATCATTGTACTTCTTCTCATTACTTTGCAGTAATTAGCTAAGCAAGGTCCTGGAGCAACACACACTGAGTTATCTGGCAGGGCTCCCTAGATTACAAGCCTGGATGAACAAAACTAGTGACCATGACTATTCAGTTTATTGCTGTGTGCATCCATTGAGATTTTCCTTTACTGCCTGTCCTGGAAATGCAAAAGGAAATGAGAGGAAAAGTCTCCAAAGTGGAAAACCCCCCTTAGATAGTGATCATTTAAACAGGTGTCCACATTGGAAGATTTCCCATCACCTTCCAATAGAGAGTCAACTGTAACATTTTGCATTTTTAGATCACTTTCTGCCCCAGTGACAATGGTCACTAGAATAATTCTAGAGGATAAATCCCCTCAGTGGAGCACAAATAGCAATAAACATGACAACAGTTCTATCCCTTCTCTATGAATTTTAAAATGGAAAAAAAAAAAAAACTTTGGTTATGAATGCAATTTAAGCTCAGATGCTGTGAGATAGATAAACCCATGTGTACTTACATTAGCATAGATAGTGCAGTAGTCCTCGGAGCCATCTTGACCCAGTATTAAACCATGCCTGCGGTTAAGACCCGCAATGACTGCTCCCTGGAATTCATGTGGTGCTACAACTTCCACAGACATTATTGGTTCCAGGATGACCACAGTTGCATTCTCCATAGCTGGGGCAAAAAGTAAAACATATTTTAGATCGAAAATTAAAAACTACAGTAACCCTCATGTTTAATTAGAAGACCTTTAATACAAAGTTCTCACTCCCACTGGTGATTTTAGGTCTGACCGTATATTCCTGCAACAATAATTTGCAGATTCCTGCAACTGGAATCACAGGTGTTTCCTGACCTCTGCCGCAACTCAGGCTGTACCAAGCAATGAGTCTGATAAAAGCCGCGGATGTCCGCTGACCTTCCCATGTATTCACACATTCAGTGGTTACCTGCAGTTAGGGACAAATTATTGGCCCTGGATGCAATCTGGCCTAGCTGAAGATAACTGGTGTATTTGTGGATACATGGAAAGATCAGTGAACAGCTGTGACTCCTGGCAGACTCTTATTGCTTTGTAAAGGCTCCTCAGCTACAGCTGTCCGGAACCACCTGTGATTCCAAGCTCAAGAACCCACAGACTCTTTCTACAGGAATTTGCCACCAGACCTAAAATCACCAGTCTCAAGGAGGCCTTGAAGTACATAGAATCCCCAAAGGAACAACAAAGATTAACTAAAGTCCTGCTGTAAAAATTGTTGGGGGCTAACATTTTTGGCAAGAAACATTCCATGTCTATTTTGCTAAAAAAAAACCTTTGTTCCACACTCCTAGCAATTTATACACAAGACACCAAGTAGATGATCCATCTCCTGACCCCCATAGAGGTATCCATGGGGTGCTACTGCGCATGCATCAGGTGAACAAACCAGTACCAAAAATGTAAAAAATGCAACAGATCTCTGTGGAAAAAGCTTGGAAAATATGAAGTTCAGTTTGGGTGGAGGGCTATTTTAGGTCAGGAGGTGGGACAAAGCACTATATATCAAAAGGATTGCCATTTTGTATTCATAAATATGGTTTTCACTTTCTTTTATAGCATATTAGCACTACTAATTGCCTGCAGCCACTGTCTTTCTGCATGAATACACTCAGAAATTACAATAACATGTCACTGCTTATGAGACATTTTAGTAATTGGGATTGCAAATACTTTACAAGGAGGTGCTTGGTGGGCACCCCAAATACCAGGGCTGAGGAAGTGTTTACATAACTTTGTGCTGTGCCAAAATAAAACCAATATGTCATTATAAGCTGGGTACAACACTGCCAGAAATCTCACAGGCACCAGATGCTTTTCTAGCATTATATAGGATGATATCATGGCAATGTAGAGAAGATATGATTCCAAACTGACTTGGATCTGAAAATATTTTGTGGCCTTCATTAAAAAACACAAACTTTTTGAAAGGTATTTATTTTAATTTTCCAACCAACAAAAGATAAAACAGGTACAGACAATGCCAATAAAAGACGTATGGAACAAGCATAGAAAATATACCAGGGTACCGGAAGACATTGCATCATAGACAATTCAGGGCCCAAGGAAAAGGGGAGGGAAAGGGGGGGGGGGGGGGGAGAAGGGGTTTCATACCAAAAAGTCCAGGAGTGCCAAGCAGCGGCAGGGCTGCACACCGAGCAGGTCACCGTGAGTGAAGCCCCCTCTAGGACAAACGGGGGGGAGCCAAAACAGTCTTGACAAGACGAACAATACGACCAAGAATACACAAATTGCACACAACACCAACATGCACACCAATACAGCCACACACACACCTTCCCCTACCCTCAAGCACCCACCCCCGCGTAGGGGGGGGGGGGAGCATACTATACACAACTTATACAATCAGATAATCCGCATGACCCGTGGGGCCACACAGATTCATTCAACAGACAAGCTGGAGGGCAGAGGGACATCAGCCCAGAACGAATCCTCCACATTAAGCCAAGGTTGCCAGACGTTAGTGAACTTATTAGGACACTCTCTACTCTTATAAATTAGTTTATAGAGCGGTACATCACTGCGCACCAAAACATAGAACTGCTGCATGGTAGGCGGTTCAACACTTTTCCAATGCAATAAAATAAGTTTCCTAGCATAGAATAGGATGCGGAGCAAGATACTAGGACGTACACGGTGTATAATATCATTCAACACTACCAACAGGCCCACCTCAGGCGTACAGGGGACCGGGAAATGCAATTTATCATTGAAAAAAGCAAAAATAGATGCCCAGTAACTGTTAATATGGTGACAGGACCAAAACATGTGGAGTAGGTCTGCTGCAGGACAGCCACATCTAGAACAAGCAAGTCCCGGAGCCACCCCCACACGGACCAATTTTTGAGCTGTGTAATGTAAATGATGAATGAATCTAAACTGCATCAATCTATGGTTGGAACTAATGAGGTCCTGGAAGCAGACTTCCGTGGCCTCCTCCCATACCTCCTCTCACAGCTCAGGAAGGAGGGTGACCCACCGGCCCACCCGCCGCCTGCAACCTCGAGTAAAATGTAGTGACCATTTTGGTTACCCCTGGGATAGACAAAAGCAGCTCCATTGGGGATTCCACGAGCTCCAGGGTCAACCCAGCAAACTGTGCACGGGCGGCGTGGCGTAGTAACAAGTATTTAAAGAAAAAATGGTTGCTCACACCATGGCGGGCCTTCAGGTCGTCAAAAGAAACAAAAAGGAGTTGACCGAAAGACATGGGAGACATGAGTCACCCCAAGTCCAGACCACCAGCCCGAGTCCGGATGACCACAGAGCTCGGGGGAAGTTGGGATTATCCCACAACGGGGCACTGGGAGACACTGCGGTTGCCTCCAAAAGCATCGTATTGCCAGTGTGCCAGGCTAGCCACCCAACCTCCACAGGAGAGGAACGAGAGCAGCGCCTAGGAACCGATCTGTGGAGAGCATCCAGAGTCTGCATTTTCGAGCCATGCAAGGCCAATACTAGGGCAGTGGAGGCGTTCCCAAGAGAGTCACCCAGGCCAGCTATACAAATAAGTAAGCTGGGACGCAAGAAAATATTTGTAAAGATCCGGACACGCCAGGCCCCCTTGAAATTTAGAGGCCTGGAGAGAGGACCTAGCTATGCGAGGGCGGGAGTCCTGCCAGAAAAAAGTGTGGAAGTGAGGGCGGAATCTATTTTGTGGAATAAACGCCTGGGCAGAAAAACAGGGGAAGCACAAAAAACATAAAGGAATTTTGGTAAGTAAATCAGTTTAAAAATATTAATCCTTCCAATGAGATTCAGTAGCAGCGAAGACCAGGTACGCAGCCGAACCTCCATATGCAAAATTATAGGCTGGATATTCAAAGAACTGTAGGTCTGGAGACCAGTATGTACCTTTATCCCAAGGTTTTTAAAGGCGGGAGACAGGTGAACGCCGAAGCGCTGCAGAAAACTATAATCCGCGGGTGGGCCAAGCGGAAAAGCCACCGATTTATCCCATCCCACTCTAAGGCCAGACACCCCGCCGAACTCCCTCCACCACCCCCAGCAAGGCTTCAAAAGAGGACTCACGACCATCAAGATAAATAAGGGCGTCATCCGCGTACAGCGAAATTTTCTCCTCCAGGCTGTCGCAAAGGATACCGCCCACCGCCCCCGTCTGTCTCACCGCCAGAGCCAGAGGCTCAATGGCAAGGGCAAACAGAAGCGGCGACAGAGGGCAGCCCTGCCTAGTACCTCGAAGGGAAAATGTCGCAGACACATCCTTGTTCGTACATATTCTGGCTAGCGGTCTCGAGTAGAGCAGACGCACCCATTTAATAAACGAGAGGCCAAACCCCATTTTCGACATGACCTGCCAGAGGAAGTCCCATTTCACAATATCGAAGGCCTTCCTAATGTCAAGAGACAACACCAGGCCACTCAGTTGCAGTGTATTGATGCAAATGAAGCCGGCGGATATTATCATACGTGCTCTTTCCAGGCATGAACCCATTCTGATCAGGGTGGACAAGGGTAGTTATAACTTTGGCGAGACGGGTAGCTAAAAGCTTGGCAAGGATCTTCACATCACTGTTAAGCAGCGAGATCGGTCGATACGAGTCACACAACAAACCATCCTTATCGGGTTTGGGTAGGACCACTATGAGAGCCTCCCGCATAGAAGCCGGGAGCTCCCCCTCGTCAAGGGCCACCGCATAGAGGTCCCACAGTCTACTGGCAAATTTCCCCGGGTACTCCTGGTACCACTCTGCGGGCAGGCCATCAAGTCCAGGGGTTTTATTGGAAGGTAGGGAGCTGATAGCAGTCTCGATCTCGTCATTAGTCAGAGGGGCGTCCAGCAGCAGCCTGTGAGCCTCAGACAACATTGGAAAATCCAATGAGTCCAAGAATCCCACAAGCTCAGCTTCGTCAACCATCCCCTGCTCCGAATAAAGATCAGAGTAGAAGGAGCGAAACGTCTCATTAATACGCAGGGGATCAGCCACTACCGCACCGTCACCTGTCCGAATCCGGGCAATCGACCGGTTCACATATTCCGCCCTGGAAAGAAATGCCAGGAGCCTGCCATTCTTCCCACTATGTTCATGAAGTCTTGCTGTAACATAGAGCTGCTGTTTATGGGTCATGTCAATCAAGTGTAGCTTAAGGGCCGTATGGGTCCCAACCAGGGCATCTCAAAGAGCAGGAGTAGGGTCAGCAGCGTACTGAGCGTGCACAGCAGCCAAGGAGTCCTCTAGCTCACGCAAAGCAGCCCGACTGGAACAGTGATGGGCAGCAATACGTGAGATGTAGGCGCCCCGGGTAGAGGCTTTAAAGGCGTCCCAGAGAGATCCCGCGGTAGAGGATCGGGCATTAAACTCCCAGCAAGTGTCCATATCTTGAAGTACCAGGTCTCGCAGTTCAGGTGCGGAGACCCATAGAGGACTGAGCCTCCACATCCAAAAGGCAACCCTATGGCCTAATGTCAAGTCAACCTTAAGTACAGAATGGTCTGACAGCATCTGGGCAACATAATCCACAGAGTGGACCAAGGGCGTCATGTCGGGTGAAGTCAGAGCATAGTCAAGCCTGGAAAGAGCATTGTACGTTCTAGATTAGCAAGAGTAAACCCTCGCCTCTGGGTATCGCAGGCGCCAGACATCCACATAGCTATAAGAGGCACACCACTGACTGAACAACCTAGACTCATGCTAGAGGGGCATCAAACGGTCCAGGACAGGGTCCAGGACCGAATTAGAGTCCCCCAGCAGGAGAGTGGGAACACAGGGTAACCCAGCCAACCCCACATTCAAATCAGAGAAAAAAGCAGCTGTAACAGGGGGAGACACATACACCACCACCAGGAGGTGCTGTACTGCATGAATAGTGCAAAGCAAAAAAATGTACCATATGGGTCAGTGATCACCCTAGAACATGCAAAGGGCAACCCCTTACGGATCAGAATGGAGACCCCCTAGCGTAATTGGACTAAGTGGAGTGGTAAGAACTGGAGACCCAATGCTTGTGCAGTGCATGGGTGTGAGAGCCAGTCAGGTGCGTCTCCTGCAAACACAGGACATGCGGCTTATGGCTCTTCAGAAAATTAAATAGCATGGCCCTCTTAAATTTAGAATTGAGACCCCTTACGTTCCAGGAGACACACGTGACCCGTGACATAGAAAAAACTTAAAGAGATCAAAGAAGGGGTGGGAACCCCAAAAAACGGTATCCCCCGACACAGCTGTATGACCCCGGGGGCAGAGCAGGCAACAGAAAACCAGTCACACATGCACACACTCACACACAACTGACACTTAGACATAAGACACAGGGGGGACAGGGAGAAAAAACTAGCCCTAACCCCCCGGCACAAAAGTAATCCCCTGCCCAGCCGCCCAGAAGAAAAAAAACTAGGCGCGGGCTTTATCCCAAAACTGGAAAGCTGTCTGGAGGCGAGAGAATGTGGCCTCCAGACAAACGAGAAGTCCAACATGGGCAGTGACCACAGTTCTAACAGCAAATGTTCAAAAAAGTCAAGGGGAAAAATTAAAAAAGGGGAACAACAAGACAAGGCAGCCCTGAAAACACAGAGGGGGAGCTCCCCTCACAACAGGGCAGTATGGCATCCTAACACTCCAGAAAAAACCAAAAGGTCCTAGGCGGGAGACGGCCATCTTGATATCGAACCGAATCTTCAGCCGAGGAGACAGTTCAGGTCACAGGGGTACGGCTTCCAGATGCTCGGTCCAGGCGAGGCAGGGACTCCAACCAGGAAACAACAGCAGCAGGAGACTGGAAGAAATGAGCTTCATCCTGATATGTGACTCAGAGGGTAGCAGGAAACATCATGGAGTATTGCATAGCCCTTTCCCGAAGCATTTGCTTGGCCTGTTGATATTTAGCCCGCAGAGTGCGGACCACCGGAGAGTAATCCAGGTAAAGAGAAACCACTGCATTATTGATTTTCAGGTTCCCCTTAAGTTTGGCAGAACGAAGGATGGAGTCTCTGTCCCTGTAGTTCAGAAAGCGAATTATCACAGGGCGGGGGGGGGGGGGGGCTGCCCACAGGGAGAGGCCTGCCTGGAACCCTGTGAGCCCTTTCAATAACAAAGCATGAGGACAGGGTATTCTGGCCAAACTCCTCCTGGAACCAGCTTTCCAGGAAGGACACAGGGTCAGACCCCTCAACCAGCTCTGGCAGCCCCACCAGCCGAACGTTGTTGCGGCGTAGACGGTTTTCCAAATCGTCCATCTTGTCTTCCACTGTTTTAAGTCTCCTCCCACACTGTCCCAAGTCAGGGACCAAGGGGTGTACAGTGTCCTCTAAATCACTAATACGACGCTCAGTTTCTGTGACCCGGTCCCGGACCTTACACATGTCCTGGCGCATGATTATAACACAAACTTAATAGGTTGAGAGTTCCAGAGACAATATTTCTCTTATATTTTTGTTAAGCTGTAAAATTGCAATCTGCAACTGCTTAGAGCTCTGCTAGTGATAGGGTAGGATTAGAAATGTAGAATAATGAGTGCTGGGATAAAAAGAAAATTAGCAGGAATGATTAGCACGCTGGACAAACCGTGAACCCAATTAGGGATCATTGTATTTGTCTCCTAGAAAGGCATGCATATATATGTATTTAAAACAAATCTGCATGTGTATGAATGAAGTGCCGAAGCAAAAAAAGACTAAGACAAATCTGGTGTCAACATTACTAAAGTACCATGTACTTACAGTATCTCACAAAAGTGTGTACACATTTTTGTAAATACTTTATTAAATCTTTTCATGTGACAACACTGAAGAAATGGCACTTTGCTACAATGAAAAGTAGTGAGTGTACAGCTTGTATAACAGTGTAAACTTGCTGTCTCCTCAAAATAACTCAACACACAGCCATTAATGTCTAAACTGCTGGCAACAAAAGTGAGTACACCCCTAAGTGAAAATGTCCAAATTGGACCCAATTAGCCATTTTCACTCACCGGTCTCATGTGACTCAGTGTTACAAGGTCTCAGGTGTGAATGGGGAGCAGGTGGGTTAAATTTGGTGTTATCGCTTTCACTCTCTCATACTGCTCACTGGAAGTTCAACATGGCACCTCATGGCAAAGAACTCTGAGAATCTGAAAAAAAAACAAAAAACATAAAGATGGCCGAAGCTATAGGAAGATTACCAAGACCCTAAAACTGAGCTGCAGCATGGCAGCCAAGATCTTACAGAGTTCAACAGGACAGGTTTCACTCAGAACAGGCCCCGTCATGGTCAACCAAAGAAGTTGAGTGCACGTGATCAGCGTCATATCCAGAGGTTGTCTTTGATAAAATAGACGTATGAGTGTTGCCAGCCTTGCTGCAGAGGTTGAAGGGGTGAGGGGGTCAGCCTGTCGGTGCTCAGACAATACATCGCACACTGCATCAAATTGGTCTGCATGGCTGTAGTCCCTGAAGGAAGTCTCTTCTAAAGCTGATGCACAAGAAAGCCTGCAAAGAGTTTGCTGAAGACAAGCAGACTAAGGACATGGATTACTGAAACCATGACTTGTGGTCTGATGAGACCAAGATAAACTTATTTGGTTCATAAGGTGTCAAGCGTGTGGCGGCAACCAGGTGAGAAGTACATAGACAAGTGTGTCTTGCCTACAGTCAAGCATGGTGGTGGGAGTGTCATGGTCTGGGGCTGCATGAGTGCTGTCGGCACTGGGAAGCTACAGTTCATTGAGGGAACCACGAATGCCAACATGTGACATACTGAAGCAGAGCTTGATCCTCTCCTTTCAGAGACTGAGCTGCAGGGCAGTATTCCAGCATGATAAGGACCCCAAACACACCTTCAAGACGACCACTGCCTTGCTAAAGAAGCTGAGGGTAAAGGGGATGGACTGGCCAAGCATGTCTCCAGACCTAAACTCTATTGAGCATCTGTGGGGCATCCCCAAACGGAAGGTGGAGGAGCACAAGGTCTCCAACATCCACCAGCTCCATAATGTTGTCATGGAGGAGTGGAAGGGGACTCCAGTGGCAACCTGTGAAGCTCTGATTAACTCCATTGCCCAAGAGGGTTAAGGCAGTGCAGAAAAATAATGATGGCTACACAAAATATTGACATTTTGGGTCCAATTTGGACATTTTCACTTAGGGGTGTACTCACTTTTGGTTCCAGTGGTTTAGACATTAATGGCTGTGTGTTGAGTTATTGTGAGGGGACAGCAAATTTACAAGCTGTACATTCACTATTTTACATTGTAGCAAAGTGTAATTTCTTCAATGTTGTCACATGAAAATATATAATAAAATATTTACAAAAATAAGAGGGGTGTACTCACTTTTGTGAGATACTGTATATGTTTAGAACAGCCCATTTTTTTTTAAAACATAATTGTTTCATCTTAAAAGAAATAAAAACATTTGCTAATACCAGAAACAGCCAAATTATTCCAAATGCATATATATTTACATCAAATATGATGAATCCTCCAGTATAAATTATGTTCGAATTGTACGGTCTACCTTTATTTAGTAAAGTGCTGTGAAAAATGTTGTAACCGTTTTTGAGGAGAAAAGTTTCCCCCCTACCTGACAAGTCAGCAACCCATAGCTATATTCCTATCACCAAACTGAATATGGCTGGCTATGACTGGATATAACACAGTTGCTGTGCATGCAGAACCAAATAAGAGCACAGATTAGAGTAGGGTCATTTTCTGTCAAACATTCAGACTTTGTCAATGGATGAAGCTGACAATCAGCACCTAGAAGGGAGGGGAGATGATCATGTGCCATTGGGCAGTGCCTTGCTTTTTGGGGCTGCGAAAATGATCTGGTGGCTTTGTAGTCTCGTCTACAGCCCTGCGCTCATTTCACTCCTTGATTGCTATTATGTATTCAATATATCACTGACTACCTATGAGAGGAGACAGCAAAGATGCATGAGAAATTTCGCAGACAGCCATAAAGTTGACTTAGAAGAAATAGCCAGAAGGAAAAAACATTACCTTGTTTTAGGGCTCCTTCAGCTGCTCTCATGAAGGAGAATTCATTGGAATCCACCATATGATTAGCACCATCTTCCAGGACAAATCGTATGCCAGAAATCCTGTGTCCAGACAGAGGACCCTTTTCACAAGCATCACGAAAACCCTGCAACAAACAAATTGCCAGGATAACATAATGAACATGCTAATAAAAATTTTACAAAATGTGAAAATCTAAGTATTAAATAAGTAGAACGAGTCAGATATTACAGGAATGTTCACATGAAAAGCAGTCAGTGCCAAGGCTGAAATCCCAATACACCATGTGCATATTATATGTTCTTCATGTGTTTGTCTGGGATTTACTGCAGATGTTCCAGTTTACTCCCACAATCCAAAAACTGGCAATAAATGTCCATACAAGACTGAGATAAATACATTAGACTGTAGTTTTTTTCAGGGACAATAACTGCTGTGAACTTTAACACACAAACAGGCATTAGTGCTAGATGACTTTATGTAGTGTCATCAAATGACAAAAAAAAAAAAAAAAGTGTGTCCCGTATCCTTGAAAATTGTGTAGCAAGCTCCCCCTGGTGGTACTATTTTCACTTTTTCCATAACCTAAGGGCTGCTTCCTACTTTTCAGAAACATCATGTAGTTTATTTGAACACTTACTAGCTGAAGGATTAGAACTTATTTCAGGACCAGATTATTTTATAGTTGAGAAAACTGCTATTACTCTGAATAATTCTGCTTCCTAAATGGAGTTAAAGCAGATCTCCAGGTTTCCTGAGACTTCAAATAGATTGTTTGGACCAAGTTGGTCTAAACAAACTATTTCCTTCACTAAGTGCTGTACTGGCTCTAAGCACTGTATAAGACAGACATTCTGTGAATGAATAAAAAGCTTGTTCTGATTGGCTGAGGCCGAGAGGCGGGCTGAGGAAGTCATGATCCCTGACTCGGCCAATCAGAGGAAGCTTTGTATTAATTTACAGAATACAAAGCTGCATATGAATGGCTTAGCGATGCTCAGCCCGACTCAGTTTTGTTCCAGATGTGAGATGGGAAGAGAATACTTATTCCTCAACCACATAGTTTTTGTTTAAAGACTTTCAAAATAAATCCTATAAATCATGCTCCTCTAAAAGCGGTCTTCTGTTAGCCCCATTTAAAACCAAAGGTCTGAAACCTCGAAAACATTTCCTTAGTGTTTATATGATGTCTATTACTGCTCGCTCATCAAACAAGCATTGAAACTTGCACACAATCTACATTCACACACGTGAAAGTGAGCTGTAAACATGCAGAACAGGTCACTGCAGTAGGCATAAACTGCTAAGATACAAGTCTACTGCTGTAACCAATATTGGATGTGTACAGTAGTAGACACAGGTTGTTATGCAAGTGTACCTGATCCCTAGATGACATTGGTTGTCAAAGGAAAGCCTGTCAAGGTTCATCTGTTCACCAGTGTTCATGATATCTTTCTGTTCCCCTGGGATACACACAGGTCTGAGTGGTAGACTTGTTTACCTCCTTTAGGACTTACCTTATAACTCATCATCACTCCTCGCAACACTAAAAGATCAGTGCAATGCATGTGACCGTTGTCATGATTATCCTCTTACTTCAATACTTAGAGTCACTGATCTGGAACAGGTATGCAGAGACACAATTGTCACACCTGTTCTGGGTCATTGTCTCAAAGTATTAAAGGATACAGTTCATTATAGCAGGTAGTAGAAGAAGATTGGCAGGAGGGCTTCTTATTTATATCATAACAGGTTTACCTGAACTTTTCTGATAAGTGCATCTTTCATTATACCAATAAGCACTTTTGGATAGATAACCCAAGAAAAGAGTAAGGGTGTTTTCACACTAGCACTTTTGGTGCGCACCAGAGTTCGATTGACATCAGAATTTGGTTGTTTTTGATGATGTGAACACTGTCTTTGAACTTGGATGCACACCCGGGAACCGTACCCGAGTCCGCTTAAAAAGGGTGGTCTGGGGTACGGTTCATGTGAACTCCAGTATGGTTCGCTGCTGATGAGAACGCAATCGTACCAAATGTGTGAGAGAGAGCAATTCTATCCATTTTGGCACCTTCTCGTTTATAGCGGTTGCCAAGCAACATGAGTACGCGCCGGCTGCAGATTGATGACGCAAGCGTACCGCGGTTCAGATACAAACATAAATGTGAACACAGTCCATCAGGGGCAGGTGGAGGGGGGAGCAATCGAACTCGGGTTTGGACCAGGCAATCGCACCAAGTGTGAAAGCACCCTAAAGGTTCACCTTAAATCATAATACATACTGTAATGCCAATAAATCACATCATGCTCTGGGTAAACATACTTATATCACATTGGACTTACTTTCTCCACAGCTGGGACAAACTGTTTGGGGACATTTGTTCCTACTGTTATGTCTTCAAATTCCAACTTCGTGTTATTTTCTGAATCAAGAGGCTCAATATAACCAATGACTTTACCATACTGGCCTGACCCACCCGACTGCTTTTTATGGGTGTAGTCAAACCTGCAGAAAAAAAATAAGGTCAATAATGTAAAGCAAAAACTTTATACCAAAAACTATACAGGTGATATTATATAAAAGTGGATTTAGAAAAAACAATTTTCAAATTTTGGCTTAGGCATTTAGAAAGTCTTTAAATAGCATGTTATGGCAGATGGAAATAAACCCCTTAGAATATTTTAATATACATAAGCATATGTGGAGCGCTTTAAATATATATTCCTACTCGCCTTCCTCTTTATACAGTACGTACATCAAAAAATAGTCACCATTACAATCAGCAAATAAAATATGCACCTATTTTAAATTAATGAGAATATATGACATGTGAAACAACAAAACTTCATAAGCATTTAGTGCAAGCCCTTTACAATCCATAGGTAAATTGTTTGTGTAACACTTCTTTTGGTGAATAACCGCTTTTTGTGCAGGCTAAAAAATACTGTGATGATAAAAAACCAAAACACCAACTCCAAAAGTGCAAACTTTTTATATGCTCACCTAAACAGATGTGGCCGCGACGTATGCATGCATGCGCTTCTGCGTGCAAGCACGCGGGGATGGGGGTACGTTAAAATTTTTTTTTTTTTTTTGTTTATTTTATTTTTATTTATTTTTTTATCACTTTTATTCCTTTTACAAGGAATGTAAACATCCCTTGTAATAGGATCAGTGAATGACAGGTCCTCTTTATAGGGAGATCTGAGGTCAATAAAACCTCTGATCTCTCCTACAGGCTAGAAAGCCTGAAATATAAAAAAAAATTAAAAAAACGATCTAAGCTGAATGCCGAGATCGGTGCAGTATTGAAACTGCCAGGCCGGGCGTGACGTCGTCATGTCGCGCCCGGGCCTCAGAGTTAGAGAGAGTGTCGGGGACCATCTAGTCCTGGCAGTCTCTATGGTACACTTCCGCCGGCGGCCGATTCCTTCTCCGGCTCTCAGATCGCATGGGCGAGTCGGTAGAAGCACCGGAGGGCAGCGGGAGGGATATCCCCTCCCGCCACCTGTAAGAACGATCAAGCGGCTGTTCAGCCGCTATGATTGTTCTTATGGTGAAGGGAATCGCCAGGAGAGGTCGCCAGGCAGCTGCAGGCATCATTCAGATATCCCCACTTAAACCCCTTAGGACCTCATATGATGTCCACCTAATGGGCCATAGACACTAAGATTTTCTGAAGACTTTTTCCTTTAGATTTACCAAAACCATATGATATGAGGTCAAACCTAAACACTTTCAAATCCTATGCAATCTGGCAGGCCCTTGCACTACATAGAAAAGGTAAATCTGAAGGAAAAGGTCTTCAGAAAATCTTATAGTGTGTATGGCCCTTAAGGGGAAGTGGTTAATTATTCAATGATGTTCAACACTGATGTGAGGGATTAACTGGCAACTGCTGTGTTTAGTCTGGGTTTGAGCGTGTGTCAAATTTGTAGATATAAAAATGTATAGGTTTGTGGGATACTAAAGTAGTATTAAATGCCTACATTTAAGATTCCGATGGAAACAAAAACATCATCAAGGAGCAGTACACTTGGTTAAATAATTTTACGGCATTCGAAATCGATACAATTTAAAGATATTACAAAATATAACTGTTGGGAAAGTTAAATTGCACCTCTTTAAACAACTAGTGTCATTTTATTTTATGATATTTTCTCCACAGTCCCCCATATTGGAGTTTAATTCTTTAGAGTTAAAAATTACAGCAGTGCCCAATAAGGGTCAATCTTAAGTGTATTTGCTACCTGATTCCTGGGATAAGTTCAGCCTGACATGTATAAAAAAAATTTATATATTCTTGTGTGAGAAATACATAGACTGCTGCAGCTAGGCTACTTCTGAAAATGCTAGTTACCTTGCTCCAATAACTCCTTCAATGGCTTCTCTGGATTCAATACTCAGTCGCTCCTATACTGTAGATCACATGTGTCAAACACAAGGCCCACCAGAACATTTCATGTGGCCCTTGCACCTCTCCTGCAGCTGCAACTCCACCCCCACCTTGTCACAGTAGTTGGCAGCAGAGAAGAGGACATAACTCCTCCAGCAGATCCTGCGGTTCTCCGCAGCACCCCCTTTTCTCAGCATTCAGAAGGCTCTGGCAGCTGACTCCAATACATTGGTGTATACAGTGTAGTGTGTATCATGTGTTGGTGTATACAGTGCAGTGTGTATCATGTGTTGGTGTATACATTGGTGTATACAGTGCAGTGTGTGTATCATGTGTTGGTGTATACATTGGTGTATACAGTGCAGTGTGTATCATGTGTTGGTGTATACATTGGTGTATACAGTGCAGTGTGTGTATCATGTGTTGGTGTATATAGTGCAGTGTGTGTGTCATGTGTTGGTGTATACAGTGCAGTGTGTGTGTCATGTGTTGGTGTATACAGTGCAGTGTTTGTATCATGTGTTGGTGTATACAGTGCAGTGTGTGTATCATGTGTTGGTGTATACAGTGCAGTGTGTGTATCATGTGTTGGTGTATACAGTGCAGTGTGTGTCGTGTTGGTGTATACAGTGCAGTGTGTGTGTATCATGTGTTGGTGTATACAGTGCAGTGTGTGTATCATGTGTTGGTGTATACAGTGCAGTGTGTGTCGTGTTGGTGTATACAGTGCAGTGTGTGTGTATCATGTGTTGGTGTATACAGTGCAGTGTGTGTGTATCATGTGTTGGTGTATACAGTGCAGTGTGTGTCATGTGTTGGTGTATATATTGGTGTATACAGTGCAGTGTGTGTCACTTTTTTTTTACATTTTATGTTACAGCCTTATTCCAAAATGGATTATATTCATTATTTCCTTAAAATTCTACAAACAATACCCCATAATGAGAACGTGAAAAAAGTTTGTTTGAAATCTTTGCAAATTTATTAAAAATAAAAAAATCCCATTTACAGAAGTATTCACAGCCTGTGCTCAATACTTTGTTGAAGCACCTTTGCACCAATTACAGCCTCAAGTATTTTTGAGTATGAGGTTACAAGCTTGGCACACCTATTTTGGGGCAGTTTCCCTCATTCTTCTTTGCAGGACCTCTCAAGCTTCATCAGGTTGGATGGGGAGCATCGGTGCACAGCCATTTTCAGATCTCTCCAGAGATGTTCAATCGAATTTAAGTCTGGGCTCTGGCTGCGCCACTCAAGGACATTTACAGAATTGTCCCATAGCCACTCCTTTGTTATCTTGGCTGTGTCCTTAGATTCACTAACCTGTTGGAATATGAACCTTCCTCCCAGTCTGAGGTCCAGAACGCTCTGAAGCAGGTTTTCATAAAGGATGTCTCTGTGCATTGCTGCATTCATCTTTCCCTCAATCCTGACTAGTCTCCCAGTACCTGCCACTGAAAAGCATCCCCACAGCGTGATGCTGCCACCACCATGCTTCACTGCAGGGATGGTATTGGCCAGCTGATGAGCAGTGCCTGGTTTCCCCCAGACATGACGCGTGCCATTTAGGCAAAAGCGTTCAATCTCTGTTTCATCGGACATTTCGAAATTTAGTTTCTCGTGGTCTGAGAGCCTTTCAGGTGCCTTTTGGCAAACTCCAGGCGGGCTGTCATTTGCCTTTTACTAAGGAGTGGCATCTGTCTGGCCTTTCTAACATACAGACCTGATTGGTGGAGTGCTGCAGAGATAGTTGTTTTCTGGAAGATTCTCTTCTCTCCACAAAGAAACATTGGAGCTCTGTTAGAGTGGCTATCGGGTTCTTGGTCACCTTCCTAAGATCCTCCTCCCCTGATCGCTCAATTTTGGCTGGGCAGCCCGCTTTAGGAAGAGTCTTAATGGTTCCAAACTTCTTCCATTTACAGATGGAGGCCACTGTGTGCATAGGGACCTGGTGAAGAAATTTTTCTGTACCCTTCCCCAGATCTGTGCCTCGATACAATCCTGTTTCAGAGGTCTACAGACAATTCCTTGGACTTCGTGGCTTGGTCTGTGCTCTGAAATGCTGTTAGCCGTGGGACCTTATATAGACAAGTGTGTGCCTTTCCAAATCATGTCCAATCAACAGAATTTACCACAGATGGACTCCTAACAAGTTGAAGAAACATCTCAAGGATGATCAGTGGAAACAGGATGCATTTGAGCTCACTTTTGAGTGTCAAGGCTGTGAATATTTATGTACATGCAATTGTTTTTTTGCAGTTTTTATGTTTAATAAATTTGCAAACATTTAAAAAAGAAACTTCTTTCACGTTGTCATTATGGGGTATTGTTTGTAGAATTTTGAGGAAAATAATGAATTTAATCTATTTTGGAATAAGGCTGTAACATAACAAAACGTAGAAAAAGTGAAACACTGTGAATACTTTCCGGATGCACTGTACATTGCAGTGTGTTTGTCATGTGTTGGTGTATACATTGCAGTGAGCATTGCAGCCTAATGCTGGCCATACACTATACGAAAAATCTTTCAAACTCATTTTCGAAAAACGAACACTTGGTCCTGAGAGCAAATGATCGTGTCATCATGTATTGATCGATAAATTGTTCAAGGGACATAAATAAAAAAAATTTTTGTTCCTTTTTTCACATATACCTAGTGCAAACAGTTTGGACGAGAAACACATTAACCTTTCAATTTATCGTTTGTTCGGCAGAAATTTTCCAAACTTGTTCTTCATGTAAAATGTCACAACCGATTACTGATTTGTGCCCATTAACAGGCCGAAAAACGAACAAACTGTCCAAATGACCGAATTTCCGCTGATTTTTCATATAGTTTATGGCCAGCCTTACAATGACTTCTCTTCCCCCCCCCCTCTCTCTCTCTCTGAAAATAAGGCTAAAGCCCCGTACAAACGCGTCGAAAATTTTCGTCCGACGACCGATCTGCCGATTTTCGGATTGTTAGTATGATGCTTCCGACAACCAACTCCGACTTTTCGGCCGAAAAAAATCTGGTGTGCAGACTATAAAATTTTTGTTGGCCGTCAACACAACGGCCGATTTTCGTGCAGTCAGTACAGATTTTGACAGGGAAAAATCTGATGAGCAAGTATGGGCATGATCAGAGAAGAAAGAACACAAAGAAATCATACCAACCCATGACATCACTTCTGAAGTAGAATTTTGTTGGGCGAGAAAATTCATGTGCAATCTAGGCACATTCCAACCAACAAAACACAACTCTGGACAAAAGACAGACGATCGGTTGGCCGATAATCGTTGCGTGTGTACGGGGCTTAAGAAGAGAGGAGCTGCTGAACAACCTGCAGAAGGCTTGGAGGGATGGGGCAGTGCTGGGCAGAACAGGAGCAGGTTTCCTGAAAGCCAGGCTTTTCTCACACAGAGACTGACAACCTTTTCAGGAAGTGCCTGAGAGCTGCCAAAATTCAGTTCAGCAAGCAAAGCGTTGTCGGTGAAGAACAGGAAGTAGCTGATTGTCTGGCTCAGATTAGACTTTCTAAGCTACACAATCAGCAAACCTGTAAATGAATAATATACAGTCAGGTTCATAAATATTGGGACATCGACACAATTCTAATCTTTTGGGCTCTATACACAATGGATTTGAAATGAAACAAGCAAGATGTGCTTTAACTGCAGCCTTTCAGCTTTAATTTGAGGGTATTTACATCCAAATCAGGTGAAAGGTGTAGGAATTACAACAGTTTGTATATATGCCTCCCACTTATTAAGGGATCAAAAGTAATGGGACAATTGGCTACTCAGCTGTTCCATGGCCAGGTGTGTGTTATTCCCTCATTATCCCATTTACAAGGAGAAGATAAAAGGTCCAGAGTTCAAGTGTGCTATTTGCATTTTGAATCTGTTGCTGTCAACTCTCAATATGAGATTCAAAGAGCTGTCATTATCAGTGAAGCAAGCCATCATTAGGCTGAAAAAACAAAACAAACCAATCAGAGAGATAGCAAAACCATTAGGTGTGGCCAAATCAACTGTTTGGAACATCCTTAAAAAGAAAGAACGCACCGGTGAGCTCAGAAACACCAAAAGACACGGAAGACCACAGAAAAAAACTGTGGTGGATGACCGAATAATTCTTTCCCTGGTGAAGAAAACACCCTTCACAACAGTTGGCCAGATCAAGAACATTCTCCAGGAGGTAGGTGTATGTGTGTCAAAGTCAACAATCAAGAGAAGACTTCACCAGAGTGAATACAGAGGGTTCACCACAAGATTTATACCATTGGTGAGCCTCAACAACAGGAAGGCCGGATTAGAGTTTGCCAAACAACATCTAAAAAAGCCTTCACAGTTCTGGAACAACATCCTATGGACAGATGAGACCAAGATAAACTTGTACCAGAGTGATGGGAAGAGAAGAGGATAGAGAAGGAAAGGAACTGCTCATGATTCAAAGCATACCACGTCATCAGTGTAGCATGGTGCTGGTAGTGTCATGGCGTGGGCATGTATGGCTGCCAATGGAACTGGTTCTCTTGCAATTATTGATGATGTGACTGCTGACAAAAGCAGCAGGATGAATTCTGAAGTGTTTCGGGCAATATTATCTGCTCATATTCAGCCAAATGCTTCAGAACCCATTGGACGGCGCTTCACAGTGCAGATGCACAATGACCCGAAGCATACTGCGAAAGCAACCAAAGAGTTTTTTAAGGGAAAGAAGTGGAATGTTATGCAATGGCCAAGTCAATCACCTGACCTGAATCCGATTGAGCATGCATTTCACTTGCTGAAGACAAAACTGAAGGGAAAATGCCCCAAGAACAAGCAGGAACTGAAGACAGTTGCAGTAGAGGCCTGGCAGAGCATCACCAGGGATGAAACCCAGCGTCTGGTAATGTCAATGCGTTCCAGACTTCAGGCTGTAATTGACTGCAAAGGATTTGAAACCAAGTATTAAAAAGTGAAAGTTTGATTTATGATTGTTAATCTGTCCTATTACTTTTGGTTTCTTAAAAAGTGGGAGGCAAATATACAAACTGTTGCGATTCCTACACCGTTCACCTGATTTGGATGTAAATACCCTCAAATTAAAGCTGAAAGTTTGCAGTTAAAGCACATCTTGTTTGTTTCATTTCAAATCTATTGTGGTGGTGTATAGAGCCAAAAAGATTAGAATGGTGTTGATGTCCCAATATTTATGGACCTGACTGTAAAAGTTAAACATGTTAAACATACTAATCATTGGCAAATTTTAAATTTTAACTGGAATTCCCCTTTAAGGATAATTCACTAGGCTGGTGCGCCCTCGGTTTTGTTTATGGCTTCAGTGTAACCAGACTCCCCCAGTCTTGAGAGGGCAACAAGGCTCGGCGTGTCCACAGAAACTAGGATGGAAATCTAGGCAACTGCCACCTCTGGGGTCCACTCTCAAGTGCAGAAGGTTTTTCAATTGTTTGTCGATTTGAGACAGAGAAAGAAACAGGGTGCATGAGCTGCGGTCAGGGTAGAAATACACCAGAGCATGGCTATGCATAATGTTACACAGCAAACACAATGCACAGAGCCAATCTAAGCATACCTGTACCTTGTAACTGCTATGATGAACAATTACAGTGATCACAAATGTAAACTGAGTTCATGATTGAGAGCCCAGCCCTTCCTGTCACAACCAAGTATTACTAGGAATAGTAATATTGATCAATAAACGAAGGGATCAGCAGCAGCAGATTCACGGTGAGGGATTTTTATCAGACCGTGGTATCTTTTTGTAAAGGTGGCCACAGATGAATCGAAATTCAGCAGTTTTAGCAGGGACCAGCCGAATTTTGAAGTATTTGTGCCCACTGCAGTTGGATCAGAAGTCAATCTACTGATTTACTTCTGTTCAACAGCCCTGTATAACAGCTGCTCGATCAGTAGCTGCAGCGCTGATCTGTGTATTCGCACAGTGGGAGAGGCTCCCCACTGTCAGAATACAATAGCAATAGCAGCAAGGATTCCCCCATCTACCTTGAATATGTGGATGGGGAACCGGTTCAGTTGTTTTTCGGAGCCAACTGGGTGAACCTCAAATATGTGGATGGCGGAACAGGTTCAGTTGTTTTTCGCGGAGCCAACTGGGTGAAAAAAAAAAAAAAAAACCCTGAACCATGAACGGCCACCTTTACCCTTTCACCCCCTTCTTTCATTTCCATGCAGTCTCTAGGTTACATGTATATTAACCCTTCCCCTTCATCCTCCCACTGTGTGAGAGACCTGTAAATTAACCCCTTCACCTCCTTCCCTCTCTGTTTGACCTGTATGCACTTAATCTAGTGCACCATTACCAAGCTCCAGGTTTTAACCCCCTCAATACCAGCATGTTTCCTCATCTCCAAAAAAGGTGGAAAAAATGCAATCACTTTGGGTTGTGCTTGTACTGTCCTGGCACTTTAATGTTTTTATACCAGAAAGAAAGAAACATTTGTTTTTCCAATATTTTCTTTTATATAGTAAAATTAAAACCCAGTAGTTATTAAATACCACCAAATGAAAGCTCTACCCATCTCCAAAAATGTTACAAAATTAAACTGGTATATAGTGTCCCTGACCGAGGAATTCTCATTCAAACTATCACAGAACTGCAGGTCAGGGACTCAAAGTACAGAAGCCTTTGCAAATAGTATTGTGAGAAGGAATGAGATGGCAACCTACATATTCTTCTTGCTCAAACCAGGAGGAGGAAATGTATGTGCAATCAGCTAAAGCACATGCAATCTCCAATAACTGCAGATTACTAGAATTAGGTCATAAGGAGTGCATATAAAAATAATCTAAATCTGCATATACCTCTTCCACAATGCATGCATTTTTTTTGATTTGCAGATATACGCATATGCATGCATCCATATCCTGTGGCAAACCTGTGAATGTTATATGGCTGGCAAGGATTTTTATTTCCAGTAGTAGAAGACTGGCATAAATAGGCTCCCTAGAACAATGACAGGAACCTAAACTATAATCCATAAAAAAAAAAAATTTACATTTGTTTTACAATGCTAAATCACATGCAGAAATCCAAATTTACTGTGACATCGATTATCTCCCAGTGTTGTAATAGTAAAGGTAATTCTGCAAGGCTTTTTTTTTTTTTTCTAGTAAACTACTGTTCTATCGGAATTCAGAATGTTACCATCTAATTTTGAGGCAATTTACAACAGTTCGAAGTTCACTTTCCATTCAAGGGAGAAGATCCTTGCTCCTCCCTCTGATGTCAGCACTTCCTGATCACAGACTGCAACACAAATCCTGGCAGAGGTTTTGCAATCTCATTCGTTACAAGACAGCTAACAGAAGTGTGTGTGAGTGAGAACACTACCAGCTCATTGTATCATATCATTGTCCTAAAGGCAACATGGAGCCTATTAACCCTTCACACTACCCAGCCTCGAGAGCAGCAGGTGTGGCAGGAGACTACATTAACTACAAAATGGGGACACCGCATCGTCTTTTCCAACGGCAACAGGTGACAAGCGCAAGCAAAGAGGTGAGCATAACAGAGCTGGAATCAAATATCCACTGCCTACACTGTGGCTTTGGCAATTGAATACAAGACCAGCAATTACTTTAAATTGTACACAAAAAAAAAAAAGCGGATTATACATTTAAAGGAAAGTGATTCTCCTCTTTCCATAGAGAAGTTTGGATTTTAGCAAACCAATGAATGCAAACAAAACAAGATTACATACAAAGATTATATGGTAATCTTCATTTGCACATGTGGAGACACATGAAATCAATGTGAGCAGCTTCCTAAAATACATTATTTTTTTTACCTTCCCAACAACTTAGTGAAAGTGGTAGCACATACTTTGTTTTTTTATAAGATTACATGCATGTTGATACCAGCAAAAGGTGTGGTTACTTGCAGTGCCACTGTCATCTGTGCCCTGGCCAGTTCAAACCCAGCTGATCCAGTTCTCTGGCTAAGGTGTGCCTATATATTTTTTATTTTTTTTTTAATTTAACACTTTTTATTAACGAATGTGCGTTATAGTAACAATTTCAACAAAATGCTCAACATGAGCATCATAGCAATAAAATACAGTTAAACTGACATGTATAAAGATTATTTGGAAATGTATATACACAGCTTTCTTGGATAGGTGTGCCTAGATTTAACAAATCTGAATGCAGCACACATTTACTAATCCTCATGCATGGGCCCAAAGAAAAAAAAAAAATAGAATTGCATTCAGGATCCAATTTAAAAAAAAAAAAAACAGTACCAATAAAAACAGTACTTTTTTGTGGCTGTCGTAGCATTTATGGCACAAACATTCCTGGGTAAATGATTAGAATCTTCTGAGATTAGTATCTTTCGAGAATGAGCTTCTGTTTGGATGGGTGTAAACTCTCGAAGACATGCGTTTAGATGCATTAAAATTAGCATAATATTTTAGTTCTTCTTGGTTTTCAATTTCAGAATGCACTTTTTGCATCTATGTATATGCATACAGATGCATTTACATGCTTACACGGGTATAATGCATGTCCTCAGATCCAGATTTTTCCAATTTTAGGAATGGATCTAAACACAAGGCATGTTAACACACTTGTGTGCATGTCCTCATTGAAAGCAATATACCTGCATGCAGATCCCTAAACAAAAAAAAAAAACACTTGGAATAGGTTTTTTTTTTTTTGTACAGTCCCGTGCATGCACCCCTAGAGTGACTGTCTTTTTATTATAATATAAGCTCTCAGAAGGCCAGACATACACAGAAAAATCCACGAGGCTCAATGATGAACATCTCTATATCTCAATGTTGGCACACCCATGGATTGGAGTGGGTACATAATTCTAGTGTTACCAAAAAGGTCATGGATATAAAAAATAAAAAAACATCCTCATACACACTAGTTTTTATCCACTCAACATAGCGGGTTGAAAAAAAAAAAAACACATCAGCTCAGGAGAAGCCAAAGTACCAACAATCTGATGCAAGTACAGCGATCTGCCCTGCTGTGCTAATGTGTTCTGACAGGAGGACAGTCCCCCCCTGCCAAAATACTCCGGTTAAGGGCTGGGAGCGCCGATCAAGAGACGGTTGGCAGACCTTTTTCGGTCAGGACCCTTCGGATCAGCTCCTGTACACACAGACTATATGTCAGCCGGTTTCTATTGAACCTGCCGATACCGTCCAACTGTTTGTACTCTGTTTGTACTCTGTTTGTGCTAGGCTTTATCCCAGAAATGCCTACAGTAAACAGAGCCTCCTTCCTAAGCTTAGTACACATGGGCCGAATGTCGGACGGCATTGGCCAGTTCAACAGAAACTGGATGGCATTTAGCCCATGTGTATGGCAGCTAGGCTGGCTTCTATCGATGGGTCATGACTGAAAAAGGTCTGCCGACGTGAGTGTTCTGGCAGGGCCGTCCCCCAGTTAGAACGCAATAGCACAGAAGAGGAGATTGCTGTACTAACATCGGATTGTTAGTACAGCAGCTCCTCTTGAGCTGTCAGTTTTTTTCGTTCAACCCAGCTAGTAGTGTGTACGAGGCTTTAAGGCGTTGGTCATTCATTCAAGCATAGTTGTAATGCAAATCCCTTGTCAGTTATCTGGTGACATGAGAACCCTCTTATTTTTATTTTCTTTAAAAGAGGAGACAATGCACCAAACCCAACCACTGTATGTTTTATTATGTCTCTAACATACAGAAAGCTGGCTCAGAATGGCTGCAATGGTTTGCACAGCATTCAGATTAGGAAAATGTGAGTAAAGTGTTTGACCCTGCAGTGTGTCCTTGATAGTATTATCAGTAGATTGACTGAAATGATTTGCCTAGGATTGTTCTTGTAGGCACCATTCATACTTGTAAGTAGGTTTGTTACCAACTATATGCAGGAGACTCAGCGGGGGTTCCTGGTGATAAGCTGCGGTCAGCAGCTCTACTGAAAGGAATGGAAGGCTGTTCGATCCCGCAGCTGAACCTGACTGGTCGCATGTAAATCGCTCATGGAGCAATTATCTGACTTGATCAGCCCTGAACCCATGTTGGATCAGCACAGGTTAAATCACTCCATAAACAATTACATGATTTCGAGGGACTGTTCCGCTTTCCTCCATGTTTTGATCTGATTTATATAGTTGTATATAACATGCACTTTTTGTCTTTCAAAAAATGTTTCCAGTGCTAAACCTTTCATCTAATTTCTATTACTGATGCATTTGTAAATTTGAAAAGACAGTATGAAGGAACAGTAGTGGTATTAAAAAAAAAAAAAAAAAAAAAAAAAAAAAAAAAAAAGCACTTGTAGGTTTAACTAATAATTTTTATGTATAATGCTCCTTTAAGGGGGCATGGCAGGGGGTGTGTCTACATACTTTTGCTAAATAGGTGTCCCTCATTCCCACCTCAAAAAGTTGGAAGGTATGCCTTAAAGAGTAAGTTCACCTTTACTTACAATGGACCCCCTCCCCTCTCCTCTCACGCCGGCAGGGCAGGCTAAACAGATTCTGATTGGTCAGTGCCACCCATGTGACGGTGATGACCAATTAAAATGCCTCCTCTACGTACACGCTAAGAGGTACGGATGCAAGATAAAGCCACAGGGATTTCAAACCCCCAGACCAGCGAAGCAGCGTACCGGTGTCTAACAGCGGGGGATCGCAGGACACTGGTAAATCGTGACCGGGGGAGATGGGGAGGGGGTCCAGTGTAAATTCAGATTCTCTGTAAAGGTGAACTTACCCTTTAAGCCTAGTACACAACCCCAGTGGGCTGAACGAAAAAAACCTGACAGCTTCAGTCCGAGACACTGTATTAACAATCTGATGTTAGTACAGCGATCTGCCCTGCTAAGCTATTGTGTTATGACAGGGGGGTGGCCCCCCACCAGAACACTCCGTTAAGTGCTTTCACCCATCAGCTGAGAGCGGTAATCGGGAGAAGGTAGGCTGCTGGTTTTCAGGCATACCTGACCGGCTTCTGTCAGACTGGCTGCCATACACACAGGTTGAATGTCTGCAGTTTTTTATTGAACCAGCCGATGACGCCTGACATTTGTCTCGTGTGTACTAGGCTTAAAGCGGAGTTCCACCCAAAAGTGTACCTTCCGCTCATTTGCTTCCTCCCCCCCTCCGGTGCCACATTTTGCACCTTTCAGGGGGGAACGGATACCCGTTTTTGACAGGTACCCTTCCCCACTTCCGGGAGATGGCGCTGCGGCGCTGTCCCTTGGAAGTTTGGCCCCCTTCTCCTTCCCCCGCTGCCGAGCCAATCCGAATGTGCTTCGCACATGCGCAGTAGGGGCCCACCCGTGAAGCCGCAAGGCTTCACTGCCTGGTTCCCTTACCAGCAATGGTGGCGGCAGCACCCGACGGAAACATCGGCTTTGGTGCCAACATCACTGAACTCCAGGACAGGTAAGTGTCCTAATATTAAAAGTCAGCAGCTACAGTATGTGTAGCTGCTGACTTAATTTTTGGAGGGCTGGGGGGGGGGGGGGCACCACTTTAACCTGGCCACACGACGACAGATTCCACCATCCAAGCTATACAGTGGGGGTGGACAAATCTCCTGTTGCGGCTTTTGTATTTTGACAGCTGGCTCGGTCAGCTGTCAAATTACCTGAACAGCAGTGCAGGACCACCCACTCAGCAAATTTCATCCAGTTCATTAGAAACCAGACAAAAAAAAAAAAAAATTACCTGACCAGCAGTGTAGGGCCACCCACTCAGCAAATTTCGTCCAGTTCATTAGAAACCGGGCATAAAATGTACACAGCGTATGATCGTTCCTACAGCGGTGTTGAGTAAATCTGGCCTTCGATGGATTGTACCACCTTCCTAGAGAACTGAGATCATCTCTGGCCAAGTTCTATTCAACTACTTTTCTCTCTATGTATATATCTCACTGTTGGTACTCTCATTGTTTAGTGTAGGACACACATTGGCAGAGGCATCTAGATAATAATGTGTGACAAAAGTATACAACTGACACCTCTGCTTTTATTAATATTTTAGGAGCAGATTATAAATTAGGCCCCTAAGAAAAGTTGCTGAGCTATGTGAATATGTGCTCATGATTCCCTGCTCTTTTCCTAAAGGAATTACCCTGACATTTTTCTCTTTTTAGCATATTTTAAGAAGGTGTGTAACAAACACTAACAACTTTTAAGTTACCGACACTGCTATTGGCTATTTACTAGTAAAATCTTAGAAAATACAGCTACTATAATGAAGTGGTTCACACTTTAGTCAGCTGAAATCCTCCTCCTAATTATGCAGATCCCATAAGAATGCAATGGAATATAAACATAGTATAAATAAAAAGAAAGGTTTTGAAGATAGGAGTGTATGTGTGTGACAGATAATCAGGATGTTCAATTTATTTTACAGAGCATTCCTGGAGTGGGGAATAAATACCATCTGACATTTTCAATAAAAGATGATGTAAATCAGGTATGTGCATGTTTATTTTGGACTAGCAAATGTGTGCTTAAAAAAAGTTTTTTTTTTTTTTTTTTTTTTTAATGCAGTGCACCAAAATACAAAGCATGTGCTCTGCAGGGCAAGCCAATTGGCACCTACTGTACTTGTGCATTAGGGAGCCATTCTAAATGAATGAATGGAACTACATTGCACCGCATGAAGTGCTGTGCATTACAGCTGCAGTAAAACAAAATTACTGCATGCATAGGTCTAAAACAGGCCCGATAACCCACATAAAACAAACCTAATTTATCCCTAATGCCAGTAAACTGAAATCTAATACTATGGGCTGCTGCACTTTGCATGTTCTGTTTGTCCATGAATTACTTTAATTAACCGGTTGCCATCCGTACTGTATGTGCGGGCAAAAGGGTGGTTTAAGGCATGCATGCTGCAAATATAAGTCACTGGGCAGCCAAATTTTTCTCTGCTGAGAACGTGCTCACTGCACATTCCCAGCACAGAGACAAAGCTGTCAAAGACAGCTCTCGGTCACAATTAACGATCAGTAGCCAGCAGGACCAGGTCTCGATCATATGACCCCCGTGACAGTCCTATACATTGGTCACATGGTCACTGCTCCTTGGGTGTTCAGACTCTTTGAAATAGACCCGAGGGGCAGGAGGGAAAGGCTTATTAAGCACATATTTATATTGCTGAATTACCACAAACCATGGCTGTATTTAGACATTAGACTGCCGTAAGCACATCTTATCAATGGCGCATATATGTGCAAGCTGTAACCACAATTATTTTAATAAAGAATAATCAAAAACAAATAAAGAAAGCAAAAAACGGATGCACTCCAACAGGGCCGGGACAAGGGGGGGGGGGGGCCAGAGAGATGGCTGCCCTGGGCGCAATGGTTTCTTTGCAGAGATTTGGGCACCCTGATCCTAACCGTAAGAGAAGGAGGGGGCGCAGTTTGGCATCTTTGCCCAGGGCACTGGGTGGCCTTGTCCCGGCACTGCACTACAAAGTTAATTATGATAAACTACAAAAAAAAAAAAAGACAGATCTGTAACACACAAAACAGGGTGCCCCACATTTAAACTATGTTTGCTGCACATTAAAGGTCATTTTTTCAGTACTGATGCAAAAAGACACTTAGAATGCAACGCAAATGTGGGCAGGAAACCCAGAGTATAAAGAAAAGAAATGTAAATTGCTGGCCTTTTCAAAGACAGAAGAAGAGGTGGCATTTCATTTTGTTTGCATTACTAGTAAAAACGAATGACTGAATGTGCCACTGGAAGCAGCATGCTGTCTACATTTGGAAATTAGATGTAAACAAAAAGCACACGCAAACAAAACTATTGCGAGTCCCCCAACTCCTCCTAACATCATTCCTGAACCTTATTTGTCTACAGAAAATGTGCTGAACGTCCAGTGGTGGTCAGAAAAAAGTAATATAAAAAAAAAAAATGAAGTGTCGGTAAATTTTCAGGCTTAATGATGCCCTTGGGGCAAGGTCCCAGAATTGGCATGATGATAAATATTCTAAATATATACAACCACTTATTCATTTAATCCAGCCAAAGTGCTTCAAAATATACAGACACGCCTAGATGTGATAGCCTAGCAAATTCCTTATTTTTCACTAATGCACATATATGTGAAAGTTGCACTCCAGGCAAACCACTGAATACACAGATGAATTACATATATGAGAGCGATTTTACTATTCAAAGGATTTGTATTTTAGAGGTCAGTCCTGAGATACAGTACACAACTCTGCCACATGGCACAGTGCTGTCTAGCAGGAGACCCAATCTTCCTCAGCGGCACCTTCACTTTCAGGAACAGGTCTCCTTCCATCCCCACCCTGAGACTGAGTAGGAAAAGGAGAAGTCGCAGACAGATGAGCTCATTTATCTGTCATTCTGCTTTCCTTTCTTACCAGCATGCTTGTGTACTGCAGCAAACCTGGCAGGCTTTCAGTGCTGCTGCTTCCCTTATCTCTGAGCCCTGCTGTAGAAGGACTACGGGAGGTAAACAAATACAGGTTACATGCATTGTTTGCATGCATGGTTTGTATAAAAAAAATAATGTAATAAGCATTACAGAGCGGAACCAAAACTATGCCTTTTAATTTGTCTGGAGCTCAACAATGGAAATCAGTAAGGGTATGCATTCTCAAAATGTAAACTTATATATTCATTTCCAGATTGTATTTCAATTCTTTCTAGGCTACTCCTATTAATCTGAACAATCTTGAAGACTGTAAACATAGATAGTAAGGATCCTGAATTCTGTCACACATTTTTGCTATGCCCTGTTGATGTCACAGATTTCACAGAGCCTGCCTTCTGTACTACAGAGGTGCCTAGGGGAGGAGTTTCAGGAGGTGGAGTCAGTACCATGGGATATATAGTTCTTAGAGATTGGATGTAAACTGCAGAGGGGAAGCTGCAAAGCATGCAGGGAATCCAGGAAGTTGTGGAAAGAGATGGTAGGAAACAGGCAGCATTCACAACATGAACGGAGATATTTCAAGTAATCTTATTTTGAACAGTCAAAAATCACTATTGTGTGTATTGAAACAATTCTAAAGTTATAAAATGTATGTGTATGATGAGCTACAGAACTCTTATCTTTATATCTCTGCAGCAACCTGAAATCATGAGCACTGCAGAGGTCTTGTACTACAGTGACAAGAACTGCCCTCCTGATGTCAAATTTACCTTACAAACCAAGCCACAGAATTACACAGCAACTAAGGACCAAGAATTTTACACAAAAATGCTAAACAATAAAAAACCGCTGGTAGCTGAAAACATTCCAGGTATTTCCTTAAACTAAACCTAGTAATTCAAAATAAGCACAAGATTAAACATACCCTCCTAGCAGCATGCCTTCGGGGAAAATGAAAGTTAAAAATTAACAGCAGATCAAGTGAAATTAGCAGCAGATGATAATTTACCCATAGAGCTATGTTCACACTAGCCTGCACGGTCAAGGCCCCATTCATACTTGTGCGACTTGGGGCTGCAAAGTTGCATGCCAACTTGTATCCCACGATCCCATGACCGTTCATATCTGTGTGACTTCAAAGTAGTCCCTGCACTACTTTGGTCCAACTTTGATGCGACTTGCGGTCCATAGACCTCAAGATTACACAGGCATTGCTTCAAGTCGGGCAACTTTCAGGTTGCACAAGTGTGAAAGGGGCCTAAATGCAGCATTTTTACCATCCAGGCTAGGTGCTGGCTCTGTCAGTAGCCTTACAGCACATCACATTGCTGTTTTTTTTTTTAAATACCCCCTCCCCTAAACTATGTGACACTATATTTATGTCGGTTGCGATGACATGGGGTGCCATGCAGTGTGGAATGCTGCATTTGTCTGTGGCAAACATTACACCAGCATTGTGACATGAATGAGGCACTTAGAAAATATTTGTTTTCTATGTGCTCTAGCTGTGATCTATGTTTATCCAGTACAGAAAACTGCAGGTCACCACATGGTATGCATGAGCCTTATCAGTCAAACTTTCTCCAGACTGTCAGACTTCTATCCTTCATATTGGTCATTGAGGCCATCACATCAACTTGGAAGTCTAGAGGTTGAAAAGGGCAGAGCCAAGCCTTTTACATTAAAACTAGGATTTGGATATAACCAATCTGCTATTTATCTCTAATTATTGAATCACAATTTTCAAAGTAATCTCTGTTTTAGGTCATCATATGTCTGTGATATAGAAATGAACACAAACAAGTTTATCTGACTGTTTAACTTGCAGATAAGTTTGGCAATGTAGCACCAGATATGGAGCCTGTATGGACTCTGGCGATAGCTGCTGCTGGTTTTGTCAAGTGGAAAAATGCAACAGAAGAGACATTATTTGCAATGACGGTTATTGACAAGGTTAAACAGCAGGTATGTACCACATACATTGTATATCAAATAAGAAAAGTGTTTAAGACTGAAGGAAATGGTTGTATAAACCATGAGGCATTTTAGTCAAAACTGAATTTTGCAACAGCTCACAAATGTTACTAGAGAAGGTCTTTCCACAAACATTTAGCACAAGATCCATAATTAAGTGGATCACAAATCCTTTACTCTTTAACACCATGTCCACTAAGCTGTGTTTTTCTGCACACTACCACACATGTAAAAAAGGGAACAAGGCACATGGAAAACAATTGTTGTATGTGCCCTGTTCATACTATACAGGTGCATCTCAAAAAAATTAGAATATCATCAAAAAGGTAATTTTATCAAGTAATTAAATTCAGAAATCGAAATGTATAATATATAGATTCATTATACAGAATGATAGGTTTCAAGCCTTTTTGTCTTTTAAATGTTTAGGATTATGGCTTACAGCTATTATTTAGTATTTTTTTTGCCTTTATAAATTTAGTATCTCAGAAAATTAGATTACTACACAAGACCAATAAAAAAGGTTTTTAATACAGAAATGTTGGCTTACTGAAAAGTACCGTATGTCCATGTACAGTATAGTATGCACTCAATACTTGGTTGGGGCTCCTTTTGCATGAATTACTGCATTAATGCGGCGTGGCATGGAGACGATCAGCCTGGACACTGCTGAGGTGTTATGGAAGCCTAGGTTGGTTTGACAGTGGCCTTCAGCTTGTCTGCATTGCTGGGTCTGGTGTCTCATCTTGGGCCTGACAATACCCTACAGATTCTCTATGGGGTTTAGGTCAGGCAAATTTGCTGGCCAATCAAGCACAGTGATACCATGATCACTATTGGTACTTTTGGCAGTGTGGGCAGGTGCCAAGTCCTGCTGGAAAATCAGCATCTCCATAAAGCTGGACAGCAGAGGGACGCATGAAGTCCCCTAGAATTTCCTAGTAGAAGGCTGTGATGACTTTGGACTTGATAAAACACAGTGGACCAACACCAGCAGATGACATGGCTCCCCAAATCATCACAAACTGTGGTAAATTTTGCATTTAGTTTAGAAATTAAAGTCCCAAAGTCTGGAGGAAGAGTGGAGAGGCACAGAAACCAAGCTGCATGAGGTCCAGTGTGAATACAATATTAAAATTTTCTGAGATACTGAATTTTAGGTTTCCACTAGCTGTAAGCCATAATCATCAAAATTAAAAGAAATAAATGCTTGAAATATATCACTCTCTGTGTAACTCATCTATATAAAATTGTATGAGTTTCACTTTTTAAATTGAATTACTGAAATAAATTAACTTTTTAATGATATTCAATTTTTTTTGATATGCATCTGTACATGTGCAATGGTGTACAGACAAATGCAGCTCAACATGGTATGCAAAAGTCCGTAAAGTATCCCATACTTTTATGCTGATCATATAACTTTAAGCTTGGTCAAACTGCTTAACAGCGGAGTTTGTTTGCAGATAAGAGAGGACGCGCTGGAACTCCTTTACGATTTACAGATCCATGAAATGATTACTCAGGTATGTACAGATTTAAAAAAAATGTGTTTTTTTGTAAACCATCAACAAAAAGGTGGTTATATGATGTACATTCCTGCTTTAATGTGAACCTGACCTTGCCCAAAATATTATACTAAATATCTACATGAGGTCTGAAATTTCTGTCCAGGGTGAGATTACCACCCAACACCTAATAGCACCAAGACCCAGCTCTGCCATACAACTGTAAAATACTATAACTTAAGTGGGTAGTAAAAGCTTTGGTGTTTGAAGGATGAAAGACAAGAGGCAAGACTTGGCGCCAAGAGGGGGGGCTGCATAGTCTTTACATGGGCAAAAGTCAAGGCCTATGTACAACCTAGGATTTCAGGTGCTCCAATTTGAAAACTAAAAACAAGAACTTGTAGGCAAGGTGGCCACAAATCAATAATGTCCTTTCTTAAAATTTTTAGGCCAGGTCAGGTTCACTTCAACGTAATCCTGGAAAAAAAAAAAAAAAAAAAAACACAGCAATTTATAACCCTATATCCAAAAAAGTTGGAACACTTGACAAAACAGAATGCAATGATTTGCAAATATCATAAAATCATATTTTATTCACAATCGAAAATAGAAAAGATATCAAAATGTCTAAAAAAATAAGGTCATTTTGAAATTGATGGCAGTGACACATCTCAAAACAGTTGGGACAGGGCAACAAAAAGCTGGAAAAGGAAGTGGTACTAACAAGGAAGAACTGAAAGAACATTTTGCAACTAATTAGGTTAATTGGCAACAGGTTAGTAATATGACTGGGTAAAAAAAAAAAAAAAAGAGCATCTTAAAGAGTCAGTGTCTCAGAATTAAAGATGGGAAGAGGTTCACCAATCTGAAAAGCTGGGTCTAAAAATTGTCAAACAATTTAAAAAAAAAGTTCCCCAATAAAAATTGCAAAGGCTCTAAAGTGCATAAAATCAAAAGATTCTGAGAATCTGGTGAAATTTCTGTGTGCAAGGGACAAGGCCAAAATGCAATACTGGATGCCTGTGGTATTCTGGCCCTCCAGAGGGTACTGCATTAAAAATAGACATGATTTATGGTGGACATCACTGCATACACTCTGGAATACTTCCAAAAATCAATGTCTGTGAACACAGTTCTACATGCCATCGAAAAATGCAAGAAAAAGCTTGATCATGCAAAGAAGAAGCCATATATGAACATGATCCAAAAACCCCGCCATCTTCTCTGGGCCAAAGCTCATTTAATGACGAATTGAAATTTGACATTCTTTTTGACAACCATGTGTACCACTTCATCCCGACTAAAGAGTAGTGGCCCCTTGCGGCTTGTTATTAGCGCTCAGTTCAAAAGCCTACATCTCGGATGGTGTGAGGGTACATTCGTGCGTATGGAATTGCAGCTTGCACATCTGGAAAGGCACTATCAATGCTGAAAGATACGGTATATCCAGGTTTTAGAGCAGCATACTGTATGGTCAGGCACAGGCCTGGACTGTGACAAAAACAGTCCAGGGCATTTTAGACTGAGCAGCCCATTTTTCTTTAATAACTAAATTACAAAATTATGACAACTGCCAGTTTCTCAATGTATTTTAGTTATGTTTAGCCTGCTTCAGGTCACTGTCAGCTAAGCAGGGGGGGAGACCATATAAAAAAGGATGGAGGGGATCTGCCATCAGCTGGGCACTGCAGTGTCCTTCATTAGGGGAAATGGGCATTCACCTCTGCAATGCATAAAGGAACCTGTCAGTGTACAAACCCCAGCACCCACATCAGTACATATACTGGTATATACACACTGCTCAAAAAATTAAAGGAACACTTTTTAATCAGAGTATAGCATCAAATTGATTAAACACCTGGGATATTGTAATCTGGTCAGTTCAGTAGCAGAAGGGTTTGGTAATCAGTTTCAGCTGCTTTAGTGCTAATGAAACTATTAACCTGTGCACTAGATGGGCAACACTGAGACAACCCTGAAAACAGTATGGTTTTACAGATGGAGGCCACTGACATTTGTTTCCTACTCTTTTCGTTTTTTCACTAGTTTTGCATTTGGCTAGGGTCAGTGTCACTACTAGTAGCATGAGGCGATACCTGGACCCTATAGAGGTTACACAGGCAGTCTAACTCCTCCAGGATGGCACATCAATACGTGCCATTGCCAGAAGGTTTGCTGTGTCTCCCAGCTCAGTCTGAAGAGCATGGAGGAGATTCCAGGAGACAGGAAGTTACTCTAGGACAGGACAGGGCCGTAGAAGGTCCTTAACCTATCAGCAGGACCGGTATCTGTTCCTTTGTGCACAAAAGAACAGGATGAGCACTGCCAGAGCCCTACAAAATGACCTCCCACAGGTGTCAATGTCTCTGACCAAACAATCAGAAACAGACTTCATGAGGGTGGCCTGAGGGCCCGACGTCCTCTAGTGGGCCCTGTGCTCACTGCCCGGCACCGTGGAGCTTGATTGGCAATTGTCATTGAACACCAGAATTGGCAGGTCTGCCACTGGCGCCCTGTCCTTTTACAGATGAGAGCAGGTTCACCCTGAGTACATGTGACAGACATGAAAGGGTCTGGAGAAGCCGTGGAGAATGTTATGCTGCCTGTAATATCATTCAGCACGATTGGTTTGGTGGTGGGTCAGTGATGGCCTGGAGAAGCATATCCATGGAGAGACGCACAGACCTCTACAGGCTAGACAATAGCGCCCTGACTGCCATTAGGTATCAGGATGAAATCCTTGGACCCATTGTCAGACCCTATGCTGACGCAGTGGGTAATGGGTTCCTCCTGGTGCATGACAATGACCGGCCATATGTGGGGAAGAGTATGCAGCCAGTTCCTAGAGGATGAAGAAATTGATACCATTGAATGCCCCCCCACGCTTGCCTAACCTTAATCCAATAAAACACCTCTGGGACATTATGTTTCAGTCCTTCAAACGTTGCCAGGTTGCACCTCAGTCTGTTTAGTAGCTCAGTGATGCCCTGGTTTAGATCTGTGAGGAAATACCCCAGGACACCATTCAATGTCTCGTTAGGAGCATGCCCCAACATTGTTAGGCATGCAAACAAGCACATGGGGGGGGCATACAAACTACTGAGGACCATTTTGAGTTGCTGCAATGAAATTTCAGCAAAATAGACTAGCCTGCTGCATCATGTTTTCACTTTGATTTTTGGGATATCTTTGAATTCATCCCTCTGTAGGTTGATCATTTTTATTTCCATCAATTGATGTGGCATTCTTTTGTTCCTAACACATTACCTAGTCCATATCTGTATATATATCTAGCTTGATATATTTTTCCCCATTAGGATCTGATGCGTTTTCAAGGTATTCCTCTAATTATTTTGAGCAGTGTATATCATTATATGGACACAGATCCTGGGTGCATGTACAATTGTAGACTACAGACAGTATAAAGCAGGCACCTGAGTCAGCACCACCATAGACCGTTTAAGGCAGACAGAGGACAGTGCCCCGAACTGTGACCGACCACACGTCTACACACAGGGACACACAGGGGATGGGACCTGTCATTGGGCAATGCGCTACTAATGGGAGGTATTTTCAGTCATGTGACTGAAGTGGGCAGGCCGTAGCAGGGACTACAAAGTGTGTGGTCAGCGATCACAATCTTGGGAATGTTAAGGCGTGGCTCGGCCCGGTGTGCCCTATGTCCAGTCTGGGCCTGCTCAGGCAAGAATGGGTCAACATTCCTCATCCAAAACTCCAGCTGCTGAGCTCCTCAGTTCCCAGGAAATGTGTTGTTCAAAGAAGAGGGGCTGGCACACCATGGTAAACATGGCCCTTTCCAAACTTTTTTAGAATTAGAGTTGTACTTTGCCAGCTTTTTTTTTTTTTTCCTTGGTCCAACATTTCTTTGAGACATGTTGTTACAATCAATTTTCAAATGACCTTATTTTTTTTCTTAAAATAATACATTTTCTCAGTTTAAACATTTGATAGGTTTTCTATTTTCTACTGTGAATAAAATATGGGTTTATGAGATTTGCAAATCCTTGCATTCTGTTTTATGTAGATTTTACACAGCCTCCAAACTTTTTTGGAATTGGGGTTGAAAGCGGAGCAGATTATTAATAAAATACATAAAACAGAGGTGGGACCACAATGAAAAAAAACACATCAAAATGTTCAGTAGACCCAAAGATGCAGTCAGCTAAAAAGGATGTGCTAATCTTGACTTTTGCTGTGAAAGATGAATTTGACCCTACTCCTTTTAAGAGCATTTGCCATTGGTCAGAGTCTTCCTATCACATTTAAAGTGACCCTGTCGGGGTGAACAAAATAATAAAAGTACTAACCTGTAAGGAAAATGCTAGTAGAGATCCCAATGGGATTCCACACCTATGGGTATGTAGAAGAGCGTGTTCCCCACTAGCTGCTGTGGTTCCTCCCAGTGTCCTGTAGTGACTAGGGGTCAGGGGATGAATCACAGAGATCAGGGGTGGTGGGGGGGGGGCTCACTAATCGACCAGCCTGAGAATTCGGACAGGAATTCTGTTTGGAACTCTGCTGCATAGTAAAGTATTAGCAAATGGGCAAGCATGTATAATACTGCTTTCTTCACAAGTAAGTGCCTCATTTATTTTATTGACCTCCTGATAGGGTCACTTTCAGGTCCAAATGGGAGGTTTAAAAGGTGGGAGGGGCAGAGCCAAGCTCAACTTTTAAAGAAAGGACAAGAATTTTGGCTGAATGTTGTGACATGCAGTTTTTATCTCTGTATGTGTATTCTTTCATTGAAATAAAATAAACAAAAGAGTGCACCAGCCTAGTGTATTATCCCAAAGCATTTATTGAAAACTAAAATCATAGGTACTACTCAAACATAGGAAAAAAATCACTTCGTGAGCCATTCATCCGTAGCTCAAGAGTCCTGGACTTAGAGCATGGCTGGACCTCCCTGGAATCCTTGCTGGCTAATGTGTTTCAAAGGAAAATCGTTCTTCAGAGCCTAGCAGCAGAGGCTCCTTCAGCTAAATATATACACACTCAAGCCTGATTGAAGAAATAAAAACAAATATTCTATAGAAATTCACATGTAAAAATACCAATTCTGCCAACTTGGCCTTCTGATGTTGCACTCTGCGAATGATCTAACACAAGAAAAGAAATAAAATGGTATACCTGTAATGCAACTAGCTTCACAATTTGCAGTGTCCCAATTGCTAAAAGCAGCCAAATTAGGGGCAAAATGGGTAAACTCCTTCATGGTGTCCAAAATGGCACTCTAATAGTGTTTGGAGCGAACACTGAAACTTGAAGCTGGAAGTTCGGGCCGTCACTTCCGTCTGGCGGCACCTAGCATTTTGCTGGAGTCAGTCAAAGGAGGCAAAACAAGGACATGAGCTACAACCACCAAGCCATACTGAGCTTCAGAATTGGGGACCAAATCAACGTCCAGTGCCCAAGTAACATTTCGCTATGAGTAGTTCTCGAAAGTTCCTTTGAAACTCATTAGCCAGCAGGGATCCCAGTGAGGTCCCCCCCATAGTCTGGACAATGTCATGTCCAGGACTCTTGAGCTACAGACGAGTGGCTCACTAAGAGATCTTTTTTCCTATGTTTGTGAGGAGTACCTATGATTTTACTTTTCAATAAATGCTTTGGGATAATGCACTAGGCTGGTGCGCCCTCTCTTGTTTTTTATCTATTGGATGGTGCCAGGTAAACAGCGTTTGGCAAATTGGAAAATGGGCCTTTAGATTTAGCCATGAAACATAACTGGCAATATACAAGTAGAGCCCAGCTACAAAACATGTCAGATCACGAAAACAATCGTTATAGCGTAAGAGAACCCTTCTGCGGTTACTGATGCATACAATATTTAGTACAATGTAATACACTGACAAACCTCTGAATTACAGGAAATGATTCCATGGCAAATAGAAGTCACTTGGAACCCGTCAGAAGGATTGAAAATAAAAAACCAGAAACGACTCCCAAAAAGAAATTAAGAAAACGAAAAAGACGACACTCCAGAGACTGGACATGACATAATGATTTTATACTTACGGCACTCTCTTGTTGACAGTCTCCCTAAACGCAACTTTTGGTTTACCCATAGTGCAAGGACAGGAATATTCTCTCTCCATCCTCTGTGGAAACAATTACAAAATTGTAAAAGAATAAAAAGGGAAGGATTACAAAAAAAAAAATAAAAAAAATTCTAAAACATGGAAAATTACTAGTTCAGCTCTTTTGACGTATGTCCAAAGAGTGAACCATTAAGCATAAGCTGGACCTGGGACCACATCCAGCCACTTCCAAGGCACTGAGGAGTAGATCAAGGCACATTAAAGCCTTGGTCTCCTCTGTACGAACGTCGAATTCAAACAGAGCGATTCATACTCTGAGTTGCATACTCAGAGTTGCTGGTACCTTAGGGAACAGTGTGGTGTGAGATTTAGCGCATCACACTGCTCCCTTTTTTTGTTTTGTTCAAGCTTTATTTGAAGTGTACAAAACATACACTTCATTCCCCGCAATGTCGGGCAGTACAATGCGCTGCACTGGCGGACGTTGCAGTGCGATTTGGGCTGGTGTGCTACAATAAAATGCAGCATGTCTGCATTTTAGACCAGCACTAGCCTGCATTGCAGTGCGAATGGAACACATAGGAAACAATTATTTTCTGTGTGTTCCTGCGGTGACAGGCGTTTTACCATGCGGTAAAACGTTTTGTCACTGAATATAGTGATTTCAGAGTTTCCATTCCCTGCCCAATGTTATCACACAGGAGTTTATTAACCAGTTTTGATAGCAAGAAAATAAAAATAAATAAAACAAAACAAAACAATAAAATGTATTTAAAAAAATTTAATGGAGAAATGCAGGATTTGAAAAAAATTAACATTTATACTTACCTATGTAGATGCAGCATCAAACCTATTATAGCTCTTTTGCCATTTGTCTAGAAGGTTCTTGCTTTTAATAAAAAAAAAACAAAAACCTATGCTGCATCTGTTTTCTGCGGCATCTACACCGAGAGCTGAGCTATCAACAGGCACTGACTGCTCAGTTCTCTGGTCCACTCTAAGCACAGAACAATGACTGTCACAGTCACAGCTCTGCCCCTCCAGTGCTGTGGAAGGGGCAGGAGCAGCCAGCTTGGGCTCCTAGCACACTGAGAGGCTGAGCCAAATCAGGCAACTTGGTGGATCCTGACATTATTGTCAGGATCCTTGCAGAGCCTGGACAAACTCTAATGCCAGCCAACAGCAGACTTTAGCCCGCTGTCAGCTTAATCTGGGTCACAAGAGTCCAGAACTAAGTGTACTCCTTTGACTTACAGAAGTATGGGCAAAAGAGCTTTTGCCATACTTCTCCTTAAATCATAACCCCTATTGCCTGGGCACACCTGCAATTGCAAACGCACAACCAGGGTGTCACTGTGTATAATAACTGCGATTGCACCACATATGAGATATCACCACAAAATGTCAGTGAGAGCAATAATTCTAGCACAGGAGCTCACACAGTTCACGCTAAACTGATGAGCTGTAAGGGCTTTAAAAGGTTAACTATGGAGATTTTTGGGTACCCTAGTGGTTTGCAATATCGAATACAATTTTATCACTTGAAATGTTTAGTATATATTTACTTGACGCAACCTCATCTTTTATATTTTACCAAAAAATGGGTATTGTGCGTGTGTTTGCACTAAAATTCATTATATTTTTTCCTGAAAGTTTGTGTTTGATAAACAGTTGTGCAAATATCATGCAACATTTTTATCGTACAGGATCTCTGGTTTTAGAAAATATACAATAGTCTGGGGGGTTTAAGGTAATTTATGGGCAAAAATAAAGATTTTTGCCTATGTGCAAAAAAACTAAACAAAAAAAATGCTCTGATGCCAAACTAAGTAAATAAAGATGATTCAACCAAGAAGCCTAGATCGATTGCATTAATTCCAAGTCTTATCTAAAGTTTTCAGTAACAATTTGCAGTATTCTTAAGTAAAAGATCTAGACCAGCCTCTCAACTTTCATACCTCAGAGGAACCCCTAAAAAAAAATGTCCAGGTCTTGGGGAGCCCATACTAAAACCACTGCATCAGGGGTCAATGCCAAAAATGCCCCTTACATTGGCTGTCAGTAGTCAAAATGCAATAATTACAATGGTGGTAAGGAATGGTTCAAATGCCACTCTTAAAAGAGTAACTCCACTTTTGTTGAGAAAAAGTAACAATCCCCTCTGGGTGATCAATGTACATTGCAGGGAACAGACATTGTTTCAGATTTATACCCTGAAGATTCTGCTTTGATATAATAGAGGTTTGTTTGGCCATGTCCTTTTAAAACTGACTGATGCACTTTTAGTGTTCCAATGAGAAAAGTTGCAGTGTCTGCATCCCTTTAGAAGTAATTAATCCTAAGAAAGTATCTGACTTAAAATGAAATTCCTCTTGCAGAGGGTGCTTAAAATCTAACTTGTGCCTCAGTGCAGATTTCTGGGAAAATCTGAGCCAATCACACAAGCAGGAAATTCCAGGTTGCCAAATTACATTGACTTTTACAGAAAATTACTGTGCTACAGATTTAAATGGTTCTTTTTATTAACATTAAAGTGTTAGTTCACATTTACTATAAAAAAAAACTGCTTATGAGGAGAAGGGGCATCTGTCGATAAAAGCAAACAGCAGCTTTGACCAAAGCTGAATAATGCCCTTGCTATAGGTGTTAGTCATTTATGTACCTGATGAAGCTTTACTGGAAAACTTCTAAGACATTGCTATAAGAAGCCTAGCTGTTACTGCTCTCCTTCATTACAGGTGTGTGCTTTTAAACATTGAGCTACTTCATCAAGGAGAGAAAGTGCCTTAGGCCTCTTTCACATGGCCGCTCAGTTTTTTTCTTCCGCTTCGGCACTTTTTTTTTTTTTTTTGCACGGACACGGATGACACTTGTGTCATCCAGTCCGTGTGTCCGCATATCATCCCATCCGTTTGCGGATGATACAAGGACATAATGCATGTCTATGGGGATTGCGGATGTCAGCGGATGACACCGCTGACATCCGATTTTGCTTCCTTTCCGTTTTTTTAAGAGGAAGAAAAATTGGGTTCTGTTCCATTCCAAAAAAACGGAACAGAACTGAAAGGACGCGAATCGGATGTCAGCTGATGGTCATCCGGTGACATCCGCAATCCCATAGACATGCATTATGTCCGTATATCACCCGCAAACGGATGGGGTGATTTACGGACATACGGAACGCCCGTGTGAAAGAGGCCTTAGAGGGTTTAGATAAGAGAAAGAGCTCACTCCTGGGATGGTGAACAGTAACAACTAGGCATCTCTTAGCAATCTCCTAGGAGTTTTCCAGTCAAGCTTCATGAGGTATGTAAATGACCTACACCTATAGCAATATAGCGCTATTCAATTTTGGTCAAAGCTGCACAGGTTGTTTTTATCTACAGATGTGCCTTATCTGCATAGGCAGCTTTTTTTTTTTTTTTTATAAAGGTGAACTATGCCTTTAAAATGACAATATGGCTTTTGTAGCAATTACATATGCTATATATATTGTTTTTTCTACCAATTTCGAGCTTTCCTTTAAGCTGGCCATAAACAAAAGGTTTTCCGGTTCAATAAATATTTTACAAAAATTAGTTTACATTACTTACAAGAACTTGGTACAGAGCATAAGGAAATTGTGGAAATTGTACAAAGTGCACTAGGAGGGGGTCACAATTCTCCTACACCGGTGCCAAATAAACAAAAAAAAAAAAAAACACACAAGATTATAGTAGTCTGTCAAAGCACAAGAAGGAGAGAAAACAAAAACGCCTTCTAAGTGCAGCAGAACAATGTTTAAATAGGATTATAAAAAAAAACTACAAGGTAAGCTTATTTAAAAGCATGTAGTGATATGTCTAAAACGCGATCCTGGGGGTCCTGGATGGCGATTCTCCTGTTGGTTCCGTCAGCATTCGGGGCTCCTCGATGGTGACCGAAGCTTCCGGAGTCCGTGGAACACACCAGGAGAGGGATCAGAAGGACGTGACGTCACTTCCTGGTCGCAATTAGAGAGCATGAAAAATGGCAACACGTTTGCGAAGCATGCGTTCCTTCTTCAGGCCTGAAGCATGGATCATGGAAGCGTAGGCAAGGTGAATATAAATGAGATGGAGGACGTCCCTTCTAAAGTAACTTTGCCCGCACCCACGCACTGGTAAACTGGTCCCAATGTGCCATCTGTAGCCATGTGGTCCACTTTCTGCATCACAATGTCTATCAGCAGGTATCATCCACTCCACTTCACATATCAGGCAGTATGACCCTCACATAACGGAGCTTACAAATATGGTCTTTCCTCTTGTTTACTAAACATGAATTGTGTGATCACATTTTAGAGGGATATTTTATTAGGATTCCCTGAATTGAGAAATATTTAGGTATCTCAGAAATCAATGTAATTTGTAGTGTTCGGAATGTAAATATCTTACTGCAAAGGGTTACATCATGTATTATACAAAATTATGATTTTAAAAGAAGATCATTGTTAGATTACCTGAGCATAGATCTCCAGGTGCAGCTCTCCCATGCCAGAAACTATGGTTTCCTTGCTCTCATTATCAAAGTGCACTCTGAAAGTTGGGTCTTCTCGTGTAAACCGACCGATACCTTTGGAGAACTTATCTAGATCATTCTGGGAGTAAATTAAAGGTCAAAATTTAAATCAATTTATTAAAATATTTTCATTTAAAACAAATCCATCAATCTAAAAAAAATGCATATGCAAAAAAACAAACTTTTTAAGCTACACAAAACTGATTTTTGCCTATTGTGTCTGTATGCACTACAAAATTGGAGAAAAAACTTGTCATTTATACTGGCAAAAATGAAGAAAAACTCCCCCAATTCAGAATTTCGCATGCTTGATACCTTGCAAACCTTAAAGTGTAAATTCCTATATTGCCCTTCATAAAAAATATGTATTGGGACAGAGTTTTTTTGGGGTTCCTGGGGGTTTACTTACAGTACACTTTAAACACAACAGTAACCAGGAGGACGTCACTCATGACAAAACGCGTCGGTTTAGCGACATGCTGACATCACCGAGTACTGCGTGATCCCAGAAGGACGGGTGTAGCGATTGCCGGCCGGCTTTTTATCTTTGCCTGATGTTTACTTCTCTGTTGTAAGTGCAACATTTTATGTATTAATAAAAGGGTCTTAAAGATTTTACACTATGGCGATTTTATATCTATATTTATGGGAATCATTGGCTGCAAAGCGGAATATCCTATGAGGAGTACAGCAGAGATCATTAGTGGTTACACATTCCATTTACCCATAGCATGTCTAATCTACATTTTGCCATCTCCTCTGGTTACCTGACACTACGCTGAATCTACCTGTATGAGTACAATGGCAAGGTCCATTGGTCACGTATCCATCCGCTTGCTCTTGGCGCGCTTGACCCTCTGGGTCTCTGGTAAGTAGATATTTTGTGTGGTGGTGGATACCCAGGAGTGGTGGTGGATAACCTTGAAGTCACGGACAATTTCCACATATTATTTACTTGGATTTATTTCACCCTTCACCGGTTTTGGACTTAACTAATGTTCACTTATAACTTAAGACTGTATAATTTATTCATAATTCACATATGGTGTTTAATTCTTATTATTTTATCAATTGATATAATCATTTTCACAGAGCAGCTTTTATATATATATTTTACTACACTTCTTGTATTTGTCCTCTTTGGTCTGCTAAAACCTACCGCTGAAATAATTTTGTTATATCAGTGTAAAAAAAAAAACACCCATTGATCCTCCCATAAATCCAACGCTGTCCAGTGCACTTTACAGCCTTATCAACCCTGTGAAGCTCACCTCAGTAAACTATACAACATCTTCCCTTGTAGTATGGGGAGGGGGCTGGGGAAAGTGTTCTTTCCATTTACCACTTCCAGTCCTAGAGCAAAAAATAGGCACTCCATAGTACAATGAGTAGACTTTGTTACCCAGGACAGAAAGTTATTGGCAGGAGCAAAAGGTAAAATAAAAGGTAAAAAGCAAAAAAAAAAAGAAAGACATTCAATATATTCACCACTTGAAAGGATTGATCATTTGCAAAATATTGCATTTTGTTCTCAGATTAAGATAAACTAAAATGGTTTTAAGCTTTCAGCAAGAAGCAGGTTTTTCCTAGTAACAGTTTTTTTGAGGGATGAGAGATGCATTAGATTCAGTTCTGTATAAAGCTAGGGCTGAGCCTTGCAAAGTCCTCGGAGTTGCTATGAAATATTTGATTGGTGGGAAGCTGTCGGGGACACACACCCCTAGGCATAGCTCAATGAAGGGGTGTCACAAGTGCTTACTGGAAGTGGAAATCCTTCTCTAGTCTAGTAAGATGGAGGGCTTGTTCACACCAGGCACAGTGCTGAAATGTGTGCAATTCTTAAAGTGGAGCTACACTGTATCTAAGCTCCTCATACTAAAAAATACCATTTAATTCTCTTTTAGTATTTAAAGCAAACTCACCCATCCAACCATGTCTCCATGCTTTATTTTGTTGAAAAAAAAAATTACATTGAAAGACACTCCCTAGCATTTCTGGCTGTGGCCAGCTTTGACTAAAGGCAGATGATCCATTTAGCATTTACTTCCTGAAATCACTGTCCCTAGTTCAGGCATGCAGGCAGGAGGGTATGCTTAGTTGAGAAAACTCCTCCTCTACTGCCGAAGGCAACTGGGATGTATGACATCAGTTGCCTATGCCTGGAAACCAGAAAGTAACTGAAGCAATGTAAAAAAAAAAAAAAAGTTTCAAACAAGCAAATACGATATATCTTCCTTACCATTTACACATGCTAGCAGAATAAGGATTACAAATAGTCAATGTTGATTGAGAGAGTGAAGTTTTGTTTTAATGGCATCTCCAGGCATCAAGCATTTGCGCCATCCAAACTGCATGGCACTGCAGTACCATTTGGTTTGGTGTGGCATGGGTTAAAAAAACATTTTTTTGCATGTTTCACGCACATAGAGAAACCCAGTGAAGTTAATGGGCCACCCTAGATTACACTAAAAAAGCATGTGCGCTCAAACGCACCTCATAGTGTGATGTGAACAAGTCCCAAGACTAATCTTTTGTAAAATACCAAGTATTACACTACAGTTCTCTTACATCATATCAGTAAATACATTTCCTAGCACACTGTAAAGCTGGGATTTTACAAGACATTATGTCAGAAACAGTCACTGAATGCTTTATTTAGATACATGTGTTTGCAAGCAAAGGCAACATATTCATTCTGTTAGTATATTTACATTGTGCCATAATGAAAGTGTTAACATCAAAAATCAGTCTAAAGGCAAACAATGATCTATGAAGCAAACAGGATTGCTAGATGCTCAAAAGTATGTGTAAGCATCTTACCTTGTTGACAGCTTTCATTGCTACTGAGATGACTGGATCTGGTACATGGATAGACTCCTGTAACCAAGAAGAGGATCTATTATTTCTAACAGGAAACAGACAGGCCAGTGTACTATACAGATCTAAAATTTTACACCGCTCATTAAAAAAAACTGTCCATTTTGACTTTTATACAGGTAAATGTGGAGGTAGGGATTGCTTAGCAAAGTATTACACCCTAAATATGGGTAGAACACATAATATGTTGCTAAAGTTGGAATTAGACTTTGAAGAGTTAGTTCATGTTTTCACAAATAAATGAAAAGGCAAACTAACTCACAACAGTGCAGTCGCATGACCAGCACTGACCAATGAGTCTTTGCCATTGCTTGTATAATGCTGTTACACAGCCTCTGGCACTGCGTAGAAATGTTTTAAAGTGCCGGACTGGGGAGGAAGGCAGAAAATTGGCATCACATAATGCTGTTACACAGCCTCTGGCACTGCGTAGAAATGTTTTAAAGTGCTGGACTGGGGAGGAAGGCAGAAAATTGGCATCACATAATGCTGTTACACAGCCTCTGGCGATGCGTAGAAATGTTTTAAAGTGCTGGACTGGGGAGGAAGGCAGAAAATTGGCATCACATAATGCTGTTACACAACCTCTGGCAATGTGTAGAAATGTTTTAAAGTGCCGGACTGGGGAGGGAGGCAGAAAATTGGCATCACATAATAATGTACATGCAATAGGAAAAGGAGAGGTGGGGAGGGTGTTGTGAGTTAGCTGACTTTTTCGGGGTTTTTTTGTGAAAAGATGAACTGACTCTTGAGGAGAAAGGGAAATTAACCTTTAAACATGTGCTGCATTATGTCACGATCCTGGCAATGAATGCCTCCAAGGATGACAGCTATGCCTGCACCTTCTACTATTCTCTGTGAGATATGCGCTCTGTGGTCACTAAATTTCTGGTGGTATCCAGATACTGAAGACCATCACCAAAGTTTCACAAAATTACAACAAATGGCAGGGTTTTTTTTTTTTTTTAACAGAGGTCTGACAAATGAGGTTTTCTATAAAGCATATCGTGTTGGTGGCACTAAATATTGTGAAGAGGAAACTCTGCTACACTGCTGACTAATCATATATAGCTACATAATGGGCAAGTTTGACAAAAGAGACATGTCTATCCAATCCACAGTCTACTTAGCTGAAATAGAAAGCAGTTCCACATTTTACTGCACTGACCGCAGTATAAAAATAAAAAAAAAAAAAAAAAACTTACACTAAGTTTCTCATACAACTACATATTGGGCTGTACGACTTCTTCAGAGATCTTAGATTAAATAGTTTATTTCTGATACTGCGGTCACGATTTTTGTTTATTGCAACCATATCCCCTCTTTACCGGCTCTTCTCCAGGGAGAAAAAGTTTAGTTTCCGTAGTTGTACTAAAGAGGTCTAAAATGTTTAAAACCATGAGCATGCAACTTACCATAGATAGGTTATCATTGGATTTGCTGGTAAAGGTGTCCCCGCTTGCACAGTCAATCCCAAATAATGCACAGATGTCTCCTGCATAGACCTCATCTACATCCTTGAAAAACAAATTTCAATTACAGTTTATTACAAGAAGTGCAATCATTCAGAGTGGAAAAAAAACCTGAACTTTTTAATACTAATTAAATCTTAACATGCACCTAAAGCCCATTTGTTTTATTCTTGGTTTGTAAAAGGGTTAGAAGGTATTCACACTTTAAATTAAAAAAAAAAAAAAAATAAAAAAAAAAAAAAAAACGAAATCCCTGACGCTCACCACTGCAACCAACAGGTGTACAGAACAGCTCACCAGAAAACTGCTGCCTGAGAAACCAATAAAGTAAAACATTGGAAAAGACAAAAGGAGGCCCTGAGTCACTGTGGCCAGAGAATACACGTGTAACTGAGAAGGAAGCATTAAGAGTCCAATAAATGGTGAATACATGCACTTTAACCCCTTTCTGACGCCGCCTCCTGGCCCTTTAGGAGCTTCTAAATAATGGATGGCAGAGGCAGGCATTTGGGTCATGTGACCGCTGCTATAGGCTGTCACAGCGGTCACATGATCAGAAAGCTCCCTATCACAAGTAAGCATCGGGAGCTTCCCGATCCCTGCTGGCAATTGTGCTGGCAGCATGCAGGGCATGCGCTCTCAGCACAGAAAGTTTACATTTAGGTTGCATATATGCGCCCACTCTGCAATAAAGCACATAGGGGTGGAAAGGAATACCAGCTTCCCACCTAGTGGTCAATAAAAAGGGAAGAAAATGGTACACTGGGGGGGAGAATGTGGCAGTGCTGAACAGCCAGTTCCAACAAAGCTTTACAGTGCAACTGAAGGCACAGTAAGCAACAGTAAAAACAAGGTCAGCCCTCTGAGAAATCCTCCAACACTTCCTAGTTACAGAACGCATCTTGCCATCTCCATAGCAATGCGCATCAAGGCACAGTCCCTTTCTCAATTCTTCCCCTGGATACCAGCTGTTGTGCAGACTGATGCTGTTCCAGGTCCCTGCTCACTGTGCTGTAAAGCTTTCTCAGGGCTGGCTGTTCAGCAAAATTTTCACTCTCTGCTGAGCAGTGCACCGTTTTTCTCCCTTTTGATTGGCCACTAGGTGGAAAGCTGGAGTTCTTCTTGATCACTACACCACGCAGCTGCCCCTGGACACCGGAAAACCTGTTCCCCGGTGTACTGTAAGTGGATGCTTTTGATTTATTACCTACCTGAATACTGGACACTTTCACCCCATTGCAATTTTTTTAGATTTCAGTGCTATCACACTTTGAATGAGAATTACTCAGTCATGCAACACTGTGCGTACAAATGACATTTTTTTTTTTTTTGAGACATAAAAAATCATTATATTTGAGACAGATAAAAAAAAAAAAAAAAAAAATAATATGTTTTTCTAAGTTTCTTTTATAAACTTTTAAAAATAATTAATCTTTCTTCATACATTTAGGCCAAATTGTATTCTGCTATATTTCTTTGGAAAAAAATAACATAGTTTTGGGATATAAACTAATAAATAAAGCTTTGCTTGGATATTTACATTTTTTGTTAGAACTAGGAACGGTTGTCTAATGCACGATTACCTCTGGGTTTATGAATATTCCTAGGTTGAGCACAGTCTGAACCCTATCGTTTGGAACATTTGTTGTTTGGTTTAACAGTGTTTGCACAGGTGGGTATGCCCAATTGTGGGCATGTATCTCCACATTATTAGTGCATGTGGCCACATGGTTTCTTCGTTTATAAATCCTGTGGATTTGTCCTATGTTTAATCTGAATAATAGTACAATTACAGATACCTTTTAGGAGCCCCCCCTCTCAATGTGCTCCCATGCCATCCCTGGAACGCTTTTGAGTTGCCTTATCCATGGTTTCTAATTTTGTGAGTCAGACATGGTTAAACTTGGCCTTTATCGGTTTTCATTTGTAATTTTTCAGTTCATGTTTTTAACATTTGTATTTGTACACCTTACTTGTTATGAGCCCTTTAACCTCCTGAAGAAGTGGAAATCTGCGAAACATGTCAACAAAGAAAACAGTGGAACACCCTGTATTGTCCATGTTCCTGTACTAATCTGGGAACCTATTTGTACATGCTGTATTGCGCTACCATTATAAAGGGAGTTCTATTTGATAAATTGAAGGCGTAAAAAAATTTGTGTTTGAATATCAATTTTATGATTTGCTTTGTGATTTCGACTCTAATAAAAAACTTTTCTAGTTTTTTTTTTTTTTTTTATAGGGTATATGTGTTTGGTGGGGGGCCAATAAAGCCTAATTATATTTTTAACAGCATCTTTCGATTTGTGCCATTAGAAGAGCCTGTTTCCAGCCTGTAGAGACACCCCCCAATTATTTTCTAGTCTTCCAGAGAGCAGAGCTGAATAGAAGATAGCTCTTCTTCTGAGAAACTAGCAATAAAACAGGCTAGTAGTTGGAGGGGTTATCCTGGGCTGGTTTACACTTTTTTTGTTTGCCAGTGTCCACTGCTACTGTAGGTGGCAGAAAACCCAAAATGTGAAAGACTGTGTTCCTTACCAGACAAGAAAGAAAAAAAATGTTTTGGCTTTAGCAAGCAAACTTTAAAGCAAGTTTTTATTAACAGCTTGGCCCATAAAAAAAAAAAATATATCAGGGAAAATAGTTATTTTTACAGGTACAAGGCTGTTATCTGGACAGAGACTCGAATGCGGCCTGACTTTCCCCAACTAGGCTGAACATCTGTATGTTACACTGTTATGTTGTATCATTTATTTTTCTATGTTAAATTCTAATAAAAACCTATTTGAACATTAAAAAAAATATCAGGTCAAAAGTGCAACCATAGCCAAAACATTTTCTTAGTTGGATAGAGTAGGGAAGGATTAGAACTCCTATAAGGTTTTATTGCAGTCGAGGCTTAGTTTAAAGCCCAGCCACCTGCTCCTATGGCCACGCTGACTCTTGGAAGATATAAAATGGTGGATCCTCCTAAGGATGATGATCGTTATGCAAGGACATCTGACAACGCATACTTTGATAAGTACGAAGTGCTATACAAGTCATTTAACTATACGAGTACCCACAATACATGGGGAACATCCACTAACAGCTTGCATGGATATAAGAAACTTGGTTCCTTATCTATTGGAATCAGTGCTGCAATGTATTTAATGCCTTTATACAAGAACACACACAACCAAATACATGCCAATATGTTGAGTATATGGTGATGTGTCCCTTTGAAGTGCATTTATAGTTCCTGTGAAGAAAGGACTGTACTACATGTGGGGGTTTACCCACCATACATGCAACCTCCTCTAGACCAGGAACAAAAGCTACATCCAACTAGGACAGGAATATACCTGTGTGAGTGACTTACACTTACAGTTCACCTCCTCTGGACCATTGGTGTTTCAATCCTCAATCACAAGTCTGACATCTGTTTCCTTTGTGATATGGGAATAAATCAATCAGCATGACCGTGCTGTGTACATCTATTTCATCAGAATTGATAGGGAATTATATCGGTTGAATAAAGGAGTGTATGCACATTTCCAATGTTTCTATTAAAGAAATCTGTCTATCATCCGGAGCACAAGAATTCTAATTTCCCCACAGCTGTCCATTGGATGAACTTCCTTTTCACAAATACAGATCATAGGGGTGGCCAACCTTTACAAAATTAGAAAGATGTGTGGTATAGGTATGTTAATACTAATGTTTGACTGACTGGCCTATAGAGTCTTTATAGTGAGTTTTGAACATCTATGAGCCCACTTTCAGGAGCAGGTTTGGCTGGGTTTTTGTTTTTAATATGTCATGTGATTTGTGTCTTTTAAAAGGTTGTTTGCAATAAAGGTCAATTGTTTATGTGAATGGGGGCAGTATCACATTCATTTTTGCGATTTCCTCTCTCTCACTCTCGTCCCCTCCTCTTGAGGAGTTTGAGTTTATTAGAACCTTCAATATATGTTAGAGCGCTTTCCTTATTTGTATGATTAGGTAGGGGTTGAGCAATATCCATTCTTGAGTCGACTGTTTATTTCGGCAGTAAACCCTTTTTTTTTTTTTTTAATTAGGTAGAGGAATGATAGAACCTCTGTCAGATTTTTAATGTTGTCTATTTCCCTCCCTGTACCTGATTTTTCCCTCACTCACTCCCTTCGGTACAAAATTGTCTATAGAACAGAAAGCAAGGGGAAATCTCTATTAACCTTTTCCAATTCGATGCAAAACTACAACGTTTTGGGGATAGATGCATTTTAGCTACATATTACTATAGCTCCTATATCCTGTACATATTAGAAAATGGATTGCAGGTAAATATCACTAATGCAAACTATGGATATTAATTTATACAAGTATTAAAAAAAATCAGGTAAATATATTTTCTCAGTACTCTCATGAAAAGCACTGTACCTCCATTACGTCAGCATGAAGACGGACAAGCCTCTGTACACGGACTTTCTTTCCAGTTCTTGTATTGTAAATATATTCTCCCTTCTTCAGCATTCCCTGGTACACGCGGACATACGTCAGCTGACCAAAGCGACCAGCCTAAACCAGACAAAAAACAATAAGGCACATTTTTCACTGGAGAAACATGCAGATGCTACTTCCTGATTGAGTTATTAGATCATACATAGCAAACTTCTGCAAAGTTTACTTTGAAGGTTCATACCCAGAGTTGTCATTCCTAACCCAGCTTTACTACTTTGGGAGCCACTAGCCCAGTTACACATTAGGGAGTTCAAATAAATAACATGTTATGTTTATTCAAAGTCAGTGTCTCACCAAGCAGTACAGTAATGATAAGAATGACAGCTTTGGAACAAAGCCCTTCAAAAATTAATAATATATAGCAGTGCTCATTTTTTATTGTGACAGGTTCCCTCAAATAATGCCTCATAAAACATATATAGAAAAAATGGGACATTCATTCTTCTTAAAGTGATACTAAAGTCTTGTTTTTTTTTTTTTTTCGGTCTGCTAAAATAACAAACATGTTATACGCACCTGCTCTGTGCAGTGTTTTTGCACAGAGCCTCCTCTTCTCAGCTCCCATTTCGGCTCTCCGGGCCCCTCCCTCCTATTGAGTGCCCCCACAGCAAGCAGCTTGCTATGGGGGCACCCGAGTCGAGCCACAGCTCATTGTGTCCATTCAGACACGAGGCTGCGACCCTCCCCCCTCTCTCATACCCAATGGCGCAATGCTGCCGTCTCCACCAATGAGGAGGGAGAGTCCTGGGCAGCGGAGACACTCAAAAAAAACAAAAAAAAAAAAAAACTTTGACTTTACAACTTCTTTAAAGTAAAAAAGAAGGTAGGAAAATAATCAGTCCTCACTGTCATTTATAGTACATAACAGACAAACACTGGACTTGTTCAACCAGTGGGTTGAACCAAAAAAAAAAAAGGAGCCGACTAGAATACACCATTCACACATTTAAGGTGGAAGGAAGAATCACCCCGCTGAGCTACTGTATTCTGACAGCGGGGAGACTTCCCCACCATCAGAACACACTGATCAGTGCTGCTGGCTAATTTCGGTTCATGTATGGCCAGCTTTATTTTTCCTGTTTTTAACTGAATGTAATACACCCTACTGCAGTAGCAGAAGACAAATGATTTGATTCATATTAGCCAATCTTATGAGAGTGACCAGACCACTTGATTTTAGCAAGGACAAAACTGCAAGTGAGGGGTCAAGCCATAATTAAAAAAATACACCTACCTCTAGCTTGAATGCCAATCCAACAAATGGATGAGAGCCATCCCTGAGAGAGCTCATCAATATTTTTGCGGACTCTTCTCTGTCTCTAAAAAGAAAAATACGTTTACCATTGTTAAATGAGTTAAGATAAAGGGACAACAAGAAGTACACATTGAGCAATTGTCACCTGTTTACACAGCAAACATCTGGTCCAGTTACACAGAAAACCCAAAAGCCTATCTAAATTTCTACACAGATTACCAACAGACATATCTGCATTTAACCCTTTCACTACCGGAGTATTTTTGTTTTTTCTATGCAATTTTTTGCACACATTTAAAAAAATAATTTTAAGCCTTAAGATTAGTTTAAACCCCCAAAACATTACCTATTTTCTGAAAGTAGACACGCTGTAGTCAAAAATAGTGGTACAGGCAGTTCCCAGGTTACAACCACAATAGAAACTGTAGGTTTGTTCTTAAGTGGAATATGTTTGTAAGTCGAAACAATGCATTTTTAAGTGTAACTCCAGCCTTTGCAGGGATGTTCCCAGCACTTCTAGGCACGCAGTTGTGTTATCTGGGGCTCTTGTGGCCATACAGTACATACTTAAGGACTTAAATAATTAAGTCCTAGGGTGAGAATGCTGCTCCTCCATAGATACAGGACAGTGTATGAGCATTGCCACACTAGGACAGGAATTGTGTTTCTGGAGGATCACCAGGCAAAAAGAAATCCTGGCAAAAAAAGCCAATGCAACCACCACCCCTAACTAGTAATTACACTTTTATTATGCGTTTAGACACTCTTTATTAAACATTCATGAGGCAAAACCGGCTAGTCCTCACAAGACCAGCCCTAACACGCACACAAGCATTTTACCTACAATTTGTGTAATAAATAAATATATATAATAGGACATAAAATAAACATGTTCAAACGTTGTATGCATTTTTGCCTATCATTTGAATTCAGTGCAGTTTTTTTTTCCAGATTTTCAATCCCGATCAAAAGCAACTAAGAAATAAACAATGTTCTGCAATCATGCACACCACTGTAAAGCTGGCCCTGCATGGATGCATAATTTTGATGTGGGGGGGGATGGGAGTCTCCTCTGTGTCAGAATACAATGACATAAGCAGGGAGGATTCCCTATCCACCTAAAATATGTGGATGGGGAAATCAGGTCAGTTTGTTTTATTCAGCCTACTAGTTGAAAAAAAATGAATACGAATTTCCTCATAGTCCCCCAAGCTTTTTGACAAATGTTTATTTGGAAAGTGAACCTAGGAACCAGAAAGGACAATGCTTTCCTAAAACAGCACCTTTGGCTGTGCCTAGAGCATGGTGATGCATTCCACTGCCACCTCAATTTTCACTGCAACATTTGCTAGTGATGCACAGAAACAAAACATTTCATTTATAAAGCGGAGACTTACTTTTCATTGAGGGTGGCATAGTTAGACACCTCAGCAGGGTTTGGAAGATAATCTAATACAGAATCCAAAAGGGGCTGGACACCCTTATTTTTTAGGGCACTTCCTAGCAGAACAGGTGTAAATACCCTCTTCAGTGTAGCTCTTCGGATGGCCAACTGAGAAGCAAAGTGAATGTTAGTCTCCTCGTATACAGGAAAATGTAAAGGTGGTAGAAAAGAACAGTCATATTTATTTCCACGACTCACCTTTAAGTCAGCAGCAGATGGAATTTTCTCTTCCAGGAACATTTCTCCAAGAATTTCATCCGAATTTGCCACACTTTCTATCAGCTCTTGCCGCCTATCTGCAACCTCTGCTCTGAACTCAGCTGGAATATCTTCATACCGCATATACTGCCTGTAAGAATAATATAGAGCAGGCATCACTAAATGGCAGACCGCGGTACGAATGCCAGTCCTATCCTCTCCCGGCTGCCATCCTCCTCCGCCCCCCCGCCATAACATTCATCCTATAGCATGTAGAAGGCAGAACATGCGGCATGTGTGGACTAAGGGCGGGACATGCTGAATGTGCTTTTCAAGTTAACAAGACAGTGATTTATTGCTAGGATGCCGGGCTGTCCTAGCAACCAATCACCTGCCTGTTAACATGAAAAGCATGTCCCGCCCTCTGTCTGAACATGCCGTGCCTTCTGCCTTCTACATGCTGTGTAAGGTAGGATCGGAAAAGAGGAGTGTTGTAATTGACAGGGTGAAATGTAATCTAAGGGAGAGGGCATTCATATAATGGCGAACGGACTGCAAGGAAGGAAAGGAGGCTTTAAAGTAGACCAGTAAACAGGCAAAGAAAAAAAAAAAAAAAAAAAGGGGGGGGCTGTAAAGGGGACTTGGGTGCAAAGAAGGTGGCCTGTGAAGTGGACTGGGGTGCCAGAAAAAGGGGGAACTGAGATGCAAGTAAAGGGGGGCTGTAAAGGGGACTGGAGTGCAAGGAAGGGGGCTGTGCAGTAAACTGGGGTGCAAGGAAGGGGGGGCTGTGAAGTGTATTGCGGTGCAAGTACAGGGGGACTGTAAAGGGGATTGAGCTGCAAGTAAAAAGGGCCTGTAAAAGGGGACTTGGTGCAAGGAAAGGGGGGCTGAGGAAACTGATGTAAAGGGTAGAGGTCTGTGATGTAAGGTGTGTGTAGGTGCTGTGATGTAAAATTGGGGGACTTGGATGCAAAGGGGGGTGTGATGTAAAGCAGGCACTGTATTGTACATGGGCGGTGGGGTTCTGCAATATAGAGGGGGGTGTAATGTGAAGAGTGCTGTAAGGTAAAGGGAAGGACTGATGACACTGACGTAAAAGGGAAACTGTAAAAAGGTGAGGAGCTATGATTTGAAGAAAGAGTAATAGCACAAACATGAGATTTGGACCTCTGCTGGATGAAAATTTTACTGACCAGACTTACATGAATTTTAGTTCAATACCCCGGTTATAGAGCTTATTTATTACAGAAAAATCGGTCACATGCACAGTGAGTGCATGAAGGTGCATGAATTTCTGATGCTGTGGCTTACAGCACAACACTGCTTAAGGCCCTATATTATTAAAAAATACAATTGCTTCCTTATATCTCTACAAGTGCAAGCAATAAGATACAGAAACATTTTGCAAACTATACATACCCAAACTCTCCATCAAAATATACAGCTCGTTCTTCAACAAGGTCTATGAGACCTTTAAAGTTATTCTCAAGTCCAATAGGAATCTGGACAAATGCTGCATTATGGTTCAGTTTGGACCTGTTGAATAAACAAAAAAAAATGGCAAAGGTCCTGCGAATTCTACATTTTGAGAGAGCTTCCAAAATCCATACAAAAAAAAGTGACACTCACTTGAGCTGCTGCAGGGCCCTTACAGGATTGGAGCCTTGCCTGTCAAGCTTGTTGATGAAAGTTAAGAACGGGACACTGTATCGCTTCATCTGTCTGTTAACGGTCATAGTTTGGCACTGAACCCCTCCAACGGCACATAAAACAAGGACGGCCCCATCCAATACCCTCAGTGATCTCTCCACTTCAATTGTGAAATCCACATGCCCTGGAAGACATAACAAGGAAAAGCAAAAACTGTCACATCACCAAGAGATATCTGACCTCTTTAAAATGACTGTAAAACGTGCTGAGAGTCAAGAAATACAATCTAAAATGTAATACAAACTGAGGATTAGAAGAACTCATATGCTCCAGCGTGTAAGCAGTAAATATTTGATGGGATACAATTCCCTTTCATTCATTTTACTGCACTTGTGAGCAAAAAAAAAAAAAAAAAAAAAAAAAAACAGTGGAATTGAGAATATTTTTTCAACCATAAGTCAACTGAAAAACCATGAATTAAAATGATATGCTCTCATTTTCAGATAAATAGCATGCTTTTTAGATGTTTGTACCTACTGTATAAACATAAAATATAGATGTACTTCTTGTGTATATGTGCCATGCTTAGGGATCTCTCTGAATCCATATATAACTACTGCTGGCCATAAACATTACAATCTCATTGTAGAATATTTACATTCACAAACAACTATGTAGCACTAAGGCCAACCAGCTTTTATAACAAATTAGTTTGTTCAGTAGTTGGTAAACATAAAGGACATCTTACAATCTGGTTAACAGTATCACCAACTCAAAGTGAACCTGTGCTTTGAGTACAAGGCAAAACAGATTCACTTATATGCTTCCCATACTGTTTCCTTCTACACTCCTATCACTATATTCAGGCACAAGAGAGTAAACCCTGTGTAAGCTCCAAGTCAGTACTTACACAGTGAGAAGGACTCTCTCACTGCACCCATGAGACAGTGCTGCTTATCTGGGTGGACAACCACCAGTGCTGACGGTAAGGGGAGAGATGCTCCCCATACATACCATACTGTAAATACCATTTATTTTTCCTTGCTTCCTGTATCCTGTGGCAGAAGGTGAAAGGGAAATAAAGCATGTAAAGCTAGAGAGGGCGGCAGTTACATGGACCTGAGGCTTGGCCCTGACTTTAAGGACATTCAATCTATCATTCTGATCACTTTGCCGTACAAAAGTAAGACAATGTCACTGCTTGTTCACATGGGTGACTATACACGTGGTGGTGGTGGTTAAAAGGTGGAGAGGGGGGAGTAAAAGCAGGATGTTGGACAGCCGCTCAGGGCTCTACTTATACCACAGAAAAAATGAAGGCGATTGTACACGATCACCTTGTAAACCAACCTATTCAGTTTAAAATAGAAATGAAAGGCAAAGCATTTTTGTAATATATATATATATATATATATATATATATATATATATATATATATATATATATAAAAAAGTAAGTATAAATACCCTTTTCCCCCCTTTTTTTTTTATAAGTGATCACATTCTCTCTGTTCTCTCTGCATAAGAGCTGGGGGGGGGGGGGCAGCAGAACACTAATCTTGATGAATCAATGAATGGCTGTGCAGGAGGGGTGTGACAGGAAAAGTCTGATCATTGGAGGAGAGCAGGCTGAGTTCCCAACATACCTAGAGAACTGACCATGGTGTGTTCTGCTGTTTAGTGTAAACACTTTTAAATAGGAAAGCAGAGTAACAGGAAAACCAGGGATTTCACATAAAGGAAGCAATACAAAGAACAGGATACTTTTTCATACAAGTACATGCAGGTATATATCCAGAATATGAAATGTTGGGGTAACAAACCCTTTAACCAGTTGCCGACCGCCCCCCGACTATATACGGTGGCGGTAAGCCCCTCCCAGGCAGAGTGACGTACCGGTACGTCACTAGCCTGGGAGGGAATAGGGGGCGAGCGCGCTGCAGGAGGAGCGCTCCCGCCCCCGCTCGTACCCGAAGAAGCCGGCGCGTGTGACCGGCGGACCCGATGTCCGCCGGTCACTCGCGATCGTCGGGTAGAGAGGGAGAAAGGCAGGCGGCTAATGTAAACAAAGCCGCCTGTCACTCTCCCCTGTGTAAAAGCACAGATCACTCGGTCCTGCTATGTAGGACCGTTGATCTGTGCTGTTACACACACAGCCACATCCAATGACCGTAAGAAACACGCCCCAAGGGACACACTTAACCCCTCCCTCTCCAATAAAGTTAACCCCTTCCCTCCCAGTGTCATTTTTACAGTAACAGTGCATATGTATAGCACTGATTACTGTAGTAATGTCACTGGTACCCCCAAAAGTGTCAAAAATGTCAGTCAAGGGTCCAATCTGTCCGCCGCAATGTTGCAGTCCCGCAAAAAAAAAAAAAAAAAAAAAAAAAACACACACACACACACACAATAAAAAAATGACAAAAATCTTTCCCTTAGTTAGTAAACGCAATAACTTTTGCGCAAACCAATCAAAATACGCTTTTTTTTACCAAACATATGTAGCAGAAAACAAATTGGCCTAAAATGTTAAAAAAAAATTAAATTTTTACATTTTTTTTGGGGGGGGAATTTCATATAAAAAAAATGTGAAAAATATTGTTATTTTTGCAAAATTGTCGCTTTTTTTTGTTTATAGCGCATAATCAAAAAAAAAAAAAGACGTCAAATTAATTTGGGTACAGCGTTGCATGACCGCGCAATTGTCCGTTAAAGTCACGCAGTGCCGAATCGCAAAATACCCCCTGGTCAGGAAGGGGGTAACATTTTCTGGGGCTTAAGTGGTTAAAGGGCTGCTACTACTGCCACCAAGTGCAACCCATTCAAGTGAGCGAGTCGTGTCTGAGGGGGCGGCAGTATGGTTGCACATATGAACAAATATGAGCGAGCACTTGGGGTGTAAAATTTACTGGGGAGAAATGAAACAAAAACAGAAAATCATTACAAACGGCAGTAGTAGCAGCCCTTTTAAGGGTTTGTTACCCCAACATTTCATATCAAGGCTGGGTTTATCTTTGGAACATGTTACACCCATTATTAGGGTGGCACGTGTAACATATTCCAGCATCTACCGTCTCTGCCCCCTGATTCCCCCCTCACTGTGACAGTGGGCATAGGATCCTCTTCCCTTGTCCATTGTCACAATTTGAAAACAGTGTGGGGCTCCGCCCACATGGAAACATCATTCATCCACTGTTTTCTGTGAATGAATGCCTACAAGTACGGCAAGCCATTGCCGCTGACGGCTTGCAGTTCTCAATGATCTGCAAGGGTGCTGGTGGGTGTCCTCGTAGTTCATTGATCTTCCTACCCTCAGGTAACTGTCTGGCTGTATGAGGTGGGAGCAGACAACTATGCTAAGAGTGTGCAGGACTCGGAGAGAGCACCAGCACTGCAGACTCCTTGGGGGAAAAAAAAAAAAATGAATGCACATTTTTTTTAATTACCTGCAAAAAAAGTGCTTTTTTTACCATGCATATTTCAGTTGGGAGGAATTCACTCGGTAACAGGTTTTAATGAAAACAACAGATTTTTGTAGCTACTTGGGGGTAAAATAGATTAAAAAAAAAAAAACACAGGAACATAGCAATGGGTGAAGTACAAAAACCCCCAGTAATCAAGCAAATAGGTCAAAGATCAAATGAATTCAGGTTATAGTCTTATTTATTACTTACTTAGGCATTGTTTAATTCAATAGTGATGAGACCAGTTACATTGTTATTAGAGAGCAAAAATGCAAAAAATTTTTGCCACTTGAAGCCATAAAATACATTATAAAGAGCTTTGGTCTTAACCAAAGAACATACCTGGTGTGTCAATTATGTTAATGTTGGTGTCTTTCCATATGGTGTAAGTGGCAGCAGACTGAATGGTGATACCTCTCTGGCGTTCCAGCTCCATAGAATCCATAACTGCGCCAACTCCATCCTTTCCTTTGACCTGCAAAAGAAATTATTACTTGAACATCTCCAGAGGCACTAGCTCCGAGTGAATAGTCTAACTTCTAGCTTTCCATAGACAGGGCATATCCTTGATGTCCCACAACAATAAGAGAATATAATAAAATCAAATTTGAAGCAAGCACATCTCTTTATTGCGGTCTTCTTCTAGGACTGCTCTTTAATCACTTGACCGTAAGATGTTATCCTATTCATGACCAGGCCATATATTTTGCGATTTAGCACTGTGCTACTTTAACTGGTAATTGCATGGTCATGCAACGCTGTAACCAAAACTAATTGATTGACTTGCACAAAAGTAAGGCGACTTCAAACTATGGTATATATACACAATAATTGTAATTTTTTTTTTTTTATACTACTAATGGCAGGGATCAGTGACTTATAATGGAACTGCGATAGTGCGGTGAGCAATCTGACAATAAATGACTGACTGCCACTGACATTAATAGTGATCAGTGATAATATTATACATTGTCACTGTACTAATGACACTGGCTAGAAAAGGGTAAATATCCAAAGTGATCAAGGGGTTCAATGTGTGCCTGGCTATGTGCAATGTGTGTAAAGTGTACTGCTTTGCAGGGATGAGAAACAGATTGTTCTCTCTGTACAGAGCTCTGTCTTGTTGTCAACACAGAGCTTCGGGCTGTGATTGTATCACTGTCATTGGCTAGGACTTACTGACAGGCTCCCGCTGTGCACAATCACAGTGCACCCTAAACCCGGATTTAGGCAGCTATGTACAGATACGTCGCTTTGCCTACACCATACACCCATCCAAAGTACATTGCGGGTGGGAAGTGGTTAAGGTATCAAAATATATTTTTTAGACATAGTGGTGATACATGTTTTACTTCTATATGTGTTCCTATTAGTGAAACTCTCCTCTTCAAAATGTTCCTAGTGCCCAGCAGAACCAAAAATATTTTTTGCAATTTGGAGAGATGTATTCACTTCCTGTTGTGCATAAGGAACAGGAAGTAAAGGGAAGTCTCCTCTAATGGCAAAAAAAAAAAAAAAAAGAGACCTGATGGTGGTTTTAAAGTCAAACTCTGGGCAAAGAAATTATCTGTTGCAGTAGGACTGGGTCTGCACTGCAAGGGTTAATTGCTAGTTTTTGTCTAGGGGAACAAGAAAAGGATATATTCTAATTTTTTGAGATGCACCTGTATATCATCAAAAAGTTTATTCATTTAAGTAATTCAATTCAAAATGTGAACTCATAAGTATATAGATTCATTACACACACAGGGATATATTTCAAGCATTTATTTCTTTTAATTTTGATAATTTTGGCTTACAGCTTGTAAAAACCCCAAATTCAGTACCTGAGAAAATTAGATTACATGAGACCAATAAAAAAAGGTTTTTAATACAGAAATGTTGGCTTACTGAAAAGTATGTCCATGTACAGTATAATATGCACTCAATACTTGGTCAGGGCTCCTTTTGCATGAATTACTGCATCAATGCGGCGTGGCATGAAGGTGGTAAGCCTATGGCACTGCTGAGGTGTTATGGAAGCCCAGGTGGCTTTGATAGTGGCCTTCAACTTGTCTGCATTGCTGGGTCAGGTGTCGCTTATCTTCCTCTTGACAATACCTCACAGATTCTCTATGGGGATTAGGTCAGGCGAGTTTGCTGGCCAATAAACAGTGATACCATGATGAATAAACCAGGTATTGGTACTTTTGGCAGTGTGGGCAGGTGCCAAGTCCTGCTGGAAAATGAAATCAGCATCTCCACAAAGCTGGTCAGCAGAGGGAAACATGAAGTGCTCTAGAATTTCCTGGTAGAGGGCTGCGTGGACTTTGGATAAAACACAGTGGACCAACATCAGCAGATGACATGGCTCCCCAAATCAACACTGACTGTGGAAACTTACTGGATCTCATGTAACTTGGATGCTGTGCCTCTCCACTGTTCCTCCAGACTCTAAAGGGCCATACACACTATAAGATTTTCTGAAGACTTTTGTCCTTCAGATTTACCTTTTCTATGTAGTGCAGGGGCCTGCCGGATTGCATACAAAGTGTTTAGTTTTGACCTCATATTATATGGTTTTGGTAAGTCTAAAAGGAAAAAGTCTTCAGAAAATCTTATAGTGTGTATGGCTCATAAGACTTTGATTTTCAAATGAAATGCAAAACTTACTTTTAATTTGAAAAGAGGACTTTGGACCACTGTGTAATAGTCCAGTTTTTTTCTCCTTAGCCCAGGTAAGAGGCTTCTGAGGTTGTCTATGGTTTAGGAGTGGCTTGACACAAAGAATGCGACAGTTGTAGCCCATGCCCAGGATACATCTGTGTGTGGTGGCTCTTGAAGCACTGACACCAGCCGTAGTCCATTCCTTGTAAATGGACCCCAAATTCTTGAATGGCCTTTGCTTCAAAGCTGCGGTCATCACTGTTGGTTGTGCACCTTTTTCTACCACACTTTTTCCTTCCACTCAACTTTCCCTTAATATGCTTGGATACAGCACTCTGTAAATAGCCAGCTTCTTTAGAAATTACCTATTGGGACTTACCCTCCTTGTGGAGGGTGTCAATGGCTGTCTTCTGGACAACTGTCAAGTCAGCAGTCTTCCCCATGATTGTGTAGACTGAGAGACCATTTAAATGCTCAGGAAATCTTACAGATGTTTTGTGTTAATTAGCTGAATAAAGTGCGACACCATGAGCCTACAATATTGAACTTTTTCACAATATTCTATTTTTCTGAGATACTGAATTTTGGGTTTTCACTAGCTGTAAGCTTTAATCATCAAAATTAAAAGAAACAAATGCTTGAAATATATAACCCTGTAAATAGGGGAGTTTCACTTTTTGAATTAAATTACTGAAATATAATTGACTTTTTAATGATATTCTAATATTTTGTGATGCACCTGTACTTACTTACAATATCCGCTGCTCCTCCCTGCAGTTAGATCAGTCCCCACAGCTTCTGCATCCCTGCACTGTAGGATCCTGACGTCATCAGGACCAGAGCAGGAATTGGGACATGGGGAAGCCAAGGGGCAGTCCATTGCCATATCATGGGGGACCACAGCATCAGGTAAGTAAAACTGCTTCTTCTCCCCCTGGACAAAATAAGCTTGCAGTGGGTCTGTGCTAGGAGTTCGATTTTAACCATACGCGATATGCTTTAGATATACTACAACAAATGCGGGCTTATCTTACCTCGTGCATCTGTGCTATTCTGCCAGTGTAGTAGAGAATACGCTCAGTCACAGTTGTTTTGCCAGAATCAATGTGGGCAGATATCCCGATGTTGCGAATTCGTTCATTTGGAATTATGCCAGAGGAGCAATGCCGGCAGATGTTCAGGAGTAACTGAAAATGTAAGCCCAATAAGAAATCACAATTTTATTTCAGCCAATACATGAAAGTGCATCTCAGTCAAAACATTTTTTTGGGATACTGCTGGGAATGCAATGTTTTATGTACTTTAGAGGTTCCCCTTATTTGTCTTGTTGATAATTGTCACCAGGACAAAAAGTGATTGGAAATTCAAAATGATATTGCAGTCACTTAAACAGGTGGTGAGGGGAACTCTTCCAATAGTGACAACTATCTATAAAAGGTATTATCACTCACTTTGCCTTCACTTCCTGTTGTGTCTCCAGGGCAGGATGTTAGGGAGAAAACTGCCTAATGGGACAGTAAATGTAAACATACAGTTTTCTAACCATCCTCTACCCAAAACTAGATTTTTGGCTACTTTTTTAGAACTGTGCTCTGCCTGGCATTTTGTGACTTCCTGTCTCAGTTTATATTTACACCTGGCATGGGTGCATGAAGACAGATGATTCCAGGGTGCCTGGTCTCATTTTGCTATTGACTGAATGGGCCCAGCTAGAAATGCTCACAGCAGTCATTAGATGCAGCACAAACAACACAGCCACAATTGCCAACATATATCTGACTTGAATGAGAGGAAACAACTGTACAAAGAGATGGCTGTCAACAGATGACTTACATTCATTTTCAGAGACAACAAACTGGAGAATGCTGAAGCTGTAAATATATTGTAAACCTCTCAAAATTTAAATGCGTTAGTAAAGCACCGGCAATTTTTTTTTTTTTTTTTTTTTAACGAGCAAGGAAAAGTTATAATGTGCTAGTATGCATCACATACTAGCACATTATGTGAAACTTACCTTAGAACAAAGCCCTCTAGTGGCGAGCTGTCACAACTGACAAGGCTTCCATCTTCACCCAGTCTTCCTTCTGGGTTTGCAGACTCCAGCTGTGAGTGGCCAGAGCCGCAATGATGTCAGTCTGGCACACGCGCGTGGAAGCCATTGTTCAGGGCAGAGGACCGGGTGCCCGTTCCATCAGAGCGCATCCACCAGGTGACGTCACTGGCTGCATGTACAGTAAATATCTCCTAAATGGTTCATGTTTAGGAGATATTTACAGTACCTTTAGGTAAGCCTTATTAAAGGATTACCTATAGGTACAATTCATGCATGGGAGTTTACTAGGATTTGAAGGCACTTTTAAAAAATTTTGGGGAATAGTGAGAAGAGGGATTAGAACGCCTGCCAGGCTTTTACTGCTGTCTCTGCCCCTGTTAAAGCGGGGTTGGTAAAAAAAAATATAAAAAAATTAAAGTCAGCAGATATAAATACTGTAGCTGCTGACTTTTAATATATAGACATCTACTTGTCCAGGGAGCCTGCGATAGTCAGCACCCCAGGCGATTTTTGGATCAGCTGCTGGGTGCTACCGCCGCCATTCAATCTAAGGGAAACTGGCAATGAAGCCTTTCTGCTTCACAGCTAGGTCCCTACTGCGCATTATCATTGGCTCAGAGGCAGGGGAAGGAGAAAAGGGACGGCACCTCTGAGGGACGGCGCCGCAGCGCCGCCTCCCGGAAGTGGGGAAGGGTACCTGTCAAAAACAGGTACCTGTTCTCCCTGAAAGGTGCTAAATGCTGCGCCGGCGGGGAGGGAGGAAGCAGATGAGCGAAAATTCCACTTTTAGGTGGAACTCCGCTTTAAGGAGAGTTACCCTCTCTGTTTACTATTGTCATTGAAAGTAAAAGAAAATCCCAAATTTTTGGTTCTCCCCAGAACACGAATAGAAGGGAAATCTTCCAATGGGGACATTAGTTCTGGTGACACCCTGGGATTCCTTCACTTTAGAGGGATTTCCCCTCACTTCCTGTTTTGGCTATGGGACAGGAAGTGAAGAGAAATTCCCCCAATGCCACGCAGATGGCTAAAATAAACGTTACAGGGGTTATAACTCTCCCTTACTCTATCCAGAATATACATATATAACATTTTGCCTCTGGTTCTACTTTTAATTAGTGTGGCTGACTTTTAAGTAAATAAATAGTACTCTGCTATTAAACACACTTCCTAAACTACAGGCACTAAACTGTACTAACATGTATTTAGCATTTTGAGTACTTTAACAGCAAACAAAGCATTGCAGCTCTGAGAGGACTGACTACATACAGAAGTCAGGGAGCCCAGCTTCCAAGGACACTGTTGGTACAGCAGAGCTCCCATGTAGGAGAATCCTCATGTACTCATCCTGCTAATGAAAGGGTGGAACTACAAGTGCCAGCTCACCTTCCCCCAGGACCACCTTACCTGATTCCTAGCAGTCACCCCGGTACGATGTGATAGCCAGGGCCCGATGACACTTGCAGCTCTTAGAATTCCCATTTCTGCCTCTGAAAGTCACGCTGGTCTGTAGAAGATCATCACTTCCGGGAGTCAGGGAAGCCGGCTAAGGTCACACACAGGACTTCCGGGAAATGGAACGCACACTCTACAAAGCAGGGTATTCTGTTTAAAAAAGACCCGTGAAACCGCGCTGTAGCCTGTCGGAGCGTTATAAGATTATTTCCTCCTTTCAAAACTCCTAATTGGAATATTACTATGGCAGTGCCCTGAAGCAAAATGGCGGAACCGTTCTTTGACCTTGATATAGCCAGTCACCAATCAGAGCGCAGGGCAAGGAAGAAGCATACACGGTGCGCAGTTATTGTGAAGCGGTTGGTGGAGACTGAGCGACATCTAGCGAACAATTGTGGTTTGGCCGCTGGAGATAAGGTTGTACCTTATCTAAAGGTAAGGTTATATTTCTGTATAAATAATTCTTATAGCCAGATATGTCATCTAAAGAAGATCACGTTTTGTTTTGTATGCTAGTGCCCTTGTAATATGTTATCATGTTATTTATGTATGTAAAAATCAGTTCACTAGGACTGCACAGACTTTCACCTGCACCCTCTGGATGGTCTTTACTTATTTAATCACCTAAAATGTATGTAAACCGTAACAATTATCTTCAAGTATTTGCTCCCTTTTATTCAGTTTATTATATCGTAGAAAGTGTTGATTGTATGTCAGAAATGTGGGCATAGTGCAACTTAAGCCCCACCCCCACCACATTTCATCGCATCGCGAAATGCTACAGTGTATAGACTTGAATAAAGTGTCTTTTTTTTTTTTTTTAACATTTTATTAAAGTTAACAAAAAATAAATGTAAACATTGTGATGCATTGTAACAACCCATCGCACAACCCCATCACTTCCCCTATACAAAGGGTACCAGCCAACAGTGTTTTCACAAGCGTGTTGACGTGAACAGCCCTAAGGCCCCATCCACACTTTTTGTACATTGAAGCTCCTAAACGCCATGTATTTCAATGATGACTTTTCACATATAAGTGACCAGGCACTTGTAGCTCAACATCTGACATTCCAAGAGCTACACAAGCTATTTTTCCAGGCAGAACTGGGCATTTCTGCTCCCATCGACCAGAAAGGGAATGTACATCTTTGTTAGGGGTCTTGAAGGCTTTTTAAGCTTGTAAGAACTATTACTGTATTGTATATAAAGTAACTGTAGAAAGCAGTGGTTGCAAGGAGGTCCTCACTGTAGAATTTTTTTTTCTTGAATCTATGGTGCAAAAACCTAAGGTGAAACACACACCAAAAAGTGCACTTAAGGGTGTTCTTTGCCCAGCCACGGAAGGAGTAGGACCTCTCCCTGATCCCCCCCAGGTGCAAGGCCTCTGACAAGGACAAAGGGTATGACATGGTCCCCCTAGGCAGAAGTCTTGGCGGACCCCTTTCCTTGTGGTCAGCCAAAGCCAACCACCAAGTACTAGGTCGAAGGGCTCTCCCAAAGAGACCCCACAGGGTCAGAGGATGAAGGAGCCTGAGGGCCACACATCCTTCCCCTAGACTTAAGGGCAAGCCCAAGGACTCGCACCCTCCATCTTGGTGAGAACAAAACACACACAAAAGTGAAAGACCGTGGAGAAAAATAAATAAGTGGCTGTGCAATGTGCACTGGCCAGGGCCTGAAAGGCAAAAATTGCCCTGGACTTAGCCAAAAGGCCCAGCCCTAAAAGGCGCAGTGCAGGAAAAGTGTTTGGAGCTGTGACCATTCCCAGGGGGCACAGACACCGTGGACTCTCTGCCTTCCCAGCCCATGCCCATGGCCAGACAAGGTAGATCCATTCAAATCAGTAGTAACTCCCATGCCCCAACAGCCTGCAGCGAGTCCTGCCTCTCATATTGGGTGTTTACCCTAACCTGCTTTATGTATAGGAAACTAACATAAACTGGTTAAGAATAGTCACCCTGCAAAGTGTATAATCTGAATCAAATTACTAGTATTAGTCCCATCCTCCATACATAGCCGCTGGAGGATGCGTGGGCATACACCTTGGAGCTGCATGTTACACCAACCTAATACATCACTACATAGCAAATTATAAACCAGAAGAAAATTCTGACTTTGTATTTCTTATATGGTGTCTTACAATTATTTATTCTGCATTCTTCCAAAATCGTCAAATATCTTTACAATGTCTTTACTTACAGGAGTACGCCTTGTATTGTGGAAGCACAGATGAGCAAGAATACAGAATCCAGATCTGTAGGACCTCAGGGTAATGCACTAATGTTTGGTTTATATATAATCATATTTTCAGGGCTTGTTTTCAGCTGGAACTTGGTGGAACTTAGTTCTGCCACTCCTGGCTCAGGCTCTCTGCTCCCTGCTCACCACTATCACTTGCAAACACAGAAGTCAAGCTTCTGTGCTTATAATGCCCTGTACACACGTGCAGATTATCTGAAGACTTTTGTCTGCAGACTTACCAAAACCATATAATATGAGGTTAAACCTAAACACTTTCAATTTGTATGCAATCCGGCAGGCCCTTGCACTACATAGAAAAGGTAAATCTGAAGACAAAAGTCTTCAGATAATCTGCACGTGTGTACGGGGCATTAGTGACAGCTTGTCTTCCAACAGATTAAACAGATCTGATCTCTTGAGCAGCGCTCACTGAGTGCAGGATGAGGACAAGGAGGATACAAGTGCCAGGGGTGCAGTGTAGCCATTGATGGCAGGGGGGCATCGAATGGTGGGCTGACTCCTCTGGGATCTCCATTTTTCCCTGGTACCAGGATGCTGACTCTTCCACCTGATGATCTCACTGCCAGTGAAAGAGGCATAGCTGTCTACAGTGTGAAGGGAGGTACTAGAGCCAGCTGTGTGCTTCGGCTTAATACCGCAAAAAAAGTAAGACATGGAAGATGGCAGAGCTTTTAAGGAAGGGGGGGGGGGAGAAGATGGGGCAATGTAGAGGGAGTTGTATGCAGAGGTCAGAGCTGAAGCTGGTGGAAGTGAGATGTGGATGGGGGATGCAGAGGTAAGCAGCTGTGGAATAGGGCTGAGATCTGCAGTTTGTGTGTAGCTCACCCCTTAAATCTGCCCTCTGTGTGTAGTGCACCCATGAACGCTGCCCTCTGTGTGCAGCACACCCCTGAACTCTGCACTCTGTGTGTAGTGCACCCATGAACTCTGCCCTCTGTGCCCAGTGCACCCCCTGAACGCTTCACCCTGTATGTAACCCACCTCCCCAACTCTGCACTCTGTACTTAATGCACTCATGGTATTTAACCACTTGCCGACCGTCTAACGCAGATTTACTGCAGCAGCTCGGCTCGGCTGTGCATAATCACGTAGATGTATGTGATTGTGTGCACGTGGTCTCGGCGGCGCCGTGCTCCCGCTGTGATTAGACACATCAGGAGGCAGACCACAGGAGGAGCGGGCACAATCGCCACCGGCCTCCTGCGATCTTCTGCTAGGATGACAGGAGAGCCGTCTGGAATGTAAACAATATAAGACGGTTCTCCTGTCAGAGAGGCAGGGAAAGATCGTGTGATTCAGCTGAATCACAGATCTCTCTGTGCCGCTGTTCAATCTATCCCTCACACAGTTAGAAAGCACATATAGGGAACACATTTAACCCCTTCCCTGCTAGTGTCATTTATACATTTCATTTCATTTATACATTTCATTTAGCACTAATCACTGTATTAATGTCACTGGTCCCCAAAAAGTGTCACTTAGTGTCAGATTTGTCTGCCGCAATGTCACAGTCCCGATTAAAAATCACTGATCGCCGCCATTACTAATAAAAAAAAATAAAAAGTCCATAAATCAATCTCGTAGTTTGTAAACGCTATAAATTTTGCGCAAATCAATTATTATACGCTTTTTGGGGTGTTTTTTTTACCAAAAATATGTAGCAGAATACAAATTGGCCTAAATTGATATTAAAATTATATTTTTTACGTGTTTTGTAGTCGAAAGTAAAAAATATTTTTTTTTTTTTCAAAATTGTAGTTCTTTTTTTGTTTATAGTGCAAAAACTAAAAATCGCAGACGTGATCAAATACCACCAAAAGAAAGCTTAATTTGTGGAAAAAAAAGGACATCAATTTTTTTCGGGTGCAGCGTCGCACGATCGCGCAATTGTCAGTTAAATCAACGCAGTGATTCAAAATGGTAAAAAAAAATGTTGCCTTTAGTTCTTCTTTAATACATAAGCCCTTACAGCTAAACTACTTTCCAAACACTTAAGGCCCCTTTTACATGAGCGCCTCTGTGAAGCAGGATCCGCTTGCTCAGGCGGGGATCTCTCCGCTGATCACGGCTAAGTAGGAGGATGACAGGTCCCTGACACAGCCTATGGGGCAATCGGATGAAAACGGATCGCCTGTCCGTTTCTATTCCGATCTGCCAGACGGATGGGGAATAGGCCCCCCCCCATCTGTTTTTGGTGGACAGGATCAGATCGGATGGCAGCAGGTGTCAGCAGATGTGTCAGCTGACATCCGCCGCTCAATAGAAGAGACTGGAGGGTCCGTTCAGGTCCGCCTGCCAGTTTTTTAGGCACCCATATGAAAGGGGCCTTAAGGCAGTATAAACCTTTCTACCCACACCTTATATTTTTCACCTGCTTAAGATGCATAGTAATTCAAATTTACATATACACAAGCAGGCAAAGCAATCACATTACTACATTTGTGATGCAACACAGAGGAAATAGCAAAGCATGGGTTGGATGCTGTGTGACCTGAAACAAGAAGTTACCTGTTTCTTTAGCGAACAGGGACAAGCTAGGTAGGTGAATACATGGACACAGGGGAATCAAGCAGCCATGACACTACAAACTGCAGCCACAACATGTGAGCCCATCATTACAAGGTAATGAAATAGACAGCATAGGGAATATAACTGCACTAAGACCTGGTTAAAACAAAAACATTTTGAAAGTGTACAATGTCTTAACTATAAACAAAGGAAAGGAAATAGCCCTGGGACTTTGAATGAGCAACATTTTAAGTTTCTTGTAGGCCATCAATTCCTCCCACCGACACAAACTAAGGGGAAAATTCCTCCCAATGATACCAATAATGGGGCACAATTCCTCCCAATGACACCAACGACAAGGCACAATTCCTTCCACTGACTTATAAAATGGGACATTGTTTTTCCCACTGACCTCAGGACCTTTTCTATTCCCAATGACCGCAGTCTGGGTCCCCTAACGTCTGAAGCACAGTAAACCAGGCCCCTGTTCAGAAAGTTTGGAGACCTCTGCTCTAGAGAATGTAATTCACCAAGTCTCTACAATGTTCCATATCTCTGCATTTGCAAGATTTTGTGGCTAAAAGCTTGTTCTGCTGAACCTGGTGAACTCCTATTTGGAGAATCCCTTGATAAATTAATCAAGGAAGTAATTAAGGGAAAGGTTGTACTGCTCCACAAGTAGAAGCCTAAGTCCCCTACAGCTACCACTTCTGCTTATTCTGCTCAGCAAAGGGGTTATTTTTGCTGTCCCCAGGAATCAACCGCAAAACCAAGGCAATGGATTATTTTGTTGCAAGCCCTGGACTCTTTAGTCCACTTAGCCTGCCCAGATTCCCTCCTCACAATAAAGAAGCACCCCCACTTCTTTATTGATTCAGACTGCACCAGTCTGAATCCAAGACGTCCAAGATCTCTTGGTTCAATCTGTCTTTTCAAAATAATGTTTCTATCTCTGCCCACTCCTCGCCTTTTACCTTCCCAGCTGTACCAGCTTCAGAACAAAAAAAGGCAGATTTAATACCCAACTGTAACTACAAGGAGGGGTTGTACCCATTATTTTACAATAACTGTTTCAAGGTTTCCATTCAAACCTATTTACAGTTTCAAAACTAAATGGGGGCATCCATCCAATTCCTGAATAAAAATCTCTAAACAGATATTGTTGCGCACTTAAATTCCAAATGGAGTCAACATGGTTTGTCATTGCTTCACACCACTATCTTCTCCACACATCACAGCTTTCTGCATTTTGCTGTGGGAAACCAGCACTTCCAATTTGTAGCACTACCGTTTGGCCTATCATCTGTACCCTGAGTTCAAGAAAGTGTTCACCCCACTCCTAACTCTTCTGTGAATCCATAGCATTCATATCATAGGTTACTTGGACAACTTCCTACTGAAGGACTCCTCAGTCACAATCTTGTCTGCAAACATCCAAAAGATGATTCAGTTTCTTAAAATTTTGGCTTACCAAAGACTGCTCTCTCTGATCTGTGGTGTGCTGGTGATATTTGTATGTTTTAACCTTGTGTTGATTCCAGTTCCCAGCCAGCAGTTGCTACCGCACCCACCTGTTATAAGCACTTTCAGAAATGTGTTTGATGGGCATATTTTGCTGGGTCTAATTTTGGAAACAACCCAAGCCATAATTTTTCTTCCTCAGGAGAAAACTTCCCTGAGGTCTCACATGCAGACCCTCAGATCAAAATGGCACCCCTCAGTACACTTCTGGGCTTAATTGTAGTCTCCTTATAGAATTTTCTACAGAAAGTTGCTCAAATTAATTTCCCTGATTTGACCTCCTGTGCCAACTGTAAATAATAATAAAGACCTCCAAAGATTTCTGCATTGAAACATATGAAATAGATCTCATAGGCCACCAAAAAGCAAATGGACACATTATATCGGAAAGGATATCGTGAGTTAAGTCAATAACATCCTTCTCACAGTAGGATATGATCTGTTAAGGTCATTAGAGATGTTATATACATGGAATGTTGCCATAAATTGGTGTAAAGGTAGTTCAGAAAAGTTCAAGGCAGATATATAAGGGGAATAATATAAATGATAGGACATTAATCCTGCGATTTATACTGATGGAGAGCTAACTTGTCAGCGTAGGTGCGCGCTGACCCTTCATATAACTCCCTGAGTTGCGACCGGGCCAATGATAGATAGTTAACGTGTCCACAGTGGGAGCCCGTTTGTGATCCATTTCTAAGGATTCAGGTTTGTGGATTGCAGACACTATGGCAGCCGAACGTTCTTTCTTAAAATAGGTCCCTATTTGAATAAAGGCGCCCTCGTAAGATCGCTTTAAGTGCCTCCCATTGAATGGGGAGCTAGGTCGTGTCCGTCGCGTGATCCGCAAAAAGGTTAGAAATTATTTTTGTGACCTGAGAGATACACTCCTGATTCGAGAGCAGGGAGTCTTTCAGGCGCCAAGTCCACTCCTTGACCGGGCTGGAGGGAAGCAAGAAAGTGAGGAATACAGGAGAGTGGCCTGACCAGACCATAGAGTCTATGTCGCACTTGGGAGACCAATCTAGACAGCGATGATCTACCAAAAGGTAATCAATGCGGCTATAGGACTGATGGACATGAGAGAAATTAGTATAGTTCCTGGACTTAGGGTGGAGTATCCTCCACACTAGGGATCGACTGATATCAGTTTTTCGTTGCGGATACCGATATTTTGCCCATTGGATGTCGGTATAGGCCTATATTTTAAACATTTAAAGTTTTGCAAAATAAACACAATTGACACAAATCGTACTGAACATGTTAATGTTTGTTTATTAACATTTTTACCATTAAGGGCTCGTTCTTCATACCTTAACTGCATGAAAACTGATAGGAAAACCGCACTTGCAGGGACATCAGTTTCACATCATCTGATTGTGAATGATGCATAAACTGCTGCAGTAGTGCACTCACTCACTGCAATAATTTTAAATCACTACTGCAGTGCAGTCAGTGCAAAACTGCTCAAACAAAAGCTAGACAAACAGCTAGACAGTGGATTGGAGTCAGTGGACTACCGCTGCAGTAGTGCACTAACTGCAATGATTTTAAATCACTACTGCAGTCAGTGCAAATTAAACTGCTAGGAAAAAAAAAAGGTAGACAACAACAAACGGCTAGACAGTGGATTGGAGGAGTCAGTGGACCACTGTTGAAGTAGTGCACTTACTGCAATGATTTTAAATCACTACTGCAGTCAGTGCAAATTAAACTGCAAAGCTAGACAACAAACTGCTAGACAGTGGATAGGAGTCAGTGGACTACTGCTGCAGCAGTGCACTCACTGCAATGATTTTAAATCACTAACTGCAGTCAGTGCAAAACTGCTAGAAAAAAAGCTAGGACAGTGGTGAGTCAGTGGACTACTGCTGCAGTAGTACTTGCTCACTGCAATAATTTTAAATCACTACTGCACACCACTGCAGTAGTGATTAAAAAATTTTGCAGCAGTGAGTGGCGCACTAGTGCAGCAGTAGTCCACTGACTCCAATCCACCATCTAGCTTTTTTTCTAGCACTTTTGCACCGACTGCTGCCACTTCACTGAAAACACGCCTACTTGGTACCGAGAAAGGAGAAGCAGAAAGGTACCTTCTAGCATGAGAAGCACGTCTTTTGTAGCGTGCCTCATTTTCCTTCCACCACTGAAGAGGATCACCACTTCTTCGGTCAATTAGTGGTTCCTTCAAATAGAGATGAAGTTCATCATCCAGGCTCATTATTGCAGATTCAGAAGAATCCTCCGCATGAGGCCCCAATAAAACACTGAACATGGCATATATTTGACACTATGAAGTTTATCTTCTGTCCGTTGTCTTTTTGGACATTTTTCTCTTTTTGAAGCATCCTGCTCTTCCACATTAGAAACCTGCTCTTCTTGACTCTTCTTTTCGGTAGGAACCTCCTGCACCTCCTGTTGAATATCTTCTGTCAGCCATTGTTTTGCCTTGGCCAATACATTATCAGAAGAGAGAGGATGAGTCTTGTATTGAGGATCCAAAAGACATGCAAGCACAACATTTTTATCCTCTTCATGCTTCTCAAAACGTTTAGCGAGGCTGGCCCTCATGGCCTGCCTACATGTTTTAGTGCCACGTGTGTTGGGTCCTTCATTCTCTTGAATAAGCATCTTCAGCACTCTCACACATGGGATGACAGATGACACAGATGAGTCGTAATGACTCACCTCTAGGGTCACTTCCTCTATGGGGAGGAGGGTCTCAATGACATTGGCTACAATGTCCCACTGATCAGCAGTAGGACAAGAATATCCTCCATATTCACCTATATATATATATATGGCTTCTGCTCCAGCATTCTTTGCAGCATGTGAAGTGTTGAGTTCCATTGTGTTGGAACAGCGTTAATCAAGTTGTTTTTGGGTAGGCCAAGGTCTTCCTGAATGCACCTCAGTCGCTGCTTGGCAAGGATCGAATGGTGGAAATGGCCTGCGCACCTCTTCAGCATGCTAATTATGTCAAGCAAAGCTCTCCGGTTTGACACGCCATCATTTACGACAAGTTGGAGGGTGTGTGCCATGCAACTGAGGTCTGACACTTCAGCAAGTCTCATTCCTTTCACCATGTTCGCTCCACTGTCTCGAAGCACAAGCATCACTCGGTCTTTGGTGATTCCCCATTCTTCTAGCATGCCTAGAAATCTTTCTCTAATGTACTCCCCAGTGTGGGATCATTACATCACTTTTGTATTCAACACCAAATGCCTTCTTGTCCATCCACTGTCAATGAAGTGGCATGTAAGACTCATTAGTGATTCTGTTTGTCCTGACCAGCAGTCAGCCGTGAATGAGAGTGAGTTGCCAGCATTCTCTGGTTTCAGCATAGCCTTTACTTTCTCAACGACCTTTTGGTGAATCTTTCCCAGCATTTCGGCTCGATAATACTTGCCACTCTTCAGTGTGTACCTTTGCTCAACTATGGACATCAACCGCTTAAATCCAGAGTCAGACACCATTGTAAATGGCTGGTTATCAGTGACCATCATCTCTGTGATTACTCTGTCCAGCAGTTGGGATGTTCCATCTGATTTTAGCCACCTGTTTTTTTTTCTGAAACATATCTGTTATTGTTGCCTGGGATAGTGATGTTTCACCTTGTGATTCATTTTGTTTTTTCTGTGCTGAATGATATAATTCAACATGATGAACTCTTAGATGGGTTTCAAAGATTTTACGTATTTTTGGTTTTTGCAGTTATTGATCCCATGCTTACATTGTTTACGCATGTGTTGCACAGTGCTGCTGCTTTTCCTGGAGATGTTGATGAGAAATAGTCACAGACCACACTTTTAATTTTTCAATCTGCATCCATCTCCATTGAAATTTGAAAGACACTACTAAAATTGAATATAGGCTTAAACAAAACTGGCTGGCTGGCACCCTTTGGTGGGTGGCTGGCTGGCACCCTTTGGTGGGTGGCTGGCTGGCACCCTGTGGTGGGTGGGTGGCTGGCTCCCTGTGGTGGGTGGCTGGCTGGCTCCCTGTGGTGGGTGGCTGGCTGGCACCCTGTGGTGGCTGGCTGGCACCCTGTGGTGGCTGGCTGGCACCCTGTGGTTGGTGGCTGGCTGGCACCCTGTGGTTGGTGGCTGGCTGGCACCCTGTGGTGGGTGGGTGGCTGGCTGTCACCCTATGTGGTGGGTGGCTGGCTGGCACCCTGTGTGGTGGGTGGGTGGGTGGCTGGCTGGTACAGGCCCAGGGCCTGTAGCTGGCTAGCTGGTACAGGCAGGACCTGTGGCTAGCTGGCTCACAGGCCTGTGGGTGGCTGGCACCGGGCAGCTGTGGGTGGGTGTATGTATGGCGGCTGTGTTAAACACACTGTGCTGTGTACACTCACTGGTTGGGCTGTGACCCCCCGACTCCAGAGTCCAGACGAGGCTGAGGGAGGTGGCCTAAGAAGAAATATCGATAACCTAAGAGGCCGATTCCGATATATCGGGGAAAGTGCATATCGGCCCTCGATATATCGGCCTTGCCGATAATCGGTCGATTCCCTGCTCCACACGTCAACAAGGTGTAAATTGAATAGGGCACACTTTAGGGCCCTCAGCTTAGTGAAAGGTATTGAGGAACGGGAAGACGAGGAACCTAACAGAGGATCTAACGGGATATTAAAATCCGCTCCCAGGATCAGCTTGCCCTCCGCAAAACCTGACAGGAGCTCTAGGTACTGCAGGGCCATCAAAACCTGGTTGACATTTGGTAGATAAATATTAGCAATCGTGGGCTTAGTGCCCCAGAGAGAGAACTTCACAACCGCATACCTTCCTTGTTGGTTCGAGACGTGGTCTATCATTTTGATAGGGAGTGTTCTGTGGAAAGCTCCATTGCGTTTCTTGGAGGAGGAGCACATTCACTTGGCTCTTGTGCATCTGGTAGAAGATTTGTCCCCTTTAGAGGCTACATTAAGACCATTGGCATTATAACACCCCAATTTTAGCTTGGGGAGAGAACTGACCGTATAGGCCATAATGGAGTGCGCAGAGGAGGGAAGGGGATGTGAAGGAAAGGAAGAGAAAAAGGATCAAGGAAAAGATTAGGGAGCAGGGAGGGAAAGGAAGCAAGAGAGAATGGAAGGAAGAAATAGAAAGAAAAGGACACAGAGGGGAGTGTCCATCAAAAAAAAGTGTTTGCAGAGATAAACACTACACGTTTATCAGGTTCAGGCACAAACCGTGCCAAACCTAATGTGGGAGAAAGGTTGAAGAGGAGAAATCCGAAATGTGATCCCGGCAGTATGACACGCATATAAGAAGAGTAATAGACACACCCTCTAGAAAATAAACTAAGCGGGAATAAAGTAACACGTGCATTGATAATTAACTGAAAAACAACAGCACTCTAAATAGTCCAATGATGCATCTCCAACCAGTTCGGAATGTCTATCGGATCTTGCTCTAGGAAGAGGAAAAGATCATGGAGCTGTTCCGGATCCGAGAAGACAAATTTGTGGTCATTGCAAGTCACCTTAACACTGAATGGATGACCCCAAGTGTATGTTGCACCAGCTTGTCTAATAAGGTCCAGTGGGGGGTGAAGCACCCTCCTCATGTATAGCGTGTTGCAGGACAGGTCAGGATAAAGATTAATGGAGGAGCCATCAAAATCCACAGGCCCCATACTCCAAGCTTTCCGCGTGATTTCCTCCTTCAAGGTATAATAATGTACACGGCAAAGTACATCTCAGGGAAAACCTTCACGACCCCCACTCTGACCTCCCTCTCCAAGGGCCCGGTCCAGTTCTAGAACCATATTCCCTTCCCAGAACCATATTCAGTATGGAGATAACAGTGGTCAGCACTGGTTGTAGCCTCTGGTATGCCCTGCAGCATGATGTTATTTCTGCGGCTCCTATTCTCACTGTCTTCTATGCGGAGCTGATGTTGCCGCAGGGGGAGAAGGTGGGGTTTAGATGCAGTTTCAAGCACCCTTATACGGGTCGCATGGTCATCCTGCGTTGCAGCTAGGGATGAAACTGTTGCCTCATTTGCTGTGACCTGTTGCTTTAAAGTATTTACTTCTACCCGCAGTGATGTTTCCATTTTAACTGCCCAGGACTCAAAATCCATCCTGAAGGCAGATAATAGTGCCGCAGCTTCAGACCCAAAAGTTCCTCCAGGTACTGCAGGGCCTAAATTAATTTGTACATTGGGATGAGACACTGATCTGATTGTAGAGGCTGGAGGATTAGTCTGCACAGCCTGTGTCTCTGGTGTCACTTCCTCACAGGCCTGTGCTGCTACTGAAGTGGAGGGAGGGGGCTTAGCTTTCCCTGCAGCTCGGCCTGGCGCCATCTTGTCTGGCCTGGGGGTCCGATGTTCCGGAGGAGCTGTGCGGAGTAGATACCTCTGGATGGTCCCCTGCTGTAGCTCACAAGGCTCAGCAGGGTGAGAGCTATCCGTCGGCATATAGATTGTGGGTGAGAGAGTCCTGTATATCAGCCTGCCACAGCCAGGAAAGCACAGAGCTCAGCAGCACACGTCTTCAGCCATGCATCGTCGGCCACGCCCCCCCAGGTGCGCTCTGTCTTAAACGACCCCCTTTTGAACCAGAGACTTACCCTTGGAAGACTTCACATGTAAGGTTGCCATTATGTTAGTTATATGAGATGCTGAGCTGGCAGCTCTTTCTTGTAACAGCCTTTTGCTGTTCTGCACAAGGACAAGGTGGTGGAGACCAAAATTTCATTTTTACCTAGGGTTATCTCTTTTTTTCTGTCTCAGTGTCCTTCCTTACCTCTGTCCTGACAAGGAAATTGCCTAACACTGCCTGAATGTGGTCAGTGCTGTCAGAGTATATTTGGCAGCCACAGCCTCTGTTAGCAAGACTGAATCCCTCTTTGTTCTTCCTGGAAGTCCTCAGAGTAAATCCTGCTTCCCGATTCACCATTACTAGAAGGATCAGACAACTCTAGGGCCTATGCCTGGGGTTCCTCTTTTCCATCAGAGCTCATTCTGCCAGAGCTGTGGGTGTCTCTTGGGCTTTTCAAAATCAAGAATTTGTGTCCCAAATTCGCAAGACCGCCACCTGGTCCTGTGTTCACACATTCTCCAAGTCTTACCAGGTGGATGTTCAGGCCTTGGCTGATGCAAGCTTCAGCCGCAAAGTGCTTTACGCTGTTATCTTAATGGTTTTTTTGGGGGTTCTTAAAGTAGAAGTTTGGGGTTATTGAAAAAAAATAAAATACCTAAACCACATCTATGCTTCAGCATTGCTGTGATGCAGCAGCTGTCCCTCACTGGTTCTAAGAATTGGAACTGAGCGGGCGGATGCAGCGAATACCCATTTAGTTTGGGTTGATCAGTTTAGATATTTGGGTATCCAGGCCCGGCGGGACTGGACGAGTTTTTCTACCCTTAATGTGGCTCCGCTGTTATCCCAGCTCTTTTACAATTGTGCCTCTGACTTCCCTAACGTTGAATCTCATGGGACGTATTAACCTTTAAAATTATCTTCCTTCCTAAATTTCTTTATATTTTCCGGACCTGTCCTATCTGGATACCCAATTCCTTTTTTAAAGAGAGGATGATCGGTGTTTAAGGACCTTTATCTGGGGGGGGGGGGGGTGCTCCCATAAGATTGATGAAATCCACCCTACTTCTCCCTGTGCGGTGTGGGGGTTTGGCTGGACTACTGAACATATTATTGGGCAGCCACCCTAGTAACTGTCTGTTTGTGGTTTATGCTCTCTCAGGCCAATGCTGCAGTATGTTTGGAGGCTGCTACCTTAGGTTCACTTGGAGAGCTGGAGAACCAGGTCTATAGAGGTCTGCAAGCATACTCTGACCTCCTGCACTCCACTAGGACAATACTTAGGGTCTGGGTTGTGGCTAGACGTATATTTCTTTGGCCCCATGGCTGGTCTCTGTTTTGCCCACTTTGAGGTAATCCCAATCTCCTGCACTTTCGCTCTGGACCCTCCGCTTTGGGCTATATACAAGGTTAAAACCTTGTGGGATGTGCTCTCAAGTGGGTGGTTTACATCCTTTTTTCTGACCGTAGGGCAAAATTAAAATTCCGGGTTGGTTGTCCTTCCACTACTTCCAATTACGCCATGCAGCCCAAGCTCAGTTTCCTATTGAGGAACTCCTTGCACAGGAGTCGCTGTTGAAATCCGTATCTGCTCTGTACCTGGCTCTGTGTGTCGACTCTCCTAACATGGAGCAGTTATGGGACTTGTGGAAGACTTACCTGATCACGATAGAGAGGATTGTCTTGTGGACAGAACCAGACTTTTGATAAAAAAAAAAGCTTCAAAACATATATCCCCAGAGGTCACAAAATTGCGCAAGATGTGGAGGCGGTCTAAGTACTTATTTCCACATGTTCATGGTCCAACTTATTAACTTCCGCCTCCAGCTGTCCCTCCAGAACTGGTTTTACAGGGAATCCAGGATGATAACCAAAGGCCTATTTGCACTAAACTGTTACTCTTTATTTGTTCTATTATGCAAAAAGGGAATTTATTCTCAAGTGGAAAGCCTAATTCCCCTCCCTCCCTAGGCTCTTGGGAAAAATCTATTAATGCTGCTCTTCCTCTTTATAAGTTGACTTATATGGGCAGGAACTGCCCTATGAAATTTGATAGCGTATGGCAGCCATGGTCAGCTTAGTTGGTGTGGTATTCCCTCCCTCTGTATTTCGATCACTTGTTGGTGACTGCAATGCCTTCTTTATGTGCCTTGGGAATATTGTGGATTGAGTATTGTTATCCTAATAAGTCTTAGATGTGGTGTACGTACTTATGTTACTGAAGCTTTGCTTTTTCGCCATTGTGAATGTGCACTGTACTGCTTTGATTATTTTAATTTTGCATATATTGTACCATGCCTTTGTTTCAATAAAGAAACATTGTTAAAAAAAAAAAAATGAGAACTGTGTAATCACATGACCGCTGACTGCTCAGTTCTTGGTCAGCTGTCAGTCATCACTCACTGGTGCTCCAGGCTGGAGAGAGAACTAGCACAGCGAAGCCAGGTTGAAACAGGCAGCTGGGTGGATCTCAACAAAATGCTTGGGATCCTTCGAGAGGCTAAAGAAGCTCTGTGATTTTAGCGAACAGTGGACTTTAGTCCGATGTCAGCTGTTCCTGTGACCCACACGAGAAGTAAAGCCAAAAAAGCTCTAGCCATACTTCTCTTTTAACCCTTGTTTTTCTTGTGGGCTTGTTGGCAATTCTGTTTTGCTAGGTTGTTACCCACCTTATCAGTTTATTTCTTGGGCATGTCCCATGGTTTATGACAGTGGTCTCCAAACTGCAGCCCTTTGCATACCCTTATCTGGCCCTTGGGGCACTAATCCTCCCACTGCTATAAGGCAATATTCCTCCTACTGACACCAACACTGGGGCAATAATTTCACCGACACTAACGGTGGGGCACTATTACTCCCACTGACACCAATGTTGGGGCACTATTCCTTCCACTGACACCAACAATGGGGCACTAATATTTCCCCTAATACAAAAGATGGGACATTGTTTACTCCCACTGATGCCAGGGTAATTTCTACTCCCAGAGGCCATGGTCCGGCCCCCCCTAAAGTCTGAAGCAAAGTAAACTAGCCCCTTGGTTAGAAATTTTGGAGACCCCTGGTCTAGGAATTCAAGTCCTGTGTCCCTTAATGTACAATTGAGAACATTGGAAGTTAAACTTATCTGTAAATTTCTTATTTTTGAGTACAGGACACAAGCCTTTTACCTCTGTGTCTTTGATCACTCCTTTCTACTATTGTTTATTAAAAAAATAAAAGAGTGGGCAGGGTTATAGGATTGTGCACTAGGGGCAACTCTTCCAAGTTTTTTGGCAGTGTCCAATCACTTGAAGGTAATTGCATATAACCCATGGTTTATAGTCCTGTACTGTCCAAATTAGGGAATTTACATGCAAGTCAAGATTCCGATTTTATATAGCTTAAGTCAAAGAAGTGAATATTCTGTTAGACATTGTACTAACAACTATGGATGCTCGAACGGTTCGGGTCGACCATCGGTTCGATCCGAACATTGGCTGTTCGAAATTCGGCCAAATTCCGATCTTTTTGCGGTAAAAGTTCGGAATTCGGCCACCAGAACCACCCAAAATGCAATGGGACAGGAACTGGGCTTTAAAAGCCCATGATTGGCCCAGAGACATCAGTAAAATGTGATTGGAGTGACTACGGGGTCCAGAGCCCAATGAGGAGTGAATACGCCCCCCGGTATATAACATAGCCCCGCCAAAACTCTAGCACTGTAATACAGGGGCTGTGGAAGAGAGTGGAAGCATTTGTGTTGCACCAGTGTCATTTTGCAATTATTTAGGGTGAACTGACTCTGCTATGCCAGGGTGACCGTAATGTAGTTTGGGGTGAACTGACTCTGCTATGCCAGGGTAACCAAACTCTTCCATGTCAGGGTGACCGTAATGTAGTTTAGGGTGAACTGACTCTGCTATGCCAGGGTGACCCCACCAGCAAAAGGTGGCACTACAAAGTATTAACTTAAGGTGGCTGAATAATTTTGCACGCCCAATTTTTCAGTTTTTTATTTGTTAAAAAAGTTTGAAATATCCAATAAATTTCATTCCACTTCATGATTGTGTCCCACTTATTGTTGATTCTTCACAAAAAATTACAGTTTTATATCTTTATGTTTGAAGTATGAAATGTGGCAAAAGGTCGCAAAGTTCAAGGGGGCCGAATACTTTTGCAAGGCACTGTATCTCTATCAAAAATGACAATTTTTAAGAACTTTTCTTTGTGTGATTAATAGTCCCTGGGGCATGACCCAGAAATCCTAGGCACTTTTTAGGGGCATTTATTGGGTTTTAGTGCTTCAAAATGGTGTTTTTTTTATTCCATATATATATATATATACCCCTATACAGAAGTTCAGATGTCATGCCTGCCTCCAAAGACGCCCAAAAAAACGCCCAATAAACGCCTGAAACAAAAACGCCCAAATTCTAAGAAAAATTATCGTTACCGCTACCGAGCTGAAACTTCACAGGTACACTTTTTAGACCGCCCAGACACTAAATCCAAAGAAATCTAATTTTTTCTATTTCAATAATTTTTTTAATAATTGGCTCTCTATCAAAAACGACAATTTTTAAGAATTTTTTTTGTGTGATTAACCACTTTACCACCGGAGGATTTTGCTGTCTTCCGTCCAGGCCACTTTTTGCGACTCGGCGCTGTGCGACTTTAACTGACAATTGCGCGGTCGTGCGACGCCGTACCCAAACGAAATTTACGTCCTTTTTTTCCCAGAAACAGAGCTTTCTTTTGGTGGTATTTGATCACCTGTGCGATTTTTACTTTTTGCGCTATAAACAAAAAAATAGCGCTTATTTTGAAAAAATAACAATATTTTTCACATTTTTTTATATGAAATTCCCCCCAAAAAAAATGTAAAAATCAAATTTTTTTTAAATTTTTGGCCAATTTGTTTTATGCTACCTATGTTTAGTAAAAAAAATCGCAATAAGCGTATATTTTGATTGGTTTGCGCAAAAGTTATTGCGTTTACTAACTAAGGGAAAGATTTCTGTCATTTTTGGTGTTTTTTTTTTTAACGCGTAATGGCGGTGATCTGCGATTTTTTTTGCGGGACTGCGACATTGCGGCGGACAGATCGGACCCTTGACTGACATTTTTTTACACTTTTGGGGGTACCAGTGACATTTCTACAGTAATCAGTGCTATATATATGCACTGTTACTGTAAAAATGACACTGGCAGGGAAGGGGTTAATTTTATTGGAGAGGGAGGGGTTAATGTATGCCTGGTGCTTACTGACGTGTGGGGGGGGGAGGTGACTGTGTGACAGAAGGACAGATCGGATGTCCAGCTATGCTGAACACTCCGATCTGTCAGTCCCTGTCACTATGGAGATCCGCCCGCTGTGTTTACACACAGCGGGCGGATCTCCAGACTCGATCCCCGACGATCGGGGCAGAGCAGCGGCAATCGCCGCTGCTCCTCCGCTGGCCCGACTCCCGCTGTGAATGAACACAGCGGGAGCGAGCCTCCGGCGGCGCGCGAGCGCCGCCCACAAGGGGCGGAGTCCAGCGACGTAGGTCTACGTCGCTGGACGGGATCGCGGCACTTTGCCGCAGTAGCCTCAATGTAAGCGGGGCTAAAGTGGTTAATAGTCCCTGGGGCATGACCCAGAACCCTAAGCACTTTTTAGGGGCATTTATTGGGTTTTAGGGCTTCAAAATGGTGTTTTTTGATTCCAGAAGTTCGGGTCCCATTGATTTCAATGGGGTTCTGGAATCCGAACCAAACTTTTGGGAAATTCGGGTGTTCTGGCCAAACCAAACTTTTCAAAAGTTCGATCATCCCTACTAACAACCCCCAATCTTATAGACTGCATTATGGGCTAAATATTACTGCATAGTCCAGTAGGTACCAGATCGCCCAGTGCACTCTGTAATCTGACAGACCTGGCCCAACACACCCCCTTTATCTGCTCGCAGCATATGCTTGCACTGAAACGTGTGGCATATTTTAAATATGATCAATCAATTGGCATTATTATCTGTTAATTGAAAATGGATCACTAGTGAATGTTAACTATCAGGCTTTTGAGGGCCAATCCAAATGTCTGAATTGCTTGGCTATCAAAGTTTATTACAAAAAGTTGCATGTATGGCCTGCATTATTCTAAAGGGGACTACTCACTTAAGCTATAGTTAAGACAATGTAAAATATTAAATTCAGGTGCACACATAAAAGCATTTAAAGGTAAGCCTTCACAATTAGAATACTAATTAACTTTTTAAATGATTCTTCCTTATTTGTTCATAGGTCCCAAGCAGAAGAAAGCTTCTGGAAAATCCCCATGGCAGTCTCTGTTATTGGAAGGAGTGGGCTCGACATCTAGGTCGCATGTTCAGAAAACTGGGAGCTCTAAAGAAGCTGTGGACACTCCACCAGATGAAGTTCACAAAGATCTAAATGGTGAAGAGAGCAATTTTAACCAAAACCCATATGTGCAGCAATATTACACAGGGTATGTGCATCTGTATCATGTGCTGGATAGAAACTTAGCAGCAGTTCAATCTGAGCTACACTATATGAGCAGAAAAGTGTATAGGCTTGCTAATGGCATGAAGGAATGCTCGGACACTATGGATTACGGTGTAACAAGGATGCTGTCACTCCAGAAAGAAATGCTTTATGCGCTTGATAAAACAAATGGTTCCCTTCGAAGTGCAGTTCACCTGCTTCGTGAGATCAAAGAAAACCAAGAGCAAAGACCACAAGGTTCGTCCAGTGCTACACAGGATACAGGGCAAGAGAATGTGTCCAATGAGTCTAATAGAGCTAATATATGGCGGAAAGAACAAAATCGTCATAGATCTCGATCTGGGGATCGCAGTACACAGCACCGTAAAAGATACAAAGCAAAATAAATTCAATATTTGTAATATGCAGAATTGGAATACACAAAAAAAGCTAACTATAAAAGAAAAGTATTGGCTATCATCCTAAGGATCAAAGAACTTTCCAGTGTCCTTTGCTTAGCTTCCAACAAAGTACATTCTAAATAGATATTTTGCCTTCCAAAATTATTTGTGGGGGTAATATTTGCGCTTCTGCCTAAGATGTTAAACTTAAATCAAATTTGAAACCCCATTATCTACATACCTGACTTGGGTAAGTGTATTATCAATGTGCTGAAGTAGAAGGGTCAGCATAAGAGGCAGGTAACTTGTATTTTCAGAAGGGGAGGTGAACAGTGGCAGCCTCAATGTTACATTTATGATGGCTTTCCCAGTGTTAACCAATGTGGGTGGTGTAAGTCAGTTATTGGTGTACTTCTATGTACTTAACCCCCCACTCTTTTTTTTTTTTTTTTTAACTTTCTCTGGAGCTCCAGTGGAAAGATCTTCCTACTGGCCAATTTGCCCCAGCCAGAAAGTCTCCCTCTTGCTACTGGGTCGAGTGCCCCATTAAAGGGCCACTCACTAAAGTATATAAAACTGCGTTCGTGTACTGGAGAAAATACAAAGCATCAGTTTTACCTTCATTTATTTTTATCTTTTTGCATTTTATCTGTAAATGTCATTTAAAATGGATGTAGACACGTTTCCTGGATGCAGGATGGATTGTGACAGCACTCTACTGTGATCTCTACATGTAAAAAAAAATAATCACCCCTCCTTCCTTTTTCATTCTTATTGCTCTATTCATTTTCTTTTTGTATCCCTTTCCCTTACCGATTTTTTTTCTTATGACTCTCCTTCATTGTAAATAGAAATTCTTAATGTTTTCTTATTTGTTCTCTAGATAGGATTAGATGTTTGCAACCCTTTTGTGGCCAGTCAAATTGATTCTTTTAGCAAGCATGAGTCTTATATGATATCAACTCCACTATGCCTACCTGTACCCTACAATCCCTTTGCTACTTTTGATCTAATGAACCCTTGTACAGTATCTCACAAAAGTGAGTACACCCCTCACATTTTTGTAAATATTTTATTCTATCTTTTCATGTGACAATACTGAAGAAATGACACTTAGCTACAATGTAAAGTAGTGAGTGTACAGCTTGTATAACAGTGTAAATTTGCTGTCCCCTCAAAATAGCTCCACACACAGCTATTATTGTCTGAACAGCTGGCAACAAAAGTGAGTACACCCCTAAGTGAAATTGTCCAAATTGGGTCCAACGTGTCAATATTTTGTGTGGCCACCATTATTTTCCTGGACTGCCTTAACCCTCTTGGGAATGGAGTTCACCAGAGCTTCACAGGTTGCCACTGGAGTCCTCTCCCACTCCTCCATGAGGACATCACTGTGCTGGTGGATATTAGAGACCTTTGCGCTCCTTCACCTTCTGTTTGAGGATGCCTAATAGATGCTCAATAGGATTTAGGTCTGAATACATGGTTGGCCAGTCCATCACCTTTACCCTCAGCTTCATTAGCAAGGCAATGGTCGTCTTGGAGGTGTGTTTGGGGTCGTTATGTTGGAATATTGCCCTGCAATGCCCTGGGATCATGCTCTGCTTCAGTATGTCACAGTACATGTTGGCATTCATGGTTCCCTCAATGAACTGTAGCTCCCCAGTGCCAGCAGACCTCATGCAGCCCCAGACCATGACACTCTGTAGGCAAGACACACTTGTCTTTGTATTCCTCACCTGGTTGCTGCCACACACACTTGACACCATCTGAACCAAATAAATTTATCTTGATCTCATCAGACCACAGGACATGGTTCCAGTAATCCATGCTGTTAGTCTGCTTGTATTTAGCAAACTTTCAGCGGGCTTTCTTGGGCATCATCTTTAGAAGAGGCTTCCTTTTTCTTCTGGGACAACAGCCATGTAAACCAATTTGATGTAGTGTGCGACATATGGTCTGAGCACTGACAGTCTGATCCCCCCCACCCCTTCAACATCTTCAGCAATGCTGGCAGCACTAATACGCTATTTCCCAAAGAAAACCTCTGGATATGATGCTAAGCACGTGCACTCAACTTCTTTGGTCGACCATGGCGAGGCCTGTTCTAATTGGAACCTGTCATGTTAAACTGTTGTATGGTCTTGGTAACCGTGCTGCAGCTCAGTTTTAGGGTCTTGGCAATCTTATAGCCTAGGCCATCTTAAGTAGAGCAACAATTCTTTTTTCACATCCTCAGAGAGTTCTTTGCTATGAGGTGGCATGTTGAACTTCCAGTGGCCAGTATGAGAGAGTGAGAGCTATAACACCAAATTTAACACACCTGCTCCTCATTCACACCAGAGACCTTGTAACACTAATGAGTCACATGACACCGGGGAGGGAAAATGGCTAATTGGGCCCAATTTGGACATTTTCACTTAGGGGTGTACTCACTTTTGTTGCCAGTGGTTTAGACATTAATGGCTGCAGTGAGTTATTTTGAGGGGACAGCAAATTCACACTGTTATACAAGCTGTACACTCACTACTTTACACTGTAGCAAAGTGTCTTTTCTTCAGTGTTGTCACATGAAAAGATAGAATAAAATATTTACATAAATGTGAGAGGTGTACTCATTTTTGTGATATACTGTAGGTCTTGTTTTTCACAACCCAACACTATCTGCTTATCAGTAGCGTGGATGTATAACACAGGGAACCATGTTTGATGGTTGTTTTGACATTGTATTCTTGTTATCAGCTCCTCATGGGCTTACTTGAATTGTAAATTTTAATACAAGTTGTTTATAGTTTGTACCTTTTTATATACTTTCTGAATATTAAACTCTTTACACTGGCTGTGGCTTTTGGCGCTGGTAGGCAAGGCAATCAATCTTGCCACAGTGTGTTTAGCTGCACAATGCTGACGTCATTAGGGGTTGCGCCTACTGGCTTTCGATCATTAGTAGTTGACTGTGAGCTGTTGGTGACAGCTTGCTCATAGTTCTGGGGAAACCAATGGAGCGCACCCCAGAGCAAGACCAATGCATATATGTTGCAGCCGGCGGCTTAACCACATCCACCTTGCTGCTGAAAGTTTGCATATAGCTGAAGCCTTCCACATGTTTGTGATCTTCAGTAAATGCAAGGATATAGACTTTTTAGCTACTGCCTGTATGTTTTTAAAATCAGATCATAGGTGTGCTGTTACTACAAAGCAATGACAGCAAGTCTGGCAAGTGTTTATAAGCGATAATAAAATAAAAAGTGAATGAACCCAAATGTTTATAATCAAATTTATTTTGTAACATTACATTGACCATTTACATATTTTCATTTTAAGGTATTTTGGAGTTTCTGTAAAAAGGTTTATGAAATTACATACAGCCTTTGTAATTACAAAGCAGTTCATATACTTGTTGGCTCCAGTTATTGTGAATTTTTTGTAACTTTTATTACACCATTACGACATGAACAGTAAAATACGATCAGAACAAAAAAAAGAAAAATCATTAAAATTATTTGCTTTAAAGCAATTCACTTTCTGACCACTACAATGATTTTACAATGAGCAGCATTTACCTTAAAGTGGTTGTAAACCTCAGACATGAAATATGAAAAAAGCATGTCCCTCTATAGTCTGTACGTGTCTCAATCCAGAGCGCCAAGTGTCATTTCGGTTTGCTGGTTTGTTTCTTTGCCATCAGCATTCATCATTTCTGACAAGTTTTCCTGACACCAAGAGAAAAAAGGTGACGGGAGGGAGCTTTCTACCAGCTCACAAAAACATTATAAATTCTGCACTTTAAACAGCTGCAGAGAAACCAGTCCAATTTATGGAGGAGGATTTGTTTCATCTCTGTGTATCACCCGAGGCCAGTCACGTCACTGGGTATATGTATGGGTTTACAACCACTTTAAGAGATGATTAAACTGTAATGCTTACGTTTTGATAGAAACAGAACAAATTAATCTCAAATATTCAAGATCATTATATTTCTGTCCAATTACAATGCGAGTCACTATAACAACTATATTGTCTAAATGACAGTGAAGAGTTATCCTGTTAAATGACTTGATCAACTGTTTTTGTATGGAGTTTAATAACAATTTGGTCTTGTAACATATTAACCAGGGCCCACAACAGTTAAACAACCAACTAGCTCTTTTATGTAAGGGACAGACTTAAAGATGAGCTCCAGGCTCCCCCCCCAAAAAAATTAAAGTCAGCAGCTACAAATACTGTAGCTGCTGACTTTTAATATTAACTTACCTGTCCAGGCATTCAGTGGTGTTCTCACCCAAGCTGATTCTTTAAATCAGCTATCTGATGCTGGCACTGTCATCCTAAGAGAAACTGGCACTGAAGCCATGCTTCACAGCCGCTTTCCTACTGCATGAACTTTCTGTCAAAATAAGGTACCCCCCCTGAAAAAGTGCCAAATGTGGCAGCTGGGGGGGGGGGGGGGGACACATAGGCTGAGCTTCCCCTTTTGAGCGGGGCTCAACTTTAAGCCCATACTTGGACCGAACTTTGGCTGGTTCAGCAGAGATTGGTCAAATTTCAATCCATGTATGGGCAGGATGACTGTACAGGAATCGACCTACTGATCGACTGCTGTACAACCACCCTGTAGGTTTTTTACTGCTTGATCAGCACTGCTAGCTATAGCCGGCAGTGCTGATCAGTGTATTCTGATGGCCGAGAGATCTCACTGCTGTCAGAATACAATAGTGCAGTGGGCAGGATTCCACCGTCCACAGAGTGTGTGGATGGGAGAACGACTCATCTATGGCCAACCTTATGTGGGCTAAAGAAAGTGTACCACAAGTGTGCCAAAGTGTCGCAGTGACTGGTGGGTATGATGAAAAGTGGGAGCTCCTAAAAGACAGTTTAGTTGGGATATATCTTTTTACATCTTCCAGCTTTCTTTGCGGGTATTAGTTTACATGGACTTCCAAGGAAGTCGGTACTGGAAAGCTTCACTCCACCAAACTTTGTTAATGTGGGTCTGAACTGGAAGCAGATAGCTACAGGATGTCCCATATGTGTCACTGAGTGTAGGTCCCTATCTGATAAATGTCTGAATGGTAAAGCATTGGCACTAAGAGCCAACATATGGTATTACTGGCCTGGGGCAAATCACGCCCCCCACATGCAGGCTTTCCCCTTGCTCACAAAGGTGTCCGTTTATGAAACCGAGATGAGCTGCGATCCTGATGATCACAGCTCATCTCGGATCATTATCGGTTTATGAAACAAGATGATCGGGGGAGAACATGTTCTCCCCTGATCATCTAAACACACAGAGAATATGTCATTGACTGACATAGAAATGGCCAGTTTTGGAAGCTGCAATCTCTGCACTTCACTGGCAATCTGCCAGAATTCACACTCCCAGATTCACCAGCCCAGAGATGGAGAATCAGGGACAGAAAAGACAGAATCCCCGGGGGAACTGAGGGGGTAGAAGGAATATTGACTTCCTTCTTACTCGATCAGACCCCCCCAAGACAGTAAACATGTCCCCCTGCCATATTTATGTATATATACACACATACGGTATGTGTGTATATATATATTTTTTTTGTGTAGGGGGGACTCATTTTATTAACATGAGGTGGGGGTCTCCTATGAGAATGCACGTATACTCAGCAGTGGTAATTTACCGCTGCTTAAAAAAATCGGGCACCAGAGTGTTTCAGTGATTTTCTCGTTCTGTAATCTCGCTGGGTCTCATGAGATTACAGACAGCCCCTCACTTTTACAATGGTTTCGGCTGTTTTTAGAGGAAAAACGTCTCCTCTGTTCCTCCTCTGAGGCCTAAAGTTCTCTGCTTCATAAACAGTGTGCAAGAGGAGATCATTTTCCTCTGAGAACTGCTGAGAAGTGAACTGAGAGAAAACGTCTTAGTTTTATAAACATACACCAAAGACTAACTAACTTTGAGAAGCAAGTGCATATTAGCAAACAAATAGTCTGTTAAGCATATGATAGAACTTATCTCCTAGTTCTTATGAAACACAGAGGAAAACTGGTTTTAGTTCTTCATGTATGTTTGAATGCATTAGCGCAAAATAAACCTGTCACAAATCTCACCAAATCAAACTAAGTATAGAGAAAAGTTCAGGTGGTACAAAGATACCTACAACTGGACTCCTTTTTTATCCTGTAAAAGTCAAGCTGGATCCAAGCCTCATTCCAATCTTCTCTGTTGGTCAACAAGACCAAAAAGCACATTGAGTGATCAATAAAAAGGTGGGACAGGGTCAAGGTTAAGGGAGTTTTAAAGTCAGGAAGGTTTTTTTTTTTTATCCTAATGCATGAAGATAAAAAGCCTTCTGTGTGCAGTAGCCCCCTCACACTTACCTGAGGTCCCTCTCTGTTCAGCGATGTCCACGAGTGTCTCAGCCATCCGAGATTGTCCCTCCTGATTGGCTGAGACACAGCAGCGGCGCTATTGGCTGCCGCTGTTGTCAAAGTCAGCTAACAAATCAGGAGAGAGAGGGCTCCATCTCTAAATGGACACAGGGAGCTGTGACTCGGTTCTGGTGCCCCCATAGCAAGCTCCTTGCTGTGGGGGGCACCCAACAGGAGGGAGAGACCAGGAGCACAGAAGAGGGGCCGGAGAAGAGGAGGATCGGGGCTGCTCTGTGCAAAACCAACTGCGTAGAGCAGGTAAGTATAACATGTTTGTTATTTTTATATGACCAAAAACTAGACTTTACAATCACTTTAAGAGCCGCTTTACAGAAAATCATTTCAGCTGCTTACATCTCTCTGGATCAGTTATTTTGTTGACTGGAAGTAAACTCTGCTTATGTTTTTTTTATCATATAGCGCCTATAAAAAAGGGTTCAGCTTCACATAGAACACTGAATCACAGTGGGTTCAAATAAAATACAGATCTCTGAAGAAAAAAAAAAAAAAACACAACATAACTGACATTATAAGTATACAGATCTTTTAAGTCTGTATTTAGTAGATGAACCTTTGGCAAGCATTACAGCCTGAGGTCTTTATGGATAAGTCTATCAGCTTTGAGCAGCTTGAATTTTTTTCCCATTCCTTTCCAAAGCTCATTGAAATATGTCTGACTTTGTGGGAGTTTTATGATCAGCTACAATTTCTCTACTGGATTACATTCTGAACTCTGTCTTGATCATGTCTGATCCTTAATGCCGTTTTCAAGCCATTTTTGGGTAGCATTGGCTTTATGCTCTGAGTTATTGGGGTTAATATACTAAAAGCAAATAGTCTGTTCACTTTATAGTGAATTTTCACATTGCTGGGGAATTTCCCTTAACTTAGTGAATGTGGTAAAAATTTCACTTTGCACAGAATACCCAATAACATGCACGGAAAAACACTAAAACTGTATTTTTGCTTGTACATGACTGGGTGATGGAAGTCAGCAGTGCTTTTCCTCATTCACTAAATTATGTAAAATTCCTTTGCAAACGGAACAACCCAATTGCCTTTAGTAAAATCAATCCCAAAGGCTCAGGACATAAAACCAAAATGATGTAAGAATGAATTGAAAATAACATTAATGTACTGGAATGGTCAAGTCAAAGTCCAGACCTTAATCCAATTAAGAATTTGTCTCAACTTGCAAAGTGAACATCCTATTTGTCTTTAGTAAATTAACCCCATTGTCTTGCTGAAAGAAAATATTTTCCCCAGCAATTCCTTGAATTTTGAGTTTTTCTAACTTCTACCTTCACATGCCTCTCAGGGCCTTGTTGCAGTGAACCATCCTAACAGTATGTTGCCACCACCAAGCTTCACAGTAGGGGGTGCAGGGTTTGGTCTAATAGCCATTAATTCAAATTTGGTCTTATAAGACCACATATTCTTCCTCCAGTTAACTTAAGCATTTCCAATGTGCCTTCACTCAAACCGTAGGTGGGCGTTTTAGTAAACAGTGCTTTTCTTTTACCACTGTCTTACAGCTACAACTGGATAATCACCCAGGCAACAGTTGTATGCACAGTCTCCTTAGTCTCAGCCACTGAGGCCTGTAACTCATTCAGAGTGGCCATAGATCTCACGATGGCCTTCAATAGTCTCCCTTCTTGCACACGTCCTTACTTTTTTGGTAGGTGGCCTTTTTTCACAGATTGACAACTTTGCTTTACCATTTCCATCGCTTTATGATTGTTTTAAATTTTCAGAGACTTTGAAATTTTATTGTATTCATCCCCTAAACATCTATTTCTCACAATTGGAGTGTTATTTTTGTCTTTATTGTATAGGTTATGCCATGATTTTGAATCATCAGCAGTTTGCACTCCTAGAAACATATGTCTTTATATTAAAATCACTTGAAAACCCTTGAATACTGAAAACCCTTGAATACACACAGAGGATCTTCATTTCACTAATTTTCTTATTAGGTTTCTTTGGAAATGAAATGACTGAACTGGTAATGATGGTGTGTCATTTTTTTTTTTATTTCAATTACTTTACAGAGATCTGGTTTTACTTTTACATGGAAAAATATTTCTGTTGATCAGGGCAAAAAAAAAATTGATTCAACTGATTCAATGGGACTTGACAATAAAGATGATCACTTCCAAGGGTGTGAATACTTTTTTAGGGACTGTATGCTCAGTTTGATTTGATTAGTCTTGTGACAGGTTAACATTATTCATCAAGCCCATAATATAAATCTATAGTCCTTTTAAAAACATATTGACATTAAGTGCATAAAAGACATCTACAAAGGGCACATATTTCGGCTTTAACATATTACAATTCTTGGTTATATTTTGCTTCTATTTCCCATTACTGGATTTTTAGCAAATTTGTAGAAATGTAGAAACTCTTTTTGGAAAATAATGCTGTAGCAGCTTATTTTATCTTATAAAATGCTTACAATTGCATGGCTGGTAATTACGGAAATACGTGTTTTGGTTTGCTAAAGTGCATGATCACTGGTATGCTGAGCTTACTAACTAGATAGAGAAGTGCTACAACTGACCTACAGACCTCATTAGTAATGGTAGACTTTCCAAAAAAAAAATGCAGAACCGATCATATGTGCAGATCTTATTTATTTATAAGACCCTTTTACAACTTAGATGACACAAGTCCCTTTAATTGTTTCCTAGATGACCAACATATCCCATTATTCTGATTCAGTTCTTAGCCAAAGATTTGAATTTGCCTTCTAGATGACCATTCTGGAAATGCACCGTTCCCTACAATTGAAAAAACAAAAAGAAATAAGAAATGTCAGGTTTATTCATGTACAATTAATAACGCAATGATAATAAGATAAATAGTACTGATTGTACCATTGATTTACTAGTATAATTGAGGTGCTAATGTTATCCAGTTAAAGTTAAGCTGGGTATACACGGGTTGCACGAAAAATATAACTGACAGATCTTGACATCCAAACAAGCACCCCCCCCCTCTCTAAAAACACTGATCAGCACTCCAGCCATTAGCTGCAATCGCTGATCGAATGCCAGCTTTCCAGCAGGACCTTTCAACAAAAGCCGCTCTAACATATGGCTTCTGTTAAACAAACCAGGGAGCACAGAGTGAAATATAGCCAGTTCTGTGTATACCCAGCTTTAGGCTGGGTTCACATTGGTGTGCTGCTTTTTGGCTGCAGTGTAGGGGTATATGAAGTTTACGTGTGTTTTACACACGTTTTTAGCTGAAGTTCCATTGACTTCTATTAGGTCACGCATTTTTGCTGCATTTTCTGAAAATCCTTTATCTCGCATGTTTGATGCGCTTTCAGAAAACATGGCAAACATTCGCAACCTAAAAAAAAAGTCAAAATGGGCCGTGGTTAAAAAGCGTTATTAACTGGTAATTCAACTTTCAGGAATCTTCCAGGAGGGCTCACAGAGAGGCTCCTCCCACCTAACACAGGAAACACATGATCCACATTATAAAAATGGCTGCTCACCAGCAGTACCTCAGTATTAAGCAAATAACCGAAGGCTGTGATAATATAAATAATTATATTATAATCCTATTACTCTATTGGTAAACCATCAACATTAGTCACTTTTATAACCCCATAACCATTGACACGTTGATCATTACGGGAGGGGGGGGGGGTGTAATTGGTCATCCCAGAAGATTCCTGAAAAATGAGTTAACAGGTAATAACTCTATTTTTCAAAGTCATCTTCCAGGACGGCTTTACAGAGAGGACAACATAGAACTACCTGATTAGGGCGAGACCACAGCTTGGAGCACTTTTCTCCTAAAGGAGTGGTCTTGGCTCGAAAGTAGGTCCAACCTGTATTGTTCACCAAAGTTTGGAAGCTGGTCCAGGTAGTGGCTTTGCAGATTTGGAGTTGCGATGCTCCAGCCCTTTCTGCTCAAGAAGTAGCAACTGTTCTGGTAGAAGGAAGTTTGATTATTAAGGGTGGAGTCAAAAAGAGGATGCCTGATACGCCTCACAGATTGCTGCCTTTAGCCATCTGCCAATGGTATTTTTTGAAGCCTTCCTACCTTTGTAGGATCTGAAAAAGAGAATGAATAGCCCAATGGTAGGTCTCCAGTCTTGTGCATTTGACGTATGCGATCATACACCTCCTGATGTCTACGCTATTGAATGCTTCCTCTTTAGTGTTACTTGAATTTGCACAGCAAGATGAGATAATGATTTCCTCTGTTCTATAAAATTAGCTTGCAACTTTTGAAAGAAAAGCAGAGTCCAACGACGAAACACTTTTGTCCTGTGAAATGCAATATGGTTCTGCGACTGAAAACGCATGAATTTCACTGACACTTCTAGCCGAAACTAAAGCCACTAGGAGAGAGGTTTTCAGCATTAGGAGTCGGATGGAACAGGTCTCAAGAGGCTCAAAGGTTACACAGCTAAAACTTTTAAGGACAATGGTCAGGTCCCAAGGTCCCAGACCGCGGGAGGAGCGAGCTTGATCGCCACCGGGCTCCCGCGATCTTCGGCTAGAATGACAGAAGACCTGCCTGCTTATGTAAACAAAGCAGGGGGGTCTTCTGTCAGAGAGGCAGGGCAAGATTGCGTGATTCAGCTAAGCTGAATCACCGATCTCTCCCTGCCTCTGTCCAACCCCCCCCCCCCACACATTAAACACAATAGGGAACACATTTAACCCCTTGATCACCCCCAGTGTTAACCCCTTCCCTGCCAGTGTAATTTATACAGTAACAGTGCATATTATTTAGCTCTGATTACTGTATTAATGTCACTGGTCACCAAAAAATGTCAGGGGTATGATCTGTCCGCCGCAATCCCGATAAAAATCGCTAATCGCCGCCATTCCTAATAAAAAAATAAAAAGTCTATAAATCTATCCCGTAGTTTGTAAACGCTTAAACTTTTGCGCAAACCAATATATGCTTTTTGGGATTTTTTTTACCAAAAATATGTAGCAGAAAACAAATTGGCAAAACTGAGAAAAAATTTGATTTTTAAAAAAAATTTTTTTATTGGGAATGTTCTATAGTAGAAAGTAAAAAAAATGTTTTTTTTCTAAATTGTCGCTCTTTTTGCGCTTATAGCGCAAAATCTAAAAACCGCAGAGGGGATCAAATACCACCAAAAGAAACTGTGGGGAAAGGACATCAATTGTATCTGGGTACGACATCGCAGGACTATGCAATTGTCAAAGCAACGCAGTGCCGAATCGCAAAAAATGGCCTGGTCATTAAGGGGGTAAAACCTTCCGAAGTTGAAGTGGTTAAAAGGGATCCTCGGCTATTCTGAAACACAAAAAAAATTGGAAAGGGCTGCCACCTGGACTTTGAGGTGCACTGAGAGCTAGCCCTTTGTCGGCTCCCTCTTGTAAGAAGTTTGTAGAAGACTTCCTGCTGGTAAGTATTGTGTCTATCATCTTTTCTGATAGACCCTTCTGAGGTAGCAACTCCCTTTCAGAAGCCAAGCCGAGAAAGTTGGCCCATGGATGATTTGCTGCTCCCTGATAGATCATATCTGGCGTGCAAGGCAGATTCCAAGGTTTTGCTATGCAGAGCTTAAGTAACCCCCTGAACTGAGCCCTTTTCAGGCCAGGAGGGTGCTATAAGATCACTTTTGCTGATAAGAAGCAAACCTTCTTGATGATCTTGGGATTAAGGGCAAACAGTGGAAAGGCATACACCAGTCCTGTTTCCCAATGCTGAGATAGGGCGTCCAGACCCGCACTGAGTCTCTATGCAAAGATAAACATTTTCCACTTTTCTGTTCTTTCTTGTGGCAAACAGATCTATTTGGGGATTTCCCCATCTCGCTGGAATATGGTCTGGTTTAGGCACCATTTTGTTTCGTGCAATACTTCCCTGCTTAGAAAATCTGCTAGGGTGTTTTGTTCTCCCATTAGGTGCACTACCACTAAGGACGCCAGATTTTTCTGTGCCTACATCAAGATCTCTTCCGCAATGCTCATAAGGCTTGCTGTCCTTGTTCTGCCTTGTTTGTTTATGTAGCTGACTGCTGTGATGTTGTCTGAGAATATTTTCACATGCCTTTATGGTTGGGCTGAAGGACAACACTGCTTCCATCACTGCTCTTAGCTCCTTTGCATTAGATGAGTGGCTGGTCCACCAACTGTCCCAGCTGCCTTGGACCATTTGTTCTTTTATATGAGCTCCCCAACCTCTTGCACTTGCATTAGTCGTGATTAGGACCAGATTTTGCATTCGTCGTGATTAGGACCAGATTTTGCTGTCACCACAGGCGTCCCACTGAGGTTTTCTTGTCATAACCACCACTGGACTGCTGCCTTAACTGCTGGAGGAATTTCCACCATCAGTGGGAGGGATTCCTTCTGTCTGTACAAGACTGATCGCATGAAAGCCTGCAGATGCCTGTAGCTGAGCCCACAGAACCCCCGGGATGGCTGCTGCCATTAGACCCAGTACCCTCATCAGGTTTCCTATTGCAGATTCTGAGCTCAGGCAAAGGTTTAATACCTCTATTGTTAGGGTCTGAATTTTTTCCTCTGTAAGGAAGATTTTTGCTAAGGAGGAATATATGACATAACCCAGAAAAACTTGAGACTTGATTTCTCACGGTTTATGAGCCAGCCCAGATTCTTAAGATGATCCATCAGCATCAGATTTTGTTTCACTTCCTCTACCAAGTCTCCGAATAGAAGATCGCCCAGGTGGGGGATTATTTGGATCCCTTCCAACCTTAGGACCTGCAGGGCTTCCGCTAGAACTTTCGTCAAAATCCGTGGGCGGAAGCTAGTCCGAAAGGTAGTGCATCGCACTGAAAATAAAGAGTTTCTCCCTGGTTTTTTTACTGCAAGCCTGGGATAAATCTTTGAATCTGGTCGAATTGGGATGTGTAAATATGCATCCTTTGAGTCCAGGGATTCCAATGAATACATTTGGTGTCAGAAGTTCCCTGGTTGAATAAGTTGATTCCATTTTGAATCTTTTGTATTTCACATGTGTGTTGAAATTATTCAGATTCAGGATAAGATGGTATTTGCCTGATGGCTTCTGTTTGAGAAAGATGTGAGAGTAGAACACTACTCAGACGCTTTTGGATTAGAGTGTATAATTTCATCTACACTCTTACACAAGTGAAATTGGTCAAGTCCCCTCAACAGGCCCTATTGGGCAGGAAGGTGGACGCGGCCACTAGAGCGCAGAGGCGGCTCATTGCGTTTATATTTACTGCAGCGAAAATAAGGATAGCGAGATCCTGGAAGTCTCCTACTATACCATTTGAGCAGCTTAGGCACAAACTGAACTAGATCATGGTTAACGAGCGCCTATCGGCTCAATTGGAGGATAGAATGCGCGGGTTTGACAAGGTATGGGAATCGTGGATTAACTACCTCACGGGGGGTGCCTGAGGGATTTGGGTGGGTCTGGGGGCGGGGTGCGGGGTCGGGTCCGATTCTACTTCTTCCTTCTCTAGGCTCTCTTTCCATTTCTCTCTCTGTACTGCTTCATACCACTGCTTACATGAGGTTTTCAGTGGTAACGTCACACAGCATCTTTGTTGCTTCTGTTCCCGGCTTCAGGCTAGGGCAGAGGTCTGCAGGGTCAATATTTTGCCACTAGCCCTGGGGTTTGCATCGAGAGGGGCCAAATATTTGGGCTAGCAGGACCTATCTATCCATAGTAATGGTCTTTCATGGTACCTTATGGTTCCTGTTCTCTGTTACTTAGGCTATAGACCTTTAACATGTTACTGTGTTGACCTCCTAGGGCCGTGTTGGCTGTTGTTCGATACTGATGTACCACTGCTCGCAGTTATTTTGAACTGATTTTTATGTGTATTTTGTAAAATTTTCAATAAAAATAATTGAAAACGAGAGTAGAGCACTACCTTTCTCTGGCTTGGAGAGATGTAACTGATCACTTTTTGATCCAACGTTTCCTGAAGAAGGGAAGACAAAGCCCTTGCCTTCTCTTCATCTCTGAGCAGGTTTGTTGCCATGAATTTTGTCTGGGGTTTGCCAATCACCTCTATTCTGTAGCCTGATTTTACTACAGTGCCTTGCGAAAGTATTCCACCCCCTTGAACTTTGCGACCTTTTGCCACATTTCAGGCTTCAAACAAAGATATAAAACTGTAATTTTTTTGTGAAGAATCAACAAGTGGGACAATCATGAAGTGGAACAAGATTTGTTGGATATTTCAAACTTTAACAAATAAAAAACTGAAAAATTGGGCGTGCAAAATTATTCAGCTCCCTTAAGTTAATACTTTGTAGCGCCATTTTTTACTGCGATTACAGCTGTAAGTCGCTTGGGGTATGTCTCTATCAGTTTTGCACATCGAGAGACTGAAATTTTTGCCCATTCCTCCTTGCAAAACAGCTCCAGTGAGGTTGGATGGAGAGCGTTTGTGAATAGCAGTTTTCAGTTCTTTCCACAGATTCTCGATTGGATTCAGGTCTGGACTTTGACTTGGCCATTCTAACACCTCGATATGTTTATTTGTGAACCATTTCATTGTAGATTTTGCTTTATGTTTTGGATCATTGTCTTGTTGGAAGACAAATCTCCGTCCCAGTCTCAGGTCTTTTGCAGACTCCATCAGGTTTTCTTCCAGAATGGTCCTGTATTTGGCTCCATCCATCTTCCCATCAATTTTAACCATCTTCCCTGTCCCTGCTGAAGAAAAGCAGGCCCAAACCATGATGCTGCCACCACCATGTTTGACAGTGGGGATGGTGTGTTCAGGGTGATGAGCTGCGTTGCTTTTACGCCAAACATAACGTTTTGCATTGTTGCCAAAAAGTTTGATTTTGGTTTCATCTGACCAGAGCACCTTCTTCCACATGTTTGGTGTGTCTCCCAGGTGGCTTGTGGCAAACTTTAAACGACACTTTTTATGGATATCTTTAAGAAATGGCTTTCTTCTTACCACTCTTCCATAAAGGCCAGATTTGTGCAGTATACAACTGATTGTTGTCCTATGGACAGAGTCTCCCACCTCAGCTGTAGATCTCTGCAGTTCATCCAGAGTGATCATGGGCCTCTTGGTTGCATCTCTGATCAGTCTTCTCCTTGTATGAGCTGAAAGTTTAGAGGGACGGCCAGGTCTTCGTAGATTTGCAGTGGTGTGATACTCCTTCCATTTCAATATTATCACTTGCACAGTGCTCCTTGGGATGTTTAAAGCTTGGGAAATCTTTTTGTATCCAAATCCGGCTTTAAACTTCCCCACAACAGTATCTCGGACCTGCCTGGTGTGTTCCTTGTTCTTCATGATGCTCTCTGCGCTTTAAACGGACCTCTGAGACTATCACAGTGCAGATGCATTTATACGGACACTTGATTACACACAAGTGGATTCTATTTATCATCATTAGTCATTTAGGTCAACATTGGATCATTCAGAGATCCTCACTGAACTTCTGGAGAGTTTGCTGCACTGAAAGCAAAGGGGCTGAATCATTTTGTTATTGATCCCATGCTCAGAAAAACTTGAGACTTGATTTCTCACGGTTTATGAGCCAGCCCAGATTCTTAAGATGATCCATCAGCATCAGATTTTGTTTCACTTCCTCTACCAAGTCTCCGAATAGAAGATCGCCCAGGTGGGGGATTATTTGGATCCCTTCCAACCTCAGGTCTCCCACCTCAGCTGTAGATCTCTGCAGTTCATCCAGAGTGATCATGGGCCTCTTGGTTGCATCTCTGATCAGTCTTCTCCTTGTATGAGCTGAAAGTTTAGAGGGACGGCCAGGTCTTCGTAGATTTGCAGTGGTGTGATACTCCTTCCATTTCAATATTATCACTTGCACAGTGCTCCTTGGGATGTTTAAAGCTTGGGAAATCTTTTTGTATCCAAATCCGGCTTTAAACTTCCCCACAACAGTATCTCGGACCTGCCTGGTGTGTTCCTTGTTCTTCATGATGCTCTCTGCGCTTTAAACGGACCTCTGAGACTATCACAGTGCAGATGCATTTATACGGACACTTGATTACACACAAGTGGATTCTATTTATCATCATTAGTCATTTAGGTCAACATTGGATCATTCAGAGATCCTCACTGAACTTCTGGAGAGTTTGCTGCACTGAAAGCAAAGGGGCTGAATCATTTTGCACGCCCAATTTTTCAGTTTTTTATTTGTTAATAAGTTTGAAATATCCAATAAATTTCGTTCCACTTCATGATTGTGTCCCACTTGTTGATTCTTCACAAAAAATTACAGTTTTATATCTTTATGTTTGAAGCCTGAAATGTGGCAAAAGTTTGCAAAGTTCAAGGGGGCCGAATACTTTCGCAAGGCACTGTATATCCAGAATAAATTTGTTTTTGGGGATGTGCCACTGTGGGAATAAGGACCCCAGTCTTCCTCCTGCCCAGCCGCCTGAGTCATTAAGGCTTTTGTTTTGGCTGGGAGGGTTTGAAGAGCAAATCTCCTCTTCCTTTCCCCCACCTGTAGTTTCATCCCCTATTCTGGTCTTGTTTGTCTTGGTCTGACTTTTGTTGCCTCTTGAAGGCACGAAAATTCCTCTTTCCCCCTTCCTGTTTTCTAGGGATTGGGAATCCTTTTGTCTTGTCTGCCGACCTCTCCAAGACGAGTCGAGTTCCTTGCCAAAAAGCAACTCCCCAGAGAAAGGAAGGGCACAGAGTCTGGACTTTGAGGCAGGATCTCCATTGCAGGATTTTAACCAGACTGCTCTCCTTGCCTCACTTATGAGGGCTGTGGACCTGGCAGTGAACCTCACTGCTTCGGTGGAGACATCGGCAATGTATGCTACTGCCTTGTTTAGGGTAGGAAGAGCCTCTAAGATTTCACCTTTCCCAGTATCCTCTGGGAAAGAGAGCGAAGTTGTTTAAGCTAGGGATCGACTGATTATCAGCAAGACACTATATATTGAGGGCCGATATGCACTTTCCCCGATATATCAGAATCGGCCCCGGCAGTTACCAATATTGTTGTGACGTCATCACGTATGTTGCGCTGCACGCCTCCGCTCACTGGGGCAGCTTCTGCCTTCTTAGGCCGCTTCCCTTAGCCTCCTCTGGAGTCAGGACAGTGAGTGTACACTACAGTCACAGTGAGTGCACACTGCACAGTGTGTTTAACACAGCCGCCGTGGCGGCCACATACTGGAGTCGGGACAGTGAGTGATTCTCATACAGTACAGTCACAGTGCACAGAGTGTTTAACACAGCCGCCGCGGCCACATACACCCACCCACCCACAGCCAGCTACCCACACAGCCACAGGCCCTGGGCCTGTACCAGCCAGCCACCCACCCACCACAGGGTGCCAGCCAAGCCACCCACCCACCACAGGGAGCTAGCCAGCCAGCCACCCACCAACCAAAGGGTGCCAGCCAGCCACCCACCAAAGGGTGCCAGCCAGCCCCCACAGCGAACCAGCCAGCCACCCACCACAGGGTGCCAGCCAGTCAGCCACCCTCTAAAGGGTGCCAGCCAGCCACCCACCAATGGGTGCCAGCCAGCCACCCACCACAAGGTGCCAGCCAGCAACCCACCAACCAAAGAGCGCCGGCCACTCATCACCACAGGGTGCCAGCCTGTGACAAATTAAAAGTGTGGTCTGGGACTATTTCTTATCTCCAGAAAAGCAGCAGCACTGTGCAACACGTGCACAAACAATGTAAGCATGGGATCAATAACTGCAAAAACCAAAAATACCTCAGATCTTTGGACCCATCTAAGAGTTCATCATGTTGAATTGTATCATATAGCACAGAAAAAACAAAAAGGAATCACAATGTAAAACATCACTATCCCAGGCAACAATAACAGACATGTTTCAGAAAAAAAAAACAGGTGGCTAAAATCAGATAGAAGATCCCAACTGCTGGGCAGAGTAATCACAGAGATGATGGTCACTGATAACTAGCCATTTACAATGGTGTCTGACTCTGGATTTAAGCGGTTGATGTCCATAGTTGAGACAAGGTACACACTGAAGAGTGACAAGTATTATCAAACCGAAATGCTGGGAAAGATTCACCAAAAGGTCGTTGAGAATGTAAAGGCTATGCTGAAGCCAGAGAATGCTGGCAACTAACTCTCATTCACGACTGACTGCTGGTCAGGACAAACAGAATCACTAATGAGTCTTACATGCCACTTCATTGACAGCGGATGGACAAGAAGGCATTTGGTGTTGAATACAAAAGTGATGCAAGGATCCCACACTGGGGAGTACATTAGAGAAATGTTTCTAGGCATGCTAGAAGAATGGGGAATCACCAAAGACCGAGTGATGCTTGTGCTTCGAGACAGCGGAGCACACACACTCTAACTTGTGGTAAATGATGGTCTGTCAAACCAGAGAGCTTTGCTTGACATATTTAGCATGCTGAAGAAGTGCGCAGGCCATTTCCACTATTCAATTCTTGCCAAGCAGCAACTGAGGTGCATTTAGGAAGACCTTGGCCTACCCAAAAACAACTTGATTAACGCTGTTCCAACACGATGGAACACAACACTTCACATGTTGCAAAGAATGCTGGAGCAGAAGCGAGCTCTTACCATAAATTCAGGTGAATAAGGACTTGGAGGATATTCTTGTCCTACTGCTGATCAGTGGAATATTGTAGCCAATGTCATTGAGACCCTCCTCCCCATAGAGGAATTGACACTAGAGGCGAGTCATTATGACTCATCTGTGTCATCCCATGTGTGAGAGTGCTGAAGATACTTCTTCAAAAAAAATGAAGGACCCAACACACGTGGCACTAAAACATGTAGGCAGGCCATGAGGGACAGCCTCGCCAAACGTTTTGAGAAGCATAAAGAGAATAAAAATGTTGTGCTTGCATGTCTTTTGGATCCTCGATACAAGAACCATCCTTTCTCTTCCGATGATGGATTGGCCAAAGCAAAACAATGGCTGACAGAAGATATTCAACAGGAGGTGCAGGAGGTTCCTTTCCGAAAAGAAAAGTCAAGAAGAGCAGATTTCTAACGTGGAAGAGCATGATGCTTCAAAAATAGAAAAATGTCCAAAAAAAAAACAAAAAAACGGACAGAAGAGAAACCTCATCGTGGTTGAATAGATGCCACGTTCAGTGTTTTATTGGGGCCTCATGCGGAGGATTCTTCTGAATCTGCAATAATGAGCCTGGATGATTAACTTCATCTCTATTTTAATGAACCAGTATTTGACAGAAGAAGTGGTGATCCTCTTCAGTGGTAGAACGAGAATGAGGCACGCTAGAAAAGACTTGCTAAAAGATACCTTTCTGCTCCTCCTTCCTTGGTACCAAGTGAGCGTTTTTCTGCTCCTCCTTCCTTGGTACCAAGTGAGCGTTTTTTTAGTAAGTGGCAGCAATTTATGAAAAAAAAAAAAAGCCGTTTAACTGGTGAACATGCTGAAATGTTATGCTTTCTACACTATAATATTGTTCTACCTAACTGGGAGTATTGAAAGGGTAGTAGTATAGTACTAGTGTCCACTCCACTCCAATCCATTCCACTGTCTATCTTTTGTCTAGCTTTTTTTTCTAGCAGTTTTGCACTGACTGCGCTGCAGTCAGTGCAAAACTGCTAGAAAAAAAGCTAGAGAGTGGTTTGGAGTCAGTGGACTACTGCTGCAGTAGTGCGCCACTCACTGCTGCAATAATTTTAAATCACTACTGCAGTGCAGTCACTGCAGTAGTGATTTAAAATTATTGCAGTGAGTGTACTACTGCAGCAGTAGTCCACTGACTCCTCCAATCCACTGTCTAGCTGTTTGTTGTTGTCTAGCTTTTTTCTCGACGTTTAATTTGCACTGACTGCAGTGTTAAAAATGTAAACATTAACATGTTCAGTAACAGATGAACAAAAATTGTGTTTATTTTGCAAAACTTTAAATGTTCAAAATATTGGCCCATACTGATACGCAATGGCCAAAATATTGGCATTGGTAACGAAAAACCGATATGGGTCGATCACTAGTTTAAGCAATAGGTCCACTGTACAGGCTACATGGGTGGTGGCTAGAGCGAGTTTGAAATTTGCCACGCAAGCTTCCCAGGCGCTTTTAAGATACCCCTCCAATTTCCTATCTATTGAATCCTTAAGGGATCCGGCATCTTCAAAAGCTAACTCAGACTTTGATACTTTGGATAGTGAAGCATCAATTTTGGGGCATTTATCCCAAATCACATTATCTTCCTCATTAAAAGGAAATCGCCGCTTCAGGTTGCTGGGGAAAAATATTATTTTCTCTGGCTCCTTACACTCCTGAAGGATTGTGTTTGTCAGAGAAGAGTGATTGGGGAAGGTCCTTGCTTGTTTCGTTTGTAGCCCTGCATACATGTGACAACTCTTTGTTATCCTCCTCCTTATCTAGCGCTATAGTGTCATAGATGGCTTTCAGAAGCTTCTCCGTTTCTTCTGAAGGAAACAAAAACCTTTGTAAATTAGTAATTTTTTCATCTTTAAAGTTCCCCATTTTCTGGTTCAGAGTCTGACTCTTCGCTATCTTCCATTTCTTCTAATGTACCTTGCCCCGGAATTACCATATTAGGTACGGCCGTAGCAGGTGCTGTGCTGGAGACCCGAGCAACCAGCAGGCATGTCCGCCGGCTGAATGGAGTCCCCATCAAAGCCAAATTCGGCTTTGATCGGGTCTCCAATGTAGTAACCTGGAAGCGGCATGATGACGCCATGGCCAGGTTACTCGGCAGCTAAAGGCGCCAAATTTATAAAACAGTCCGTATTCAAAAATGCAGATTTCGGCATTTTGAATACATTGAAGCGCAGTGGAGGTGTGTGGTGTTTTTTAGACCCCCGATCCCTCCATAAAGAGTACCTGTCACTGCCTATTACTGTCACAAGGGATGATTACATTGCTTGTGACAGCAATAAAAGTGATCTGCGGACCCACGGATGTGAACCCATCTGCTTCCCCAGCCCAACACAACAGCCGGGAGCCCTTAGGACCACCCTGCCACCAACCCCCAGGGTGACGAAGAACCCTGTTGTAATCACTGGTGTGCGGCCAGAGAAAACCGGCCAGCAGCAGCCCCAAAGGAAGCCCCTCTTCAGAGCACATGGCGAAAAGCCCAAGAAGCACTCAGCGCCCTAGTAGAATGTGCATTCACAGGGAAAGGTGGAACCTGACCCTTCAGCCAATAAGCCTGAACCACCGTTTGCCTGATCCACCTAGAAATGGTCGCAGCAGATGCAACCAATCCCTTTCTTGGTCCTTCCGTAAGGACAAAAAGAGAATCTGATTTCCTGAAAGATTCAGTAGCAGCTAGGCAAACCCTAATTACCCAAACCACATCCAAAGAATGCAAAGCAATTTCCTTAGGATGCTTGGGCTTAGGACATAAAGAAGGCAGCACAATGTCTTCATTTAGATGGAAATCAGAAACCACCTTAAGAAGAAACGACTGACTAGGTTGAAGTACCACTTTATCTCTGTGGACCACCAAATAAGGCGAACAGCAGGAAAGCGCCGCCAATTTCGATACAATGCGAGCTGAAGTAATAGCTACCAAAAAAGGCAACCTGAGACAAGGTAAGCAGCGGAATCTCCCTAATGTTCTCAAAAGGAGGTTTTTGAAGAACAGGCAATACCAAAATCAGATCTCACGGAGTAACGGGGATCGCCTCGGAGGGGCCACATGACGGACCTCTTGGATAAAAGTGCGAACCAACGCATGCGAGGCTAAAGGACGTTGGAAAAACACAGCCAATGCCGACATGTGGCCTTTAATAGTGTAGAAATCACTGAATCAGAAAGACCTCTATCCTTCAACACCTGGCTTTCAACAGCCACACAGTTAAAGCCAGCGACTGTAAAGCAGGATGGAAGATCGACCCTCGAGCCAACAGATTTTCCCTGAGAGGCAGTCTCCAAGGAGCATCAACGACCAATCTTACCAGATCTACGTACCAAGACCGACGAGGCCAGTCTGGAGAATGACTGGAATCCCCTCCACCTCCCGTGACCTGGCTACAAACCTTTGAAACTTCTTGTTGAGCCGAGAGGCCAACATTTTGTCATTGGGCGTCCCCCACCGAGCACACAGGAGATGAAACATCTCCGGGCGTAGAGACCATTGGCCCTAATCCAACACCTGACGGCTCAGGTAGTCCGCCTGCCAGTTTTCCACACCTGGGATGTGTACCGCGGAGAGATCCGGAACAAAATCCTCTACCCATTTCAAGATCTCGGCCACCTCTCAGGCCCCTAAGACACTCTTGGTGCCCTCTTGATGATTGATGCAAGCCACAGCCGTAGCATTATCCGAATGAACCCGGACTGGACAACCTTGTGGATGATTTGTCCAGTGACAAAGGCAAAGCACTGAGGGGGTCTGTGGGTGAGATTTGGTCCTGGGACTCCATATTTACTTAATACAAAAAAACAGTGTCACTTTAAGAAAAAACCTCTCGGTTCTCGGTGTTGAATGTCTAGTGACCAGTATGAGAGAGAGAGAGCGATAAAACCAAATTTAACACACCTGCTCCCCATTCACACCTGAGAACTTGTAACACTAACGAGCCATATGACACAGGGGAGGAAAAATGACCAATTGGGCCCAATTTAGACATTTTCACTTAGGGGTGTACTCACTTTTGTTGCCATTGGTTTAGACAGTAATGGCTGTGTGTTGAGTTATTTTGAGGGGACAGCAAATTTACACTGTTATACAAGCTGTACACTCACTACTTTACATTGCAGCAAAGTGTAATTTCTTCAGTGTTTTCACATGAAAAGATATATTAAATATTTACAAAAATGTGAGGGGTGTACTCACTTTTGTGAGATACTGTGTGTATATATTTATATAATAGAATTTTTGTAAGAACTTACCGTAAAATTATTTTCTGAGTCCTCTGACAGTTACAGCCCGTTCAGTATTCCTTCACAACCGCCATTTCGTTAAAGCAAGAGACAGTAAAGCAGGATGGAAGATTGGCCCTTGAGACAGTAGATTGTCTCTAAGTGGAAGCTGCCAAGGCGACTTGACGACCATCTGCAAAAGGTCTGTGTACCAAGACCGACGAGGCCAGTCTGGGGCCACCAGAAGTACCTGCACCTGTTCCGACACCATCGGCGGAGGAACCTGGACAGTGGTTGAATGCATAAATCAGCCGATACTGGTGCCAGGGTACCACCAACGCATCCGTGGCATCCGTCAGAGGATCGGGGGTTCTGGCCACAAACCTTCCCACCTACCTTTTTGTGGTGAAGGGATGCAAACAGATCTACATCCAGAGTTCGCCACCGGGCACACAGGAGGTGAAACGCCTCCGGATGCAGGGACCATTCCCCTTGATCCAAGGACTGGCGACTCAGATAGTCCGCCTGACAGCTTTTCACTCCTGGAATGTGAACAGCCGAAATTGCTGGAACATGCGTCTCAGCCCAAAACAGGATCTCGGCCACATCCTTGGCCGCCCGGGCACTCTTGGTGCCCCCTTGGTGATTGATGAAATTTCTGGTTGAACACAAACCGGGCGACCATGTAGGCGAGTCAACCAAGGGAACAAGCAGAGCATAATTGCTCGGAGCTCCAAGAGGTTTATCGGTAAGGAGGATTCTTCCGCCGACCACGTCCCCTGGGCACAAAGTGCCCAGAACTCCACCCCAGCCCGACATTCATGGGATCACCATCCACAGTAGAGGCTGAAAGGATTCGCCTTGAGTCAGAGTGGGTGACAGGAGCCACCACGAAAGGTTTGTCCTCGTGAGGTGGCTCAAAGGTATCCTCCTGTCCCACCTGGCAACAATCTCTGCTTGCAGAGTTCTCATGTGAAACTGAGCAAATGGGATGGCTTCGAAAGGCCGAAACCATCAGACCCAGGGACCGCATGCAGGCCCATAGAGAGAAGAGATTGTTGTCCCTGAGGGACCTGATCTCACCCTGCAGGGTTTGATGTTTTTCCTCCAGGGGAAAAACATTTGCTTTAGCGGAGTCCAGGACCATCCCCAGGTAACAGACGACTTCTGGAAGTTGATGGTCCACCCGAACTCTTGGAGCGTCTGAACCGTGACCTTCAGATCGCCTGACAGAGTGGAACACGAGCTCACTCACAACAGGAGGTTATCCAGATAACCGAGGACCGCAATCCCCTTCATGCGCAGCAAGGCCAGCAAGGGAGCCAAAACCTTGGTGAATACCCTGGGAGTCGAAGCGAGACCAAAGGGTAATGGCACAAATTGAAAGTGCTCCTCTGCCACTGCGAAGCAGAGATACGGCTGATGACCTTCGTAGATAGGGATGTGCAGATATGCATCCTTTAAGTCGATGGAGGCCAGAAAATCCCCTGGACTCAATGATGCCACCACCGACTGGATAAATTCCATACGGAACTTCTGCACCCGCACAAAGCGGTTCAGAGACTTGAGGTCCAGAATCGGACGCACATGTGCCCTCTTTTCTGGACACCGTGAACAGGTTGGAATAGAACCTGTGAAACCTGTCCCGCTGAGGGACTGGCACAATAACTCCTTGGGCAAGAAGGTCTTGCACCGCCCCCTTGAGATCTTTTAAACGATCGGTCAGATGACCGAAGAGTCAGATGGAGATTTGACAGAAAGAACCTGTCTGCGGGGCGAGATTGAAACTCGATCTTGTACCCTGAACGAATCAGATTGTGAACCCATCTGTCCCCCCACCCCTGACGCAGACGTCCCCCCACCCCTGAAACGGGTGAAGGCGTCCCTTCAGGCGGAGGAGAACTGGGCTGCCGAACCGGCCTGACCGGCCTTGGGCTTCCCGGACCATGGCTTCTTGTGACCGCCGGACAGAGATGTATAGTAACGAAGTAGAACTACTTAAGTACTGTACTTAAGTACCGAAATGCGGTATCTGTACTTTCCTAGAGTAGAATTTTTTTCTCCTACTTCTACTTTTACTTCACTACATTTTTTCGATGATTTCGATACTTCTACTCAAGTATTTTTTTTTGTGCTGCATAGTTACTCGTTACTTTTAAAAAAATTACCACTACCAGAACAGTAGATGGCAGGTTGCATAAAGCTCAAAAAAATGTGTATAATGTCATTTGTAAATCAGCGCATACGAAAATAAAGGCTGTGTATAATAAAAGCTGCTGTACCAAATCTTTCCAATAAAAAGAAAATATGAAACAAACAAATAAATGGTGCTACAGCGCTTAAAGTGCATCAAGAAACTACTAACAAACACAACTTGGCTGTGCGAATAAAGTGCCTGTGCAATCGATATAATATCATCGTTGCCCCCAGTGCCCTGCCCACACTCCACACAGTATCAAAAATAAAGTGACATGAATGTGCTAAAGCCTAAATGCAGTGAAAAGAATTATTCCCACAATGTAACAGTAAATTCAATTCATATAAAATATGACAATAAATCACAATAAAATAAGTTATGAAATAAGTTAGGTCAGGTGCGTGCAACAAGTTGAAGTGTGTAAACCTATCTATAACGAAAAGTCCATAAATGAATTCCAGTGTGCAAATCTAAAGTGTCACTTCACTTGTCAGATGCTTCCACCTCCTTCAGTGCTCGAGTGACCGACCAACACAGTTAATGGTGGTGGCACTGGTGGATAGCGTCTGGGTGGCACTGTGGCACTGACACTGACTGCACTGGTTCAAAAAGCCATATATATTTAATTATTTCAATTCTCAATCTTATAGGTCCTCTCCTCATAAGATATTAATAACTTAAGATTAGGTGATGAACTTCTTGGCGGCCCTGGCAGGATGACGGAGACACCCGCCACTTCTGGAGCTGAGCCGATGTGATTCCCCAACATGTGACAAAGTGACAGCCAGGAGATCTAGTGGCTAGTAGTGCTCAACAATAGCGCTTTTATATATAAAAATGAAATAAAATATACTGACTCACAATTTAGTAGTAGTAGTAGGTAGCGTGTAGCAGTAGGCAGCACAACTCAATTCAATCAATCCCACAGCCTCGCTCGCGCCGCGGCCCGTGGAATCACTGTCATGATCATCAAGTTAAGACCGCACTGGAGGAGCCGTGCTGCCGTCTTCCCAATCGAGGTCTCCGCCTCTAAACGTGTTGTTTGTCACTCAGACTCCACCCCTTAGGGCACTTACTGAGAGGAGTTGTGACGCGGGCGGCGGGACGCGGGAGCAGGACTCGGAGCATTTTCTTCGTTATCTCATCTTCTTCTCTATGAGGTGAGTGAGGTGGACCGTGGAGAGGGCCTAATCCTTGCCATGGCAAATGTGCCATTTGAGAATCAAATAATCAATATAAAATATTAATATATTATATACACACGGGTCATGGGTGGCTTTTTTGAACCAAGAAGAGTGAGACTGACGGCTATGATGATTATCCGACCATCCATGGTCCATGGACCATAAGTGTTGTGGTGCGGCCTGTGCTTCCTGCGGCCTGCCTCTGCCTGTGCGGCTGTGCCTGCACTGCAGTGGCCACAGGCAGGGCACTTAACTTGAGCAAAGCAAATGAGCACTATTAGTGTGAAGGACAGGTGGTGGAAGCATGTTCTGACAAGTTCTTATAATGAAAATAATAGACAGCTTTTTGAACCAGTGCAGTGCCAGTGCTACTAAGGTGAGAGGCAGAGAGAGGCTATCCAGTCCACCACTTTACTTGAGCAGATCACAGAAGAAAGGTGGAAGCATCTGACAGCAAGTGACAAGCACTTCTTAGATTGCACACTGGAATTCAGTTATGGACTTTTCGTTATAAAGTTTAGTTTACACACTTAAACTTGCACCTAACTTATTCACAATCACAACTTATTTTATTGTGGTATTGTCATATATATTTTATATGAATTAAATTTACATTGTGGGAATAATTTGCACTGCATTTAGCACAGACATGTCACTTTATTTTTGATACTGTGGGCGATGATTTTGAATACAAGAAGAATATATATATATATATATATATATATATATATATATATATATATATATATATATATATATATATATATAATTGCAGGCACTTTATTAGCATTTTTAGCACAGCCACTTTGTTAGTAGTTTTTGATGCATTTTTCACTTTAAGCGTTGTAGGTTTGATGAAGCTGGCCTGGCACATCATCATCAATTGAGCAAATCAAATCAAACCGTGATTATGAAGATTGCGCATGCTCCTGTTCTGCCTTTTGATCAGCTGAAAAGATGGACGAACCAAAAACACCACCTTCCACCCCTGGCCCTTCAACTTCAAGTGATCTGCCTGGCTGTGAGACTGAGGAGGCTCAGGAAGGAGACCACCCCTGGCTTTAAAAGGTGGATGCTTTAAAAGGGGAAGGGAGGGACATATTTTATCTGTTTCTGTTTACAAAAAGTTACAGCCTAAGGAATTGTGATTGTCCTTTAGGTAAATCATTTGAAATAATAAAAAACAATATGATGTTCAAACTTTTGACTTCTTTCTTTAATAACTACATAATATAGTACTTCTACTTCCAGTACTTGAGTAGAATTTTTTTTTCAAAACTACTGGTACTTTTTACTTTTAGTACTTAAGTAGCAATTTTTTTGAAAAAACTACTTGCAATACTTAAGTAAAAAAAATGTTGAATACTTTAGTACTTCCACTTAAGTAACTTTTTCTGCGAGCACTTCCACTTCTACTTAAGTCACTTTTTGATCGAGCACTTGTACTTTTACTCAAGTAGAAATTTTGAGTACTTTATACAAGTCTGCCGCCGGAGGTCTTGAAGGATTTACCTTTTTCCTGTGCCCCTGAGGCATGAAAGGACCCACGATGAGCCTTGAAGGAAGGACCCCGCCTAGCGCGAGATGATTTTCCCTTAGAGGTTTGGGGTAAAAAGGGTACTCCTACCACCCGCAAGACCTTTGATCAACTCATCTAAGGTATTCCCAAAAAGTCGATTACCCATAGAAGGGACATCAGACACAGTCTTCTTGGAAGCGTGGTCAGCCGACCAACTTTTTAGCCAAATAATGCGGCGGATTGCAACCCCAATTGCAGATAACCTCGTGACCAAAGGAGCCTCGTTCAAGGCTGCATCACATAGGTACAGCATGGCCTGGGCTATTTGATCCACCAGGTCAATAACAGTCGGAGGGACCGACTACGCCACTAAGGTGCGCCTAAGCACCTTAAACCATTCCGTGACCGCTGGAGAAAACATCATAGAAGCGAACACAGGTTTGAACAGGGAGCCTGCCACCAAAATATATGTGGCGGGAAAGCGTCTCCACGCGCCTATGCGCTGGGTCTTTGAACACCAGAGAGTCCTCCACGGGCATCAACGTGGATATATTTAACCTGGAAACAGTGTGGTCCACCTTTGGTGACACCGTCCAACGGTTGTCGACAGGATCTGAAAAGGAATAACGGTATTGAAACCGCTTAGGCACCGCCAGCATATGCTTGATGCAACGCCATTTCTCGTTCACAGTTTCGTGAAACTCCTCGGGCAGGGGAAAACCTGACCCAACTTCTGGGCTTTGCGGGACCCGAAAGAAACCCGCTTACCTGACTAGGTGGGCTCATCATCAATATTTAAAGTCTCCCTAATGGAGCTAACAAATACGTCCACAAAAGCGCGTTCCCACGCCGCAGTGGAGGAGGACTCCTCCTCCTCCCCATCCGAAAGTGAGGACTGGGACCCCTCACTGGGGACGTTGTCCGTGGCAACCAAATCAGGCTCTGAGTCAGAAAACAGAGGGCATTGGCCGTTTTTGAGTAGTGCGTTCAGACATCAGCAGATCCACCTTGGACGCCAAGGTCGCAAGTACAGCAGATAAGGAGGCCATGGAAGAGGATTCAGGAGTTTCTGAAGCAACAACCAGGTCTGCGGGGGAATTTGCTATCCTGGGACTCAATTTTGCAAATAAAATTTTTTTTGGACACTGGCCCTTTTAATCAGCGGTTTCCGCGGCCCAGACTGCACCATCGGTGGACACCCCTTTAAAAACTGATGTAGCAACAGCTAAAGTACAGTTTGCAGGGAAAATCCCAGAACAACAGCAAAAAAGCAGCCCCACAGTGTCACAGTGTACTTGCCAGACCTCACGCGTGCTGCTGCAGTGAATGAATAAGTGAAAAGGAAGTGACCACATGCACTAGAGACCGAAGCTATGCCCTGAGCCACAGTATAATGGATGCCTATAAAAAGCAATGGGAGGAAACACTCGCAAAATGGCCGCCACCCTTACTAGGCGGCCGCCCATAGTAAAGATGGCACCCGAACCAGCGCCAAAAGGTCAGAAAATGTCTGGCCACACAAGGAAGCCAGAAGCCTGCCCTCACCCAAAATGGCGGCTGATCAATCGGTGCCAAGTCAGCACAAACCCAGGAAACTGGCCACCACAGGGACATCCCCAGAGACACCCCCAGACATGTAACAAGCCCCCACACCCCTCATTTAGGCTTTTGAGCAGCGTGTTCAGCACATAGCATCCCCAGCGGGGGCAGGGAAGTAGGGGCCGCCAAAATGGCCAGGGCGGGGGACACTACAGAGATTGTTATTTCTGCCTTCCCCAGGAGTGGGCCCACATAACACCTGACCCAGGGACACAGGGGTAGCATCACTCACCATACCATGGACCGCGGGCTCCGCTCCGATACGGAACGCCTCCCACCCTGAGTGGGGGACACCATCGTGGCGAGGCCTGGGTGTACCAATAACCTGCTCACGCTTGTTGGCAGGCTGGGACACCGTAAGGATCTATATTATCCAGTGCGAGGCCCAGCTCTGCTGTCGCTTTTAGTCCTCCAGGTGATCCTGACTAACTAGAAATAGTGAGTGAGAGAAAATCAAAGAGAAGAAAAACTTTTTTCAAAGAAAAAGACAAAAAAAAACTAAGATATAGGTCCCAGCTGGGAAACCTAGACCTACTCCTGATGCTAGGCAGCAAGAAATTGAAGAGCAGCACCTAGTGGCTGATGGGTAATGCCTGAGGGACAGCCCCCTAGAGGTGTGTTGTGTGTAAAGCTTTTGTTGTTAACCTTTTAACTACCTAACCTGCTCCTGCAGAGAGGGCGCATTACCCACTCGTGAAGGAATACTGAACGGGCTGCGACTGTCAAAGGACGTAAGAGAAATATAATATATATATATATATATATATATATATATATATATACATACACACATATATATATATATATATATATATACACACACACACACACACACACACACACACACACACAGCTAAACATTAACAAAACCTTAAATGGTCATTGACATTCTGACAGTTCAAACAAACTCCAGCGTACAGGCCAGCACCTAAACATAACTTTATGTAGCTTTATGTACAAACTGGAAACCACTTTAAGATTACTGCAGATCATTAGGTTTCAGCATCTAGGCTCTATGACCACGTTCAGGGCTCATGCTTCTGTTGACAGATATAGTGAGTATTTTGCTCAAGAGGTCAATATCAGGGATTTGAATAAGCTACAGTAAGTTAGCGTTGGAGAATTTCACAATTTATCTGTGTCTGCTTTTATAATTTTTTCGGTACAATTTTTATATTTTGCATTTTAGCATGTTGAGATGTGTTTTTTTACATGCAGTGAAAGAGCATTCTTGATGCATTACCATGCATCTTCATGTGTTGTGTGTTTTTTGGTCTAGCCAATAAGGATTCACTTCCTGCAGTGACATCACTGGCAATCTGGATCTACCTCTTGGCTGTCTTGTGTTTAAAAAAATGTCAGTTTTTATGCCACTTTTTGCAACTGCTGCGATATGGATTGAACAGGAGAAGCAGAGGAAGTTGCGCTAATACTGGATTCATCATTGACAATAGAGAAAATAAAGGTAACTTCTCATGTTTTTTTCACATTCTTCTCAAATTCTGTCTGTTATCTGGAGCTGGCAATGTATGCCAAATGGATTAAAATGCACTATTTATGCATTTTTGAGTGTTGCCATAGACTACTAGGGACTTACAATGCATGAAAATGTAATAAAAAATTGACATGCCTCAATTTCCAAATGGCAACATGCCACATAAGATGTGAACAGCCTCAATTAATAAAATTACTTATTTTGCTTGACACATGCATTATTTTGCTTTAGAACACAAATGTTAAAATGTGAAGATGTAAAAGGGGCCTTGGGGTTTTGGTGGTTACATGTTGGGGGGGGGTGGAGCTAAAATATTAAAAACTGGGTTCAATAATGGAGTCAGGTTGATAATCAAGGCTTGAACTATAACTAATGGTAAAACTTTTTATTTAAGTTTTGAATAGAGTATAGAGAGATTAAAATGCTTGTCAGTGTTTATAGCCTTCGGTGCCCCCATAAGGGAGATTCACCCTCTCTTTTTGTCCGGTTTACCATTATCATTGAAAGTAAAAGAAAATCCCAAAATTTGGGTTGTCCTCAGAAAAGTAATAGATGGGGAAATCTTCCAATAAGGACACTAGTTCTAAGGACCTGGTGGTCCCCAAGGAAATCCCCTAGTTTTTAGGGATTTCCTCTCACTTCCTGTTTGGCTATAGCACAGGAAGTGAAGGAAAATCTCTGCAATGGAATACAGATGATTGGGAAAAAAAAATAATCTGACAGGGGTTATTACCTTCCATTACTCCATCCAAAATGAGAAAAAAAAATTGCCTATAGCTCCATTTTAAGTTTAAAGGTTTATGGTTAGTGGAAAAGATATGGGTTAAGAGGGGTTGGTTAAGTGTTAAGTTAGGAAATAATTGTTATTGTCTGTTTCACAATTATAAAAGAGACAACAGGTGTCATGGTCTAGAATCTAGGTCTTGAAGCTAGTGGCTGTAGCAGTTGAGAGATTCACAAGTAGTCATCTCAATGAGTACACAAACAGATCCGCTAGCAGATGATGCAGGCTCACCCGAGGCATAGGGTCGAAGAACCAGTCGGTCTTCACCAGAGTTCCTGATGGTGGAGATGGGTTTCGCTCCGTGCCGATGCTAGGCGGCAGTCCCCAGGATTGCCCCAGCAAGAAGAGAGCAAGCGGCAGGCAGATAAGAAACAAGCAGAAGCATACAAAGCTAAGGGTCGAGGAAGGAGCCAAATGTCAGTAGCAAGTGGTAGCAAAAGCAAAGATATGGGCAGCAGCAGGATAGACAAGAACAAGATGTTGGCTAGGAAGTGCACAATAATCTGGCAAACAGGAAGTGCACAGGCATGACTTAAATAGGAAGTTCATGGGAGGAGCAAACAGTTCAAGGTTCACGAAAAACAAAGTTCAAGCCAAGATTATTTGAGGGATTGTCCAGGGAGCTTTCCAGCATCACAAGTGGCTCAGCAAGAAGAAACCTCACTAGACACAGCAGAGGTCACCGGTTCAAACCTGGGTATTGACAACAGGTTAGCGCACATAAAGGAAAACATGGCTTTTATTACTTTTAAGCATCAAAAGCCCCACACCAAAAACTAAACTTACCACTATTACTGCCCATTTACTTTGATAAAATAAAATGAGACTTACCTTCTGGGCATTTCTGGGAGCCCAATCTTGGTAGAATAGTGAGCACTGTGGTGTTTGGGTTTAGGAGCATCTATAGATAGTTTGGGCTCAAAAGGTTTGAATCTGGAGAGCTCTCTGTCCCATTCATGGTTAAATGAAGGTGCCTCAGCTGAAATAGAAGAAATACCTACTTGTAAATATACTCCACTTCACCCATTATCAGCATTTGATATGTAGGATAGAAGGGTTCACGTGCATTGCTGGTGTAGTTTAAAGAGGGTAGATTTAAAGATTTTAAATTTTGGGATCTTGCCATTAATCTGGATTCCTAAACTAAATGATTTCCAATAAAATACAAGGCAATCAGGTGAACTCAGCAAGAGAGTTTAGACCTTACCTTACTTTGACCCTAATGATAACTATTTAGGTCTTACACTATTAAAAGGCTTTCTGCACAGGTTGCACCTAGCTATGATGCCTCTTTGAACACAAACACATCAAATCCATACAAAGGTTTTCTTCCAGTGAGCAGCTGAAATAAATGGTTGACTCACAGATTTATACTGGCCATACACAAAGTAATTTGAGAAATGTAATTGTTCATATCGGGAAATATACCCATACGTACAGTATGTGTTTTACAGATAAGCATACTCCTTGCAGATATAGTCCTAGATGGAAATTAGCCCATGATCTTTGGGGCAGTGATTAAATTCCCACTCAAGACAACTGCAAAGCAGGACAACTAGCCACCTTCTTCCTACTTACCTTTAACCACTTGCTTACTGGGCACTTTAACCCACTTCCTGAGCAGGCCAATTTTCAGCTTTCACACAAATAGAGCTTTCTTTTAGTAGTATTTAACCACTTCCATACCAGGCCAATTCTGACACTCCGCTCCTACATGTAAATTCATAATTTTTTTGCTAGAAAATTACTCAGAACCCCCAAATATTAGATATGTTTTTTTTTTAGAAGAGACCGTAGGGAATAAAACGGCGGTCATTGCAACTTTTTATGTCACACGGTATTTGCGCAGCAATTTTTCAAACATCTTTTTTTTGGGGGGGGAAAAAATAGATTTTTGACTTACCATAAAATATATTTCTCTGATGTCTAATGACGGACACAGCTTCAGATCTTCATAACCATTAGGTTAAATGGCCCCCTACAGGAGTAGGACACTAGGCAGAAAAAAGTCTGGATACGCCCATGGGCAGTCCGAGAGGGTATACTCCCCCTCTCTGCTATAGGCACTCAAGTTTAGTTACAAGCAGTGTCAGAATTACAACTCCACAGAGGGGTGGGTGCTGTGCCAGTCAATGAACATTAGAGAAACAGCTTTTACGGCAAAAATCCCATTTTCTCTTTCGTTCATTGATGGACACAGCTTCAGATCTTCATAACCGTTGGGACATCCCAAAGCAGTGTTAAACATGAGGGGTGGGAACAGCAAAAGAATTCCCAAAGCTAAACAGTAGCCAACCAGGCAACAGGAGCTCAACCAAAACAACTGGAGCCCACCTGAATAAAACAATACACCCTCAAAGAGGATCAGGTCCTCTCAACAGTAGCCTGCAAAACCTTGCAGCCAAAATAGGCATCCACAGATGCCAACACATCCACTTTCTAGAACTTTGTGAAAGTGTGCACAGACGACCAAGTGGCCGCCTTGCAAACCTGCGTCACTGAAGCCTGATGACGGAAAGCCCAGGAGGCACTAAGCGCCCGAGTAGAGTGTGCCTTAACAGGGAAAAAAGGAACCTGACCCTTGATGGAATAGGCCTGAATCACGGTCTGTCTGATCCATCTGGAAATGGTTGCAGAGGAAGTGAACAACCCTTTACGAGGCCCATCCGTGAGCAGAAAGCGAGAGTTTGACTACCTGAAAGACTCCGTAGCAGCCAAGTACACCCCAATTGCCTGGCAAAATCCAAGGCATGCAAGGCAAATTCCTTCGAATGTTTAGGCCTGAGACACAGGGAAGGCAACACAATGTCTTCATTCAAATGAAAATCAGAGACAACCTTTGGAAGGAACGCAAGACAGAGGAGAAGAACCACCTTATCTCTGTGAATCACCAGGTAAGGTGAACGACAGGATAACGCTGCCAGTTCTGACAACCTGCGCGCAGAGATAATAACCCCCAAAAAGGCCACCTTCTGGGTTAGCGTAAGCAGGGGAATCTTCCGAAGATTCTTAAAGGGAGGCTTCTGGAGGACCAAAAGCACCAAATTTGAGGTCCCAAGGTGGCAACAAAGCCCGCACTGGAGGATCCAAAATGTTGGACTGAAGAAAGGTACGTTCCAGGGAGTGAGTGGCCAAAGGTCGCTGGAAGAAGACCGCCAAAGCCGACGCCTGGCCCTTGATGGTACTCAAGGCCAATTTGTGTTCAATCCCGTTGAAGATCCGAGCCACCAAGAGACTCACACCACGTAATATACGTCTTCCTCGTACGATAGTAGATCCTTCTAGAAGTAGATTTCCTAGCTTTTAACATTGTAGGAATCACCGACTCAGATAAACCTCTATCCTTCAGCACCTGGCTTTCAACAGCCAAGCCCTCAAAGCCAGCAACTGTAAAGCAGGATGGAGGATCGGTCCTTGGGACAGCAGGTCCTCCCTGAGGGGAAGCTTCCAAGTAATGTCGGCGACCAGCCACACCAGATCGGCGTACAAAGCCCGGCAAGGCCAGTCCGGAGACACTAAGTGCGGAGACACTATTGACGGGAATCCCTGCTGCCTCGATCCTGCGTAGAAGTCTTGACAGAAGCTTGAGAGATGAGAAGGTGTAAATCAGGCGATACTGACCCCATGGGGCCACCAGCACATCTGTGGCGTCCGCTAGAGGATCCCTTGACTGAACCACAAACCTCTGCACCTTTCTGTTGAGCTGAGACACCAACAGATCCACCTCGGGGGTGCCCCACCGGAGACACAACTGATGAAACACCTCCGGATGAAGGAAACACTCCCCTTGGTACAACGCCTGCTGACTGAGGTAATCCACCTGCCAGTTTTCCACCCCAGGATTGTGTATGGCAGAGGGGGCTGGACCGAACCATTCTGCCCACCTTAGAATGCTGGCTACCTCCAGGACACTTCTTGTGCCCCTTGGAGATTGACATAAACCACAGCGGTGGCACTGTCCGATTGAATGTGCACTGGAACATCCTAAAGATGATCCGTCCAATGGTCCAGACAAAGTCTGATTGCTCTGGGTTCCAAGACCTTGATTGGTAGACTGGACTTTTCCAGTGTCCAGATCCCCTGAGCAGAATGCTTGCCGAGGACGCCTCCCCAGCCGGACAGGCTGGCATCCGTGTTGACCACTGTCCAATACAAGGGGAGGAATGATTTACCCAGCCGAAGCGTCGGAGAACAAAGCCACCATATTAGCAACTCTTCGTTCCCCGACTCATCTGGATCCAATCGTCCAGAGACGGTGGAGTCTTGTCCCATTTGGTCTGAATCTTCCTTTGCAGGGACCTCGTATGGAACTGTGCAAACGGAACTGCTTTGAAGGTAGACACCATCAGGCCCAGCACCCGCATGCAAGTCCGGAGGGATGAACATCTGCTGGACCGCAAGAGATGAATTGCAGCCTGCAATTTCTGGAGTTTGTCCAGAGGAATAAGCACTCTGGCTAAGGCCGATTCCAGAGTCAGACCCAGATAGTCAAGCTTTGTGGATGGAACCAGGGCAGACTTCTGAAAATTCAACTCGAAAACTCCCGCAAAGTTTGTATTGTGATCTGCAGGTTTTCCACCATAGCAGGAGACTCCTCTCACAGAAGGAGATTGTCTAATTAGCCCAGTACCGTGGCGTAGCAAAGCTAGCATCGAGGCTAACACTTTTATGAAGACCCGAGGAGCAGAGGCGAGACCAAAGGGTAACGCCACAAACGGATAATGCTCCTCTCCCATGGCAAAGCGGAGGAAACACTGGTGACTGGCACATATTGGAATGTGAAGGTAAGCATCTTTGATGTTGATAGAGGCAAGGGAATCCCCCTGACGCAGGGATGCCACCACTGTGCGAACAGATTCCATTCTGAATGTCTGCACCTGCACAAAGCAGTTCAGCGGCTTGAGGTCCAGGATTGGACACACTTTGCCTTCCTTCCTGGAAACTGTAAACAGGTTTAAGTAAAAACCCTGAAAACGTTCCGAAGTCAGAACAGAGACAATCAACCCTTGATGTAACAGGTCTTGTACCGCCCCAAACAGACCCTGTAAGCAGTCCAGGGACAGGAGCAAGTTGGATGGAAAGAAACTTGCCGAGGGACAAGGGCGTAACTTGATCTTGTAGCCGGACCGAATGACTTAGTGGTCCCACTTGTCTTGCACCTGGGAACTCCATAGGTCCGGAAACCAGCAAAGACGTCCCCCCACCCCCGATACTGGTGAGGGCGCACCTTCATGCTGAAGGAGCCTTGTCTACGGGTCTGGAGAAGCTTTGCCAGACCAGGTCCGTTTGGGATCCTCCAGAGGAGGCCCTGAAAGGCTTTAGCCCTTGTCAGTCGACCCTAAGGGACGAAAACATTTATGAACTGAAAAGGAAGGCCCATGTCTACGACGAGGTTCCTTGCCTTTAGCAGCCTGCAGAAGAAAGGTAGTCTTCCCCTTTATCGTCATCCAGGGTAGCTCCAAACAGGCGATCTCCTTGAAAGGGAAGATCAGTCAAGGCCTTTTTAGAAGTCTAGTCCCCAGACCAGCATTTGAGCCAAAAGACACGTCAAAGGACCACTGCCAAAACAGACCCAAGCCACATCCAAAGAGGCATCACAGATAAACCGCAGCCTCTGGACCAGCTGGCCCTCCAGCTCAGCAAAGGTGGGGGGGGGGGGGGGGAAGCTGTTCTCCCTCCAGGTCATGGCGCAAAAGCTTAGGCCACTCGGTCAGAGAATGCGACACCAAAGCAATGGGGGAAACCAGCCTCAGTGCTGAACCAGCCAGAGTTTACATATTGCAGGCCCCAGCCTCCACTTTCCCGTCAGCTGGATCCTTAAAGGCATGGGACTCTTCAACTAGAATCATGGTTGTCTTGTTCAATCTGCAAACCGGAGGGTCCACCACCAGTGGCAGTCCACTCTTTGAGAAGGGACTCTTCATAAGGGTTAACGCCTAGTAAAGCACTTCGGGACCCCACGGGGATGCTTTGGTCGTCCCCATTCTTTAGCGACAATTCTGTCAAAATAGGCAGGGAAAAGAAACACCTTTGCCACTCTGGATGGCTTGTGAGTGCCAAAGGGAACCTGCGCCTCCGTCACAGCTGCATCCTCCATCTTCAAGGTCTCACGCACAGATACAATCATTGCTTCTCCCAGCGCCTTTTCGTGCATGGTTGCAGACGTGGAGGAATAATCCTCACGGTCAGAGGATTCCGGGCGCGTGGTTGCAGACCCAGCAGGGTGACCCACATCCGTTGCGGCTGAATCAGATTCTGGACCTGATGAGACAGATGAGGTGGGGGTGATTTTTGCTAGCCCGTCGCCTGAAGGCCACCTCCACCCAGGACACAAAGGACTCCAGGGCCGCCGTCAGTGCATCAATGGATGGTTGGGACCCGGAGGGTCCCGCAGCCTCAGAGAGGGGATTATGTGGGGAGATGTGCTCCATAGACTCCATGAGTCACCAAGGGGATCCCACAAAAAGTGTAAAACACTGCAAAGGACAACCCCCACCATGCTGGCAGCACCACCCGGTCACCAGGCACAAGCACCAAGCGATCCTCAGCAGAGAGGGAGAGAACCCCACCAGACTCACCACCCAGCAGAAACAGGCACCTGCAGCAACCAGAATAATCTGCACTCCATATGTGGTGGTCAGGAAGTGCAAGGATCCAGCACCAGGGGAGGAGGAGGGGTTTCCACCGCCGAAATCTCCGCCTAAAGGGCTCCACTGTCATAGCCACCGCTGTTTTCAATGGCAAACCACCGCAAAATGGCCGCCGGACTACACAAACATGGTGGCCGTGTATAGAAACACACAGACTACAATAAAATGGTGGAACCACAAGGCTTACAGGGACCTAGGAAGTAACCAGGCCTCAAAGACAGACCCAGGCAGGACAGGGGGCCCTGGCAGGAGTCCCCACCAGGTACAGCCCACCCCCTGCACAGTCGATCGTCTGGTAGCCGGTGGCGCACCCCCCCCCCCAGCCCCCATTGCCAGCATAGCACCCTGTCCCCACCCCAGGAGGTGGACCAGACCACCCAAACAGCCCCAACATAGGGTGGGGGTTGGATGGGGGACAGATGACAAGGGGATTGCCTGACGGGAAGGAGTGGAACCCAGGGGTCAGGCTGTCCCAAGGAGGGGCCCACGTCCACCCTAAAACCCTCCAGTGGGAGAGGGGGGGACAGCTACTCACCATACCAGGAACAAGACGGGCAACGCACCAGACATCGAAATGGGGGGCTGTCGGCCAGGAGGAACGATGTGACTCGTCCCGAGACCCGGTTGTATGCAGCCTCATGAGACGTTTAACTTGCAGGCCAGCCCCGTCCAGTGGGGCTATGCCGCGGCTGAGCTAGCACGGAGCTGAGGTCTGTGCGCGCTTGCTGGCCAGACTGGGATGACCACTGGATCTAAATTATCCAGCCTATCGCCCAGTCAGGCAGTTGATTGTAGATCTCACAGGAAAAATCCAGGGGAAAAAACTTCTATCTAAAAAGAAAAATTAAAAAAAAAAAAAAAAATCCCAGGACCAAAGATCCCAGCAAGGAACTAGGTCCTTACGCCTGACTAGGCAGAAAAAAAAAAACTGAGTGCCTATAGCTGAGAGAGGGAGTATACCCCCCCGGGACTGCCCTTGAGCGTAGCCATACTTGTTTCTGCCTAATGTCCTAGTAGGGGGCAGTATAACCCAACGGTTAAGATCTAAAGCTGTGTCCATCAATGAAGGAAAGAGAAAAATGGTTTTAATTAAAAAAAAAAAAAAACAAACACTTAAGTTAGCCCAATTTTTTTGTATAATGTGAAAATTATGTTACGCCGAGTAAAGAGATACCTGAACATGTTACGCTTTAAAATTGCGCACACTCGTGGAATGGCACCAAACTTTGATACTTAAAAATAGCTTGCTTCGTTTGTTATTGTACAACACCAATCTGTTGTTTGCGAAAGAGTTCGCTTGCTGTTGTGCAGCGTTTGATTGCTGCTGTGCAGCGTTGGAGACCACCAACTGTTTGAGGATTTCCTCCATGTTTAGTCACTCCAGGTACTGGCCCTTTAAGTAGTAACTTACTACCAATGCCCGCAGGCCTCCACCATATGCAAGCTGGGGAACAGGTAGCAGGTGCAAAGCTCCCTGGGATGAGCAGTCTTTCAGGCACAGATACCAAATCCACTGAGGCAGTGACAAACAGTGCGGTGTTTATTGGTACTATATACAAGTTTATAAAACAGGTGCTGTACAGTACTTTAAGGAAAACAAGCAGGAATAATAATAATAAACAAAAGCCTAGTCGTGTCCCGGCGCTTACTACACACAATGCAGCCCCTAACTAACACAGACTGAGCAAGCCTACAGCTTGTCAGCTTCCAAAGACACACACTGACAGTGTTACCAACCTTCTGCTCTCCTAGACAAATGTTGTATGTGTTCCCAGGCTGAGAGAGCACTGCTGTCTGTCTCAGGTGAGATTAAATTGGCCTGGTGAAGAGGGCCAAGATCCGAACTGGATCATGGCTCAGAGATCTCTAAAGGTATACGAGAGATGCCTGGGTGATGTGTAAACCCCGAACAGGACTTTTCCTGGCTCTCTCTGGGACACTCTGTTACATATCCCCCCCCCTTGTTTCAACCCCAGGGTTGGAACACCTGTGGCCAAACAGGAGTGAACACGGGACAGGGCATCTACATTCCCCATCTCAACACCTGGCCTGTGTTTTACAGTGAAGGAGTAATCTTGTAGAGCTAAAAACCACCGGTTCATCTGTCTATTAGTCTGCTTCTTTTGGGCCATCCATTTCAGAGGAGCATGGTCAGTCATCAAATCAAACTGGCGCCCTACAGATAGTACCTTAGCGCGTCCAAGGCCCACTTTATGGCTAAACATTCCTTTTCAATGACTGCATACTTTCTCTCGTGTTCATTAAGCTTTCTGCTCAGGTACACCACAGGGTGTTTTTCCCCATTGTGTACCTGTGATAATACGGCCCCAATACCTACATCCGACGCATCCGTCTGAACCAAGAAATCCTTGGAGAAATCAGGGGAGTACAACACTGGCTGTGCACAAAGAGCCTTCTTTAAGACTTGGAAAGACTCCTCTGCTATTGGGGACCATTTCACCATTACTGATTCTTTCCCTTTCGTAAGGTCGGTCAGTGGGGCAGCTAGAGATGCAAAATTTGGGATAAACCTCCTATAGTACCCTGCAATTCCAAGAAAGGCTCTGACCTGCTTCTAGTTTACAGGACGTGGCCATTCTTGGATGGCTTCTACTTTTTTTAACTGAGGTTTAATGACTCCACGACCAATAGTGTAGCCCAAATACCTGGCTTCCTCTAAACCAATGGCACATTTTTTTGGGTTTGCTGTAAAACCTTCCTTGAAGAGGGAATCCAGAACAGCCTGTACACGGGGCAAGTGAGACTCCCAGTCAGTGCTATGTACCACTATATCGTCCAGATAGGCAGCTGCATACGGTCGGTGAGGTCTTAGGGTCCTGTCCATGGCCCTCTGAAATGTCGCAGGGGCATTTTGCAACCCAAAAGGCATTTTTTTATACTGAAATGAACCCTCTGGGGTAACAAACGCAGTCTTTTCTTTGGCGCTACCAGTCAGGGGTATTTGCCAATATCCTTTGGTCAAGTCTAAAGTAGTTAGATAGCGGGCTTTGCCAAGTCTGTCTATAAGTTCGTCCACTCTGGGCATTGGGTACGTGTCAAACTTTGTCACTGCATTGAGTTTTCTGAAGTCGTTACAGAATCTCCAAGTACCATCCGGTTTTGGGACTAAAACGATGGGGCTAGACCAGTCACTATTGGATTCCTCAATGACATCTAGCTCCAGCATCCTTTTTACTTCATCACTAATGTCCTTTCTCCTCGCTTCGGGAATTCAGTACGGTTTGAGCTTGACACGGACCCCAGGTTCAGTAACAATATCATGCTGAACTGCTGAAGTCGTACCAGGTAACTCCGAAAATTTCTCTCTATTCCTTATCAGGAACTCTCTAGCTTCTTGTTTTTGGGAATAAGACAGGGTGTCTGGAACCGTGACCTCAGGGACCAGAGGGGACTCAGTACCCCTGGATGTCACAGGGACGGACCTCACAGTTAAGGCCAGCCTATCCTTTCAGGGCTTTAACAGATTAATATGGTAAATCTTCTCTGGCTTCCTTTTTCCTGGTTGATGCACTTTATAATTGACCTCCCCAATTCTTTCCAATACTTCGAAGGGACCCTGCCACTTAGCTAGGAACTTACTCTCGACAGTAGGAACTAACACCAGGACCCTGTCACCAGGTGAGAAAACACGGAGTCTGGCTCCCCAGTTGTATATTCTCTGTTGGGCTGCCTGGGCCTGCAGTAAGTGTTCCTTTACCATAGGCATGATCGCTGCAATCCTGTCCTGCATTTGAGCGATGTGCTCAATTACACTTTTGTGGGGTGTCTGCTCCCCCTCCCAGGTTTCCTTGGCTATGTCTAAGAGTCCCAGAGGGTGTCTCCCATAAAGCAATTCAAAAGGAGAGTATCCCGTAGAGGACTGGGGTACTTCATGATGGCGAACATTAAGTACAGAATCAAGAAGTCCCAGTTTTTTCTATCCTTGTCCACAACCTTTTTTAACATACTTTTTAATGTTTTATTGAAGCGTTCTACAAGGCCATCAGTTTGAGGGTGGTATACGGAGGTTCGCAACTGGGTCACCTTAAATAACTTGCACAACTCTTTAGTTATTCGTGACATAAATGGGAGTGCCCTGGTCCGCAAGGACCTCCTTAGGGATCCCAACGCGACTGAACACCATGAACAACTCTTTAGCAATGTTCTTAGCGGATGCAGTGCGTAAGGGAACTGCCTCGGGGTAACGGGTAGCATAATCCATGATTACAAGAATGTGTTGATGACCCCGGGCAGACTTGGGGAGTGGACCCACGAGGTCCATGGCGATCCTCTCAAAGGGCACTTCAATAATGGGTAAGGGCACTAAAGGACTTCGGAAGTGGGGTAGTGGGGCTGACATCTGACATACAGGACAAGATTGACAATAATTGCCAATATCTTTCTGTATCCCAGGCCAGTAAAACCTGCGTAACACCCTTTCAGTGGTTTTTTCAACCCCTAAATGACCTCCTAGTAAGTGTCCATGAGCCAATTCCAGCACCAGTCATCTGTAAGGCTTAGGGACAACCAACTGTTCAACAATTTCATTGTTCTTTTTATATACACGATACAATAAATCCTCATTGCTGCTGAAAAAAGGAAAACAGGGCCTGTCCCCGGGTTCAACAGGTACATCATTAACCATTACTACATTCTCCCAGGCCCTGGCAAGGGTAGGGTCTTTTCTCTGCTCTGTACCAAAGTTTTCCTTGTGCACATTAAGATCAGCAAACTCCAATGTACCCTCAGGGTCAGCAGAAGATTGTCCACCTTGACTGGCTGTGGGGACTTCCTCAGGCTCCTCCAGTTCTCCTGCCATAACAGAGAAAGGAAAATCCGGGGAACCGTGAGAGGAATCCCTTGAACCCATATGGTCGGTGCAGGCCAGGAGTTCTGGCTCCGCCACTGAGTCCGTTTCGGTGACCGATTCGGGACGGTCCCACAGTTCCCAAAACTTAGGGAAGTCTCTACCAATGATTGCCTCATGCACTAAGTGGGGCACAAGTCCGACCGGATGGGTCACCGTACCTAAACCAGTTTCAAAGCGAACAGTAGCTATAGGATACTCCCGAGTATCACCATGTACACAGATCACAGCAACTTTTTTTGCATTTAAATTTACATTTTCAACCATTTCTGCTTTAACCAAAGTCACCAGACTTCCCGAGTCCAGCAAGGCTGCAATAGGCTTATCACTAACAGTCATTTGGCATATGTGTTTTCCTACACCTGGCGCAGCACCGCATGAAACAGCAGCAAACATAGACTGCCTTCTAAGAGACATGTCACACTGCATGGGTTCATCTGTCAACGGACAGTTTGCTGCAACATGTCCCAGTTCCTGGCAACGGAAACACCTGATGTTACCCCAGTTAGGTTTGTTGACAGGCAATGGCTTCCCTTGTTTGGGACGCCAAACTTCAGCTCGGGCACCAAAAGTCCTCCCCCATGTCTCCTTGCCATGCTGACCACCCACTTCCCCTGGAACAGTCTTACCATTTGTCTGGGGAGACCGTGGCTTTGGGTGGAAAGTCCGTGCGGCTGTAGGGGTGGTGACCAGGTTCTCTGCAGCATAGTACCTCTCGACAAGCTCCACCAGGTTGTCCGCCGACTTGGGGTCTCCTTAACTCACCCACTTCTGCAAAGGAGTTGGTAATGACCTCAGGAACCGATCCATGACTACACGCTCCACTATTTGTGGCCCAGACAAGGACTTCCGGCTGTAGCCATTTTCAAGCCAGGTGGATTAGGTCAAACATCTGTTATCTTGGGGGTCTCATCTCAGAAGGACCAGCTGTTGACCCGCTGGGCTCGAATGACCAAGTTGACACCGAGACGCGCCAGGATTTCCTGCTTGACCTTTTCATACTCTCTTGCATCCACGGACTCCAAATCGTAATAGGCCTTCTGCGATTCCCCAGTAAGTAAGGGAGCGATCAATCCTGCCCACTGGGTTTTGGGCCAGCCTTCCCTCTCAGCGGTTCTCTCAAATGTAACCAGAAAGGCCTCTGGGTCATCATCAGCAGTCATCTTGGACAGGAAGCGACCAACACGGATGGCTGAGCAGCGGTCTCTAACTATTTCTGTTTTCACAGCAGACTCCTGTGCAAGTGTCTGCACCACCTCAACCAGCACCTTTCTGTCTGCTTCTGCAGCAATTGCCAGTTTTTCAAACATCAACTGGGTTTGATTTTGTACAGCACCAATCTGTTGTTGAATCAAAGAGTTCGCTTGCTTCGTTTGTTCTTGTACAACACCAATCTGCTGTTTAAACTAAGAGTTCGCTTGCTGTTGTGCAGCGTTTGATTGCTGCTGTGCAGCGTTGGAGACCACCAACTGTTTGAGGATTTCCTCCATGTTTAGTCACTCCAGGTACTGGCCCTTTAAGTAGTAACTTACTACCAGTGCCCGCAGGCCTCCACCATATGTAAGCTGGGGAACAGGTAGCAGGTGCAAAGCTCCCTGGGATGAGCAGTCTTTCAGGCACAGATACCAAATCCACTGAGGCAGTGACAAACAGTGCGGTGTTTATTGGTGCTATATACAAGTTTATAAAACAGGTGCTGTACAGTGCTTTAAGGAAAACAAGCAGGAATAATAATAATAAACAAAAGCCTAGCCGTGTCCCGGCGCTTACTACACACAATGCAGCCCCTAACTAACACAGACTGAGCAAGCCTACAGCTTGTCAGCTTCCAAAGACACACACTGACAGTGTTACCAACCTTCTGCTCTCCTAGACAAATGTTGTCTGTGTTCCCAGGCTGAGAGAGCACTGCTGTCTGTCTCAGGTGAGATTAAATTGGCCTGGTGAAGAGGGCCAAGATCCAAACTGGATCATGGCTCAGAGATCCCTAAAGGTATACGAGAGATGCCTGGGTGATGTATAAACCCCCGAACAGGACTTTTCCTGGCTCTCTCTGGGACACTCTGTTACAATATATATATATATATATATAAAAATAAATAAATACACACTTGTTTATAGAACAAGAAATATATATAGAAATAGGATATACAGGGTGTTTTACCTGGGAATCAGACATGAAGGGTAGAGGGGGAATATAAATCTTTTATATTAAAGTAGTACTAAAGGCTAAGACTTATTTTTTCCAAAAAAAAACAGAAAAATGCTTTTTTTCATATATCTAGGCCAAAAATTGTATTCTGTTACATTTCTTTGGTGAAAATAACCCAAAGCAATGTATATTATTTAGTCTAGGAAAGTTATAGGCTGTACAAACTATGGTATATATCTGAAAATTTATCAGTTATGATGTACTAACAGCCATCTAATTTCTTGAGGCCCGAAAACACCAGGACAATACAAATACCCCACAAATTACCTTTTTGGAAAGTAGACAGTTTAAGGTATTTAGTAAGAGGCATGGCGTGTTTTTTGAAGTTGTAATTTTTTGTCATTTTTCAGGAAAATTAAGAAAAAAAAAATTCCCCCTAAAACCCAAAAATAAAATTGGATTTTTGTCTTACCGTAAAATCCTTTTCTCTGAAGTTCTCTGATCTTATCTGTAAGGTTATGCTGCCCCCTACAGCAGTAGGACACTAGGCAGAAAAAAGTTCTGGCTATGCCTATGGGCAGTCCCAGGAGGTATACCCTCTCTCTCCCTGTTATAGGATGTCAGTTTTGTATCAAAGCAGTGTCAGAGAAAATAATACCAACCCAACTCAAAATAGAGGGGCGGGGGTACTGCGTCCGTCAATGAACTTCAGAGAAAGGGATTTTACGGTAAGCCAAAAATCCAATTTTCTCTATCGTTCATTGATGGAGGCAGTCTTTGATCTTCATATCAGTAGGGACGTCCCAAAGCAGTGCCATAAAATGAGGGGCAGGAACAGCAGAAAAATTAGCCCCCAAGGCTAAACATTGCCAACCAGGCAACATAGGACTCATCAGAACAACAAGATGAGGCCCACCTGAAAAAAAAAAAAAAAAAAAACAACATTAAAACACTGACATCCTATAGCAGGGAGAGAGGGTATACCCCCTGTGACTGCCCATAGGCGTAGCCAGAACTTTTTTTCTGCCTAGTGTCCTACTCCTTTAGGGGGGCAGTATAACCCTACTGATACGACTGCGTCCGTCAATGAACGACAGAGAAATTTACATTTTGTCCCCAATGCAGTACAGCGTCATCATATAACTGGTGTGGCTGTGAACATGGACACTGACTAGGGGCAGGATGTAAAAGAAAAAAAATGTATATATATTTTAAAATATTTTGTTTTCCTTTTTACATACGGTGACCAGAGAATTGTGTGTTACCATAGTAACACTGTACCACTCTGGGGTATTAATCAGGATTTTCCTTTTTACACATACTATATTTGCCTATAGCAGTGAATTTCAACAGTCAGGCTTATTCCTGTAACCTCTCATACGTTAAGCAAAGGTTATCCTTTTGAATTGTGTGTGTGTGTGTGTGTTATTTCACTGGCACATTGTCAAGAGACTTAAAGTGGTTGTAAACTTCCCTCTACTGTTTTGTACCTATAGGTAAGCCTATAATAAGGTGTACCTATAGGTACTGTAAATATCTTCTAAACTTGCACTTAGGAGATAGTTACTGTATACTGTGCTAATGACCTCATTGGCGCATGCGCTCTGAAGAAACGGCCACCTGTGCAGTTTCTTCAGAGCCCTGTGCCACGACTGGCAGCTTCCACCCGTATGTGCGGGAGTAATGTCACGTGGCTCTGGTCAGTAGCACAGCCAAAGTCTGCGGACCTGGAAGGCAGATGGGTGAAGATGGATGCGGCCTCCAGCGGGGACGACGAGGGCTTTGTTTGCAGGTAAGTGTCACATAATGTGCTAATATGTGATGCATACTGGCACATTATGCCTTTACTTTGCAGGTAAAAAAGTAAATAAAAATTTAAGACTTTACTTCCTCTTCAGGGGGTAGATTTACTAAAACTGGAGAGTGCAAAATGTGGTGCGGTTCTGCATAGAAACCAATCAGCTTCCATGTATTTTTCTCAAAGCTTAATTGAACAAGGTGATGTTAGAAGCTGACGTGTACATGTGTGTGTTGAGCGATTCGAAAGCTTGTCAGGTTGTTTTGCTATCTGCGCCCCCCCATTGAGGGGGGTAAAATCTTCCCGAGCGCAAGTGATTAGGATACCATCACATGTAAATACTACCACTCACATTCATCCATATTTAAGAACTCTTGGTTAAATTCACGATCCCCAGTCTTTTTGTTCTCCAATTGCTTGACAATGTGGGCCCGTTCTTTGATGTGATGACCAACAGCTATTTGTTCTACTCCAGTTTCAGAGTCCAGGATTGCTTTCTTCGTTTCCTTGATCTGAATAGAAAAAAATATTAAAAAAGTATAAACTTTGGCATGATCACCACATAAACATGTTAAATTATTCCAACTTCAACTATTTACTGAGATTCACATTTCAGAAGAGATTTTCACAACCCTGCCAATGCATTCTCCAAAGTAGTAAGTGGATGGCTGTAGAAAAGATTTTGAAATGAGAGTACACACTAAAAAAAAAAAAATCTCACATTGTTTATTTTTTAATTTTTAAGGGCACTTAATTATAACAGGGTAAAATGATTCCCAACCTGAATTTTTATATCTTTACACAAATTTGTGTTCGTATTCTACTTTTTTGGAATTTGCTTAGACTTGCATTTATGTTCGGACTCAGTTGTGTGTGTAAAATTCAGTTTCAGCTATTGAGCTCTGTAAACAGGCTTTTTTTGTCCCCAGCATAGCAGATATGGAGAGCCAGTTAAACATGTGAGAGCTCCTCCTGCTGGCTGCATAGCAGGTTATGAAATATGCAAATTATATTTCTTGATCGTACAGTACAGAACAGAGACGGTCTTAGAAGACTGGGTTTTGTGTTGCTACCGTCAAATGTGTTGACAATGGCAAACAGAATTGTTCGGAACCCTGTAATAACCCTTCCTAATGGCTGTTATCCTCTGTATTTTGCCAGTGTCCTTAAATAATGGATGTCTTTTGGAATTTTTATATGATTGTTTGTCTGCTGCTTCAGCCAATGGCACAATTTCCAAATCAATACCCTAGGCTTGCCATTGGGACTGTATCTGAACCCCATTGTAGGATAAAATGATGTGGGGCCTGCCTGAAAGTTGCTGCGGTCACTGGATCCTGCATAAGGTGCTTCTCCTTGGTATGCTGTGCAATGTGTGGAGTTAACTGCAGGGTGCTTTACATGTCCAGGGCAATAGTGATCCGCATAGGAGTGACCCAATCCCCGAAGACGCCTTAAGGGATATGCTCTTTCAAAGTGAGTGAAGCAGGGTGCTGTATTCTGCTTAATGTCCCTGCTGTTAGAATACAATGTTCTCAGCGGAAGGAGTCCTCTAACCACCTCAATTGTGTGGCTGGAGGAACCCGTTCCATTTATTTTTCGTTCAGCCCGCTGGCTAAACAGGAAAAAAATAAATAACCCATTTATGGCTAGCTTTAAAGGATAAGTTCACTTTTGGGAACATGTTACATGTTCCCACTGCTGAAGCCACTGGCTGCTCCACTCGCTCCCTGTGACAGCAGTACGGGGAGCATAAAAGAGCGTGGCTGTGTGGGGCTATGTGGCCGCCTCATTCTTTCACAGAGTTCTGTGAATGAATCAACTACAGGTACCGACACGGACAGTCCGCAGGAGTCCTGCATGGCACCAGCAATCTGCTGATCATGGAATGCAATGCTTTCCAGGCTCCTATTTAAAAAATAATAAATGCACATTTTTTTTTTTTTTTTTTTCAAAGGTGAACTTATCCTAAAGGACAGATGGATGCCAGAGTCTCCAGGTTAAAGTCACCAGTATGGGTTCTAACATGGCTGCAAAACTGCTCACAACTTTTCCTATGAAAGTTTTAGTTGAAGTTTTACAAAGCAGACTGGCCTTACCCCAAGAAAGTTTATGTACCCTGTAAGTGCTTTCGTCAGGAATACCCTATAGAAGCATTTGGCAAAAAATGATTCGTGGCTTCTGTGGATCCTGCTAGTTCCTGCCTTTATAAAACAATGACTGTTCTTGTCTTTAAAATGCTGTAGACAGGAGACTTGATTTGCAATTCAAGGCTCCTTCTGCACTAATTTACCTGCCATGGGCACAGATTGAAATAGACATTTCAAGGGGGGAATCTGTAATGGATGTAATCAATGGTTAATAATGGTTATAGTGAAATGCCTATTTCACCTTATGATGCATACCTTATGTATATATGTTATTGCTGCATTTATTACCTTACTCAAAATGCAGCTAGATCACCCCTCCCTTCATGGAATCCAAGATGGCGACCCAGACAGAGAGACTACACCCAAAATAAGACCTCGTCATGTCCTGGAAGAAAAGCCTAGACACATAGATACTCCAATCATCCAATCACCACCTTATATGTATTATATATGACTATTTCCTGCAATGAATTTCTTGAGTCTTTCTAAAGACAAAAGAGGAACAAATAAATATAGAACGAACTATTCTGACAAGTGTGTCAGCGTATGTTTGTGTGCACACATTATTCTGAAATTAGGCCAGGGGCAGATATAATCTCGGACTGTTTTGGTCCCAATCCAAAACACAACCTGTGGTTGAAAATTTGAGAGACCCTTGCGGTCAGGACCAGATGCTTGACCCTGGTTCCATCTTTACAGAACCTTCTGTTCCTAAGCGTGTGGAACTTAGTCCTACTGCTTTTGACATTTGACTTTTATGTGGACACCTAGCCCTTGGTGTTATTGGGCTTTGGAACTCCTCTTGTTGTCAGCCCTGTATACACCCTTTATCCATAGACAGGATTCATGTGTTTTCTCCAGGAGTGCCTGTTTGTTTTGTTTTTATATCTTTCGAAGGACAATGGCTCTGAAGGACAATGGCTCTTTGTAAACATCTTGTCTCTTATAATGTCATTGGTGATCAGAGCACACATTTGCCTAGCAAGGAAAAGTTAAGAGCACCTACAAACACACACATCTCTCCAGAGTTTATAAGGAGTTCCTTTCATCCTTCCCAAGCCTCTTCCTTCAAGTCTAAGCCAGTCAACTCTTTCTCCACAACCCCTGGACTCCCCAAAGCCAGCCCTAACCCAGCTCCAAGCCCTCTCTCAGTGAAGGCCCCCCCCACTTCTTGATGTAGAGGGATGTCTGTCAAATTTCTCGGACATCAGAGTTAGAGACATTCTGAACTTCTAGGTCAGGAAGGTCATTTCCAGGGGGTGCAGGGTGGAATGCCCCTCTCCTCTCCAATTTATGCCTTCCAACCTGCTTTCTTCACTGCAGAGGTGTAAAGACCTGTATACTGTTCTTTAGAAGTTACTCACCTTGTGGGTTATTGTTCCCGTGCCTGCAGGGGAGAGGTTTTAAAGTTTTACTCCAATCTGTTCATGGTTTAAAAAGCAAAGGGGCAATTTTTGTCCTATCCTGGACCGGATGTCCCTGAACGTCTTCCTTCAGATTCAGAAGTTGTGAAGGGAGCCAGTTAGGTCATTTATTGCATCCTTGTAGCAGAGAGATCCACTGGCATCAGTGGAAATCAAGAATGTATAATTTTCAGTTTGTATCTCTACAGTCTGTCCTATCCACTGCTCCGCAGGTCTTCATGAAAGTTTTGGCCCCTGTTCTTGCTCTTGTTCACTCTCAGGCTATCCACCTTGTGTCCTACCTAACTTGCTATTGAAGGATCGCCCTGTCCAGGCTTTCAATGCCAAAATACAACGGACTGTACGAATTCTGCAGAATTTATGTATGTAGGGGAAACCCCAAAACTCACGGGTTTCAGTAACATTTTGACTGTTGAAGCCATATTGAAAATGATTTATTAGACAAACATGTAGGTAGACAGACCTGTTTGGAGAGCAATTCAGTCGCATTACATTCTGTTGGTTTGAAAATCATTGCTTTATATGGCTAGGACACCTAACACAATTTATACATTCTGAAGTGGGTGGCACTTGGCTAACTACATTCTTTTGAAGTCCCATTTGAGTCTTTGGTAACATTCTTTGATATGCGGATGGTCATTAACATAGACATGTCACTTCCAAAGCTTCCAAACAGGTCTTCAAAGGTCTAGATAGCAATCTAACAGCTGGAGGTGTAAATGGCTTTTGAACACAACAGCTGTTGTACAATATGACTTCTCACAACATATACATCCAATATATCTGCTTAATCATAACTAAATGTTTGATAATCATAAATAAATTTTGATAAAATGGCTGCTTCCCTTTTCCTCATCAGATACATACCAGACCCAGGTCTTTCTCCCCTTGGAAAAAAAAATTAAAGGTATCTCTTCAGCATGGAAACTCCAATTTGGAAGTCACTTCTCAGTACGCTTTTGCATATGGCTACTGGAACTGATGGTAGCCTCATTCAAGGCAGTGCCTATTACAAAATTTCACTCCAGACTTATGCAACTCAGCATCTTGTCTGTGTGGGGACAAGTAGACTCAGTCTCTTGATCATCCCATGCATTTTCTCAGCCTGCCTCTCCCCAACTTGATGCATTTAAAAATCCAGCGCTGGCAGTTCAGGCAGTCATTTATTTCACGAACTTCGGAGATTCTCACAATGGATGCCAGGCTGGGGAGGAGTCCTCTCAGATGGTTGAGTTTTCAAGGACCCTGGTCGGAAGAGGAACTTCCAATAAACATTTTTAAGCTCGGGGCCTTTCAACTGTCAGCACTTGATGTCTCAGCTTCAGGAAATTCCTCTACAGCTCCAGCCAGAGGACGACGCATAATTTACCAGAATCTGACCTGGATGGAGAGTCATTTTATGCCCCTGACTACGGTACACAGTCAAGGCAAAATTGGCAGGCTGACTTTCTAAACTGTCAGCATTTGAAGCAAGGAGAGTGGTCCCTTCATCCAGAGATTTTTCAGAACCTTTGTCGCAGGTGGGGGATGCCGGATGTGAACCTGTTAGTATTCTGGTTCAACATCCAACCAAACAAGTTAATCGCCAGGTCCAAAGATCCTCAAGTTTTCACAGTGGACACTTCGGTGATGCAGTGGGATCAGTTTCACCTGATCTAGGCTTTTCCTATATGGAAGTTTCCTCCACAACTGCTCCATAGGATCTAGTAAGACAGTGTTCTGGTGATTCTTCTGGCATTGACCTGGCCTAAGAGCTTGGACATACTCCGGCTTCTGGCACATTCCTCTTGGCCTTTTCCAGATTGATTTTCTGTTTCAAGGGCCAATCTACCATCCTGTTTCTCGGTCACTGGCTGCCTGCCTGTTGAAGCCCAGATCCTGAAAGATACAGCCTTATCGGATTTGGTTATCCTGACATTTCTTCATACTAGGAAGTCTACGTCTTACAAAATATACCATCACAACTGGCAGGCTTATTTTGCATGATGTGAGCAGAGAATCTCTCATTCTAGACAATACTCTGTGTGACATATCATGACCACTATCTGGCCTGGGAGTACCTCGAAGGACTTTGGCCTTGGCTATCTTCTTTCAGCATTCTTTGACATCTCATTCCCTGGCGAAGGCCTTTCTGCAGGGAGACACTCCTTTCGCTCCTCCAAGACACTCTCCGGTGTCTGTAGGATCTCAATCTGTCAGATACAGCCTCCTTCAGACTTATTTCTCTGTTTGCCCTTTCCAAAGGCTCTTGTAGTAGTTATCCTGCTTCATGTTCCGCCATTGCTAGAGGAATCGACAAGTCATTGTTGAAACCTATTCCCTACAGGAGACAGTTCCCCCTTCCCTGTTGAGGCTCATTCCACTAGTTCTGTGGGAGTTTCTTGGGCTTTTCAGCATCAAGCATCTGTTTCACTGATTTGTAAGGCTGCCAATTGGGCTTATGTTCACATTTTTTGCCAGGAGGATGTTCAAACCTCTGCTAATTCCAGCTTCTGCCATAAGGAGCTACAAGCAGCTGTCTAACTAGGGTCCTATACCCTTCATTTGTTGTGGGTCTGTTGGTGTTTGCCCTGTTGCCCACCTCTTTTTTGAATTGCTTTTGGATATCCAGTTATCTAAAACTATGCCCATTTCCTGTACTGTATGCTCAAGAAAAAAAATATTTTTGACTTGCCTGTAAAAATCAATTTCTTGGAGTTTAGTACAGTAAACAGGCCCCTGTGTCTGTTAATCCTTAGTGCTTGTTTAAAAACTGAGAATAACTGTCAGTGGGAGTTATTATACGTAGGTCCTAACAGGTTTGCCAGTGTCCAGTAACCTGAATGTAGCAACATATAACCCAGTTGTCGAAAGACTGCCTGAGGCTTGTGATGCACTCCACAGGTAAGTCAAAAATATGATTTTTGTACTTACCGTAAAATCCATTTCTCTGGAGTTCAATGACGGTCACAGCTCTCCATATTCAGAATCATAGAATCATATTGCCCCCTACACAAGTGGGACACTAGGCAGAACAAAAAAAAAAGAAGACTTTGCTACGCCTATGGGCAATCCTAGGTGGTATACATCCTCCTCTCTGCTATAGGCCTTCAGTTTAGTAACAAACAGTGTCAGAAGTATCAAAACTCCATAGAGAAATGGATGTTATGGTAAGTACAACAATCCTGTTTTCTCTTTTGTTCATTGACAGGCACAGCTCGCCATATTCTGGAGCATAGGGATGTTCCCAAGCAGTGCCAAACATAAGGGATGGAACAACAAAAAATCCCAAGGCTAAATACAGTAGCCAACCAGGTAAACAGAAGCAATAAAAAATAACTGGAGCCCAACCTGAACAATACACCTCCAAAGAGGGAACAGACCCTCTAAACAGCAGCCTGCAAACTTTGTGGCCAAAGGAAGCATCCGCAGATGCCAACACATCAACATGTAGAATTTAGTGAAAGTGTGCACCGAAGACAAAGTGGCCGCCTTGCAATCCTGCAGCACTGACGCCTGAGGACGGAAGGTCCAAGAAGCACTATGTGCCCAGGGAGAGTGCGCTGTTACAGGTAAAGGAGGAACCTGACCCTTGATAGAATAGGCCTGAGTCACCGTCTGTCTGATCCATCTGGAAGTGGTCACAGAAGCAGGCAGCCTTTTTCTTGGCCCGTCCGTGATCCCAAACAGCAAGTCTGACCTCCAAAATGACTCCCTGGCTGCCAGATACACCCGAATCGTCGGAACCACATCCAGGGCATGCAAACGCAAACTCCTTAGGATGTTTGGACCTAGGAAAGTCGATACAAGGTCTTTATTTAAATGGAAGTCAGAGACCACCTTAGGAAGGGACAGACGCGGGCGAAGAACCAACTTATCTTTGTGGACCACGAAGTAGGGGGTACGACAACAATAGTAGCCAATTTCGACACCCTGCAAGCAGAGGTGATAGCCACAAAAAAAGCCACCTTCTGAGACAGCGTAAGCAGGGGAATCTCCCGAATATTTTCAGAGGGAGGCTTCTGGAGAGCTGAAAGTACCAAGTTCAAATCCTACAGCGGTAGAGAATACTGCATCGCTGGAGTCAAGATGTCAAACCCCTTGAATAAAAGGTACACACCAAGAAGTGCGTCGCCAGAGGTCACTGAAAGAAGACCATCAAGGCCGACACCTGGCCCTTCATGGTACTCAAGGCCAAATTCTGCTCAACACATCGTTGATGGAAGGTCAAAATCCGAGCTACCGAAAAAGATTGGAGGGGGAACACTGATCGAGTCACACCACGAAAAAGTACGCTTTCCACGTACAATGGTAAATCTTCCTACAGGTAGACTTCCTAGCCCAAAGCAGGGTCGGAATCACTGACCCAGACAAACCTCTATCCTTCAGCACCTGGCTTTCAACAGCCAGGCCGTCATAGCCAGCAACTGTACAGCAGGATGTAAGATCTGCCCTTAGGACAGCAGATCCTCCCTGAGAGGCAGTCTCCAAGGGACGTCTGCGACTAATCACACCAGGTCAGCGTACCAAGACTGGCGAGGAAGTCGGGAGCCACTAGAATGACCAAAATCCCTTCGTCCTCGATTCTGCCCAAAAGTAGCTGCAGAAGCTTTAGAGGAGGGAAGGCATAGATCAGAGGATACTGGCCTCACGGGGACCACCAGAGCATCTGTGGTGTATGCTTAAGGATCCTGTGACCTTGCCACAAACCTCTGTACCTTTCTGTTGAGCTGAGACGCCAACAGATCCACCTCAAGGGTGTCCCAGCAGATACATATCTGAGAAAACACATCTGGATGAAGGGACCACTCCCCTTGGTCCAATCCGCCTGCCAGTTTTCCACTCATGGAATGTGTACGGCGGGAAAGGCTGGAAGGAAGCGTTCTACCCATCGGAGGATTCCGGCTACTTCCAGGGCTGCCAACACACTTTGTTCCACCCTGGTGATTGACATAAGCCACCACCATGGCATTGTCCAAATAGATCCATACTGGGACCCCCCGGAGTTGCTCTGTCCAGTGATCCAGGCACAGCATGATCGCCCAAAGTTCCAACAACATTGATCGGTAGTCTAGACTCCTCCGGCATCCAACAACCCTGAGCGAAGCGCAGTCCCAGGACACCTCCCCACCCGGACAGACTGGCATCCGTAGTGATCACCGTACAATACAAGGGGGAGAAAAGATTTTCCCTGCCGAAGAGCCGGAGAGCGAAGCCACCAGACCAGGGATCCCCTGGTTTCCTGTCTCAGTAGAATTTGATTGTCCAGAGACCTGGAACACATGTCCCATTTTCCCAGGATCTCCCTTTGAAGTGACCTCATATGGAACTGTGCAAACAGAACCGCCTCAAAAAGGTAGATACCATCAGGCCCAGCACCCACATGCAAGCTCAGAGGGAGGACCACCTGCTGGACACTAATAGAGGAATCCCAGCATGCAACTTCTGGAGTTTGTCCAGAGGAAGGAACATTCTGGCTAGAGCTGAATTCCGAGTCAGACCCAGATAATACAATTTCCTGGATGGAATCAGCAGACTTCTGGTAATTTAGAAGTCAATCGAACTCCTTCAGGGTCTGTATAGTGATCTCCACATTGTCCATCAAGGCAGCAGAAGACCACATTGTCCAGGTAGCCCAGTACCACAATCCCCCGCTGACATAGCAATGCCAGAACCGGGGTCAACACTTTTGTGAAGACCCGAGGAGCGGAGGCGAGACCAAAGGGTAACCCCACAAACCAATAATGCTCTCCCTCAGCAAAACGAAGGAAGCGCTAATGTTGGGCACATGTTGGAATCAAGCATCCTTGATGTCGATAGAGGTAAGAAAATCCCCCTGATATAGGGATGACACCACTGTGCGAATAGACTCCATTCTGAATTTTTGTGCCCGCACAAAGCAATTCAGGGCCTTGAGGTCCAGAATCGGACGTACCTTGCCCTCCTTCTTTGGGACCGTGAACAGGTTTGAATATGAACCTTGAAACCGTTCCGAAACCATAACTGGGAAAATCGAACCCTGAAGCAACAGGTCCTGTCCGGGGACAGACATACATCGGAAGGAAAGAACCTTTCCGGAGGGCAAAAACAAAACTATCTTGAACCTGGACAAGAATCACTTTGTGGGCCCACTTGTCGTTTACCAAGGAAGTCCAGGGAATCAACAAATATGTCCTCCCACCCCAGGTATGAGTGAGGGCGCACCTTCATGCTGAAGGAGCCTTGTCAGTGGGTCTAGAGATTCCCACTCTCGGCTTTAGACAGGGGGTGCCTGGAACATCCCGAGGACTTGAAAAGTTTTGAACCCTTGTCAGTGGACCCTAATTGATGAAAAAAACTGTGTGCCGAAAAAGAAGGGCTGCGTCTGCGACAAGGTTTTTTTTCTCTTCCCAGACTGTGGAAGAAAGGTACTCTTCCCCCCCTGTGAGATTCTTAATGAGGTCATCCAGGGTAGCCCCAAACAGGCGATCGCCTTGAAAGGATAAGTCAGTCAGAGCTTTTTTAAAAGTCTGGTCCACAGACCAACACTTAGGCCACAAAACACGCCTCCTAAGCACCGCTGCCAAAACAGATAGCTCAAACGAGGGGAGCCGCATCCAAAGAGGCATTAGAGAACAAACTGCAGCCCCTGGACCAGCTGGTCCACCAGCTCAGCAAAGGCAGGTGGTATCTGCTCACCCCCCTAGATCACAACGCAAAAGTTTAGCCCACTCCGTGTTTGTGACACCAGAGCAATGGCCAGGACTGGCCTTAGCACCGAACCAGCATAAGTGAACATATTTCGGGCCACAGACTCCGCCTTACTGTCAGCCAGATCTTTAAAACCTGGAGATTCCTCTACCAGAATCATGATTACCTTGTTCAACCTGGAGACAGGGGGGTCCCACCATAGACTTGCAACATGGTCAAGGTCTCCACACAGATATAATCAGTGCCTCCACCAGTGCCTTTTCGTGCGTGGTTGCGAATGTGAAGGAATCATCCACACTATCAGAGGATTCCAGGCACGTGGTTGCAGACCCAGCAAGGTGACCACAGCCACGGTGGCCGAATCAGATTCAGGATCTGAGGAGACAGGAGGCAGGGGAAGGCGGGGGGCGCTTTTTGCTCGAAGACCACCTCCACCCGGGACACAAAAGACTCCAGGACCGCGGTCAGTGCATTAATGGATGGTTGGGACCTGGAGGGCCCCACAGCCTAAGACAGGAGATCAGATGGGGAGATGTGCTCCAAAGACTCCATGAGTCACCAAAGGGAGCACACAAAAAGTGTAAAACACTGCAAGGGACAACCCCAACCACGCTGGCAGCATCATCCAGTCGCCAGGCACAAGCACCAAGCAATCCTCAGTAGAGAGGGAGAGAACCCCACCAGACTCACCACCCATCAGAAACAGGCACCTGCAGCCACCAGGATAATCTACACTCCATGCATGGCAATGAGGAAGTGAAAGGATTCAGGAGTCAGCACCAGGAGATGAGGAGAGCTCCCACTGCCAAAATTGCCAGCCACAGGACTCCACTGTCATGGCCGCCTTTATTTTCAATGGCAAACCACCGCAAAATGGCCACGGAGGGGGGGGGGGGCCCTTGAAGGAGCCCCCACCAGGTACAACCTTCCCACCTCACAGTCGATCGTCGGCGGCGCACCCCCACCCCTCCCAGCCCCCATCGCCAGCAAAGAGCCCTCTCCTCACCCCAGGAGGTGGATCAGACCACTCAAACAGCCTCAACATATATGTGGAGGGGGGGTAGGATGGGGGACATGTGGAGGGGGAGGGGGGTAGGATCGGGGACAGATGACAAGGGGGGGTGCCTTACGAGAAGGAGGGGAACATGGGGGTCTGACCGTCCTAAGGAGGGGCCCACATCCACCCCAAAACCCTCTAGGGGGAAAGGGGGGGCAGCTACACACCCAAGCCAGAAACCAGGCAGGCACCGCTCCAGACAGAACCCCTCTTCATCTAAATTGGGGGGGCTGTCAGCCAGGAGGAATGCTGCGACTCGAGCTGCGTCTCAGTTGTATGCGACCTCACAAGGCATTTACTGTAACTCGCAGGTCAGGGTTATGTCATGGCCAACCTAGCGTGAAGCTGAGGTCTGCGCATGCTCACTGGCCAGATAGGGGGTGACCACTGGATCTAGATTATCCAGCCTGTCGCCCAGTACGGCAGTTGATTGTAGATCTCACAGGAAAAATCCAGGAGAAAAACATTTCTATCTAAAGAAAAAATTGCCAGGACCAAAGATCCCAGCAAGGAACTAGTTCCTTATTCCTGACTAGGAAGAAGAAAAAATGAGTGCCTATAGCAGAGAGAGGGAGTATACACCCTGGGACTGCCCATGGGCTTAGCTAGACTTTTTTTTGCCTAGTGTCCTACTCCTGTAGGGGGCAGTATAACCCAGTGGTTATGAAGATCTGAAGCTGTGTCCGTCAATGAATGAAAGAGAAAAGTAATTTTATTTAATGCTTACCTTTTTAAAACTTAAAATAAAATAAATGAAACATTTATAAAAAAGTATAAAACCACTTTTCATCACAGGACACAAAGGCCTAAAAGCAGTAAGGCACTTTGAGGTGCCTGCAGATACCTTTATAGAGTGCCCTAGCAGCTCCCAAACCAAGAAAGCTGAAAGTATAAATTTTTGTTTCCAACTCTCTATACCCCATTTTCAAAGCACAGCCTCTTTGTAACAGAACATACACTATGAGTAGCAGTAAGTTATCATATGAGCAGGCTATTTTGGGAGTGTTCTAAACACAAACTATGTAAAAGAACATCCCCAGTGTTGCCATCATTGAAATAGTTACACAGACGCAACCTTTGAAACATTTTCAGTATTAGAAAGTCTAAAGATTGAAATAGTAAGTAATTTTTATGAACATCAAAATTCTAAATAGCTACGGTGCTGCAATAGGTTAAAAACAGAAGTGAGGATTTTATTAAGGCAGGGTAATATGATTTGTAAACTCAAGTTAAATATAGGTTGAGAGTCAAAATGTTTAAAAATGAAGCTAATTAATCACATTTAACATCATAAGCTTGCCAACCTTGCCTTAAAGAAGCAAGCTTATTGTACATGTCAATAAATGTGTAAAAGACCTTAAACAAATGTAAAGGACAGATGTAATAATTAATACTCACACCACCAGGAGCTTGACGTGTTTGACTAGTAGCTTGGAAAATCTTTGCTGGCTCATCTCCAGTCTTGGAATATGTCATTACTGAAGAAGACTTAAATAAGTGAGTGTTAGGATTGTCTGACAATCCTTCCTACAGGAAGAAAAAAGCAAAATAGGTAAACCTACAACTTCAAACAAATTACCTCAATGTATATTACTATGTAGAACAGTGATTGAATCATCATTTCCAGTTTACATTCGAATACAACTGCCTCAGTAGCCAATAAGGGCATTTATTTTTTGGGGGGGCGGAGAAGGCAGTTGGTGGAGGACCCAGGAGCAAAATAAAACTAAATAAGGAAATATTTTTTGGCTATCAAAAAAGGTAATAGCAAGAATCTTCTGAAATCAGCTCTTTGGAATTTTTTTTCCCCCATTACCATTTAAAAAGTAAGGCCTCAGGTACACTTCTGCTTCTAAACTCACGTTTTTGGGGCTTTTGGCATTTCTTTGCCAAAGCCTCTGAACACAACTCAATAAAAGCTTGTGTCTATGCACACAGACTTTTACCAGAGTTTAGGAGCAGCAGCGTTTAGAGGCAGTAAATGCTCTTCTCCTGAAAGCAGAAGAATCGCTTTCAGAAGAAGAGAGTTTTGGCAGATAAACGTTTGACGCTGCAGCAATGTGTATAAATGGACTGTAACGATAGGTGCATTTGATGCTTGAGCGTTAATTTAACCAGATGCCAACCACCCGCTGCAGTTTTACTGCAGCAAGGTGGCTCGGCTGAGCTAACCGGTGTAACTGTACGTAGGGGGCGTGCACACGCCTTCCCCGCGATGTGCTGATTCGGATCAGAACCAATTAGTCAGCAGGTCCAGGCCAATGATTTTTGGCCTGGACCTGGTGATTGATTCTGACCAATTGCAGAATGTCCTATGCCTGTGTAATGTAAACACAGGCACAGGAAATGAGGCAATCTTCTCTCCTGGAGCCCTTTTCGGTTCCAGCGTGTGAGAAGAGAGTATCAGATAGTGAATACAAAAGCACTGCACTAACCAGTACACATAGGCACATATTTAACCCTCTGATCACCCCCCAGTTAACCCTTTCACTCCCTGTCACAGTGTACACTATATACAGTATACAGATAGTTTACTAATCACTGTATTAGTGTCACTTGTGACTTCAATTAGTGTGAGAGACAGTTAGTGTTAGTTAGAGGCAGTCCCAGATAGGTTTAGGGTACCCACCATACATTCCCCTAAAAAATATTTACCCCCTGATCAGTTAACCCCCTTCATTGCCTTATCACAGTGTCACTATTATAGTGTGCAGATCTTTTTTCTGATCACTGTATTAGTGTCACACGTGACATCATTTAGTGTTAACGTTAGCGTCAATATAGGATAGCATCAGATTGCCGCCACATATTTAGTAATACATTTTAACCCTTTGATTGCCTGTGACACACACACACACACCACCTCCATTCCTAGTATAGTGTGTGAACAGATCAATATCTTTGATCTGATCAGAACTATACTAGCATCCCCAATAGTTTATAGTATAGTGTTCCCAAAACACAGCGTTAGCAGGATAAGCCCCAACACCTGCCAGCACCTGTGTTTAGCCCCTTGGCCTATCCCCAAGAAGTGCAGTATCAGCAGATTACTGTCACTTCCGATACACAGCACACTAAACCGCAGCGTTAGAGTCAGGCCTGATCTCTGCTAGCACTAGCAGTTACATTTTTTGGTAGCGGTTCAGACAGTCCTTGACAATCAGGTGCTTTTTTACCTCTGAGTCACACTAGGTACCTATAAATTAGTGATCGACCGATATTGTTTTTTTAATGCCGATACCAATATTTTGGTCATCAGATATCGGTATTGGCTGATATTTTCGGACATGTAAAAAAAATGTATTTATTTTTTTTCTTTAGGTACTCCTTGTGGAGGGATCTGGGGGTCTAAAAGACCCCAAACCACTCCTTGGCACTGAAAAGCTTTTGAATGCTGTCAGTTATTTTAATCCGGCGCTGAGTACCCGGAAGTGATGTCATGACATCACTTCCGGCTTTTTTTACATGGAGACCAGTGCATGCGCACTTGCGGCAGGGATACCAGCTTTCACGGGGACACATCTTCTTGCTACACCGGTTCTCCTCTTTGGCGGCAACAGCGGCGGTAGAGGTAGTAGACCTGGATGAGCCGTGGAAGGCGGCCAGAGTGGGGAGATGTCCCCTCCCGCTCCTTGTATAGACAGCCGAGCGGCTTCTTAGCCGCATCGATTGTCATTACAAGTCAACCGACCGTCGGCTATGGACACCGGTACCTCTAGCTGCAGGCATCATCCCGGTACATGCACTTTCCCTAAATATCGGCAATATCGGTAAACTCAGGGGCCGATTCCAATATATCGGGGAAAGTGCATATCGGCCCTCGATATATCGGTGTTGAGGAAAATGGGTCGAGCTCTACTAAAAATTTATTGGCCCACAGGCTGCATTAAAAAAAAAAAAAAAAACACACCATACAATATATGCCCAACAAGGACCTAGCAATGTACTGGTACGTCGCTGGACTTTGAGTGGTCATACCAGCATGATGCCTGCAAATTTAGGCATCATCTAGATATCATTTTTTCCAGCCAGCGGTCAGCTTTAATGTAAAAGCAATCCTAGTGGATAATTAGCCGCTAGACTGCTTTTGCAAGCAGTGGGAGGGGACTCTCCCCCTCCCGCCGACTTTCACGGTTTTCTTAGGCTCTCCTTTCCCACCAGCTAACCCGAGACTGCAGCCAGTGGTTCAGTCAGCTGACCATAGAGTTGATTGGAGACCAGAATGGCTCCAATCATCTCTATGGCCCAAGATACCAGAAGCTATGAGCATTTCATGACTTCAGTTTCACCAGATATAAATAGCGCCATTGAAAAATTGGGAAAGCATCTTATGACACCAATCTTAGTATGTTCAGATGCTTTACGGGCAGAGGAGAGATCTAGAGTCTAATAGACCCCAATTTTTTTTTTTTTTTTTAAAGAAAGAGTACCTGTCACTACTTATTGCTATCATAGGGGATATTTAAATTCTTTGTGACAATAAAAAAAAATAAAAAATAAAGAGATGGTGTCAAAATAAAATAAAAAAGCAAAATAAATAATAAAGGAAAAAAAGATAAAAAAATTCAAGCACCCCTAGCCCCCCGTGTTTGCACGCAAAGGTGATGGCAAGCATCGGTCTGATGTCATATGTAAACAGCAATTGCAGCAGGCATGTGATGTATTGCCGCGAATGTCAGATCGAGGGCAGTAATTCTTGCAGTAGACCTCCTCTGAATATCTAAAGTGCTAACCTTTAAAGACTTTTAAAAATGTACATAGTTTGTTGCCGCTGCACGGGCGTGCACAATTTTAAAGCATGTCATGTTTGGTATCTATGTACTCAGCGTAAGATCATCTTTTATTTTTTACCAATCAATTGGGCAATATATAGTGTATTTGTGCATTCAATTTAAAAAAAGTGTGCATTGCATTTGGAAAATCTCTGCGCAAATAGCGTGACAAAAAAAAAAAAATTGCAACAACCACCATGTTGTTCTGTAGGGCCTCAACTTTAAAAAAATATATATAATGTTTGGGAGTGCAAAGTAATTTTCTAGTAAAAAAAAAAAAAATGTTTTCATATAAACAAAAAGGGTCAGAAAAGGCATGGTCTTCAAGTGGTTAGAAGAGTGAGTGATGTGTGGCATAAGCTTCTAATATTGGGCATAAAATGGCAGGACAGTTCAAACACCTACCAAATGACCCCTTTTTGGAAAGTAGACACCCCAGGCTATTTGGCGAAAAGCATGTGGAGTCCGTGGAATATTTTATATTTTTCCATACGTTTCGGGAAAATTACTTTTTTTATTTTTTTTTGCCCAAGGTTTTACTAAATGATATATTGCTCAAACATGCCATGGGTATATGTGAAAGGACACCTCAAAATACATTCTGCTGCTTCTCCTGAGTACAGTGATACCACATGTGTGAGACTTTTTGGCAGTCTAGCCACGTACAGGACTCAAAAACCAATCACCGCCTTCAGGCTTTCCAACGGCGTAAATTGTTGATTTCACTCCTCACTACCTATCACAGTTTCGGAGGCCATGAAATGCCAAGATAGCACAGCCCCCCCCCCCCAAATTACCCCTTTTCAGGAAAGTAAACACCCTAAGGTATTTGCCAAGAGGCATGGTGAGTATTTTGCAGCTCTCATTTGTTTTGGAAAATTAAGAAAGAAAAAGGAAAATTTTATTTTATTTTTTTTCTATATTCAAAACTTTGTGACAAAAACTGAGATCTTCAAAATACTCAACATGCCTCTCAGCAAATAGCTTAGGGTGTCTACTTTCCTAAAAGGGGGTCATTTGGAGGGGTTTTGCGCTATCTTGGCATTTCATGGCCTCTTAAACTGATAGGTAGTGAGGAGTGAAATATGAGATAGGCAGTCAGTAAAAGCTGCGTAAATTCCAGTATATACACACCATAGTTTGTAGAAGCTATAACTTTTGCACAAACCAATGAATATACGCTTATTGAGATTTTTTTTTATCAAAGACCTGTAGCTAAAAACACATTTTGGCCTAAATGAATGACAAAAATTGAGTTTATTGGATATTTTTTTTTTTTTATAAGAATAAGTAGAAAATGTTATTTTTTCCTCAAGATTTTTGTTCTTTTTTTGTTTATATCACAAAAAATTAAAACCACCAAAGGAAAGCTCTATTTGTGGGAAAATAAGGGCATAAATTGCGTTTGGGTACAGCATTGCATAACTGTGGAATAACCAGTTAAAGTCACGTAGTGCCAAATTGCAAAAAATGGCCTGCTCATTAAGAGGGTAAAACCTTCCAGTCCAGAAGTGGTTAAATGGCCAGAATAAATTATTCTGGTCAATGAAATGAATTAATGCTCAAGTGCTTGACATGGAAAAAAGCAGTACATGCGTTTACCAGCATTTTTCCTCTGCCAGGGGAAAAGCATCTAGGAAGTGTCCAGTATGCACAAACCCAAAGTAGAACATGCTTTAAACAGGACAATGAGTGGTTGTAATGGTGGTTTTAATTCAGTGATTATATAAATATGCAGTAACATACAACATACAAGGAAATGCTACAGATCTGAGTGTTTTTTCTTTAGTATCAGTTTTGGGTCTATACTTTATCTCCTAAATAGTTTGTTTCTTCAACAATTCCAGAAACATGAAAGGGCCAAATTAGCTATTGCATCATCTGGAAGCAAGCCAGTGCAAACCAATAACATGTAAGTAAGCCTACATGGTGTGTTATTATCATACTATCAACAGTGATTCCAATAAACTGCAGACAAATACAAAACTTTTATACGTTTAATAGGAACATATATGCCATGAACAAAAATACAGGGTCCCTGCATATTCATGTTTTGCTCCCTACTAGATATATATTAAATCTACCAACATCGTAAATATCCAAGACCCTTTTCACATTGGTAATACTGAAAGGTCTGTCTTAGTTTTTCTGGTGGACCCAAATTGGAAGCTCCATGTAAGTCTATGGGCGAGTATATGTGCATTAGTTTACACTCAACTACCTCTAAATCTGCCAAGTTCTGGAAACGAAATGGAAAAATGTCTGCGTCCTGTTTTTCTGGAACTAAACATGGACCGGGGGTAGTCTGATGCATAAGTCCACTTTTATCAAAGAGACCTATGGATCTAAAAAGCGGAAAAAAAAAACTGAACAGATGCTTCAATTCAGCAGGGAATCTGTTCAGATTCTCTGCTGATCAGACAATGCCAAAAAGGTCTAAAGGGGGGGGAGGAGGAGGAAGAAGGAGGGAAGGAGGAAGGAAGGAGGAAGAGGAAGGAAGGAGGAAGAGGAAGGAAGGAGGGAGGGAGGAGGGACTGCATTTTTCCACACCGCAAATGCAAGGAATGTGCTACAAACCTGCTACAAACCTGCTTCAAATGCCCCACACCCGCCCCTTTAAGCCAAGAAAGCCAAGCCTAAAGCCGTATAGAATAGGGATAGACGGATATAGTTTTTTTAGGGCCGATACCGATATTTTGGTCACAACGTATTGGTATCGCCCGATATTTTGTTCATTTAAAGCTTTGAAAAAGACAATTTTCGACACAAATCTGGTAATGAACATGTTAATTTTTGTTAAATGTCTGGCTTCTGGCACCCTGTGGTGGGTGGCTGGTTGGCTGGCACCCTGTGGTGGGTGGCTGGCTGGCTAGTACAGGGCCGGTGGGTGGGACCGGCTGGCTAGTACAGGGCCTGTGGGTGGGACCGGCTGGCTAGTACAGGGCCTGTGGGTGGGACCGGCTGGCTAGTACAGGGCCTGTGGGTGGGACCGGCTGGCTGGTACAGGGCCTGTGGGTGGCTGGCTGGTACAGGGCCTGTGGGTGGCTGGCTGGTACAGGGCCTGTGGGTGGCTGGCTGGTACAGGGCCTGTGGGTGGCTGGCTGGTACAGGGCCTGTGGGTGGCTGGCTGGTACAGGGCCTGTGGGTGGCTGGCTGGTACAGGGCCTGTGGGTGGCTGGCTCGCTGGTACAGTGCCTGTGGCTGGCTGGTACAGGGCCTGTGGGTGTGGGTGGCTGGCTGGCACCGGACTGCTGTGGGTGGGTGTATGGCTGTGATACACTCCCGCAAAACGAATCCCAACTCCAGACGAGGCTGTCCAAGGCGAGGGAGGCGGCCTAAGAAGGCAGAATGACGTCACGAAAATATCAGTAATATGGTCCAGTTCCGGGGCAGATATGGATACACTGGGAAAAGTTGATATTGGCTTTGCCGATAATCGGTTGATCCCTAGTATAGAATAGTTCACTGCTAACAGCACAAAACGCATTCAAGCGTGCATCAAGTGCGCTTCAAATGCATGTAAACATGCAGTCAAAAACACACAGTTATGTGCAGTTTCTGGCGTGAATGGGCCCGAATAGTTTAGGTAAAAGTAAAACCTTAAAAGACACAAATACATGAATAAAAACATTGCTTACATCATAGCAGGGGTGTTTTGATAGTACAGGATGTGACCAAACATCCAGCCATCTAGCAATATGATAACTGCTGCAGTCACAGGGAAAAATGCTGCTTAATATACACTTGTTCTACGGTTACTAGTGTGTCTATGTTTTTGAAAGAGCAAATGCGAGCATGAGAGCAGATAGCACGATTATAGTATAATGATCCCAGAGCTAAAGTGTCTGATGTGCGAGTGAAGATTAGGATTTTTTTTTTTTTTAACACTGGAGATGCAGCCTTAGGAGGGAGATAATATTACTACATTAAAAGTATGCGTCACTCATATAGACTTGGCTGATACACTGTACACATAAGCACCTCACCCAGTCTTGCACTATGACCAAACATGGCAGAAAGCTACAATGACCTGTATGTGAAGGGAAGTGTTATTAATAGTGATACATACTCAAGTGTAAAAATGATGCATTAAATCAAATGGAACTATAGACCAGGCATTTTCTTGGAAAGGCTAAACAGATCTTTGGCATACACAGAGGATTCCAGGGACTTGAAAAAAATCTGTTCATCACTGGCAGGGGCAGTGAATGAAGCTGCTGTCAGGTCAGAGGGAACATGTTTTGGCAGCCATTGTGTAGGAGGAGGAAATGTAATACAACTATTACAGGTACACTTGCTTGCCATCTTACTACAATTAGCACTATGTAATACCTTTAAAACCTAGAGAAAAGAGAAAAAAATAATTTTTGTAAGAACTTACCGTAAAATAATTTTCTATGGGTCCTCTGACAGACGCAGCCTCTTCCAAGTTTCATCAATATTGGGTAATGGCGCCATCTGCAGGAGCAAGCTAGGTAGTGAAACTTCATTAAAAAGCTTTAACTAGACACACCTTTAGGGTCTGTCCCTCTAGACATTACCCTCCGACACTTAGAGCTTACTAATCAGTTTCGTAGCAAGCAGTACAGGAAGACAAACAACCCCAAAATAGAGGGGTGGGGCTGCGTCTGTCAGAGGAATCAGAGAAAATAATTTTACGGTAAGTTCTATTTTCTTTTACGTCTTCTGACAGACGCAGCCTCTTCAAAGTTCATCACTATTGAGATGTCCCAAAGCATTGCAGGTGTGAGGGGTGGGAAAAGACACAACCAACAGAACGGTAACATGCCAACAAGGCCAAAACAAAACTTAACCAAAAGGGCAACAAAAGCTCAACCAACAGGAGCTAACCCCAGAACAACAAATTCACCCCAAGAAGAGAAAACATCTCTTCAACAAACCGCAGCGCTCAAAACTCTACGGCCAAAGGAAGCATCCGAGGATGCAATCACGTCAATCTTGTAAAATTTTGCAAAAGTGTGCACAAACCACCAGGTCACCACTTTGCACACCTGAGCCACAGAAGCCTGATGGCTAAAAGCCCAAGAGGCTCTCACGGCTCTAGTAGAATGTCCCCTCACAGGGAAAAGGAGGCACCTGACCCTTGAGTGAATAGGCCTGTACAATAGTCTGTCTGATCCATTTTGCAATGGTTGCAGCGGACGCAGCCAAACCCTTACGAGGTCCCTCAGAAAGGACAAACAGGGAATCCGACATCCTAAAGGATTCAGTGGCTGACTGGTAAGCCCTGATCGCCTGAACCACATCCGCATCTTCATTGAGGTGGAAGGCACACACTATCTTAGGGAGAAAAGACTGGTTGGGTCGTAGAACAACCTCATCCCTATGAATGACCAGATAAGGCAAAACGGGAGGACAGAGCCGCCAATTTAGACACTGTGAACAGAGGTGATAGCCACCAGAAAAGCAACTTTCTGGGACAACACAGGCAGAGGTATTTCTCTGATAATCTCAAAGGGAGGTCGTTGCAAAACGGACAAAACCATATTCAATTCCAAAGGGGCCTTCCGTGGGGGAGCCAGATGATGCACCCCTTAATTAAAGGTGCGAATCAAGGAATTAGTCGCCAAGGGAAGCTGGAAGAAAATGGCCAAGGCCGACACCTGACCCTTAATCGTTCCCAACGCCAAACGCTGTTCCACGCCTTTCTGTAAGAAGGCTAGGACCCTCGCTAAAAGGAGTGAGGATGCAACCCTTGCGACTCACATCAGGCAATGTAGGCCTTCCAGGTATGATGAGAAATCTGGGAGGTAGGCTTCCGAGCTCTCAGCAAGGTAGGAATACCAGCATCAGAGAGACTTCTCTCTCTCTCTCTCTCAACACCTGGCCTTCAACCATCCTGCCGTTAAAGCCAGAGACCGCAAAGCAGGATGGAAGATCGGCCCCTGAGACAGCAGAACTTCTCTCAGAGGTAGCCGCCATGGAGGCTCGACGACCATCTCGACGAGATCTGCGTACCAAGACCGACGAGGCCAGTCTGGGGCCACCAGAATCACCTGTACCTGTTCCAAAACTAACCTGTGGCGGAACCTGGACAACAGTTGAATCGGGGTAAAGGCATAAATCAGCCGATACTGGTGCCAAAGCACCACCACCAAGTCTGTGGTGTCTGCCAGAGGATCTCGAGCTCTGGCCACTAACCTTTCCACCTTCTTGTTAAGACGAGACGCGAACAGATCCACATCCAGAGTCCCCCACCGGGCGCACAGGAGCCAATTGGCAAGAATCTCTGCTTGCAGAGTCCTTGTGTGAAACTGAGCAAACGGGATCGTCTCGAAAAGCTGATCTCATCAGCCCCAGGGACCTCATGCAGGTCCGCAGGGAGGAGAGATCGTTGTCTCTGAGGGAACCTGATCTCGTCCTGCCAAGTCTGGAGTTTTCCCTCCGGGAGAAAAACCCTTGCTTGAGCGGAGTCCGGGACCGTTCCCAGATACTGCAGACGTACTGACGGAGTTAGTGTAGACTTCTGGAAATTGACGGTCCACCCGAACTTCTGGGGCGTCTGAACCGTGATGGGGGCAGGAGGGCACTCTTACCCCCTGTGAGACCCTTGAAAATCTCATCCAAGGAGTCCCCAAAAAGGTGTTCCCCCAAATAGGGGATATCAGACTGTCTTTTTTGAGGCATAACCTGCCGACCAGCCCTTCAGCCACACCATGCGGCTGAGTGCAATCCCCACAGCAGACAATCTTGCGACCAGGGGAGCCTCGTCCAGGGCCACGTCACACAGATGCACCATGGCCTGGGCCATTTGGTCCGTGAGCTCAATGAGATTCGGAGGAACTGACTCAGCCACCAGGTTGCGCCTAAGCACCTTAATCCATTCCGTTAAGTAACCGTCTGAGAGACCAGCACGGAAGCGAACACCGACTTGAGAAGTGAGCCCGCCACCAAGTACATGTGGCGGGAAAGTGACTCCACGCGCCTATCCACCGGGTCTTTAAACACCGGGGAGTGCTCCACGGGCTCCACCATGGATTTATTCAACCTGGAAACAGTGTGATCCACCTTTGGTGACACCGTCCAGCGAGTAGAAACAGGATCCGCAAAGGGGTAACGGCATTGAAAATGCTTAGGCAATGCCAGCACGTGCTTAACGCAACGCCATTGTTCTTCCACGATATCGTGAAACTGCTTGGGGCAGGGGAAAACCTGAACCGACTTCTGGGCTTTGCGGGACCCGAAGGAAACCCGCTTACCTGACAGGGTGGGCTCATTATCAATTTTCAAGTCTCCCTAACGGAGCGAACAAGTGCTTCAACCAAAGCGCGTACCCAGTCTGAGTGTGCGGACAGGGACCCCTCGGGGGGGGGGCAATGTCCGTGGCAACCATGTCAGGCTCTGAATCAGAAGACTGAGAGGGCATCGGCCGTTTTTGAACATTGCCATGTGACATCATGAGATCAACTTTGGACCCCAAAGTTTCAATGGCTGCAGATAAAGAAGCTAGGGAAGGTGAACTGGATGTCCTGGATGCACAAACAAGCTCTGGGGTGAAATTGTCACCCTGGGACTCCATTCGGCAGAATTACAAAAAAAACAAAGGAAAACTGGCCCTTTAAATCAGTGATTGCGGTCCGCACCGCGATCCCGCACTGCCGCCGGAGACCCCCTTTATATTGTCAGAACAACTGAGCATGCAAAGTGTCTTAAGGAACAATGCCCAAAGCAGCAAAAACCCCTTATAGTGTTAGAAAGATAAAAACAGACTGCTCTCCTCACTTCTCCTGCAGCAACTAAAAAGATGGACGGAGGAAGTGACCTAATCCACTAGAGGCTGAACAGAGCCCTGAGCCACACAAAACATGGATGCCAATAGAAGTATATGGGGAAAAAAAAATCACAGGGAAAATGGCCACTGCCCTCACAATGCGGCTGCCCACATCCAAGATGGCGCCGAAAACGCGTCAAAGGCACATGTAGGCAAGAAAATGGCTGCTGCTCTAACTCTGATGCAGCCAGGCATGCCCTCACCCAAAATGAAGGCCAAAAAACACCCCCTAAGTCAGGAGCCCAGGAACCCTGGCCACCGCGGGAATCCACTAAAGGAAGCCCCCCAGGAAAGGTAAAAACCCTACACCCCCTACGCAGCGGGCGCCATTAGAGCACCTCCAGAAGGAGCAGGGAGGCAGGATCTGTCCAGACTGGCCAGGGGGGACACCACAGAGATCGCAGCTCTGACATCTCC